>NC_090445.1:31485934-32225934 GCF_031143425.1 Pleurodeles waltl | reverse complement strand
CCTACCTGGGAGCAATTCTGACATCTGTCACAGCCAAAGCGTACCCCAATGCCTAGAGGGTTCTCAATCTCCAGAACCAACTGGTTCTTTTTCAGCCGCAATGCTGCCGCCAGTCAGAATGGTGATTAATCTCCTGGGCATGATGGCTTCCTGCATAGTGGCGGTCCTACACACCAGGCGTCACATGCGCTCACTACAAGAGTGTCTCCCATCTCAGTGGTCACAAGCAAAGGGTAATTTAGAGGATCTAGTGTTGTTATTGCCCAGGGTCCATCGCTTCTTACAATGGTGGGACACAGGCAAGCTCCTCAAAGGCAGACCATTTACTATTGCTACAGGTGCCTCACTCACTGTATGGGGAGCGCATATGGGGAACATGACAGTCCAGGGCTTGTGGACCAGTCACCAACAAACACTTCACATCAAGGTGCTAGAACTCATGGCAATTCAGTTAGTTCTGAAGGCTTTCAGTACAAACATTTCCCATGAGGTTGTCCTCCTCAAAACAGACAACATGACTGCCATGTATTACATCCAGAAGTAGGTGGGGACACACTTGACCCAACTGTCTTGCTTAGCACCTGGAATTTATCCATTCGCCATCACATCCATCTGCCGGCAAAATATCGCCCCAGAGAGAAGAATTCTGTGGCAGACCAACTAAGCGGGACACAGCAACAAGCCCATGAGTGAGAACTGCACACTGAGTGTTCCATCACTATTTCTGGCATTAGGGCACATGGACTTGTTTGCCACTGCAGAAAAAACAAAATGGCAATTTCTGCCTCCATGTATCATCACCAACTGTCAATGCGCTATGGATGAATTGGTCACTTTTTTTTTTTTTGCCTCTTCCTCTCATTACATACCTTGTCAGGAAACTCAGACAAACCTCTCTCAAGGTGATTCTGGTAGCTCCAACATGGGCATGTCAACCTTGGTACACAACACTTCTGGGGTGCTCTGGCTCGGAAAGAAAAGAACTGACGTCGGGGTGCCTGGGTGGTGCCTTTATAGGTACTACGATGTCTCTTCAGGCACAGAAACCGCCAACAACGGACACAGAGACTATCAACGCCACCTACTGGCATGCAGGGGTACTGCTCACAAAAAATCTTCCGGATCCAGTCAGACATCCCAATGCCAAACAACTCAAGCTCACAATTTGGCTCCTGAAGTGACAGAGTTTGCAGTTACCTCCAGAGTGTACAGACATTCTTAGAGAAGCCAGAAGACCCACCATTGTTATGCAACTAAGTGAAAAAGACGTGTCCACTACTGTCTAATTCAGCAGGGGAGAGGATTAGCGTCAGAAGGGAAAGTATGTCAGCTGTGCACTAAATGCCACAGGCACCTCCACAAGAGACACTAACACCAGTATACTGCTCTGCAGACACATCTGGCTAAGGCTGCCATGTTTGAAACCAGAGGTGCAGCAACACCTTCAAATTCCGTTCAATGAGGAACATGTTTGGGTCTCCAGGTGAACGAACTGTTAGAAAAGATTAAGAAGGACACATGGGGGGGTGGGAGGGGTTCTAAAGGCAACCACAACATGTTTCTTCTTTTGTAGGCCACACTCAAAAGGCTCAAAAAAGCAAGTCAAACCTCACGTGTACACACCCTACCAAAGGCCACAACATTAAGCATTTCAGGATCCAGCAAACAACAGGAGTTACTCAAGGGGAAGTTACTGAGGTAACAGTACCAAAGGTAGGAGCAAAGGGAGTCCCCCCCCCCCCTCTAAGGGAGCACCCCCCCTAAGGGAGCACCAAGTACCAGACTCACACAAGGAACCACCCCGTGCCCCAACATCTCCCCTCCCCCATTGAAAGCACATAACCCTGTGCGCGAGGGTGGGGTTGAGATTAAATGATGGTGTTGGATCTCAAGGACTCAGACTTCCAGAGGCCAATTCATCCTGCTTGTTATAGATTCCTGAGGTTTGTGATCAACAGTACCAATTCACAGGATTCCCCTTTATGGTCACAACACCCCAAGAGTTTTTAAACAATGTCTATCAGTGGTCGCTGCTCACGGCAGGAGGAGCGGCGTCCACTTGTTTCATTACCAACACAACTTTCTGATTAGGAGCAGTAGCACACGCTCCGCAGGAGTCAGTTTGTTACACAGGTTCGTGTTTAGCAATCATCTTGCTAGGCATGGACCGAAAGACTGAGGAGGACTGTGAAGGACAAACTGTTCAAAGCACCTCAGCCCAAGGTACACAAGTCCCAAAAATGATCGCCATTGATGGGGGAGCAGTCGACACCGAAAGACAGACACGCAGGCTCAAAGCCAAAATGGGGGATATCCTTCCAATGAAAAAGGAATTTGAGGTTTTAATGGCCCTGTACAAGATACCAAGTATAATGGGACAGAAAAAACACAAAGGGAAATGGAGGTAAAGGAGGAATCTTCACGATCAGGAAGTGAATCCTCAAATACACCCATGGAAGGAGAGACAACCCAGAGGAAGAAACAACACAGGACTCGGACAGCAGCATATGGGTTCAGATAGAGGTTTACAAGACCATCCTCATCAGAGGACCCACCCATATATCATGCAGAGGTAAGAAAGAGCTGTTGATATCTAAGGGGTACAACTAGAGAAAGAAGAGGGGGAGTCATGCTTCCTCCTAGAAGCAGTTAATCCTTTAAGAGAAACCTCATTATGCCACTGTGATCTCAAATGTATTAGAACAAAGGAAGGAGTTCTTTAAAGAAGCACCTCAAGCAATGAAGTCACACCTAGAGTGTGGAAAAAATATAGACATCCAGTCAATAACCCATGTACATTAATAGCCACGGGAAGCATGACTCTTCATGCCCCTGTGCCCAGGAAAAGCCAGTGATGCAGCCACTACTAGACCACCACCAGACAGGGGCAGTGTCAGACCAGGTGTAGGGGGGAAAAGATCTAAGACATCAAACTCTAATGAGGTTCATATTGTACAGACACCAGCAACAGCCCACAAGTGAGTGGCTCATGCAACACCTCTGAGCAATTCAGAAGAGGGCAAAGCGTATCATGGCTGAGGGTAGAACCACCTTCAACCCATCTGAAACCAGCAGGCATCACCAATAGGCAGCTGTGTATGGGCATGCTGCTGCAAAGGCTCACATGGCTGAGAATCTTGGCCTTCAAACCAAGCATCAGTCATTAACAACCCATTGAACAGAGAGATCGTGGGGCATATTTATGAGAAGGTTGCATCATGTTTGCACCAGCTAGTACAGGAGATATGAAAATGGGCAGTAAGCAACAACATCACAGTCACAGCAGTCACTGTAGTGGGACAGCTGAACAAAGGAGCAGAGGGGGGAACGCAAAATGGTGCACCCCGCAGTATGTGATGAGAGGCCCCTCGGCCCCCATTACATACAGATTTACATTTTCTTTGTGCTGAATAGAGGCCCAGAAGGGTTGGGGGCCCCTTGGGGGGTTGCCCCTTTCCTTTTGGTGCAGAGGCCTATGTCATACCCCTGCAAAGAAGCAGACGAAGTAGAAGGTTATGCATATCCCACGAGAGGGATCTGAATCAAGAAGTGTGAGAACCCATTTTCACAGAGAGAAAAAACACCAATCATAGCCTTAATGTGAGCAAGACCAACATGGCTTCCACATATTACCAATGTCCAAGAAATAATTCAAAAGTTACCAAAACACAAAAAACTGCGAACAATGAGATGGGGAAAGACATTCTAAGCAGATCAATGATACCTACTGGCATGGCTCCTGAAGGCTTAGAGTTTGCCCAACTTAATATCCCAGAAAGGTGTCAGCCAAACATTAAAAGCAAAGAGACTGGGCATGCACAAGTGTTGTGCTGCAACATGGCTAAGATTTGTCAATTGTAATCAACAGTAAAAACATACAGATGGTCACACTAGTAAGACTAACATCAGATGCTACCTGATGTAGCAGCAGGATTGCATATTAAGGTGCACACTGTTGAAATGTCCATTTGTTGACAATAGTAGAATGCACAAGGGATCAGGATAGCAAACAATTGAAAAAAATTCCAACCATTAAATGATTTCTAGAAGTGATAAAGAAAAAAAAACTACAAACGACTAGCCCACCACCAAAGGTTCTAACACAACTGCTAAAACAGCCCTGGGAACCCCTGCAGAAGGCAGACTTAAAACACCTGACATTAAAAACAGCCTTTCTGGTAGCAATCACACCATGAAGAAGGGTAAGGAAAATAAAAGCATTGACCTTACAAGAGTCTATTCAGGGGTACACAAAGACAAGACAGTGGTGAAAACCAACCCAAAAGCCATACCCAAAGTATTTTCCAGCTTTCACATTAATCAAACTATCCAAGTGCCTGTGTTTTTCCAAAACCCCAAAGTGCAGGCAGAAAACCTAGTGCACACGAGGCATTATGAAAGTACTCATGTTTTATGTGTCACCTACAAAGGACCAGGGCGGGGTTGTAAACTCCGCTCCGCGACAGAGGTCGCATAGATTTGCCACGCCGCGTTCCGCCTGGAGCACGGAGGATGGCAGAAACTCTGCCAACCACCGCATGGCAGAGTTTACTAACGCCCACTCTTACTTAGTCAAAACCACATAGCTCCCACCTTCCTCGTAGCACTGCATGAGACTGAAACCTCCAAAACACAATGGGCAAGATGAAGGAGTATTGGATACCAGGTTTGGCAGATCACTCAAAAATGAAGGTATCGCCTTTAATCATTCAAATGTATTTTGTATAAGGAGAAATGTGATGTCAGTTTTTACAGCCCATACATTTTTGTCGGCATTTCAAGTGTTTTACACATCTTCGGCAGGCGCAGGATTTGGAAACACAACAGGGCGTGCTGTGAGCGTAAGCACTCTTCTCAGACGTTGCCGTCTCCAGCACCAGATATGCTCATGTGAAATGCCTCACAGGTGTGCATGGGCATTTAAAAAACATCCCCGTGTGTAGTGCCGAGTGCCACAGCATCCGAGAGGTGCTCAGCCATGATTCATCATTCCTAAGTCTCTGAGGAGACTTCTACTTTTAGCAGACAGAAACAGCCAAGTTTACACTGTTGTGCACACCTGATAGTTGTGATATTTTAATGAAGTTCCACACAGTATGGATTCTGAATTGAAAGTGCCAGCCTTGGAATATGTTTAAGTCCCTCATGTTTCCTGGTACCAACTTTCTCACTTGCTTGAGTTTGTCAGCCAGCATCTTTGACGTTAATCTGCACCTCCCCTCATTTATTGCTTGAGTTTGTCAGCCAGCATCTTTGATGTTAATCTGCACCTTCCCTCATTTATTGCTTGAGTTTGTCAGTCATCATCTTTGACGTTAATCTGCACCTCCACTCATTTATTGCTTGGGTTTGTCAGCCAGCATCTTTGATGTTAATCTGCACCTTCCCTCATTTATTGCTTGGGTTTGTCAGCCAGCATCTTTGACGTTAATCTGCACCTCCACTCATTTATTGCTTGGGTTTGTCAGCCAGCATCTTTGATGTTAATCTGCACCTTCCCTCATTTATTGCTTGGGTTTGTCAGCCAGCATCTTTGACGTTAATCTGCACCTCCCCTCATTTATTGCTTGGGTTTGTCAGCCAGCATCTTTGATGTTAATCTGCACCTTCCCTCATTTATTGCTTGGGTTTGTCAGCCAGCATCTTTGATGTTAATCTGCACCTCCCCTCATTTATTGCTTGGGTTTGTCAGCCAGCATCTTTGACGTTAATCTGCACCTTCCCTCATTTATTGCTTGGGGTTGTCAGCCAGCATCTTTGATTATTGCTTGGGTTTGTCAGCCAGCATCTTTGACGTTAATCTGCACCTCCACTCATTTATTGCTTGGGTTTGTCAACCAGCATCTTTGATGTTAATCTGCACCTTCCCTCATTTATTGCTTGAGTTTGTCAGTCATCATCTTTGACGTTAATCTGCACCTCCCCTCATTTATTGCCTGGGTTTGTCAGCCAGCATCTTTGATGTTAATCTGCACCTTCCCTCATTTATTGCTTGGGTTTGTAAACCAGCATCTTTGACGTTAATCTGCACCTCCCCTCATTTATTGCTTGGGTTTGTCAGCCAGCATCTTTGATGTTAATCTGCACCTTCCCTCATTTATTGCTTGGGTTTGTCAGCCAGCATCTTTGACGTTAATCTGCACCTCCCCTCATTTATTGCTTGGGTTTGTCAGCCAGCATCTTTGATGTTAATCTGCACCTTCCCTCATTTATTGCTTGGGTTTGTCAGCCAGCATCTTTGATGTTAATCTGCACCTCCCCTCATTTATTGCTTGGGTTTGTCAGCCAGCATCTTTGACGTTAATCTGCACCTTCCCTCATTTATTGCTTGGGGTTGTCAGCCAGCATCTTTGATTATTGCTTGGGTTTGTCAGCCAGCATCTTTGACGTTAATCTGCATCTCCACTCATTTATTGCTTGGGTTTGTCAACCAGCATCTTTGATGTTAATCTGCACCTTCCCTCATTTATTGCTTGAGTTTGTCAGTCATCATCTTTGACGTTAATCTGCACCTCCCCTCATTTATTGCTTGGGTTTGTCAGTCATCATCTTTGACGTTAATCTGCACCTCCCCTCATTTATTGCTTGGGTTTGTCAGCCAGCATCTTTGACGTTAATCTGCACCTCCACTCATTTATTGCTTGGGTTTGTCAGTCATCATCTTTGACGTTAATCTGCACCTCCACTCATTTATTGCTTGGGTTTGTCAGCCAGCATCTTTGATGTTAATCTGCACCTTCCCTCATTTATTGCTTGGGTTTGTCAGCCAGCATCTTTGACGTTAATCTGCACCTCCCCTCATTTATTGCTTGGGTTTGTCAGCCAGCATCTTTGATGTTAATCTGCACCTTCCCTCATTTATTGCTTGGGTTTGTCAGCCAGCATCTTTGACGTTAATCTGCACCTCCCCTCATTTATTGCTTGGGTTTGGCAGCCAGCATCTTTGATGTTAATCTGCACCTTCCCTCATTTATTGCTTGGGTTTGGCAGCCAGCATCTTTGATGTTAATCTGCACCTCCCCTCATTTATTTCTTGGGTTTGTCAGCCAGCATCTTTGACGTTAATCTGCACCTTCCCTCATTTATTGCTTGGGGTTGTCAGCCAGCATCTTTGATTATTGCTTGGGTTTGTCAGACAGCATCTTTGACGTTAATCTGCACCTCCACTCATTTATTGCTTGGGTTTGTCAACCAGCATCTTTGATGTTAATCTGCACCTTCCCTCATTTATTGCTTGAGTTTGTCAGTCATCATCTTTGACGTTAATCTGCACCTCCCCTCATTTATTGCTTGGGTTTGTCAGCCAGCATCTTTGACGTTAATCTGCACCTTCCATCATATATTGAAAACTTTAGAAAGCGCTGAACACAAAGATAAATCTGGCGTGCACCCTGACACCTTTCTCCTGCAAGGTAGGCACTCTGCAAAGCAGCAGTCACAGTAAGAGGTTGGCTCTTTCTATTCCAGAAACATGAAGCTCCTCGTTCACGCTCTAGCTCTGTGTTGACATGGAATGTAGGTATTCTAGTCTTTACTGGGACTATTTAATTACATCCGTGTACAAGCTAGAAGCTTTCTCCAGGTCACTGGCTGCTGCATTCACACTACACTTCCCAGGAGTCTCAGCGGCCACGTGCTGCTCCTAACTCCAGGTTTGTATTGTAATAGTATTAATATAGCGCTTACTACCCCTGACGAAGCGTCGAAGCGCTTTTCGGCGAGTAGCACGCTACTCCGGAACCCAAAAAGAATTAGTGTTGGATTAGCATATGGAAATAGGAGTACAGTTTTAGTATTATTATGAGTAGATGTAGATACTGGTTTGTTTTTACTCCCCCAGGCTCTGCTGCCAGCTGCCCTACAAGACGCTGACGATGGGGTGGTTCCTGATGCGTCACACCTTAGCCTGCCTGCAGGGGTGCAAGATAGTCTTCAAAAGCACGGTGGAGGTCATGACCGTTAATTACAACACACATGGGGAGCATGGGGAAGGGCGCCCGGTAAGGCTCTACCACTAGCATTGGGGGTGGGGGGGTGGTAAGACCATCTCACCAACAAGGAGGCGCGGGCGGTGCTGGAGCCTGGGGAAGAAAGGTCCACTTATAGTTCATCTCAGTGTGCGGCGGTTCTTGTGAAATTGTACCTGGTCGTTGCTGCACCATCTTGGCGCTCCATCATTGTTGTATCAGCGGTCCCGGGACTCCTCCATCAGATAGGCGATTTCTGCATATCACTAGGCCTGTAATTAGGACTTTTCACTCTCCCGCTCATACTATTGAACAGGCAGATAGGAGTGTGAAGGAATGAAGAAAGACATCTTGTGTGCAGTTCAAGAAGAAACTTTGCAGGAGGGTGGAACTCCATGCAATCTTGTGCAGTTTTTATGTAACTCCACGAGTTCCGCCCACCTCTACAAAAGACATTAGGAAAACCCAAGCAAAAGGACAGACACAGTCAGTGGCTTCCATAGCCCAGTAGATAGGGTAACTGTGCTACGCAAAGTCAGGAAAACTTTTGAGTTTAAACTAATGGCATATTTTACAGGAAAGAAAGGGGCTCTGCTGACATACATAGAAAATCTCATTAACATCCACATGGTCCTCAGCACACACCTTTACACACATTATTGTGTGGACATCCAGGCAAGGAAGGAAGAGCACATGGTAGCATCATTGATGAAACACATTCGCCCTTCACGGGCACCTTGGTGAGATGGGAATCTGCTGGATAATCAATGCAAAGTTTTTGCATCTAGGCCCAGATTTACTAACATTTTGTGTCATGGTTGCACCACGTTTTTGATGCAGCCATGACACACAATGTTAATTGTGATTTACAAAGCACCGCAAATCAGATTTCCATGGCTTTGTGTGGGATTTTTCCCAAAAAGTAACTCAAGGTGGCGCATAGCCTTTAAGGATTATTTTTGTGCAGGAAGGTATTCCAAACACAATCCTGCCTGTAACGCAGGCACCCTAGTACCATGATGCCGTGGTGCCTGCGTTCGCACTAGGCAGCGCAATGCGCACCAGCATAGGAGAGAGCAGAAATGATCCACGTATTTGTAAATATGGAGCATTTCTGCTCTCTCCCTTTCAGACAATGCAGTGCAACAACTTTGCTGAAAAACTAGTAAATATCCTCCCTTAGAGTTTGCACTACACAAGAAACTATTAACTTCCACGTGGCAATTGTTTTTCAGCATGGACATTTTCTAGAGTAGTGTTGCAGCATAGAACTTTTCTAGAACAACATACCATCCCAACCTCCCTGGTGAAGGGGAAGATAAAAAATAAAAAATAAAATTAAAGAAGAAAAAAAGAATCAGAAAAATAAGGCAACGCACTGGAGTCCTGTGGGCGTATGTTCGATGGTACAAATGAATAAATACTTTTTTTGCACAATTAATAAAAATCATCGGAATCAACATAAAAGCACATTGTCATCTAAGAAGCACCATAAAACCACCAAATAAAAGCCATGCTTCACGCTAATTGCTAAAAACCCAGTAAAACCCTAATGACATGTTTGGACACCCAGTGGAGGTCCTATGATACAAAACACGCTTCGAGCCACAGGTGTCTTTTGTGCCAACTCGGGGACAACTGAGAGTATTTAGAAAGGTCTGGAGTCTAGCTGATAATAGTGCAGTTAAGAGGAAGGGCTGTGTCCGTTCTTCATGCAATAGGGGCTGGCAGTGTTTAATTTGGACACTGGCTGATGGCTCGATGGACTTTCTTGGCTGTTTGACATATGCTTTAAGAGATGTTCAGCTTTTAAGATAAATTTGGCCAAGCACGCCTTATATTGAGGTGTCAACCCTTTAAGTTGGGACAGGATTGCCTCCCGTCACGATCTAACACCATTAGAGGTGAAGCTATTTACCGCCACGTGAGAGTACAGGGCATATACAAAGAATATGTAAGAAGTCTTCCCAGTGATAAGCACAAAGCCTGCATCTCCTGCTGTTTAGGGGTGTATTCCATTTGGAGCTGCGTCCAATGAAGGGAGTAGTCTGAGTCTGGATGGAGCACATTTGTTTTTAGAGTCCTTTTCAATATTTCTGCCATGTATGGCTGTGCTATCGGAGCCTTATAAGTGTTAATTGTCATTCATGAATGTGATTGCATTAGAAACTTGTCTTTATCATTGCTCCACAAAAGCTGCTTTATTTATTTAATAATTGCTTGAGGAGTTTGTGTGGAAGGGGCTTTTGCCATAGTTCTTCTGCCTGCAAATGCTTTACTGCCGAAGCTATTCTCTTAGCCCATGAATTTGCGACTTCTGGCAAACTCATACCTATTTCTTCCCAAATCAGTGCTTTTAGTGTGTTCAGTTGCACATGTCTTTGCATAGAGGCATATTTCAGGAGCGCCCCATCTTGTAAACAATGCTTGGTCTTGTAGCCCAAATTCCAGCCTGATTTGTGCTGGTGAGGCACTGTGTGGAAGTCAGAAGAGAAGGAGAAACACTTTGCTCTGGGTGATATTCATGAAGTTGTGAAACTTGCTGGGAAATATTTCCAGACCATATGCCAAGGAAGGCAAAAACTTTGCCTTAATCACCATGAGGAGTGGACTTCAGTTAGGACTTTGCAGTTTCATCGTCAGGACTTGTACGGATGCAATTTGGGATGCGATTCTTGCTTTCAAGGTGTTTAGGTGCAGGTAATGCGACCAGCGTTCCTGCAGCCAGATGCTGAAGTATCTATAGCTGCTACTTCTGCCCACTGGCTGATCCCTACAGAGCCATTGCTTTTTCTTAATTACACACTTGCCAAAGATAACTACCTTGTTTCTTTCCAAATTTACTAATAGCTCATTTGTCTTGCAATACTGATCGAAACTGTTTATCACTTCTTGCAGGCCTGTGCCTGTCAGATTCAATAGGACGATATTGTCTGCATATAATAATGATGTTAAGGGCTGATGGCCCAGTTTAGGAGGATGGGAGATAGTGGCGTTCAATTGTGTGCACACATCTGCCAAGTATAGATAGAAAAGCATCGGGCCAGCACACAACCTTGCTTGACGCCCCTATCTGGATTTTAGCAGTCACTCTTCCATTACCACCTATTTTCACCCTTACCCAGTTCTCAGAATATAAAAGCTGTATTCCTTTTAACAGTTCCGGCGGGAAATTGAGGTTCACTAGCTTCCTCCACAACCTGTGCCGTTCTAATGAATCAAAAAGATTTGGATAAGTCCACGAAGCAGGTGTACAATGTCATTTTCTTGTTTGTGTATTTTTTTGCTAACATGGCTAGTGCTATCAGATCATCCAAGGTACTCGAGGGACTCGAGGGTCGAAAGCCGGTTTCATTCAGGGGTATTAGATTAACTTGATTGCCCATTCTTTCAGTTCTTCTAGCAGGAGGCCCGCAAAAATGTTTGCGTCAATGTCGAGCAGTGCGATCAGTCGATAGCTTTCCTGGTTCTCATAGAGGCCCTTCTTGAAGACTGGTTAAAAAATTTAACCCTTTCCACGAATAAGGAATTGTGTTTTCCATGACACAGGTGTTAAACATACCGCAGAGCTGGCCAGACCAAAAGCAGGGTCGTGCTCTAGAATGCCTGTGGGGAGGCCGTTTGGACCGGGAGCCCCACTCTGTTTGCAGCGCTGAATTTGTCCCTTAACCCTTTGCATTTCAAAGGCAATGGGTTCAACTCGCAACTAGAGTTAGAAAGTAATTCTGCCGCAGAGCTTCGAGATGTGCTCAATCCACTTCTCCGGCACTGCATTACTTTGGATCCCTGTGGTCCCATGCTCCAGTTGATTCACAATGGACCACAACGGCTGGCTGTTTTTATCTTTAGTTGCCTCCACAATTTTGGTCCATTCCTGGTCTATGTTGCCCTGCTTTGCTTTCCATACAGCCTTCTTGTATTTCTTTCTTCGATCATGAAAGGCGCAGAGGTGGCTGTTGTCCAGCTGTTGCCTCTTTACGAGTCTGGTTGTTTTGTTAAGCTGTCGTCTTTGTTGCCTTAAGACCGGCGTGAACCATAGTTTTTTGCTTGGTGGAATACCGACCCTTGGCCATTGTTTGCGATCTAGCTGGGTCCTTAATTCTGACAACATTACCTCCAACTTAGTGATTATATCTGCCTGGATCACTTGGTTGGAAAATATGTTGGCTTTTTATGCCTCGCATTTCTCCATACACCGATTGGACCATCCTATGTGATGTAGATGGCTTCCACGGTCCTGTTCTCCTATCTTCTGCAGAAGCGCCGTATACTGATTGTTGTTCACTATTTCCATAATTTGTGGGTGGTTGTAGCTTTCTCAGTGCACCTCTGCACTAAAGTCTTGGAAATACTTGAGGATGGCCGTTGAGGTAAATGTGTAGTCCAGGGTAGATGCAGATTCCTTTGACTTATGAGCTGGATTCATTGGGCAGTCTTTGGGTAATTGGCCGATTAGGGCCCTCAACCCTACGTTGCTGGTTCTGACTCCATCCTTGTAAAGCTGGGCTGTGTCAGGATCGAAGGGTGAGTTTTGTTCCTGCTAGCTTCCTCGTTTTGCGAGGCCACTTCTTGGCAATATATTGTCCCTGGGTGGCCCAGTGCGAAGGAGATTGAGAACTCACTTGGCCCCATTATGAAGGTGGGGGATGCTCCCTCCACACATTAATGAACTGTTCTCTTGTTGCCTGCCCATCACTTTTTTGTTTTCTCTTTGGGGGATGAGAAAGGATGGGTATTTTACTCTGTTAACTTCCTTTAACTCCATGCCCCAGTCATCGAATACTTCTGCCTTTGATAATAGTATGCTCAATCTCTGTGCTGCTGAAACAAACTTCAGTGGACTAGCTTGCATCACACTCTTGGTGCTAAGAAAGCTACATATTAGAGGTCTTTAGTTGATTATTTGTTCCAAGCCTTGGATTGCTTTGCATGTTCTCGTGAGGTTTCCTCGGTTGAGGATATCCTATGGACCCTGGGATTTATATGTTGGTTGAAAAATTAGGGTGTAAGCAACCCTATCTTTTAAGGACAGCAAGTGCTTATATATGCTGTCTTGTGTCCTTTTGTGGTATGAAGGGCTGATGTGATTGTGGCGTCTGTGATTGCCTTTTGCTCTGCCACAAAGGACACCTGGTTTGTAGTGTACACACTAAACTGACTAGTTGGAGGGTTTGCGTAGGGCCACATTGGTCTTGGGGCCCCAGATAGGGACTCCACATGAGTGAGGTCACCAGATTGCACAACTGTACCCTCGGGGGCCCTCGAGAAGGGTTGCCCTGATGGATGTCTTGTGTTGATCCAGTTGGAAACAGTTCTCGTGGGACTCCATCTCTCTTGCTATTCACCTCCGTGGTGAAGGGGCAGATTTTACAAAACTATTTTTTAAAGAAAAAAGAATTATAAAAAGAAGGCAACACACCGGAGTCCTGTGGGCTTATGCGTGACGTTATATACACCGCCTAAAGTCGGCTCCCAAAAAAGAATAAACTTTGTACTAATTCAGGATTTCCAGACCCAACCACTAGGTGGCAGAATAAAGCGACACGTGAATCTAGAAGCGTTGCGCACTGCAAAACGGGTTTTACAGCTGAAAATCTGGTTCCCTAGACCCAGACACATTTAACTGTGCATGGATCCATGAGTTTATGTACCAGAAATAAAGATCTGCAGTTGGACATACTGAGGGCAGTTACTGAAAATTAAAATCTGATTTGTTTGTCCCACAGACCTGGAGTACTCATTGCTCATGGCCTGGCATCTCTTCCTTGGCGCCAAGTAGGCCTTTGGAGCTGATGTGGTGGTCGGTTCATGAGCTGGGTGGAGCCTTTCATGATCTTTACTGATGGCTTTTTATCATCTTTACACTGCAGCTGTACTATCTTCACCCATGCCTGTGAAACAGGTGTAATTTAAGGGCAGTGTCTGCTGTCTTTGTTACATGGTCTGTCTGTCAGGCCCAAGTGACAGCTCTGTTCTCTAAGGCCCCAATTTGCAGGATCTGAAAAACTTTAACTTTCCAATCTTGCCCCTCCCACGTAGGTTCCCATCCATAACACATACAAAACGTTGCATCCATGAGCAATAGCATGCCTCACGTCTGCTGCTTCAGAACTGCCAGCAATAACTACACTTTCTTGCCCATTTTTCTGACACATTGTGCCGTAACAACAACTGGTTTGCCCCATCTATTCAAAATGTGCAGATTATGATGTGGGCCACTGATGAGGAGGTGTCAGCTCAGGGACTCAGGGAGGACTGGGTGTGTGAGGTTTTTTTTTCTTGATTTCACTAGGACCCACAGCACACTTCTCACACCACTAGCTGTTCAGTCCTGGCCAGCAGCGCTTCATGCCAGTGGTTCCCAACCTTTTGACTTCTCTGGACCCCCACTTTATCATTACTGGAACCCAGGGACCCCCACTGAATCATTACTGGAACCCGAGGACCTGAGTTACTGGAAGTCGGGCTCCCAGGCCTAAACATTGTCCATGATTTGAAATGCAAAACAACACACAAAAAATGCAGAAACATGCATTCAATTACACACATACACAAATGATAACATATTTTATTTAATTTGCAAACAAATATATATTAAAACAAAAATAGGAAGGTTGGAGCTTTTCCAAGTTCAACTGAAGCCACACATCGTCCATACTGTATTTGATGCACCTGCACGGCTCCCATGAATCCATCTGAGGGTACTAATTTAATGTTTAGCCTCCAATTTCAAATTCCTTAACATTTCCAGTATGTTTTAAAATTTTCAATTGTACATTTAGCCACATTATTTATGTAGACTTTAATAATCTGTTAATTTAATTTTCTAAGCAGTCGCGGACCCCCTGAGGAGGCTTTGCAGACCCCCAGGGGTCCCCGGACGGCAGATTGGGAACCACTGCTCCATGCTATTCCATTAGATTCACAGTTCAGCCGATGGGCATCAATCCTGACCCGATCGAGCTGACAGTGTGGGCCTTGCCTTCAGCGCCCCCTGCTGCCAGTGTGCTGCTTGGCATATGTCTAGGGTGACCCGACGTCCCCCATTTGCCGGGACAGTCCCGGTTTTCCAGCGACTGTCCCTGCAGACTTCAACACATTTGGCTAACCTCCCCAATTTTCAGAGGGTCGACTGACAACCAAAGGAGGCACATTTTTATATGTTCCAAAGCAGGACTAGTTAGTAGCTGTCCTCAGAAAGCATTTTAATTCACAGGTGTGATAGTGGGTTTAAAAAAATGCACTTTATTTGTTTCCTCAGTGCCCCGTCTGTTTTCCTAAGTTGATGCGCGCTCTTATTGTGTGCCCCTTGCGCAGGGCCACTGCAATTATGTGGCAGGGGAGGGCCAAATTATGCAGCAGGGTTGAATCAATTATGTGGCAAGAAAAGGCAAATTATGCGGCATTATGCGCCACATTTGGTGACAGTATTACTTCATTATTTTGTCATTTGTAAACTTGATAACACTGGTTGGGCATTAGCTGCACCTTATAAGCACCAGTTTGACACACAAGGATGTTAAAAAGCCACAGAAACGATGGCCAATCAAACTTTGCGAAGAGCCTTACACTGCTCTGTGTAGGAAAGTACCATCTTACCTGGCATGTTACCCCTATATTTCACTGTATATATGTTGTTTTAGCCCTTGTGTCTTTGGGATCCTGCCAGGCAGGACCCCAGTGCTCATAGTATGTGCTCTGGATGTGTTCCCTGTGTGGTGCCTAACTGTATCACTGAAGCTCTGCTAACCAGAACCTCAGTGTTTATGCTCTCTCTGCTTTCTAAATTTGTCACTGCAGGCTAGTGACTACATTTACCAATTCTCATTGGCACACTGGTACACCCATATAATTCCCTAGTATATGGTACTGAGGTACCCAGGGTATTGGGGTTCCAGGAGATCCCTATGGGCTGCAGCATTTCTTGTGCCACCCATAGGGAGATCTGACAATTCTTACACAGGCCTGCCAGTGCAGCCTGAGTGAAATAACGTCCACGTTATTTCACAACCATTTTACACTGCACATAAGTAACTTATAAGTCACCTATATGTCTAACCTTCACCTGGTGAAGGTTGGGTGCCAAGTTACTTAGTGTGTGGGCACCCTGGCACTAGCCAAGGTGCCCCCACATCATTCAGGGCAAATTCCCCGGACTTTGTGAGTGCGGGGACACCATTACACGCGTGCACTATACATAGGTCACTACCTATGTATAGCGTCACAATGATAACTCCGAACATGGCCATGTAACATGTCTAGGATTATGGAATTGTCACCCCAATACCATTCTGGTATTGGGGGGACAATTCCATGATCCCCCGGGTCTCTAGCACAGAACCCGGGTGCTGCCAAGCTGCCTTTCCGGGGTCTCCACTGCAGCTGCTGCTGCTGCCAACCCCTCAGACAGGTTTCTGCCCTCCTAGGGTCTGGGCAGCCCAGTCCCAGGAAGGCAGAACAAAGGATTTCCTCTGAGAGAGGGTGTTACACCCTCTCCCTTTGGAAATAGGTGTGAAGGGCTGGGGAGGAGTAGCTTCCCCCAGCCTCTGGAAATGCTTTGATGGACACAGATGGTGCCCATCCCTGCATAAGCCAGTCTACACCAGTTCAGGGATCCCCCAGCCCTGCTCTGGCACGAAACTGGACAAAGGAAAGGGGAGTGACCACTCCCCTGACCAGTACCTCCCAGGGGAGGTGCCCAGAGCTCCTCCAGTGCGTCCCAGACCTCTGCCATCTTGGAAACAGAGGTGTTGGGGGCACACTGGACTGCTCTGAGTGGCCATTGCCAGCAGGTGACGTCAGAGACCCCCTTTGATAGGCTCTTACCTTTCTTGGTAGCCAATCCTCCTTTTCTGGCTATTTAGGGTCTCTGCGTTGGGGAATTCTTCGGATAACAAATGCAAGAGCTCACCAGAGTTCCTCTGCATCTCCCTCTTCGACTTCTACCCAGGATCGACCGCTGACTGCTCCAGGACGCCTGCAAAACCGCAACAAAGTAGCAAGATGACTACCAGCAACATTGTAGCGCCTCATCCTGCCGGCTTTCTCGACTGTTTCCTGGTGGTGCATGCTCTGGGTGTCGCCTGCCTTCACCCTGCACCAGAAGCTCAGAAGAAATCTCCCGTGGGTCGACTGAATCTTCCTCCTGCTAACGCAGGCACCAAAAGACTGCAACACTGGTCCTCTGGGTCCCCTCTCATCCTGACGAGCGTGGTCCCTGGAAACCAGGAACTCTACCTAAGTGACTCACACAGTCCAGTGGCCCTTTAGTCCAAGTTTGGTGTAGGTAAGGCCTTGCCTCCCCACGCTAGACTGCAAACCTTGGTACTGCGTGATTTGCAGCTGCTCCAGCTTCTGTGCACTCTTCCAGGATTTCCTTCATGCACAGCCTAGCCTGGGTCCCCAGCACTCCGTCCTGCAGTGCTCAACCCACTGAGTTGGCCTCTGACATCATGGGACCCTCTTTTGTAACTCTGTGTGGACTCCAGTTCACAAATCCTCCAAGTGCCTGTTCAGGTACTTCTGCGGGTGCTGCCTGCTTCTGTGAGGGCTCTCTGAGTTGCTGAGTGCCCCCTCTGTCTCCTCTTCCAAGGGGAGACATCCTGGTACTTCCTGGTCCTCCGCAGCACCCAAAAACCTCTACCGCAACCCTTGCAGCTAGCAAGGCTTGTTTGCGGTATTTCTGCGTGGGAACACTTCTGCAACCTTCTTTTCGACGTAAGACATCTTCTTCCCAAAGGAGAAGTTCCCAGTCCTCTTCGTTCTTGCAGAATTCCAAGCTTCTTCCATCCAGAGGCAGCTTCCTTGCACCTTCATCCGGGGTTTCCTGGGCTCCTGCACCCCCTGGACACTGTCGCGACTATTGGACTTGGTCCCCTTGCTTTGCCGGTTCTCAGGTCCAGGAATCCATTGTCAGTGCACTGCTGGTGTTTGTTGTTCTTGCAGAATCCCCCTATCACGACTATTGTGCTCTTTTGGGGTAGTAGGGGTACTTTACTCCTACTTTTCAGGGTCTTGGGGTGGGGTATCTTGGACACCCTGACTGTTTTCTTACAGTCCCAGCGACCCTCTACAAGCTCCCATAGGGCTGGGGTCCATTCGTTATTCGCATTCCACTTTTGGAGTATATTGTTTGTGTTGCCCCTAGACCTATGCTTGCCTATTGCAACCTATTGTAATTCTACACTTTTTGCATTACTTTTCTGACTCTTACTTACCTATTTTTGGTTCGTGTACATATAACTTATGTATATTACTTACCTTCTTACTGAGGGTACTCACTGAGATACTTGTGACATATTGTCATAAAAATAAAGTTCCTTTTATTTTTAGTAACTCTGAGTATTGTGTTTTCTTATGACGTTGTGCTATATGATATAAGTGGTATAGTAGGAGCTTTGCATGTCTCCTAGTTCAGCCTAAGCTGCTTTGCCATAGATACCTTCAATCAGCCTAAGCTGCTAGAAACACCTCTATTCTACTAATAAGGGATAACTGAACCTGGCACAAGGTGTACGTATCACAAGGTACCCACTACAAGGCAGGCCAGCCTCCTACACACTGGTCCCTACGTTTTTAGTAATTTTTGAAACATCTGAACTAGAAACACATTTTTTGTTGTTAAATTCTGCCGATTTTGCAGCAGATGATGGATTATGTGGCAAATGCACCAAATCTAGAATACCGTGGGTCAAAAAACAAACTATACTGTAAGTTGTTTTTGATCTTTCACCATCAGGTAGCTACTTATAAACTAATGCACAGCTAAATGAAAAATAAATCTAAAAAATGTTATTCAGTGGGAAACTTTCTATAGTACATTATGAAACCTCTATTAGTTATTGCACTGCAAAGGTCTGTGTGTAACCAGAGAGCCACAGAATTAAATCTTGGTTGGTGAAGTGGAGAATAGTGACTTTGATATTTTTAGTGCTCAGAGGCCACAGCCTATGACAGAAAGCACTGTGAACATTTAAGCCATTATTTTAAACATGCATTACACAGTATAATATAGATTGCTACAAAATGCGTGAAAAGGTTTGATATAATGGTGCTTCCAAAATATAGATTTTAGTAATATCCAGACTGTACAAAATGCATTTTTTTACAAAGCTGTTCCTTCAGTACCTCGTCAGTGGTAGTAAATGCTATATAAATACAAATACAATTAAAAGCCCCACTTCACAGCTCCATTGCTAACTCTTTGCACTAACACGCTAAAAGAATAAGTCTTTGTCATCACAAAGGTTTGAGTGATTCGGTCAATCAAAGTCAGTACCGGCTCCAAGCATCCTTTACATTTGCAGAATAACTTGTAGCGCACATTTGCATTTCTTTCAGGCAAGCAGGCACCCTGGCAGGAAGGCTTGTTTAGCTGTCTGCCGGCTTCAGTTTCACAACACAGGAGAGTCAGTGAATGACACCTCAGCTGAGACATTTAAACTGTCAGAATTAACCGTCCCGGGATGGTTGCCTTTTTACAAAAAGTAGGGGAATGGTTTTTCATAAATCAAAGAAGTCTGGGCACATCTTGCCCCTCCGATCCCACCCATTTTGATCACTGCACCACAGAAGGAATAATTCAATGCTTGCTGTGTCTGTGCTGCACTCTTAAAGGAACAAACCACAAGAGAGTTTTATTTGATTAAATTCCTTTATTGAAGCGTGCAGGGCAGGTTCTTGTAGGGTTGTGCCCAGAACTTTACATCCTTGGGTCTGCTTCATGGATTGTAAATTGAGTTTGCGTGTGAGTTTTAGTATGGTTCTGGCCCCCCGACATGCTGGGCAGGCTCTGGCAGGATTGCACCCAGAACCTCACAGGTTCTACTCATGGATTGGTGGTTGATTTTCCGGGTGAGTTTTAGTATGGTTCTGGCTTGGACGCGCTGGGAAGGTTCTGGTAGGATTGCGCCCAGAACTGCACAAACTCTGTTCTCATGCGCTGCTTCATGGATTGCAGGTCGATTTTGTGAGTGATTTCCAGATATTCCTGATTCTCTGTCGAGTATGGCAGCCAAGGAGTCGGGACCCTTGAATCTCCATTGTTGGGATCACTGTAGGAGTGAAGACTACAAGTTAGTTGGGAAGATGGCTGAGGTGAGCAATTAAGAACATTCGGACAGAGAAATCCCCCATGATCAAAGCGTAGGGTGAATTTCTTTGAAACTCAAGCGAAAAGATGAGATACCCAGGCCAGCAGCACAGATGTGGAAAGATGCACAGTAACTGTATGAAAAACCTTTTTACTTCTTCTCAGAGTCCTGATATTTGGAACCCCATACTGCTACTTGGTAGACATACCAGGTGTTGGTGGTATTGGCTTCCTTGCTATAATTCTTCACAGTTTGTACCTGTGGCTAAGACCTGTGGGCTAGACCTGAGCCATGTGTTCTGCCTGTGTGTCTGCCTTCTCCCCCTTACACAGCATCAAAGCTGAAAATAAAAAGACTGTGCAGAAAACAATGGAATGTGTGAAGTTCTATCCATCCCAACTTTGTAATTTATTTTTTTAAACTTTGCTAGCTTTGTGTAGTGCACAGCTGGCAAATCAATACAAATATATATATAGGGCTTGTGTGACAGAGCAAAATAATCTTTCTCCTCAGGGCAGAAAGTGTGTTGCCACTGCTACTCATCTCCAAATATCAAATCCAGACTTCCTTGGCAGCTTAGTTCCGTGGCACCAGAAGGTCACACTGCCTCCCTCCCTACCCCCCACCTGGAGGTCTGGCAGCAGGGGATGGTGTGGAAGGGGCTGATACAAGGCAGGGACTGGTCCCAGCTGCTGCTCAACAGCTACTTCCCTGCATCTTGGAATACTGCCCATCCTGGGTGAAAAATGCAGATGTGAGGGATATGGGTGGATGCAGTTAAGCTCCACCTCAGACAAGGTTTCCAGACATTTGACTCCTCCAGCAGGGCAGTGCTTTAAAGGGCAGGGACTGAGTACTGGCCTTTCTTTACTCTGAAGGGGAGAGTGCCTGCACTTCTTAGAAGAGGTGCAATAATTTTAATGGAAGGGTCCTAACATTTTCTGTAGCAAGTAGTACCCACCCTTTTCCCTTTCCATTTAAAGCACTGTCCACTATAAGAAAGATACCACTAAAGAATGTGTTTTGCTTTTTAGGTCTTGCCTAGAAGACGCTTCGGCTGCCTGATGGCATTAGATCTCTTATGCCCAACTTAGAGCTAGAGGGGTCTTGGGGTCAGTTCCTAGCCAATGATTCAATTGTATTCTTGTGTCTCAGTTCACTGCTTCTGACTCAATGGAGTTCCTCCGTATTCTAGTGTTTGCCCCATCCAAAGAGTGCGCCAGTCTCACTGTTGTGATTGGAAGAGCTGCATCATTCCACCCCTGACGTCATGGCCTTGTACTGAACTGCATAAGGAACTAAGTCTTCGCACATGTTTTTTCTCTGCCTGCATCTCAATCCCTTTCCAAAACCCCTGCTCCAGTTAAATAATTTTCTCACCTTGCATCTCCTTGATCTTGCACCCTCCCCTTCCGCCTAAACCTTCCTGCACAAAAACACTCAATGGAGGCGTTTCCCTCCTTCTATGTGTGTGCTGCAGAATGCAGCACACATAGAAAAAGGAAGAACGTGGGGAGATAAAGGTATTTCTTCTCACTGCGTCTCCCTTACGCGTCCCCTGGGGATGTGTAGGCTTTTGACCCATTCCCAAGTTTATGAAATCTTGTAAATCTGGGAATGTGTTGAATGCCATGGCTGATATGTGAGAAAACGCACTGTAACGCCCATGGCACGCCTCCCTATCGCAGGGTGAGGCAACGCAGCGGCTTGGGCTGCGTTGCCTTAGTCCATATCCACAGTGCCATGAAAAGCCAGGCAGGGTGAGTTTACGTGTCCTTGTACATATGGGCCTGCAGTGCGCGCCACCGGACCGTCACTAAAAGTGACATTGCAGCAGCACATAAAACGCCCCCAAGATTCCTGCACTGGGCTGAATGCGCGACCAGCCTGCCACATTTAAAGCAGATTCATTAAATTAAAGAACACAAAATTAATTAGCACATGAAAATGTTTTTGCCTGAATTTTGAACTTGCCCCCTAATGGATCTGAATGAAACTTGACATACCCACAGTAGTCTAACCATGCTAAATGTCTGTCATTTGAATTTATCAAATGATGCTACACGTATTAGCAAATAAACACTTTTTTATACCCCCATCATTTGGCTGTGCCCCCCCCCCTCCCGACAAAGCTGCACCAATTTAAAAATAGCAACATTAATCTAAACACAAGCCTTTGCCAAAGGTTGTGTGAATTTGTCAAACACCACTAATGGTATAGGTAAATGAAAAATACAGATTTCTAAGGTTGATATAACTCTATTTTGCAACCCTTTCGAGTTCACCAAAATATTTTAAATGCACATTTCTAGGAAACTACTGAGCAGGATAACATCAAACCATGTAATCACACTTCCTTGAGTAAAGTGCTACTTATATCACAAGTTTAATGCAATTCTTCTCAGCTGTTTTCACTGAGCAAAGAACTCTATGGGAATTAGAACAGGCGATGTCACTGTTTTGCACCCCACAATTTTCGGGCTCCGCTTGACAGAGCTGCAGTAAACTTGCCATGCACACCTGAAACCGGGTGCACTTTATTGGAAAGTTTTGTGGAGATTCATTGAATGGTGCAAAGGTAAGTAAGAAATCATAAAATGCCTTTCAATGGGAACTCTGGCCTGACCACAAATATACAATGGTCATCACACACAGAGTGTGATATGCTGTTTATTTACATTATTGAGCACAGGGAGGGGCCATGACTCAGGATAAGCAAAGTTTTGAGTGGGTCGTGATGCCCCCTCGATCATGGTAACAAATCACTGGTTACTACCTCACATATTACATTTTACGATTGCTTTGCACGTGAAAATAACTCTCCTCGTGTTCACGTGGCCCTGTTCAGTGTGAGTTTACGTTGCTGCACTAATTTAATCCATTGTGTCCTGGCTCTGGTTAATTATCTTATTTTAAGCAGATATGGAAAATACCATAGCAAAAACATTATGGGGGTTATTCTAACTTTGGAGGAGTGTTAATCCGTCCCAAAAGTGACGGTAAAGTGACGGATATACCACCAGCCGTATTACGAGTTCCATAGGATATAATGGACTCGTAATACGGCTGGTGGTAAATCCGTCACTTTTCCGTCACTTTTGGGACGGATTAACACCTCCTCCAAAGTTAGAATAACCCCCTATATGCCGGAGCACAGAATGTAACACGCTGTTTTCTCATGTGAAGTTTGCTCTACTAGGGTAATACACTAACATTTGGTCTTTGCAATGTGGTAGTCTTAGAGTGAATGTGTTAATTTATACAATTGTATAAAATTGTTCTAAATAACATGTTATTGGCCACAATTATTTTCTCTGTATCAGAATATATATGTATATATATATATCACCCCAAATACTTTTCACAACGGCGTTGCCATGTAGCAGCCAAATTGTTGGTGATGCTGTCAAGACACCTCGCCAGTATGTCAATTACATCAACACTCTCCTCTCCTCACATACGAAGGAGGACAGCACTTGAGCATCGCGGTGAAACCGAATTTGATGGAAATGATAGACAGAACACATTTCGGCAAAAAATGCCTTTGTCAGGTGCTGTCCTTCTTCATATGTAAGAAGAGGAGAGTGTTGAGATATTATAAAATACATTATAATATATATATATATATATATATATATATATATATATATATATATATATATATATATATATAAATACATTTATGAACTGAATACGAGCTTATTGGATATGAATTTGTATGAATTTGCTTCGATAATTGGGATCCATTCGACGGGATCGGTGCAGCCGTCAGATGGCCATCAGTCCATCTGTTGAAGAATTATATATATATATATATATATATATATATATATATATATACATACACAGTGTAGCAGCGCGCTCACAATGTCAGTACTTCCTCGAGGGCAGACCACCTCCATCAGTTCATTAAATCAAAAGTAGAGTGCCACTCCAGAGTAGTGTTAGAGGTTGTCTATTCTTTGTTCACAACCCAGCCGACCCGTTTCGACATACTAATCTTCATCACAGCTTTTTAAACGCCAATGAACCTTCATGTGAAGGAATGAATCCAACTGGCATGATTCTACCTATTCATTTCTATAAATGAATGAACATCTTCAAACATTCACTCTTATTCACTGATGGGGTGTAATGTTTTCACTATGCTGGAGGAGAATGTCAGGAACTAACGATGTAATAGCTCACTCAGAGGAGCATTATAGAGTGTGGATTAGAATGAATGTTTAAGCCTGTTCATCCATTTAAAGTACTAAATGGGTAGAATAAATAACATGTCACTGATCTTTTGAAAATGAGCTTTAAGAAATACAGTTTAACTTGTTTATCAATTGATATATTGATTGATTGATATATATATATATATATATATATATATATATATATATATATAAAAGCAAATGCCTTTCAGGGTTAGAGTGACGCATAAGACTTTGCTGTACAAATGGCAAAAGACTTTGTCACTATCTAGCTCGGCGTGGATAGCACTATGCTAATCCTATGCTTGAAAACTTTGCTAGATAAACATACATTTGAGGTGAGCAAACCTAGAGTGTAGCTGGTGCTGCAGGGTGCTCCTTACTGGAGCTGCTCTCCACCTAAAATTGGGAACTTCCCAGAGTTCTCTATTCTTTTTTGCATATATATATATATATATATATATACATACACACACACACACATATATATACACACAAACATGTATACATATACACACATATATATGCATATATATATATATATAAACACACTCACATGCACACACATGCACATATATATGCTAAAGGAACACCTGTTGATATGCAGCAGGAGGTCAGTGCATGTACACTAAACATTTTGACACTTGCCCTAAGTTAGCAGCTCCCAGATGTTCCGAATCTTGAGCAGTGGTCTGGATACTTACCCCGTTCTTGCAAAGTTCGTCCAGTACGCAATCATGTATTTTGAGACATCTCTGTCCTTAGGCCGGTAAGCAATGGGGGTGGTGAAGGGCTTGGCAAAGATGTACTGGAGATCATCTGCGTGGTCCGCACCTGTCCAGCTGGGGTAGATGGGCATTCGCGAGGGGTGGGAGAACATTAACTGTAGATCTTAGCATTCCTATAATAAAGTGATAGGAGAGACTGACTACAGAACCAAACACAGGGTTCAATGCCATCAAAAACCCCAGCTATAAACACCACATCTGCATTCATCTAATGTGATGACAAGGCTGTTGCCAAATGCTCTCGTTTCAACTGCAGTTTAGGATTGGAAATGACTTGGAGGTCGGAGGGTGGGGAGGTAAGACGAGGGGGTGGGTGGAATGTTTCATTCGGCCCTCGGAATTTGTGGAATTTGGTGACTCCGCAATACTCTTGTAACATGGAGTTCAGGCCAAATTTCACTAATCGCTGCATGGTGGAATTCTTTCCTGCGAGGCTCCAAAAATGCGAGCCCAAGCGAGAATTTCTACTCGAGTTGTAGCAAAATCAACTTGAATCACCGTGCGCTCTTGCACTTTGATTTTTCAGAGCTGCTTGCGCTACTTATGAAAAACTGCAGGGTGAACAGCCAACATGCATATTTTCCACCGGTTGGTGGAATTCTGTGAAATCTTGTGAGGTTTTTATGTAACTCCGCAGATTTCTGCATAATGAAACTTCATGTGTTCTGCCCACCCCTAAGTAAGACCTTTCTCTGTACAAAAAGCAGAGTTTTAAAATATTCCCCCAGCAGAAATAGGGATAATATTCAACCACCTAGAATTCCAAAAATGCATTCAGGTTGCACTGTTTCTGTGACACACAAGCATCACGCAGCTGGGCATGTGCATGCCTAAGGCGAAAGTGACCCACTCCCTGACTCATCCTAACAAGTGCGCAACATGAGTGGAGCACACCTACGGATCATCAACATTACACCAAAGCGTTATACTTTCAGACTATACCTGAAACCCACACTCTATCAGTGATGCACAACAAACTGAGCAGCCCCTTTACTTGTACTCCCAGAAAGAGCTGTGAGGCCCCATCAGTGGTAGAAAAGCACTATAGAAATGATGGAATACAATATGTAGGATCGGGGCAGGTGGAGGGGAGGGAGTAGCCATCCTTCCAGATAAAACAGCTGATCCTCTAGTCAGTCACAAGTATTTAGCAATATGCACTTTATATAGATTCACCTGCTGTGTATCAATCAGCAAAACCTTGGTAAATAACCTCTTGCTTAAAAAAACCTCTGATTTGCACTGGAGTTTTTTAAAGTTTGCAGTTATGCTTCAGATATGCAACGTATACTTATTATGTGATGTGGACAGTAGTAAGAAATGCGCAACTGTGAGTAGATACTTCCCAACGTCTATATTTCATATTCTGCTCATTCTTGTTATAGGGCTAATGTAGGCCATATTTTAATGTGTTACAGAAATGGTGATAGTTGTCAATTCTCCATATTTGTGCAATCAATTAGTTACAAAGTTTGGCTCGCAGGGCGGATATTCTAGTTCATGTCTTTCTGCAAGAAGCCAAGTCTGTAAAGGAGCTATCATTGAGCAAAGGTCGTGCTTGGTGATAATTGAGTTTTTGTTGAAGAAAGAGTGGCTGGGTTCTCTGGATCTATCTGTGGTTTAAGTGCATTGCTTTAATGTGATTTGTCTAGCCACAGGGGGCCAGTTAAGGGAAAAGGGAACATGCATTATATGGGTAGGCTGACAGGCTATTTGGGATTCTCTGCAGTTTCTGAAGTATTAACAAGCAAAGCCCAATTCTCTTGTCAAATTGGGAGAGCCCCATGCAAAGGTAGCTTGAACTTTTCACTGGAACCCAATGTATGGGAAAACCCACTGATGCCCCCTCATCAAGTGATCGTTAGCAGTTTTAATTACTTGTGGCATGGTGGCAAAGTTGTAGTGCATGGCCCGTCCTAAGATGGTGCTGGTGTGTGATGGTCGTCCCCGTGCAGTACTCTGCATGAGACAATAGTTGGTGGAATGAACGTGCCAGAAGGTGGGATGGACGGTTAACGGTCATTGATTGTATGGCAAGGGTTGACGCCAGACACATGTTTTAGTGCCCATAGTAAAGATTTCCTTCTGCAGCTACAGTGTTGCATACTTTGGATTGGCAAGGAGAGTTAGAATGTTCCTATGTTGGAGCCATACTTCAGGAGCTGCGATGATGGATTGTAAGTGGCTGGTGCTCCAGAGTTCATCGTTGCTGATCCTGCTGAGATTCTTCTTGCTGCCGATCCTGATGAGAGTCCTGTGATTGCTTGCTGCATCTTTTGAGTGTTGCAGCCTCCTAACTCAGTAGCGGTATTGTCACGGACAACCGTTGCAGCAGGAACGTAGGTGCGGTCATGAGGTCCTTGTGCGCGTCCACTATGTGCAAAGATCATATCAGTCACAAGCTTCCTCATGCACAGCCACTGTGCGAAGATCTTCTGTACCTCCGGTGTGACTATACAGGTCACTCTATGTAACAGATGTGACGGCCATCTTGTAAGGCTCTCATCTGGTTACCTACATTGCCGGAAGGTGCGAAGGAGCTTTCACCAATGGAAAAACACAACGTTGTACATTTTTTTTCTTCTGGGGGAAAAAAAGGAACTTCAGTCTCAATATGTCAGTTAAGCCCAGGGGCAATAACAGGTGACAAGTTTTAATATTATTGTGTTGTGGTTGTCTCTTTACTCATCTTCTGTCACACTTGTCATTAACGTGTGGACAGCTGTGCGAATATTTACCCACACTCCTCCTTAAGCTTTCCTTCCAGTGCTGGGAAAACCTCCTGTAAGTTGGCCTAAATGAGAAGAATATTTTTTAGATTATTTTTCAACTTTTGAGGATGATTCTTTAGAATAATTTTTACCACTAAGAAAGAAAAAAAGCTTGTTGCATACATTAGGCCCAGAAGGATTACACGTGTATGAGCAAATGACAAAGAAGGCTAGATCTAAGGGGAGGGATGATGTATTTAAACATTCATTAGAAGATCTTGACAATTACTTCTAACCCAAAGTATATATAGCAATTGACAGATTTAATTTTTGTCAGCACAAACAAGAGTCAGTAGATGACTACATTGCAGCTTTGAAGTAGTTAGCTATTCTCTGCAAATTTGGAACTTTGTCTGAAAGACTCATAAGGGATCAAATTATCATGCACACCAATGGTGTCAATCTTCAGGAAAGGCAGTGGCTAATAGGAGACTCTTATTTAAAATAAGTGGTAGCTATTGCAAAAAAGGTAGAGTTATTTAAGAGATGTTTTAAGAATAATGGAGCTAACTTTTGAAAACCAAATAGCACTTTAGCTGTATGTAGAATAACTCCCAAATCTGGATCTAAAGGGTAACCTAAGGGAGGCTGCAAGACCCTTCAATCTAAAACAATGAAATAAAAGACTCAGAACAAGAGCAAAAGGTTCACGTTTTTTAGATGTGGGAGTGAGGAAAACCTTGCTAGGGACAAATGTTGCCCAGCCTCCAAACATAAATGTTCTTTTTGTAGCATTCTAGGCAATTTTGCCAAAGTATGTAGGAAGAAAAATAAGCCTGTAAAATGCCTCATCAAGAAGTCATAGTCCAAATCGTCCGGAGATGAGGAAAATGTTAATTCAGAATGTGGGCTAAGCATTGATGATGTTGTTTTAAATTTCAATACCAGGAAGAACCGACCAGTTTGTGACATGACCAGTGGGGTGTTGATGTACAAATTGTGGTGAATTTAGGGTCACTATCCCAAAATCTGTTTACTACCACCTGATGTGCACCCAGTGAGCTACACTGGGGAAGAAATTCCAATGCTAGAGTACAGAGCTTTTTTTTTTATTTAAAACTAGACAGGCTAGGTATAAGCTGTATGTAGCTGAACATGGACCATCTGTGTTGGGTTCAGTCAATCAGAGGGCATTGGGAATGGTTCAGTCTCAATTAAACAAATGTTTGAAGAATTGTTATAGATTCTGTAAACAGTACGGGATGGTTGGCCACTTTGGTTGTTGTATATAAAGTGAGTGAACAGGTAAGGTTATGCGTCGATCTGAGAGACCTCAAAAGGAATATTATCATTGACAAGTTTAAGGTCTCAGATAAATTAGTTGTTGACAGAGACCATTGGTGTGAAATGTTTTTTCACGATAGACCTGGCCTTTCCATACCATCAATAGCTCTACATGCCAAAAGTAGTAGCCTTACTGCCTCTGGCACACATCTTGGTCATTAAATTAGTGAATCGGTCATTAAACCCAAGATGAGGCCTTGAACTCCATAAGGAAAGCTCTGTCACCCACGTAAAGATGAAGAGAGATCTTTTTTAGGGTTGGCAGAGTTAAGTTTGTCAAGAACTTTGATAGCACGAAATATAGGCTAAGGCAGTTAATCAGGTATCAACCAGGGTTCCAATGGGATGAGATTTTAGAAAAATAACATTTGCCGTCCTATTTCCTTGCTAAATTTTGACTGTTCTGCACATTCAGTGATTACAACTAATGCTAGATGGAAGGGGTTGGGTTCGTTGCTTTCGCAAGTTATGGAAAAAAACTTTCTGTGGATGAACGTAGTTTTATTTTAAGAGGTGGAAGAATAGTTCCACCTTGCATTTAAGATTTTAAATTTGATACACAAGGGCAACTTGGAGTAATCAAATCCAAATTGAGGGCTAATGCTTCATATTGCTGGCCTGGGCTTGACTTTGAGCTAGAGAGGTTTGCATGTGACTGTATTCAATGTACCAATGTGTACAAAAGACAAAATATGTAAGGGCACCACTTTGTCCTTTGGAGTATCTAGAAGGTCCATGGGAGTTTATGGCTAATGAGATTTTTGGACCTGTTTTAGATTTCTATGGTATTTCTAAGTATGTAGTGGTGCTAGTTGATTTTAGTTTTCAAAGTGGCCAGAAATAGATTTTGTCTAAAGTGGAGTCCAAGGCTGTGATGTCTTTTCTAGAGAAAGATTTCCTTAGATAAGGGATTCCTAAAGTGTTGCATAGTGATAATGGTCGACAATTTGTGTTGGATGGACAGAGTTGCAGTGAGAAGTGAGAGTGAAAGCATTTTTAGTGTACCAGAGGAAGGTGTGTCTGAGGTTGTGATTGAAGGAGATTTCCATACATCCAAGTGTTTTGACATAAATCATTCTTCAGGTCAACATGCTGTTGCCCTAGGAATGTTACTAGAAGTGGGAGAGAAGTTGTACACCCAGCAAATTTGAAGGATGTTTTTGTAAGCTGAATATTAAATTACTAAATGTTCATTTTATGTGCATGCTGAAGAGTTTAGTTATATGCACAGTAATGTTTAGTTATAGAATATTGTATGGAGTTATATGTATAATTCATATTTGAGTAAGACTATCTAGTTGTAGGTTTGGGCCGTGTAAAGAAGGGAGAAGTGTGGTTGTTGTTCTCATGCAATACTCTGCATGAGACAATAGTTGGTTGAATGTTCGCGGTGGAAGGTGGGACATACCGTTAACGATCATTGATTGTGCGGCAGGGGTTGAAGCTGGACACATGTTATGTTGTCTGCAAAAAACAAATTGGCTTGTGCAGCTACGGTGTTGCCTACTTTATATGGTAGTTCATCTGGTGGTCACAGGTTGGAATCTCCATTTTTCTGCCTTTGACCTTGAGGTAGTTCCAAACATCATGAGATCATTGATTATCGGAATTTCCCTGTGGCACAAAACCAAGATCAGATGAACGTTGGAATGATTTGCATTTCATCAGTGAAGTTACAGAAGTTGAGATTACAGGAGAATTTTAAGATAAGTGGAGTAATAAAGTAGATGCTGGACAGTAGCAGAGCCATGATTGAGTCTTGAGGAACATCCATTGAAAAAAGTATCCAATTTATGGTGATATGAAACACTATTCCACTGTGCCATGTATGAATGTTGAGAAGAACATCTCCAATGATATAAAATTTGTTGAAAAGCAAGAGCAAGAAAAATATCAAATACTTTGTTCTCTGATTTGTTGCTAAATAAATTATTAAATAAAGGGCCCCAAAAAATATGTAAAATATGGAAGGAATGGTTTAATTTAAAAATCGAAGTCAATTGTGCCCATATTTTATGCCAGAAAGATAAGATGTATGGGCACCAGAATAAATGCATTAAATTAACTTCGGGAAAATCACACGACCAACATTTAGGTAAATTGGAGTGTGAAAATTTTGAACAGAGAATCGGTGTAAAATAGAGTCTATGATAAATAAAGAATAAGGTTTGCGTGAGGTTAGCTGCTCTTGATATTTTATAAATACGTGACCAAATCTTATTCCAGAAAACAATGTCCCAATCAACTCCCAGATCGTCTTCCCATGAGAGCTCAGATCTAGACTTGGCTCGATCCATGATAGGAGACAATAATACTTTATAAATAGTAGAAGCTTTAGGATTTGAACTAAGAAGGGTAGTGAATGTAGAGGGGCGGGTAATGATAATAGATTCAGGGGGTCATTACAACCTTGGCGGGCGGCTAGTGCCGCCCACCAGGCGGTAACCGCCATGCGGCCGCACTCACGCGGCCCCCTTTATGACATTCCCGTTGGGCCTTAGGGCGCAAACCAAGTTTGCGCCCGCCGGCCCAGCGGGAATGAGGCCGCAACATAGGAGCCGGCTCCTAATGGAGCCGGCGGTGTTGCGGCCGTGCGACGGGTGCAGTTGCACCCGTCGCGCTTTTCACTGTCTGCTATGCAGACAGTGAAAAGCTGGCCGGGGCCCTGTTAGGGGGCCCCTGCACTGCCCATGCCAGTGGCATGGGCAGTGCAGGGGCCCCCAGTGGCCCCAGGACACCCCTTACCACCAGCTTCTTCCTGGCGGTGCAAACCGCCAGAAACAGGCTGGCGGTAGGGGGGGTCATATTCCCCAGGGCAGCGCTGCTTGCAGCGCTGCCCTGGCGGATTATCACCGCCGGGGCTAAAACGGCGGGAAACCGCCGGCCCCGGCGGTGCGACCGCGGCTCTACCGCTGCGGTCGTAATAAGGGCCTCCGTACCGCCAGCCTGTTGGCGGTACGGACGCCACATTACCCCTGGCGGTCTCTGACTGCCAGGGTCGTAATGACCACCTCAGTGTGTATACAAAATAAGACATCTAGCACTACATTCAATAAAGTGTTGAACCTATGTTGAAATGATGAGGGACAATTCAATTTCTTTTGAAATTGAGGAAAGGAGAGCGGAACTTGTTTGTTAAAGAGGTGACCAATCCATATAATACCTTCAGACTTCCAAGTACCCCAAAAATGGGTCTGTTGTTAAGTTTAATTAATGTATTATACCATGATGATTCAACGAAAAAGTTAGAAAGAGTTAAAGATCGTTTAGAAAAAGTGGATAATAAAAAAGAATGTGTATGTTTAAGAACTGGAGTAGAAAGAAGAGAGCATTTCGAAGTAAATGATGAAGTGTCTTCCATTGTAAAAGGGTGCAACAAGGCAGATTCAACATGTATCCGTAGTGGAGAAGAAAGATGGACACATTCAGAAAGCCAGAAAGAACCTTGTCTTATACCAAAAGCAGCATGATATTTAGCATAATTCGGAAAATTACCCCACCTTCAATTTTCAATTTCTATAAGCAAGCGAGGGATACCCTTGCTTTCTTATTCTTCCATAAAAAATTGGATACTATAAAATTGATTTGTTAAAAAATAGTATTTGGAATAGATACCGGTAGCATAGAAATAGTATTTAGTAATAAAGGAGAAATCATCATTTTTATAGCATATAGGCATCCCCACCAAGATAAGTATAAAGGATTCCAGGAAGAAAGTAAACGATCAATTTTATGACGGAGTTCTTTAAAATTAATATCAATTGTTTCTTTAACTGAAGATGTAAACCAAATACCTAAATATTTAATCTTGGATAAGGGAGCCCATTGAAAGTCAGAAGTAATAAATGCATCTTTAAAAGTAAATTTATTAGTGGAAGAACCTCAGTTTATCTTTATTTATTTTATAACCAGAGGGTTGTGAGAAGGAATCTATTTCTGCTAGTAGAACAGGAAGAGAGCTGTCTGGGGAAGATATAAAAAGAATATCATCTGCATAAGCAGCTACTTTCAACTGGTTATCACCATAGGTAATTCCAGAAATATCAGAATTTAGACAAATAAGAGTAAGTAGAGGCTCAAGAGCCAGAACAAACAATAAGGGTGAAAGAGGACAACCTTGTCGGACACCACGATGAAGAGAAAAGTATGGAGATACATAGCCATAAACCACAACTGAAGCATCTGGGGACTTATATAATAACGCTATAAGAGAGATAAATTTAGGGCCAAAACCAAGCCTTGATAAAGCTTTAATCATAAAATCCCAATTAATTCTGTCAAATGCTTTTTCTGCATCAATGGTTTATTTCTACATCGATGTTCTCAAACTCAGAGCGCTCCATTGTTATGGTCACCTTCAACTACATTTCTGCACAGGTCAGATAATACCGTAACAGTAACAGGTAGCATATTATCAAGACATTTTCGTCCTCCCTGACTCAATCTCTCTGTCATTTAAGTTTTGAATATACTCACAAACCTTTTATGTATTTATTCAATAAACTGTTTTACATTAGAATTTCTCTTATTCTATTTCACATATGAGGATACAATTCCCCATCCTTCCCTCACTTTTCCTTTCCCTATTGATCCCTAGACAAATCCCCTAAAAATTACAAAAGACTTTTATGGTACCTTTCATTGTTTTCATAGAAATTGTTCAATATGATTATATATTATATGACTTTTCTGGTTTATGTATGTGTATTGTCTAAATAAAGTCTTTTTAAACAAGGAGCATCCATTGAAGAGGTTCATCGTTGCAAAGGGAAAGTGGTGAAGTCACACGGAAAGCATCTGTCCAGCACGGTATGATGTAACCCACAGCAGTATGGTGCTATGAATTCATAAGTCATGAAGCCTCTGAAAACGGGAGAATATAAAATAGTGCAAGGACGTTCCAGGACAGGACAGGAGGGACCAAGAAAAAATTGAGAAGTCAATGAAGAGAAGGAGCATAGAGTAGGTAAATTCCAGCAGGGTATATTTTTGGTTTGGGTCAGAGTAAACATGTGTTGAGTCATGTGTCAGTGGAAACAACTAGGGGTGAGGGTAACTTCTGCCATTTGCTTTAGAGTACATGACATTACAGCACAATTATGTGAGATTACGCAGAATTACACGAGGAACGTAACCGAACATTCAGGGCAATTTCCTTAGTGCAAAATGCACTCTGGCGTCCTGACCAGAGGATGAATTTTGCGCTAGAAAAGTAGAGCTGCAAGCAACAGAACATGAACAGTAGCAGCTACTTCCTGTAGTCTTGAGGTAGGCATTTTTGCCCCAAATTATTATGAATTACATCAGTGGGTGGAATCACATTTTTGTTAAATTCACATTACAAGAGTAACAGGAAATTGCTCAGATTACTGCGGCATAATAAAAATATCACCCAGGTCTAGAAAAAACATGGAGGGTCACCTTTGAAACTTCGAGATGCCCCCTACAACTAAGTGGATCTGGAAAAAAAACACAGACATATATTCATATTCACACGACGTACAAAATCAACGTTTCTGAATAACACACAATACTTACTGGGCATTGCAGTGGTGCAGGGCCAGGTCTTTTTGGATCGGAACCAGGAACATATAGTCTGTTTCCACATCTATAATTGTCCTTTTCATGGTCTGCTGGTTGGGTGATACGGGCCAGACCTGAGTGTACAAGTTGTAGGCCATATTTGCACCCTGAACCCCCTTCTCCAGTGTCAGTCCTTCTACCAGCTTGAACACAGTGTTCCTGCAAACAAAAGAAAATGGGTGCTGATGGGGCTGGGCGTCTAAGAGTCCTTTAAAACAAAGATGATCTTGGGTGAAACCTGTCCAAAAATACTTTGTTTTGCTCAGTTCCCGCTGATTACAGAAGAGATGCCTGCAGGGTACTTAGTTATAAGAGGGTCACAAATGAGTAACCCATTTTGTAACAGTTGAATAGAAACATTTGTGTCCATTGCAACCAGTACTTGGTTTGTGAAAAAAAGGTGCTAGGGCTGTCGTCAGGGAGCCACTGCACTTTGCATCACCCACCGCTGTCTGTTAGCGCAGTCAGTACCAGTACCACACAGCTACTAACCATCATCCTCCTGTAAGTGTGACAATTCAGACTATGCCAAGCCCCCAAAGCTACAAGAATGGCATAGGGGGCACTTATTAGTCATTTGCAAATTGAATGAATAAACAACTATTGTTTTACTTGCCTCTAAATTAAATAAACAGCGCCACCATATGGCGGATTGTCATAGGTGCGGGTGTTAGCAATTAAATGCCGGTGCTGAGCACCGGAAAACACCACTCAAATTAAGCACTGATCATGACCGTCTAATCCTCTGAGTCCCTCTATTGTACCAGCAAAGAGCACCAAACTCACAGCTTCCTACTGCAATGAGCCCGCAAAATTCATGTGCAGACTGTATACCTGCTATTTTGTGTTAGCACATTGTGCACAATTCGTGCCATATTACAGTTTGCACATCCAGGAGTTGGAAATCACACTAGGTTTGGGCATGAATCCATCCATTGCTGTGTGTGCAAAGTGAGATTTTACACAATTTGCTCCCCCTTGACTTGCAGCGGGTTGCTATTGCAAATTCCAGTGACAAACCGTTGAGTCAGGTGCAAACTGTGCCCAATTTGTAATTTTGTTTTAGGCGCAAACTGGAGATTTCACCTAAAACGGGATATACAGATAAGTAGAGTCTATAGTATTGCAATACATTTGTCAGACTAGATGGGTCAGCCTTGTGCACCTCTGCAGTGGATAGTAAATGAAGGTAGCCACACATCAGAAATTGATATGGACAGACCATGCTACCTGGATTTCACATTCTACCTCTGACGTGGTTGCATACTCTTTCCACCATGGAGGTGACCTAGATGCCGCGGCACAAACAGAACCTTCCTCACCCGCACCTGGGTTCATCTCCTTACTGGTTGATCTCCTGAAGAGGCTGGTTGATTTGAGGCACATCGACGCCAGCGAAGAGGTGGCCATTCATGTTGTTCACTCCCGCCAAGTAGTCCACGTTGGCTGCGTTCTTGAAGAGGGTCTCCGGCTCAGCAGGGATGAAGTCGCCATCGATGATAGGGCCATAGGCAATATAATGCACTATGGGATCTGTTGGTGAGAAAAACCAGGAGCAGGGATGATGGGGGTAAATAGTAGAAGGTCAGTAAGAAACACTGGAACTTGGTAAAGCGAGTGACCAAACTTGGGCCCATATTTATACTTTTTTAGCGCCGCTTTTGCACCGCTTTTTGACGCAAAAACGGCGGAAACTTACAAAATACTATTTTATTTTGCAAGTTTGCGCCGCTTTTGCATCAAAAAATGGCGCAAAAGCAGCGCTAAAAATGTATAAATATGGGCCTTGGTTCGATGCTTCGACAATATTGAAATTAGTACAGCCTATTAGCTTACTACAAATGCCCTTCAGCTGCCCCCGGTGATGTCAATGTGTTTACAGCAAAAATCATCATTTTAAGCCAGTTCTCTCTTTACTAGTCAAATGTATGACAATACGGTTGGGCTTATTTTTCTTTTCAGTTTGTCAACTTTTCACAGGAAGTTGTGCTTGTTTTTAGAATGCCATCTGACAATGCACACAAAGAGAGGTAAGGTAAATGGGGGATTTAAGGAAAGGTGGAGCCTGTTCTCTGTCATTAGGGTGAAGTGCACCAAGCCTTGTAACTCCATTTGAGTTAGATGAATAGCTGCTTTGCATTTTTAGACTACAGTGCACTACAATTTTGGAAAATAGTAAGTATTGTTGCATTAACAATACTTCAACTTACTTTTCATACAGCAGTTGTTGCCCGAGTCTTAAAGCTTGTTTGTGCTGTTAAATACACAGATTTTGTTATTAAAAAGAAGGGCGAAAACTCTTCTGTGTGCATTTTACTCAGGAGAGTAAGTGCAACTCTCAGCATGTGCTACTCAAGGAGTTTGCACATGCGCAGACACGGTGTGGGCTAAAAGCAAACCCGTCATTACGTATTTGTATGCTGGAACCCCCAAACTGTTGAGCGACCCACCGAAGGCTCCCACATGGGTTAGTGGATTAAAAGGCTGCACCCAATACTATGGTGGGCGTTATAGCCACACCCCCTTAGAAGCCGCCCAGATACCTACTTCTGTGCTCAAGGGTATTCCAGTGCTCTAACAAGGGGACCAAGGACCCAAGAGCTCAGCCCGAGAACCTGTGGCAAGGCAGCAGTCGAAATGCATTAAAAAAAGAATAGGAACTGTGAAGCTGCATGCAAATGAGGTGAGTGAGCATGGGGCGGAGTCAAAGGTCTGGCTAATAAAACAATATTTTGCAACTTTTGTCGGTCTTTCACCTTTTGGTAAGTACATATAAAATAAAGCAAAGCTGTAATAAAAAATAAATGCAAGTTAAGATAATCAGTGGGAAATACACTATTGTACATTACACACAGTAGAAGATAGGCTGCTAAAAGAAATGCGCAATGAAAGGGTTTCAAAAGTATAGATTTTAGTTATACCCAATGTGCACATAGTGCAATTCTTTTTATAAAACTGTCTATTAAAATCACATACTTCACAGCCCAGCTAGTAACTCTCTTACCATTCAAAAAGTATAAATCAACCTCATCAGAAAGGTTCAAGAGACTCCATCAATTAGAGCTGATCCCGGTTCCAAGCAGCCTTTACATTCGCAGAGTGCCAGTTCTGCACATTTTCATTACTTTTAGGTAAGCAGGCACACTGGCAGGAAGGCTTGTTTAGCTGACTGCCCCTCCCTCGGTTTCACACCACAGAAGACTCCCTGCCCTACACTTCAGCTGAAGCATTTCAACTCTCAGAATTAACTGCCCTAGAACGGTTATCTTTTCACAAAAAGTAGGGGAACTGTTATTCTTAAATTAAAAACGTATGGGCATCTCGTGCCCCTTAGATCCCGCCCACTTTGACCACTGTCGGAAGGGCACCCGAGAGATGGTTTCTGGAACAATTCATGCCCCTCCCAGTGGACCGTGGGGATGTGCGAAGAGGTGGTGGTATGTTAATTTGCACACATTTAGTGCATCCACAGGGTTTTTGCTCAGGTGAAAGGGTTCCTTCATTTGCATGTTGCCACCCCCCCGCCATGTTGGGAACGCCCCTTTACCATTGTGCAGGCACATCTTTTACTGCTGAGAAATGCATAAGGGAACATAAAAACAGCTGTGGACACTTATACCATATAAAACTGCCTTTAGAGAACAGTAAAAGGTGTTAACCCCAATCGTGATCTTTTGCACAGGTGTCTCTCAATTACCCAATTTACTCATAATCAATTGAGCAGCGTGTGAAGGGCGGAAGGATACCCTCTGTGATTTTAACTTAGGGGGGTTACTCTTGCACCTGGTTCCATGACCTACTAAACGTTTAGCTTCCTTCTGCATCTGGCTGCACTTTACTAACAGGAGTAGCTCTCACCACCTGCAATAAATAAGTGCACATCTTATTTACTCTTAAACTTTCTGATTAACTTTACTTCTTTTGGCTATGTACAAAATCTGACCATGTGCGGCGTCCATTAGACCCCTCACAACCACAGTTACTCTTCTCCTAGTGCTTAATTTGTGCCGGTGGTTGCTGGGCACTGGCACTTATTTCTGGGGAGCAGGACTACTTTGATCATCAGAGATTCATTCAGAGCAAGAGAGAAAGACAGAGAGAGGGGGACAGAAAAGGAAGAGAGAATGAGAAAAGGGAAGAGAGGAAAACAGTGACAAAGTGAGAAAGCAGGGACGGAAAGGAACATCACGTGTGTAATATACTTGTTCTTCTGTTGCCAGGAGATGGTCGGGGAGGGGCGACTTACAGTGCAGGCCAGAAGGAGCCACTTTGTACGCCAGGGTAAGGGCTTTTGGGTCCGTGGACTTCAAGCAGTTCACCATGGCCTCGTTGTCACCCACTGGGCACTCCACTTTCTCTGCTAGCTGGAAATGGCAAAAAACAGGTCACAGAATACTCAAAGGCTGAGGGGTGTAAAAGCCATGTCAAGGAAAAGTCAAAGACTGAGGTGAGCAAAAGTCAATTCACAGACAATTCAAAGTCCACGGTGGTTTCGCATTGGTGTGTCACTTTAGAGAGATTATCTATTTTCTCACACATTTAATGAGGCAACTAAAAACGTTTGGGGCCACTCACAAAGCTTACTTACACTTGTGAGTAATTTACACGTGTAATTTACTCTTACACTTTTGAATAATTTGATTACGTTTGGCTATTCACAAAATCTGGATGTAAAGTTACTCATACGCCTACACTTACCCATCTTCAGACCCTGGAAAAGGAGATGGAGCTTAATTTTATGGGTGTAAGTTACTACTGTCAAAAAAGAAACAGTAGCAAGTCCAGCATCACAAATGGTCAACCTTTAATACCGTGACTCGATAGGAATTTGAAATGAATCTCCATAGAAAATAATGTTTACATTACATTAATATTAAAATATTTTACTAACGTATTAAAATGTTTAATCCACTTTTTTAATTTCCTTATATTTTGCCATAAAGAGGCCTTTGAGTCACTCTATGATAAAGAAGAGGCAAAAGTAAAAAAAAAGCTTAAGTCTAAAACAAATAGAGAAAAAAATATTAAACATTAATGTACATTAATTTTATATATTTATTTTAAGTGTAGAACAAAAGAAAAAAAGCTCCAACACTATTAGCTTAATTTTAATTGAATCCTTAATTAATTTAAATATATCAACTGAAATAAAAATTATTTTCTGAAGTTTAAATTAAAAAGTAAATCTCCACCTAAAGTTATATATATATATTTATATATGTACTACTACTAGAAGTATATCAAAATGCAGTTTGTGAATAGGTCTCCTTGTTAATAAACGTGTAATACACAAATGCATGACTCTGAATGATGATAATTGTGTAACAAAGGACAATGGGGTTGTGGCAGTGTTCCTGTGGTTTGACTGATACAGGAATATTTATAAAATGTCAAAACAGTCCAACACAGGGAGCATCAAGAAAAACAAGCACAAACACATGGACTGGGCAATGACCCGCCGGCTCTTCTCGAAGCACAGATTGCAGTCCCCAGCTCTGTTTAACGCGTCAGTCTTGGATCCAGGGTTGCCACTACTCTGTACCTCCCACCTGCAGGATGTCTTGTAGTTAAATACTCTCAGATGAGCATCTCAAGCAAACTCCACACTGTTTAATAACCTGAAAATGACACTTTCATACAGGTGCTCCACATGTCACATATTGAACCAGCAACGGGAGGGACCTCAACCTCATATCTGGCCCAATTTATTTTTACAAACTATTGTTTTTGCTCATGGTGTAAAATTATGTTGATATTTATACAGCGCTTCTTACCTCTTGTATGGCCTAAAGCGCTTGACTTTTTGTGCTTTTATCTTTTTGGCCCAGAAGAGAGGGTCCCTTTGGATGGCCCAGGGGCACAGGCTTCCGCCGCTCTGGGAGATGGCTCGCTTGAACATCCCCGCGTTGTATGGAGTCAGTGTCTATGGTATCCAGAGAGGGACAAAAGAGAAGTGTGTTTAGTGATGAATGAATCACCCTGCTCATCCTTCAAAACATGGCAATATGACCTCCTCTAAACAGAGAAAGTAAAGCAGTGGTCTTCAAACTTTTTAATGCCGCACCTTCTCCCTCCCTGTGAAAAAAAGGATTATCAGGCCCCCCTACAAATTTTTCACAATTATTCTACAAATTTGGAAATGTTTAAATATGCCTACACTTAGTTAGACATTGCAGTTAAGTTCTGTTTTCGTTTTAAAATGCAATCAAATACATGATGCCTAGCATACTATTCTGGTCAGGCAGGCCTTACTGGCGTATAAAAGTATTCTCAGTGTGATTATTAGAAGTGGGGGTGGGGTGGGGGTTTTGAAGAGTATTTGGAGTCTCTTCCCTTTTGACACACACTCCCAGCTTAGATATAAACGATAAAATATGTTAGTGATGGCCCCTTCCAGAGCTACTGCTGCTCATTTATTTCAACTTAAAACAAAGCCCTGTTATCAGCATAAAGCTTATTTTGGCCAGAGTCTGTCATCAGCGCCCCTGCCATCACTTGAGGCCCCACTGGGGGTGGGGGGCACCCCCCGCCCTCCAGTTTTAAGATCCCTGTATTAAAGTGTTTAGGGATCTCATGTACAATCCCTAAAATGTGTCGTCGTTTCACCAAGTTTGTCTTTTTTGATGATTTCTCTACTTTCAATGTTCTGTTTTATTCTTGCACAGTGTTTCTCTTGTCCAAAGAGGCTCATCCCTGAAGACTGCACCTACTGAAAACTCTGCAAATGAGATATTTCTGGTCAAATTTTGAGTTTCTGGGGTTCACATACTTCAAACATCCACTCAGCAGGTTGCGGGGGATATCTCTGCAATGCTATGGTTCCACTGGATGAGAACAAGTGCCCAGGAATCGAAGAGGCCGGCACAAGACATTCAGACCAGACTTGAAGCAGCAGGGAGTGTTTAATTGTTCCTCTAATAGGTGCCTACAAGACCCAAGGCCAGAGTTCTTGGACGAACAAGGCAAGCAAAAGCTCGGCTCTCTCAGGGCAGACATTAGCTGCACTTCCCAGCAGACTCAATCAACTTAACACACTTTTGCTGACTAGAAGACGCGTTCAGAGAGGTAAAATTAGGTGCTGGTCAAAACAGGAAATGACACCTGATTGTAGTGTTGGGGGCCCTGGGGCCCTCATGCTACGGAAATAAGCAACACAGACTCAGTAGCTAGGTGGTATGAACTGCCTCAGGCGCGTGCGCCCGGCCCCTTTTATTGGCAGGGTCGCGACAGACCCTAAAATGGCAATGGACGGGACTTGACAAAATCTACCTGACACGGTGGCTGAATAAATTTAACAAATTTAATGGACTGATTGTTGTGTCAATGATTACTCATCTTATTGTTCGAAGTACAATTGTACTTATATATCATGCCTTGAGAAAGCCCTGGTGTATGCGCCTTGAAGGGCGAAACACATGTTGGCTGAGCTTGTACCTCGCTCTATGACTTATTTATTTTTAAGTATAATTTGGAGTCACTTACCTCTCACTAATAAACCTTGAATTGGATCACTCATCTCGAAGCCCCTTCTTATTCTTTCAATGAACCTTACTGAACATAAGGCAATTGGATGCCTTCAAATTATTGCTATTAGAAGTGGGACCTTACCATATACCTGCAAGTATACTTCTCAAATGGGGGATTAGGGTCCATGTCCTCTGGTTCAAGTTCCCATGCCTGCTGAACGAATTGGCATTTTATACAGGAAGTTTCTTATTTGGACCCTTTCTTATGTAGTACCAGTCAACTGACTGGTGACGCCTGTGTTGGGTGGGTGTGGGGTGCAACACTAGAACGAGTCCAGCTGGACTCTACACTCATGGCTACTATTGTTTTGCATCAAAGGTCTCTTGCTAGAGGTGAGAGCTGGGTTCATGGTGAGAGGGGGAGGAGTGGTTAAGAGCGCAAGATAGGAGTTCTGAACGGAAACTAACTCATGGAGACATAAAAGCTGTTTTTCCAGAGAATGGGGACACTGCATGTGGATTTGCAGGTTGTAATTCCAGGTATACATGTCATTCCTCGTTCTGGGGCAAATACTCCAACTGACTGGATTTATGTGCAAGGATACCGTCCGGAAACATTAATTAAGCCACACAGGGTCCACTGTACATTAATCCAACCACCTCGTAATTGGAACCATTATCTATATTTTTTTCTACCCTGAAACATCATCCTCTACTAATAATGAAAGTGGAAGTTGTCTGGGAAGAAATTCTAAGTGGAGAGGATACGTTCTCGTACAAATTAGAAAGAGCAAAGGTCTTTTGGGTCGAAGAATAGTATTGGCCTCACCTGGAGGGATGGACTGCTTTGCTCTTGCACTGTCAAGGCAGCAAATACCAAGAGGTATATTTACAAGTCCCATGGCACATGGCAGTACACCAAGTGACAAGAAGGTGCATATCTGTCCTGTCCCCCTGCTCTGGTGCACAAATTGCTGCCTAGTGCCAACACAGGCACCCTTGCACCATTGTGGAAGGTTGTCTGCGTTGCAGGCAGAATTATTTTTTTGCAGGAAGGGACATCTTCCTGCACAAAATCAATGCAGAGAGGCATTTCCCTTTTTCTATGTGTGCTGCACAATGATTTGCGCTGCATTGCCTTACACCATATTACAGGGCCATGGAAAGCCTTGAAATTAGCTAATGAAATTAGCTTTGCGTGGCCTGAGATACATATATATTGGTCTGCACTATACGCCACTAGTGCATCACAAAAAAGTGATGCACAGGCGACCCACGGGCTTGTATATATGCCCCAAGTATTTTGCTTCCCCCCCCTCTACATGTGCACGGTGCATGTCTGACAAGGGTCCAAGTCTCGACCCGACTGGGGCTCACCCGACAGATGCTGGCCCACCTCTTGCGGTATATGGGAAATTGAGAGGGACTTGGAGCAGAAACTCCTGCTCAAAATATTGACTTTCTTCAGGGTAGGAGGAGTGGGTGGAATCTTGGCCTTTTAAAGATTGTGTTGTTTCGGCTCAGGTTTTAAAGCTTGATTGCTCTTCAACTTCTTTCTTTGATTATGAGGCCTATTTGTACAAACGCAGGCAACATCCCAGCCTTAAAAAAAAAAGGTGCATGGCTTCTTCTCATGTCACTGGCTTTCAATCTTGCATGTGCATGTCTCTCCCCTTTTGGCAGGATTTTACTCATTGAAGAGCATCTCAGGTTGTGCATGTTGCCACATGGATCACTGGGCCTTCTCAGGTTCTCACTGTACAAGCACAGGGCACCTCACCGTCCCTACAGACTAGTGTTGTACAACTACCTCTATGTTTTGCTTCTAACTTTTATTCTAACTTGCATGCCTCTCTCTTCCACCTCCTCGTCTTTATCACACTGCTAGGAGGAGCACCCCAGGGTAAGATACCAGCACCTTTCAGGTCACCCATGCACAACATCAAAACACACACTTTCCACGTATGATCATTACAAATACAACTTTCTGCCAACCACCCACTCCCCAAGGTGTAGTATGCTAAACGTTTGAAAACCCACACAGAGGTACGGTGCACTGAATTGATACTACAACACAATACTACTTCAATATTACTGACTACAAGTATTTTTTTATCTCCTGCACCTGGGTCCTAGCACCTCAGTGGATGCGCACACTCTAAAAGTTTGTATTTGACCCCCTGGTCACTGGTTAGAAGCCCAGTGGGTCCACTCAGCCTTTCACCCTGCCATGATGATATCCTGTGGGGTGAATGTGCACTCTATAAATATATGTTATGTCATATTCTTTCCAACAGCAAAATCCACTTAGAGGGGCATCCTTACTGCAGTGGCATTTATATATTGTACTGTTGCACCTAGCAATTATTGATGCCATGATGCTCTATATTCACTCTGTGCAGAATTAGTGACCCATTTTGAGGTATGCACTTTACAATGGCACATGATGTTTGCAAATTGCAAATCTTTGATCCTGGCAGTTTTTCTCACAAAACGTCTGAGGGAAAAGACAGCAGGCACATCTTGTGATCCCAGTTTGGATCAGGATTCCTGAGGGATAGAGAATGGATCCTTAAACAGCTTTAGTCACTCTCTCTGAAAAACCACAACAAAAGCAACAGGTTTTCATTGCTGGTGAAACACAGGAATGGTGGGCAGCTCGGGCAGTCAGGGAGACGATTGGACAATATCTGGTCCACTTTGCGTGGCTTCGAACGGCCTCATAGATGTGGAGTAAGGCAAGGCAGCTGTGTTGCCTTACTCTGCGCAAGGGAGGCATTCCATGGGTGTGGCAGTGGATGTTCCCATGCAACACCTAAGGATTTTGACGTATACCCAGATTTCAAAGACCTTGTAAACCTGGGGATGCACCAAAACCTGCAGCCTCCCCAGGGGAGACGCAACGAGGACTAATAGCTTTACTTCTCCTCGTTTTTTTCCTCTTTTTATGTGTGTTGCATTCTGCAGCACACACAGAAAGAGGAAAAAACCTCCTAGGATTGATTTTGTGGAGGAAGGTGTCCCTTCCTGCACAGAAACAATCCTCCCTACAATGCAGGCACCCTTGCACCATGATGCAAGGGTGCTTGCGTTGGTGCTAGGCAGCCAAAACGGCACCAGCGCAGTGGGAAAGGAGAGGAATGTGCGGTATTACATAGATACGGAACATTCGCGCTCTTCCCCGTTGACTCAGGGCAGTGCGGTAAGGCGGCTCGCTGTGCTGCCCGCCCTGCGTCAAAAGCCAATAAATACAGACCTCTGTTTTCAGATGGCAACGGATGAAGCCCATCGGGATGCCTTTCTATCCACGCCACTGCCAGTGGAAGGAATCATCAGATTTCTTACCTGTAGATCGACGCTGACTCCCCCTGCAGACTCCCCGAAGATGGTGATGTTATCTGGATCACCCCCAAAGGCAACAATGTTTCTCTTCACCCAGGAAATGGCCATGTGCTGGTCCCACAGTCCGTAGTTACCTGGTTAAAACACAAATGCATTTAAAAATCCAACACAGGGCTGTCTCGGCCCAACCTGACCAGACTTCCAAAAGCGCTGGTCTGGCACAGAAAAAAACATAAACTCCTCATTGCCTTAGGGTCCGGCCCTCCCCCACTAGGACAACTAGAAGAGGCAGGCACTGAAGCAGATGAAGTTAAACAGAATTCACATCTACTGGGAGACAGTTCTCTCCCAGCATTACACCTTGCCCTGAGGAAGCCCCAATTCTTGAAGGCGCAACGTTGGACATCTTCATGATCCTGCCACAAGGAGAAAATCATCCAAACTAAACTTGTCAAAATGTGTACTGGCATCCTATACCCATGTGTCATGAACTTTATTTAAAAAAAAAAAGTATTTGTAATACAGAACTTGCTAGCCCTCTCTTCGATGAGCTTTTGTTGCTCCTTTCCTCAAAATTCTTGAATTGACCTGAAACATAGAATGTTCTGGAGCAAACCTTAATAGACCGACCGCAATCCCATTTCAGTGTTCACACTCTCTCTTTTAGTCCCTACTTAAGGCTCCTGCTTCCGCCATCGAATGCAGCCGCCCTGCTCAAACTTTGGGATGCCTTCAAAGCATCTTACAAAGGTGCCACATGTCTCCTGGGACTAGTTAACCCTAGAGCCACATATGAAACCATCTGCCACGTGTGGCTGCCTTTCACAGGCAGGTTGTTCGACTGGCTCCTTTCCAGGAAACCACTCAAAGTAAGAACTGAGACCACCTTAGTCTCCATCCAGCCAAACAACTGTGTTCATCATACATGTTTCCCGTCACTTACATGTTTTCATATTTAGGGGCCTGATTTGGACCTTGACGGACGAGTTACTCCATCACAACGGTGATGGATAAACCGTCCACCAAAATATAAATCTGATAGGAAATAAAGGGATTTATATTTCGGCCTCTGTGGGCTATCCATCACCATTGTGAAGGAGTAACTCATCCGCCAAGATCTAAATCAGGCTGGAAGTCTTCCCCTCATAATCAACCACCATGTCATATCGCCCACTGTTGGCGACACATCAACAAAATCATCATCAAAATGACTTGTTCAGAGCTAGCCTGAATGGCTTGATGATATATCGAAATTAATGGCCCACATTTACTAAGGTTTAGCCACAGCACTCACGCAATGCAAGCGGTAGTGTCTATTTTCTTACCATTGTAAAGGCCCCAGTGGACAGTGCTAAACTGCGCTGCTAGCCACACTCACTCCACCTCTCACCTAGGGACCACCTTTCATTACACACCTCAGAAACATCATTTCTGGTCACTCCTGTGCCATGTTTCCTGGTTTGGTGGGGCCAGGGCCGGCTTTAGCGCTGGTGGCGCCCGGTGTGACAGTCGTTTTGGACACTGCCCTCCATTATGATCTCCTCCTCAGATTCCTTCACTACCACCCAGGTAAAGTGCTCCTCATCTCCCCATAGCCCGCCTCTCACATACATTTCATTTGTTTTAAAGGGCTGGTGAAGGGTGACTTTACTAATCCACTCAGCTATCCACATAAAATACAGAACTGTTTTTTGCAGCAGGCACATTAACCCTCTGTGCTTCTTTATGGAGAGTCAAAACTGCCACTAGACAAAACTCAGGTCTCTTTCTCTATCAGGAATATTAATCATAAGAGTTATCTTGACATGTTTATTGCTGCCTGAAAGCTGGACACACAAGAAACTCTGCAGCAGGTGATTTTAAATAGTACTAATTGCTAAACACAGCACACCTCCTTCTGCTGTCAGTGCTCCCCCTCCAGGTCAACGCCTACTGCAAGGGTACAAGTCCCTAAACCAGGCCATGGGTGCGGCCACCTTGGATGAGTGTGCAGACCCCTATCACATACTCCTCTCATATCTAGTCCAGACCTCAGCCTCCTGCTCCCCCCATTAGTAATGTGAACTATCATAAACTCAGTACGTGAATTTGCAAACTCTCTTTCCTTGGTTTCCTCACTAACAACTCTCTTCTTTCCTAGTTTGGGTCCCATAGGGCCAGCTAGCCTTGAAGCAGAAGCTTACAGGTGGGATTTTCATTTGAACAAAGAAACATACTGGAGGGCCAACAAGCCAGTGGCCGGAATAAACTATTAAAATCAGTGCTTAATTTGTAAATAAAAATGTGCCGGTGCCCAAAGCCCTCCTCTTAAACATGCGGCTGCTGCAATTAAATATGGGAACACGAAATACTGAGGCAGCATAATCCTGTAGCCATCTCGGGCCTCTTTAACCTATTTACAGCCACTCTCTGCCCCTTCAGCTCACTCTTGCAGCTTTCTGCTTTTTTTCCCTTTGTGACGCTTTTTCGTTTTTCTCTTCCTCCGTCTGTCCCATTTGTGTCTGTTGCTCCCAGCAAATGCTTGAGACAGAAGAATAAGTCCCGGCCCTCGAAAATAAGTGCCGGTGCTCAGCACCGGAAACAACAAGCACAAATTAAGCACTGATTAAAATATTCTGGTTTCTTTTGAAGTACGTAATTTAACTCAAATATTCGCAGGTCTGAGTGTCTATTACATCTCACAGATATTCATTGGCCTCGGATGGAATGGGGCCCGCTGAAGTGTTGGGGGGGGGGTGTGCCACAGGGGCTTGTGCTGAAGGTCAGCAGGACACCTCGGTTCACAAGTCCGCTAACTGCTGAACCGAGACACGAAAGCTAAAAGCGACACAACTTCTGGAGTAACTTGTGCTCGATGAAAAATAAAGTGATTTCCACATAAAAATTAACAAATGTAGAAATGACAAGGGGCAAAACAGGCTTTAAAGGCTGTGCAGCATTCTTCTTTAGGGCCAGCACCAGTGCCATTTAAAAAATGATGGGCCCCCTGCAGAATATGGCCCCTGAGACTCCTGAGACTCCCATATCTCAGTAATAGTTATAGTACTGGGGTGCCCAAAGGCCTTGCCCCCTGCTCCACAGGGGCCCTGCAGCCCCATCAGGAACAGTCAGGATGTTTTTAAATCTCAGAAGAACTCTGGGAGCAGCATTGTGAAGTTCTTGGAGAAACTTAAGTAAATTGCTTCACAATAGTCAGCGACATTGGAATTATGCGGCAGGAGAGGGCCAAACTATGTGGCAGGGTTGAGTAAATTATGCGGCAAGAAAAGCCAAATTATGTGGTGTAATGCAGCACATTTAATGATAGCATTACTTCGTAATTTTGTCAGCTAACATTATCTGAGCATTGGTTGCACCTCACTATTACCACTTCAACTCTAACAATGACCAACAGAACGGTGACCAGTCAACCTCTCTAAAGGGCCTTCCACTGTGCAGCATCACGTGTCGCTGCGTTTTTAGTAACTGTTCAGATAGAAACAATTTGTATCGTTAAAATCTGCAGATTATGCGGCAGATAATGGATTATGTGGCAAATGTGGCAAAGCTATAATTGTGCAAAAATCTCCGCGGCTGCACAATCTCATAATTCCAGTGGCCCTGACAATAGTCAAGCAGAGATGAAATGAAGACACTGGCAAATGATACCTGATGTGATGACCAGGCAAGCGCAGGCCCCACTTCCGAATGAGTTGGTAACAGAAGCAGGGCCCTAGGGTGGCAGCTGGTACCCCTGGTCACCCCTTATTGTGGTGCATGCTGTGGGCCAAGGGTAAATGTATCACACAGTGCGAGGCAGAATGAAAGAGGTCTACAGCACGCTTTGTGGGACAAGGGGGAATGAACTCCCCCTGCTTCCCGGAGCTCCAGCACCTCTCCAACAGGTATACAGAGTTCCTCCACCTCCTTGCCAGCCTGGTCCCACACATGCCATCACTTTCTGAAACCGAGTAGGTCCCTCTCTTGTTCCTTCGTTGCTCACCCAGGGCCTCTACTCGCCTCTCAGTTGTCAACCAGATGCCTAAGGCCAGCTTCTGCTACCCACAATGCACCTCACTGTAGTCTATGAGGACCATCATTCCATCTACAAGGCACTTCAATCATTTGCTGGCTCCAGAAATGGCGCTGCACCTTCAAGGCCCCTCATTCCTGCAAGGTCTCATTTGTTTATGTGGATGCAGCATCCTCCAGAGAGCAGTGCGCAGAAGTGGCAGGTCTAGTGGACTCCCCCGGCCGTCCAATAGCTGACCTGCCACCCTCCCTCCAGACCTCCCAGCCCCCCCACCAGCACACAAATCCCCTCTGCCCAGCTCACATACCCTCAGCATCCCCAGCCTTCCCTCCCCACAAGCATCAATACCGACCATTGCGCGTGTGGTGGGGACCCTTACCTGCAGCGTTAGCATCTCCGGTGCTCAGGAAGCCCAGGGGCCCCACGCGGTAGTTGAAGGTCACCACGATGACGTTGCCACGCACGGCCAGCTCTTCACCGTCGTACAAGTAGTTGCCCAAGAAGTTGGCTCCCTGACTCCCACCCAGGAGGAAGGCTCCCCCGTAGATCCAGAGCATGACGGGCATGTTGGTGGAAACTGTGGTAGAAAAGAGAAGGTGTCAGCGCCCCCTTGAGGTGGGGCATGGCATGGTGAATGCTGGAGAGAACAGAAGGTGTCAGTGCCCCCTGGAGGTAGGGCATGTGCACGGAGACTGCAGGAGAGAAGGTGTCAGTGCCCCCTGGGTAGGGCATGTGCACGGAGACTGCAAGAGAGAAGAGAATAGAAGGTGTCAGTGCCCCCTGGAGGTAGGGCATGTGCACGGAGACTGTAGAAGACAATAGAAGGAGTCAGTGCCCCCTGGAGGTAGGACATGTGCATGGAGACTGCAGGAGAGAATAGAAGGTGTCAGTGCCCCCGGAGGTAGGGCATGTGCATGGTAAATGCTGGGGAGAAGAGAAGGTGTAACACCCCCCTGGAGGTAGGGCATGTGCACGGAATCTGCAGGAGAGAATAGAGAAGAACAGGTGTCAGCGACTCCTCCAGCTAGGTCATGTGGGCGGCTTCTGCGGGATAGAAGAGAATGTGCTAGCGCCACCTAAAAGTAGGGTGTGTCAGTGGAGACTGCATGAGAGAAGAGAAGGCGACAGCCACCCCTGTAGGCCAGTAGTGCCAGTAGAATTTCCAGGTGGGTGTGCTGAACAGTAGGACCATTTCAATGAAGTCAAAAAGTGGTCTTATCACAAAGGCAAGTGCAGAAGCAATCAACCCCTTTCTATAGGGGAACAGTGGCTCTTTTTTGTTACCTCCATTTGACTCAAAAGCAGACACTTGACAATGCATAGATTTGTTCAAACATCGTCCTTTCATAAAACCAGGAGCCATATAGTCTGCATGGGATCATATCCATACTTCCTCTCAGGAGGAACACAATTCCTCCTCTCTGTTTATTCCAGAGGGATACCTTAGCCCAAAGCTGGGTTCAGGTGATTGCCCTCATGCTGATTTTATTCATTATTTGGCTTTGTTTGTAAAACTTCACATGTCGATGATAACAACCTTAGAAATAATTTATGAAGCAGCAAGACGAGTGGTGACTCAAGCAGCTGCATGGCTGAGTGGAGGGAACTGCCAGGCAGGGCAGATATTGAAACCTGGGAGGAAAGACCCAACAAGAGGTGTTCTTAAACAGCAAGATATGAAAGTTATATGGAACAGAAACTGCCTGTAATGCTGGACAGAAGCCCGCATGGGACAGAGGACCTACACCTTAGTATTCACATTTGCAATACCTTTGCAACCCTTGTACCATAAAAGAGCAATCAGAACTGAGCCACAGTGGGCCACTCTGAAAGAAACATTGGGCGAAGGATGCTGTGGTCCTTGAGACTAGTGCATACTCCTCACGGTGCTCCAAGTCTGGAGACGTAGAGTGAATCTGTCACAATCTGTGAATGTTTGCCATCTAACACTGTTAATCTGTCATTCTTCGATGTTTTTCAACCACAGGAGAGGTTTGTGTATTACCTATGAATCGCAAGGAACAAGGTCTTGTAATGACTCACAATTGTGCATAGCAACTTGCAAAGTCAATTGTGAATTGAAGTGCATATCTGTGAATTGAATTGACCTTACATAAAGTGTCTTTGTAAAATACAAGTTCACCCCTAGGGGCATACTCTCATTGAATAACATGTTTGCTACCCAACTCAATGGAACTCATTTTATTGACCTCAGAAGGATGAAAGGGTGGGTGGATATGCCATGATGCAAGCCTGTCAATATGAGGCCAGCCACAGATTCCTAGAGTGGAATCGGTACACTGAGCCACCAGATATGGCTTTATATTCACAAAGTGAATGGAGCTGGCTTTGCACGTGAAAAGTATTCTTATGAATCTGGCTCATATGGACACAAGGCCGCCTCAGTCTGTACCCTGAGAGTGCTGTTTGGTTTAAGCCCACACTGCATGACGAGGGAGCTCACAAGTCCCTGAGTGAGCAGTAAAGTGCAAGCCCTGGTGTAACCAGAGAGATGGTGGTGCACTGGCGGGCGCTGTTTGGCACCAGTAGCCTGTGGTGACTTAGGTGTGTGCAGACGTTGCCCATCCCATGGCTCTCCACAACTCTTGTGGGCACAAAGCGTGGAGCGTTCAGGTATCTAGAGGACATGGAGATCTCAGTCTGGACCCAGGAGTCAATGGTGTTGTCAGTCTGGTGCATGTGACTTACCAGCTGGGATCTAGAAGTTATGGCCAGTGTCACCTCAATCAACAGATCGCGGGCTGTGTGAGCCTGGATCCAAGGATCACATCTTTTGTCTGCCCGGATCCAGAGAACATGTGGTGGGTGAGCCTGGATCAAGAGAACAATGGTTGTGTGAGCCTGGATCAAGAGAGCATGGGCTGTGTGAGCCTTGATCCAGAGAATATATTCTGGGTGAGCCTTGATCCAGAGAACAACAGTTGTGTGAGCCTGGATCCAGAGAACATGGGCTGAGTGAGCCTGGATCCAAAAAACATGGACTGTGTGAGCCTGAATCAAGAGAACATGGGCTGTGTGAGCCTTGATCCAGAGAATATATTCTGGGTGAGCCTTGATCCAGAGAACAACAGTTGTGTGAGCCTGGATCCAAAAAACATGGACTGTGTGAGCCTGAATCAAGAGAACATGGGCTGAGTGAGACTGGATCCAGAGAACATGGGCTGAGTGAGCCTTGATCCAGAGAACATGGACTGTGTGAGCCTGAATCAAGAGAGCATGGGCTGTGTGAGCCTGGATCAAGAGAGCATGGGCTGGATCCAGAGAACATGGGCTGTGTGTGAGCCTGGATAAAGAGAGCATTGGCTGTGTGTGAGTCTGGATCCAGAGAACATGGGCTGAGTGAGCCTGGATCAGGAGAGCATGGGCCAGATCTAGAGAACATGGGCTGTGTGAGCCTGGATCCAGAGAACATGGACGGTGTGAGCCTGGATCCAGAGAATATGGACTGGGTGAGCCCGGATCAAGAGAACATGGGCTGAGTGAGCCTAGATCAAGAGAACATGGGCTGTGTGAGCCTGAATCAAGAGAGCATGGGCTGTGTGAGCCTGGATCAAGAGAGCATGGGCTGGATCCAGAGAACATGGGCTGTGTGTGAGCCTGGATAAAGAGAGCATTGGCTGTGTGTGAGTCTGGATCCAGAGAACATGGGCTGAGTGAGCCTGGATCAGGAGAGCATGGGCCAGATCTAGAGAACATGGGCTGTGTGAGCCTGGATCCAGAGAACATGGACGGTGTGAGCCTGGATCCAGAGAATATGGACTGGGTGAGCCTTGATCCGGAGAACATGGACTATGTGAGCCTTGATCCAGAAAATATGTGTTGTGTGTGAGCCTGGATCCAGAGAACATGAACTGTGTGAGCCTGGATCGAGAGAACAAGGGCTGGGTGAGCCTTGATCCAGAGAACATGAACTGTGTGAGCTTGGATCGAGAGAACATGGACTGGGTGAGCCTGGATCAAGAGAACATGGACTTGCTGAGCCTGGATCCAGAGAACATGGGCTGAGTGAGCCTTGATTCAGAGATTAGGGGTTGTGTGCATCTGTATCCAGATTTCAGAGGTTTTGTCTGCCTGGATCTGGATGTCACGTCTGGTGTCAGCCTGGTCTCTACAGACCTTCCCAGCATGGAGATAGAGGCAGTGGTGTTTGAAGGCCAGGATCCAGAGGAATTAGTTCTTGTTAGATGAACCCCACCTTCAACTTACTTCCTTTTCTGGACTGTGGGATCCAGATGTTCAGGTACAGGCAGTCAGTGCTCCCTAACACATCAGTCTGGTCTTACGTACCCTGCAAACAGCGGGGTTTGAATTTCTGGGTCTTCAGCGTTCCTGGAAAAAGAACAAAAAGACGACGAGAAATGAAAACAACAACCACATTTTTCAAGACCTCTTTCCATGCCCCATTCTTCCCCTGTTTCCAGGCTGACTGACTTGTGACTGATTCCTCCCCAGTCCCTATAACAACTCAGAGTCAACACATTTTTTGTAAATCACACTATTTCCCAGAGGTCCTATACAGAGTCCTTCCTGTTGAGTGAGTGCCTGCAATGACTACGTCACTGACTTACCTGAGTGTCATGACTGATGATGGATGTCTACTGGGTGTATTGCTTCATTTGACCGCTAGAGGGCGCTGCTGGTCACCGTCCAGTGGGGCTGAGAATATGTAAGTAAGTGGAGAAAGTCAGAAGGGCCTGCTGAGAGTTTGAGCAGGTATGGATTGGCCTATAGGGCAATGTGGCAGTGGCCGAAGGGCTTGTCTGACCGGTCAGTGTGTGAACCCGCTTTGTGGATGACCGGGGGCCAGTTTTATGGTTAGAGGGGGTCAGTTTTTTGCCTTTTTCTTCAGTTTTTTTTTTTTTTTACTTGGATGCAGCAACAGGCAGCACAGCCACGAATACATGATAGTAATACAGAGCATAGTGAATTTCACTACTGTATTTCCTAATATTGCCATACATGTTTAGGGGTTCGCTCCTGACAGGCCACGTAAGCAGCATATCTAAAAACAATCAGGGAGGCTTGCACTGCTGGAGCGTCACTTTGTTTGACGCTCAATCGCTTCTCAACTATATCTAAGAGGCCACGTAGAGCCACTTTGCGCGCCTTTGAATGGCCTCATAGATATGGAGTACGACAACGCAGCGCAAGTCGTTGAGTTGCCTTATTCTGCGCCAGGGAGGCGTAGCATGGGCGTTGCAGTGGTTTTCCCGCGAAACACCCATGGATTTTGACACAGTCCCAGATTTACAAGAACTTGTTAACCTGGGGATGCGCCAACACCTTACACCTCCTCAGAACAGAGGTAACGAGGAGGAATACATTTATTTTGCCTTGTTTTTTCCACTTTTTTCTGTGCTTGTAAGAGAGTGGCCTAGTTTGTAGTGGGTGCCTAAGGTACTTACACCTTATGCCAGATCCAGTTATACCTTATTAGTGAAATATGGTCAGTGTCTAGGAGCTGAGGCTGTCTAGGGGTAGGTGTAGCAGAGCAGCCAAGGCTGAACTAGGAGACATGCAAAGCTCTTGCAATACCAATGTAGTCACACAGCACTCACACGCATGAAAGAAAATACTCTGTGTTACAAAAATAAATGTACTTTATTTTAGTGACTCAATGCGAAAAATACTTTGGAGACTATACTCCCTAAGGAGGTAAGTAAATCACACAATATATACACTAGTGACCAAAAACAGGTAAGTGCACAGTAGGAAAACAGTGCAAGTAGTGAAAATCACAATTGGTTGCAATGGGCCCAGGGGGAACACAAACCATATACTAAAATAGTGGAATGCAAAAGTTGGTTTCCCACCTAGGCAAGTGTAGTGTGTAGAGGGGTGCTTGGAGTGTAAGAAAACACCAAAGGTAAGTAAAATACCCCACCCCAGAGCCCAAGAAAGCAGGAGTAAAACACAGCAAGTTTCCTAAAACAAAATAGAATTCATGATAGAAGATAATGCAAGAACCAGAAGAAACTGCAAGACACCAACGATGGATTCCCGGACCTGAAGAGCTGTGGAAGAAGGGGACCAAGTCCAAGAAGCACTGAAGATTCCAGGGAGAACAGGGGCCCCTGCTAACCCGGATGAAGGGGCAAAAGAAGAGACACCTGTGAGAAGACAAAGTCAGTATTGCACCAAAGAAGGCAGATGTGGGTTCCTGGTTGGTGCAGAAGACGTCCCACTCCGGATGGACGAATGCAGTCTGGTTTGCGTTGTGGGATTCCGCCAACAATCCTTGGCTCACGCAAAACACACGGTTGGCTGAAAATGGCTCTGCCTGGGCCCAGGAGGGACCTGGTGGCCTCTACCCAGGAGGGGGAGACAGAGGGGACTCTCAGCAACTCAGAGAGCCCTCAGAAGACCAGGCAGCGGGCACAGGAGTCCCACAGCATGGGGACAAAGAAGGTGCAAATGGAGGCCCACGTAGCACGACATAAAGGATTCCCACGCCGCCGGAGAACCAATCAGGAAGCTGTGTGTCGCAGGATGGAGTGCTGGGGGCCTAAGCTGTGCTGTGCACGAAGAACTTTTTGGAAGGTCGCACACAAGCCTTGGCAACTGCAAGTCATGCAGTGCATTGGAGTACTGTCTTGCATGAGGAGGCAAGCTCTTTCCTCCACCAAAGTTGGACAGCTAGATGTTGGGACTGTTGGAGTCACTTTAGTCCACCACCTGTGTTGCTGGATCCATGCCTGTCATCTGGAGAGCGGACCCAAGCCACCGGTCGTCGCTGCTGAGAGGTGCCTGCTGAAACAGAAAAGTGACTCTGTCACTCCACAGGAGATTCCTTCAGTTCTTCTGGTGCAGGCTGAAGACAGGCAGTCCTCATAAGATGCACAACCTGGAAACTGTTGCAGTTGCTGGCAGGAGCTGAAGATACAATGTTGCAGAAGTCGTCTTTGCGTCTTTGTTGAAGTTTTGTAGAGTTCCTGGAGTAGGCAGCGGTTGCTCTGTCGGTAGAAGATGAAGTGAAGGATGCAGAGGATTCCTGCTGGAGTCTTGCAATCCGAATCTGAAGAAACACCCAGAGGAGAGACCCTAAATAGCCCTGAAAAGGGGATTGGTCACCTAACCAGGTAAGCACCTATCAGGAGGGGTCTCTGACGTCACCTGCTGGCACTGGCCACTCAGATGCTCCCAGAGTGCCCCACCACTTTGGAATCCAAGATGGCAAAACCCAGGAACACTCTGGTGGAGCTCTGGGCACCACCGCTGGGGTGGTGATGGACAGGGGAGTGATCATTCCCCTTTCCTTTGTCCAGTTTTGTGCCAGAGCAGGGACTGGGGGTCCCTGAACCGATGTAGATTGGATTATGCAAGGAGGGCACCATCTGTGCCCCTTCAAAGCATTTCCAGAGGCTCTGGGAGGGTACCCCTCCCAATGCCTGGATCACCTATTTCCAAAGGGAGAGGGTGTAGCAACCCTCTCCCAAAGGAAATGCTTAATTCTGCCTTCCTGGGATTGAGTTGCTCAAGCCCCAGGAGGGCAGAAGGCTGTCTGTGAGGTGGCGGCAGCTGGGGCTGCCTGGAAAACCTCAGAAGACTGGTATGGCAGTACTGGGGGTCCACTGTGGAGCATGGGATTGTGCAACCAATACAAGAATCAGTATTGGGGTACAATTCCCAGTTGTTAGACACCTTATTTGGCCATATTCAAAGTTACCATTGTGAAGCTGTACATAGGTATTGACCTATGTGCAGTGCACACTTAAATTGGCTTCCCCGCACTCACAAAGTCTGGGAAAATGGGCATGGACAACGTGGGGCGCCTCTGCTAGTGCAGGGGTGCCCTCACACACAGGAACTTTGCACCCAGACTTCAGGGTTGAAAGACCTGATATATAGGTGACTTATTAGTGACCTGGTGCAGTGAAATGGCTGTGAAAGGGTGCATGCACCTTTTCACGCAGGCTACAATGGCAGTCCTGCAGAAGCCTTTGTATGTGCTCCCAATGGGTGGCAAAAGTAATGCTTCAGCCCATAGGGATCCCCTGGAACCTCAATGCCCTGGGTACACAGGTACCATATACTAGGGACTTATAAGGGGTGGGACCAGTCTGCCAATTTGCAGTGACATACTGAGTTACCAGTATGTAGTGACAAATTTAGAAACAGATAGAGCATGAGCACTGGAGTTCTGATTAGCAGGATTTCAGTGACAATTTAGAAAACAGTGAAACACACTGACAAGCAGGTCATAAACCATAAGCACTGTGGTCCTGACTAGCAGGATCCCGGTGACACAGTCAAAAACACACTGACATCAGGCAGAAATTGGGGGTAAGACGCCACAAAGAGGTACTTTCCTACAGTGCTGCATTCTGCAGCACACATGAAAAGAGGAAAATGCCTCTCTGGATTGTTTTTGTGCAGGAAGGTGACCCTTCCTGCACAAAGACAATCTTGCATACAACGCACAGCACCCTTGCAGCATGGTGCAATGGTACCTATGTTGGCACTAGGCAGCCAGTAGTGCGCCAGTGCAGTGGGAAAGGACAGGAATGCACTGTATGGCATAAATACGGTGCATTACTGCCCTTTCACATTGGCATCAGGCAGCGCAGCAAAAAGACTTGCAGGTCTGTCCTACGCCAACTCCCCATAAATATGCCCCAATGTTTATGACAGCAAAGCACAACTGTGCGTGTCACCAAAAAAGACACCGTGCATGTAACAAAAGAACCTAGAAACTGAATCCACTGCTGCTGGGCAAAGGGTAATAGTTACATTTTCTCACAAGATTACTTTGGGAACACTTTGCTTTGTGATGCCAATAACTTATTTCCTTTGTATGTTCTGGTGAGGATTAGATAGTTTGGAACTGGAGTGTGCAGCTACCTTTAGCAAGGCCAGTATGAAACACCTTGTGGGGTGCCACCCTGGCTTTGGAAACGTCCCTACAGGTTGGGTCAGGACCTGAGAAGGTGCCCAAGGGTGGCACAGTGGGCATAGGCCAAGCCTGAGACTGCGGTGGCTGCGTCCGTGGCAAACTGCCCAGGACACAGCAGAACAAACAGGAGCCCCTCCTGCTGAAGACAAGTCAAACACCCGTGAAAATCATTATTGGAAATGTGACCAGAAGATCTCAAGATTGCAATATCTTTCTACTGCATATGTTACCATTTTGCTGTCTTTTTGCCATTTTGGGCACCTCAAGTTGAGGCTGCAGCATAATAAGGAAACTCTGGCAGCATAATGTGTACATTTTGCAGGAATTTGGGTGATCAAAAAAAGCACTCCCTGTCGACCTCTAAACATTGAAAATAAACTCTCAAACAGGCAGCTGCTCCCGGTGAATCACATGACTAGTGAGACAGACAGACACTATGGGCCATATTTATACTTTTCGACGCACAACTGCGCCAACGCAGTTGTGCGTCAAAAAATCTAACGCCGGCTAACGCCATTCTGAAGCGCCATGCGGGCGCCGTATTTATTCAATGACGTTAGCCGGCGTTAGCCGGCGGAGCTGCCTGGTGTGCGTCAAAAAAAATGACGTACACCAGGCAGCGCCGGCGTAGGGGAATATGGAGCTTGGGCGTCAAAAAATGGGGCAAGTCAGGCTGAGGCAAAATTTTCGCCTCAACCCGATTTGCGCCATTTTTTTTTACTCCCAACCCCCATTGAAATGACTCCTGTCTTAGCAAAGACAGGAGTCATGCCCCCTTGCCCAATGGCCATGCCCAGGGGACTTATGTCCCCTGGGCATGGTCAGTGGGCATAGTGGCATGTAGGGGGGCACAAATCAGGCCACCCTATGCCACAAAAAAATAATAATAATACTTACCGGAACTTACCTTAAGTTCCCTGGGATGGGTCCCTCCATCCTTGGGCGTCCTCCTGGGGTGGGCAAGGGTGGCAGGGGGTGTCCCTGGGGGCATGGTAGGGCCCCTCTGGGCTCCTTCCGAGCCCACAGGTCCCTTAACGCCTGCCCTGACCAGGCGTTAAAAAATGACGCAAAAGCGGCTGGACGTCATTTTTTTTGACCCGTCCACTCCCGGGCGTCATTTTTGCCAGGGAGTGTAAATACGGCGCACATGCCTCGGAGTCATTTTTTAGAAGGGAACGCCTACCTTGCATATCATTAACGCAAAGTAGGTGTCCACGCTAAAAAATGACGCAAACTCCATGAACTTTGGCGCTAGACGCGTCTAACGCCACAGTATAAATATGGAGTTCGTTTTGAGTCGAATTTGCGTTAAAAAAAACGACGCAAATCCGGCGCAAACAGAGTATAAATATGGCCCTATATTCATTATGCGCCTTCTTGTCTCTTGACACAGGCACAAGCAGTGGTCGCCAGGTAACTAAAACTACCACTGGTGTGCAGTCTTTAAAACATATTAAAAGAAGGACATACTGATAAAATCTCTCAATCCCATTATTTTTTGCCTTTCTAGCTGTGTTGCTTGTCTGAGGAGACAGTGAACAAGGACCCATGCCCTGGGGAAGATGCTGGTTAGGTGGACATTTCTTACGTTTCTAGCTGGGCTGCAGGTCTGAGGAGACAGTGAACAGGAGCCTACACCCTGGAGAAGGTGTTGGTTAGGTGGTTGCCTCTTACCTATCCAGCCGGGATGCGGCCATGAGGAGATGACGAAAAGGGACCAAGTCCTGGAGAAGGTGCCCGATAGATGGGCATCTTTTACCTTTCCTGCTGGGGTGCAGGTTTGAGGCTACAATGAAAAGGGACTAAGCCCTGGAGAAGGGGCCAGGTAGGTGTGAATTTCTTACCTTGCCACCCAGGATGAGGCTCTGGCTTCTCAAAAGTCTTAGTGGGAGCAGCGAAGGGGATTCCTTTAAAAATATCAATGTAGTCAGCAAACAGCAATCCAAGCTTCTTATTGGTACCCTGGACCATGCCTCCTTCAGTGTATACGATTCCAAGCTGGGCACAGTGGATGGAAAAGTGACATTTAGAGCTGTATCAAGCGGCAGTGATGGGACATCATAAGATAGGATGGAAGTGGACAACACCTTCCTCTCAAATGCTTATTATTATTACAATTATTAAAAACATTATAAGTAAACATAAATGGTGAGCAATAAGTGTACTAACACCTGCACAAAATTCCTTGTTAATGTTTAGTTGTGACATTGCTACTTCCCTGTAAGGAGCAAAGGACATCCATGCTCTATTATAATAGCTTATTGCAGGTGAGGTTGTTCCTCACAATACCACCTTTATCCACCCATTGTCAACCAACAACCTCCCAAGAAGGACATGCCAGCCTGGGGAATATGGGATAGGTAGCTTATGTGGATACCTTTAAAACCTGCCATGGATCCAGCGTTTTTGACATATGTTGGATCCCTGTCCTATATAGAGTCTAACATTCCACACACATTCTGGACTCTTCATATATTTTTGAAGGCTACCTTTACAGGGGAAAGCCAAAAACAACACTCAAAGGGTTAGATGTCACAGTCGCTTATTTTTAAAACGGCCAGTAACTTCATCCTAGACACACAAGGGAGCATTCTTGGTGCTTAGGGGTTCAGCCATCAATGCTGCCGCAAGTGCAGTGGGATCAGGGCACAGAGAGGCCTGCTGAAATTTGATTATCGCTGTGTTTCACTAAACAAAAGTCAGTCGCCCATTTTCCTTGCTTGCCCTAGGGCCAGTGGCATCCTTGCTACACCACTGCCCACTTCTTGGCTTTTTACCATGCAGAAGTGTTTGATTGGTCCTAGCTCAGACCTGAGAACCTTCTGGAACTTACTTTCAATTCTATGCTCTAGGCCACCATCTTCAAAATACTAAGCCCAAGACTTCCGACACACAAATTAGCATAAAGAGCTACATGCATTTGTGCAGACCTGAGAAGCTGTAACTATCTGTGCAGTGTGTGCAACCTTAAAATAATTAGCTGTGGCTATTCAGCTATAGGGGTCAGTGTACATTTAAAAGGAGCAGTAGTAGCTGAGTTGTATATATTTGATAAAGTACAGCAGAGCCTACAGTGCTTTCCCTCTCTTACCCATCGAAAAAAAAGATTGTCAACTCTCTCTTTCGATACGGAATAAAACCAACCAAAAGTATTTGTAAAATTCCTAACTCCAGTCATTACCTTTGTAGGAAATAGCCCCAAAGAACATAGTAATGACAGTAGACACACTGCCCACCCTCCACTCAACAATTTTGTATGTATGAATCTATATGGTATTTCTAGTGGAAACGTAGCCGAAAGGCAACGGAGAACTGCACAGGGTCAAAGACAAGCCTGAAGTCAGCGAGTGATAGGAGAGGCACTGGTTGTGTATGGTTAGTACATTGTGATGTACTGTTTTCCTAAATTGGAGCCGAGTTGGGGCGGTCCTTATGGATACAGGGATGGTGTTCCAGATCTTGAGTGCATAGATGAAAAAGGCCCGCTGTCTTCTTTCTTAGTTGCAGTCTGTCTGATGGTGTCCAGGCTGTGGGTGTTCCGAGAACCACCAAAGGCGATGAGCTTGTCTGTAAGATAAGCTAAGGTGCTGACCGTGAGGGCTTTGTAAGTGACGCAGCTGGCCTTGAAGATGGTGCGGGCCGGCAAGGGCAGCCAGTGTAGTTCCATCATGATAGGAGTGTGTTTGTGCTCTCATGGTTGCATGAGTATGCAGTGTGGGTGTGGTTACTGCATTCTGTTGTGTTTGTGGTACTGAGGTCTTGTGATATGTCGCTGGGTCTCTGATGTGTTACAGGTGTTGAGGAGCAGGACAGTGCTATATGTACGGGTCAAGTGCTTCCTGGTCACAGGGTTGCGAGGATGTTCTCTAAGGTTTTGGGCTCATTTTTTATGGTGTGAGAGAGAAATGTGGTGCCTTCAGTTCATTGTTGCTTGCTTGAGGGTATCAGATCATCTGATGGGCTGTGTTTGCAGCATTGTGGACTGATCCATTGCCAACTATATAGGTATAGAGGTGATTTTAAAAAGAGGGTAAAATTCAAGGGTAACCTTGCACATCAGAGATGAATCTGAGTACAAACAGTAAATACATGGCAATATCCCTTCTCGACATTATTGGAGGAGTCCAGAAGGGATATTGCCATTTACTTAGGATCTGAAAGAACTAGCAAATGGGGGAGGATGTTTTTCAAGAACACAGCTGTTTGAAAATATATTGGCGTGGTCCAGGACACTGTGAAGTTGCAAAATCAATCGGTGTTGATAAGTGCGCTGTTTTATTTTAGTACTGTTGAGGTAGACATGTTGTTGCTGGTTGTGGCTTTGGTGTGCTGCTAGCTTACGTAAAGTTTCAGTGGTTTATTTCTGTGTAGTAGAGCGAGGAGGTGCTACATTCGAGTAACCAGGTTGGCTTTATTGCCAAGGTGCCAACACCTGGCAGCGACAGGTTGTTTTGCAGAAACGGCGGAGTTTGGAGAGGTTTTGGCTTGGTGGGTCTGTGGGAGGTGGGTGCAGGGAATGCTGTGGAGAAGCAGCTCTCTGCTGATGTCTTGGTCTGCAGTCTATTAGGTCAAAGTATGGGCCAGAATTCCTTTTGTGAGATGTGGGGAAGGATGCTCCAGAGACTGTTGTGTAGGAGAGCCTACAATGTTCAATTTGCATCTTATCGGAAGGTGGTTGGTCATGGTGTTAATGAAGGAAGCCAATAGCTTAGTACCTTGTTTTTTTCCGGGGGTGGAGAACTGTGAAGGACTCAGCTTTTACGGACAAGCGTCATTGTGAGTCCTGTTCTGTTCTGAAATGGTTCATACAAAGGATGTTGCATTTTATTCTTTGGAGTATAGGAAGCTGTGAGCTTTGGAGACAGAGCAAGGTACCATCTTATGATGAGGTGTACTCAGACCCTGAAGAAAACTGGACTGTGTTTGTTGGGGTACCTAGAAGTCAGCAACAGAGCCTGAGTGCTGTAGGCATGATATAGCTAAGGACAAGCGTGCCTCGTGGATAGACAGGAAGGACAACCTCAGTCTCCAGGTTTACCAGTGGAAGCACCATGCTCTTCTGATCACACTGACTTGAGGATTCATCATCAATTCCTGGTCATTTATGACATCCATGTTTTTATTTAGTTTCTCATGTTTAAGGCCTGGGCTGAGGGTTGTCGTAGATGGTAAGGGATAGGCTATGATTATGGGGTTGTCACAAAGCAGAAGCTCCATTTTGTCTAGGTTCTTCCTCATGTGGTTGTACATGATGGACCTCTTGACCACAAGGAGGTTTAAAAGGAGGTCTACCATACTTATGTTTCAGCTTGGGATTGTTTGGGGGATTAAATCCATGTCATCAGGGTAGTTACAACAAGTGAGATCCAAAGACCACGATTAAAAGCAGGAGGGTGAAATGTAGGACAGGGTCAGAAGGTGGAACCCACAGGCAACAGAGAAGGGGTTAAGCATATCCTCTTTGGGGTCTTTCAGAGAAGAAGGATTCAATCACTCGTTTGAGCAACCACACTGTTCATGGAATACTTGTTATCGATCTGTAGGTTGCAGAGATTTCTGGGTCCACACAGGGAGTGTGAACGGAACATCTCCCTTTGCTAGGGGAGTATTAAAGACTGAGCTAAAGGGACCTGCTGGTGTTGGCTGACTTGAAGTGTTTAAAGTAGTGCTAATGGGGAAAGCCCCATGGATACCCCAAATATCCTGCTGGCGGGTACCAAGGTGTGAGATTGCTGCATGCTCCTTCCACACTGCATGGTCTTAGAAAGAGTTTTCTGTGTTACAGCTACTATGATGTTATTCTATTTTGTTCCTCTTATTCATTCAGAATTTTTTTTAAATAAACCTTTATTGGTGTGCTCACCCAAGGTAAGCATGCTTATAGTTTTACTGTTACAGTTTACCTCTGGTGATATTGCTTGTCTTCTGGGGTGTTTAGACAAAATATCGGACATCCTGAGTCAAAATATTGTGACAAGAATATCGAGGACAAACATTTCTTGAAGGTAAGTTTCTATAAGCAAGCAACGTGTTACTATATATAAGTCCGCACATATGTACCTTGGTGACATATATGTCTTCAAGGTACGTAGATGTTCATTTAACAATAGTAAATCTATACTTACCTATTTGCACTGACTTTCTCGATATTTTGGTCTTCGATATTTTTAACACAATACTATGTCCATGTGATATTAACGTTTCTGACATTCCGTGAGTGATCGTCTTCTGGAGCCAGGGTAGGAGGGGGTAGTCTGTGTTGAGGTAGTAGACAGAGGTTGTGTAAATCCTGGTCTCAGTACCTGCATGAGCACCTGGAAGATGCTGACATAAGCCCTTTCCTGTCCAGGTGCCAGATGGTGTGGCTGGGTGATTGGACGATTGTAATTCCTGGCCCGACTGGTGGGTGTGGGTCTACATTAACTCCATTGTTGGAGAGAATTCATGGCTTGGGCATGGGAGTAGCAGCTGTGAGTGGCAGATGGGTGGTTCTGAAGAGGGCGAGACAGAGGAGATGTTCTGAGAAGAGAAAATAACAAGCGTTAGCAAAGCCAATAGGTCTTGCCTATGCAAGAGCTATTGGCTTTGCCAATGTGTTTTGGCCATGTTGCACACCAGTGTAGCTGCTGTTCTGCATGGCTAAAAGTTCGTGCTGCGGAGGAGTCACGTGGAGTGCCGTAGGGTGGAATGGCAAAGAGTGGATTAGAATGTTGTGTGTTGGAGTGGTATAGTGGGGAGTCACATAGAGAGGCATACACTGGAGGGGCATAGAGTAGAGTGGGCTAATGTAGAGTACATTGGCGTAGAGTGTTGCAGTTTATAGTGGCATTAAGTGCATGGCATTGAGTGCAGTGGCATTGAATTCAGAGGCATACAATGCAGTGGCGTAGATTAGAGTGGTGCATAGTAGAATGCAGTGGTATGGTGCGCAGCAGAGTGGCACAGCACAGAGCGACAAAGAGTGCAGTGGCATAGAATGGCGTAGAGTTGTGCAGAGTAGAGAAGCATAGAGTGGAACAGAGTAGCGTATAGTCCCGTAGAGTGCAGTGGCATAGAGTGGTGCAGAGTAGAGAAGCATAGAGTGGCACAGAGTAGAGTATAGTGCTGTAGAGTGCAGTGGCATAGTGTGGAGTAGCTCAGAGTGGAGTAGTGCAGAGTAGAGTGGCATAGAGTTGAGTAGTGGAAAATGCAGTAATGCAAAGTAGAGGGTCAAGGTGCAGTGGAGTGGCATAGAGAGCAGTGTCAGAGTGCAGTGATGCAAAGTAGGGTGTAGTGGCATAGAGTGCAGCGACATGGTGCAGTTATGTAGAGTGCACTTGCATGGAGTGCAGTAGTTAAGAGTAGAGTGGTGTAGAGTGCAGTGGTGTAGAGTAGATTGTGTCAGAGTAGAGTGAAGTGGCGTAGAGTGGAGTGGTGCATGGTAGAGTGCAGTTGGGTAGCGTGGCATAGAGTGTAATGGCATAGAGTAAAGTGGTGCAGAGTGCAGTGGCATAGAGTGTAATGGCGCAGAGTAGATTAGAGTGGTGTACAGTGGATTGCTGTAGAGTGCAGGGGCATAGAGGTGAGTGTTGCAGAGTAAAGTGCATTGGCGTAGACTTGCTTAGAGTGCAGTGGCATGGAGTGGAATGTTGCAGAGTGGCGTAGAGTGGAGTTGTGCAGAGTAGATTGTTGTGGCCTAGACGGGAGTGGTGTAGAGTGCAGTGGTGATGAGTGCAGTGGTGTAGTGTGGTGAAGATTGCATTGCTATAGACTACAGTGGAACAGGATAGAGTCGAGAGGAGTAACGTGATGTGGCATAGTGTGCAGTGGTATAGAGTGGTGAAGAGTGCAGTGGTGTGGAGTGGAGTGGAGAGTTGCAGAGTAGAGTGCAGTGGTGTGGAGTGGTGCAGAGCTGAGTGGAGTGGTGCAGAGCTGAGTATACATGGTATGGTAGTGCACTGCCATTACAGACAACACATTTTCAATTGAAATGACCATTACATTAGTACAGACATACAGTTTTACTAAGAAAACTATACAGTGTACAAACAAAAATGTGTGGACATTGCATCACCTAATGTAATGATTTCTTTTGTTCACATTAAAGTATTTGTGTCCAACACACCTCAGAAATAACAAAAAATGTGCTTCATTTGTGTTACTAATTCTGATATATTCTGAAATACTTACACAGTTCATTTAAATGTCTTTCCTACCCCCAGTAGCCAGCAAATTGTCACATAAATCCTCTCACTTTGAAATCAGAGAAAGAAAAGTAAACAAGGGCCCTCAGAAGATAGCGCCTGACATTTGACCTCAGCATGTGAATGCACAGCAAATGTGACAAGATGAGAAGAAGATTTAAAGGCCTGTTAACAGAAAGGGAGATTGTGGAAGGATACAGTAAACATGGCTTAGGCAACGGAAAGGACGCACTGACCCTAGAGAGCTTAAAGGAAATAAAGCCAGAAAATAAAAAGCCAGAAAATGTGAGTTACAAACCATAAAGCCAATGGTAGTCCCCAGGCGGAATGCATTCCTAGGTTAACTTTCTGAAAGTCCCCCAGTCATCTTTAGCAAACCAGACAGCTGCGCAAAGATTTATTTGCGCCGTTTTTAGACCCCACCCCTTGCATACATTATGCACGAGGCAAGCATAATGTTGTGCAAGGGGTTACAAAGTGGGGCAATGCAGGCATTGCGCCACTTTGTAAATCTGGTGCAGTGATTTTGGCCTCGTTGGGCCACAATAGCGTAAAAAAAATTACGCTAGTATGGGGCCAGGAAGCGCTAGGGGCTCTTAAATATGCCCCTAAATATTTTACTTCTTATACCATTTATGTGGTCTGTTCTGGAATGTGTGGTTTTGGGCTTGCTCACAGACAGAAGTTTGGTTCAGTTCTGTGGCAGTGAATGGTCTCTAGCGAGAGTGAAAAGCAGTGAGTGGTCTTTAGTAGGTTCTGAGCCCTTAAGACTCTCCTAAATTTGTATTTAGTGCACAACTTTAATTAGGACGGCTTCTAAACTGCAACATTTTGGGTTTGCTGCAGTTCCTGCATAAGTTGCATGCACAAATCATGCTAGAGAGAGCTGCAGTAGTCTTGCTACCTCAGTTCAGGAAGGACCTCAAGACCTGGCTCTTCGACTCAACGCCGAGGACATACCCCACAGCGCCTTGAGACCCTATGGGTGAGTAGCGCGCTCTAAGAATAATTGGTTGATTGATTGATTGATGCTAGCAAATATCTGTATCCAAGACCAACACCTTGTAGGCATTAGATAAGAAAAGAAGGATCCACCTTGACTGCAGCTGGAAAGGACACAAACTAGGTGTGACAGCTCCAATCTGGAGTTACAGAGACACATCTGTCCCTCAGACGAGACCAAAGTTGTCCACCTGCATCAGAGATTGAGGAAGGGTTGGACAAACAATGAAGAAGGACTAAATTTGGCGTGGCCCTCGTGGCCATAGAACATGAGCTCAGTCTTTTCACCATGCAGTGGCAGCTAGACTGAGAGGCTGATTGAGATCTTGGCAGACGAGTTACTCCGTCACAACGGTGATGGATATCCCATCTGCCGATATATAAATCCCATGATATCCAATGGGAATATTGTGACGGAACAACTCGTCCGTCAAGATCTCAATCAGGCCCTAAGTTTCTACAGCACTGCTTTGGAGGCTACACATTGATCTAGCTCAACGAAGATCTTACTCTCTGAACTGTTCTTAATGTGGAAGGAGCATCACCTGCATATGTCTGAATGTGGACTTGGAATATATGCAACACCGCGAATAGGGAGTCAGGACATACATTTGAGCGAACTGACAAAACCACTGAACCCTAAGTACACCACATGTAAGAGAAGCCTTAGGGAGTCAACAAGATCATACCAGTCAAGTAAACACTCAAGAGAAGCGTTTGCCCGAGAACCTCTGGGCCATCGGCAGCAGCACATGTCACAGGGAATTACTGGGATATGGAATAGAGTGAGGTGGGCTAGTGGACCTCAGTCCACTGATGGGATGCACTCATTCAAGCACAATCGTAAGTTAGTAGCATTCAAGGCCTTCAAATGTAGTGTGGCCGATGCTGAACCTCAGTAAGTCCTCACAACCCATTTCCTCTTCTCACACCTACCCAAATACTTTTCTACTTCTAGTCTAGGGAGTGGTAGAGGAATGCAGGAGTAAGCAGTAAACCCAAAGCATACTGACCAGCAAGCATTGCAAATTCTACAGTCTTGTGCCATCGACACCCAAAGAACCCTATGAACAAAAAAATACACCAGCCCTGAGCAAAGGTCTTGTGGTGCCCCCTTCCACAGACTTACCGTGGTGGCCTGCACCGCTGCCAGGCAGCAGGCTAGTGCCACAGCTCGCATTCCCCAGGTGACCATGCCGACTGCTTGATAACCAAGTCCAAAGCTATGACCTAACGACAGCACTTTTATATACTTCCACCGCAGTGCTTAGCATTAAAGTGAGTGGACGCCCGCTCCAGATAAGGAGGGCGCGCGGTTTACCTATCTGGAGCTGTCCATCAGTCTCACCTAGGAGGACATCACCTGCTGTTTCAGTTGTTTCAGGCCCAGGGCCAAGCTCTTATCCAGAGTTAGCCAGGTCTATTTTGAGCCACTTCTTCCATCAACACGTGGCTTCCCATTGGGGTGAGGACTATTACTGTTTACAAAAAACTTCTTTTGGAATGGAAATCCACACGGGGAGGGAGAGGAGTGAGGAATACCTGTACACACTTCCACTTTGAGATGATGGGAAGAGAAAGGTAGTCTGTGGACTTGATTTGGGTGAGAACTTTAAGTGAATAACTTTTATGCCCCCAAAGCAAAAGGCACAATGGTTAGAGTGGCAGACCCTCATGCAGAGATCTGTCTCGGGACCAGGGTTCAGTTCCCACCTCGTGGGGTCTTGGGCTCAATTCCATTGAACCAGATAATTCTCGCCTCAGTGCATAATCTAATTAATGGGCCCCACTCTGTAACTCTGGGCAATAGCTTGCTTAATCTCCACAATGGCCCTCACAGCGCTTGGATGCCTGGCTTCACCCTGCGGGTTGCCCAGGAGTGGGCGCCTCACAGGGGAAAGCCAGGAGGGGTTCCACAGCGGTATGCGTACAGCGCCTTGAGACCCTAACCGGTGAGAAGTGCTCTATACAAGTGCGAAGTTTACATTTAGTTTCTCAGAGAGATTACAAGTCAATCCAGTAAAATAACACACTGTGTTCATTTAATGAATGTATTTAATTAATTAAAGGATACCACTGCCTGTTAATCCGATGACCTTGATAAATGAAAATATTAATGGTCAAGATAGGAGGATGTGAAAAAAACACTAAGGCCCAAATTTCACCCTGCTGCAGCGCCCTACGTCAGAAGGAAAGTGCAGGAACATGCCATATCAATGGCATATGGCAAATTCCTGCCCTTTCCCCCTGTGCTCGCGCCTAGCATCAATGCACGCACCCTTGTACCATGCTGCAATGGTGCCTACATTGCATGCAGGATTGCTTTTGTGCAGGAGGGGCCACCTTCTTGCACAAAAAACAATCCTGGAAGGATTTTTCCTCTTTCTATGCGTGAATGAAGCACACATAGAAAGCGGACAAACAAAGAGAAATACTGATGTTTCTCCTCATTGTGCCTCGCCTGGGGAGGAGTAAAGTTTTGGCTCAGCCCCAGGTTTACAACGTCTTGCAAATCTGGGGTTGTGTCAAAATTCATGGGTTTTGCGTGGGAACACCCAACGCAACGTCCAAGGAACGCGTCCCTAATGCAGATTAAGGCAACGTTCCGATTTGCGCTGCCTTGCCTTACTCCATATTTATGAGGCCTTTCAAAGCCACACAAAGTTGCTTTGCGTGGCCTCATAAATCTGATTCAGTGGTTTGTGCCACTTTTGTGTCATAAAAAGTAACGCAACGACGGCGCAAGAGCCTCATAAATATGGGCCAACGTGATCTTATAGTAAGTAACGTTGAGATAAAAGACGCTACCAGGGCCTTTACTCTGTCGATGTCCTGCCTGCTATAGAGCCGCGGACCCAGTCAGGTCTCGAGCTGCTTGGATGCTCTTCCCCTCCGCCTCCTCCAGTGGTCTCCCAGTCACTGTGGATGGTGACAGCAGAATGGACTACATGTGATCATCATCCCGGAGAGTAGAAGCTGACTGTGCCGTCAAGCCTCAGTGCTCCTGGCATTGTGGGTTAAGGCAGTCGTATAGTGATGCCTTATTCACCAATTCCATCACCGGTTAAGAGAACAATCAGGAATAAACATCTATTGGTCCAATTCAAGTTTATTCCTACTCTGATCATCAACAGTGACTTTGTAAATTGATCAATTTCATGATGGTCCAGGAGGCAAGATTCCCCAGTCGTACATTACTGTGGGGCACATTTAAGAGCCCCTAGTGCCACCTCAGCGTCGCCATAGTATATATTTTTTTATGCTAAGGTGGCGCTAAAGAGGCTTTTTCCATGCGCCATATTTACAAAGTGCCATGATGCATGCATCGCCCCACTTTGTAACCCCTTGCGCCACATTATGCTTGCAAAGGGGATGTTCCCCTATTAGAGGGGCCGAAAAAATGGCACAAAAAAATCTATGAGATTTCCTTGAACCATTTTTTTCAACACTTTTAACACATGCTCTGAGCAGGCGTTAAAATTAGGCTCCAATTATTTTCAATGGGCCCCTAGGTGCTTTGCAGGATTAGCGTCAACATTTTTGATGCTGATCCTACAAAGCGCCAAACTAGCGTCAAAAATTCTGACGCTAGTTCCCTAACTACTGCCATGGTGCACCGTATACTAAATACAGTGCACACATGGTGGGGCTAGGGGGGGCACTAAGGGGTCAGGAAAAATTGCACTGCATGTGATGCAGGGCCACTTTTCTTAAATTTGGCCCTGCATTTCTTACTTGCTTCAGTTTATGTTGTCGGAGGTCTAACTAGCCACACAGATTACAATGCTATTTGTAGGCGCATGCTTTAATAAATCGACCCAAAATGCAGAGACCTTGACTTGGCTTCTCCGGATGACTTCTAATAAAATTGTGTTTATTCACAGCAATGAAGGAAATCCCTGGTGGGTCTTCCTATCCTCATACGGCTGCAGGATCGACATCATAAATTTGATTAAACCAAAGGGTGTCATCCTTAAAAGCCCCCTAGGAGAAGGCAAGTACACCCCAAAGCCATTGAACCACCCTGGCTCCAGGTGCATCTTTAAAATGATTCCCACACAGACCTGTTCTGCTCTGTGGGGTTCACTGGTCCAAGGGACCTCTCCCTTTTGAGAGTATCCGCAGGCGGATTGAGGTCAGTGTGGGATCTGCATGGAGGTGTCTTTTGGAAGGAAGTAGACAAGCTTGAGTTGAACCCATGATATGATCAACTACTCATCAACTTACTCCAGAGTGGGAAACATCTTTGCAAAGCTGTCTGGGTGAGTTTAGGGTTGGTGCGTAAAACATCGAGGGGCATATTTACGTAGAAATCATGCAGCACAGCAAGTCGCGGTGCTGCGCTGCACTGAGTGATAGAGAAAGGGCAGCATAGGGACATTCCTGCCTTTTCCCAGCGCTGCTGCACAACGTGCACAACGTGCTGCCTAGCGCCAATGCAGGCACCCTTGCACCATGGTACAAGATACTTGCGCTGTAAACAGGATGGTTTTGGTGCAGGAAAGGGAACCTACCTGCACAAAGCAATCCGCTCAGGCATTTTCCTCTTTCTCTGTGCGCTGCAGAATGCATGACACATAGAAAGAGGAGAAAACGAGGAGAAATAACATGTTCCTCCTTGTTACGCCTCACTTGGAGAGACAGCAGTTTTGAGGCATTCTCAGGTCTACCACTGATGGTAAATCTAGGTACACACACGCACCACCCATGGAATGCCTCCCTGGGACAGAGTAACGCAACACAGCAATTTGCGCTGTGTTGCATTACTCTGGGTTTGTCAAGTCACTCAGGTTCACGTAAAGTGGCCTAGGTTGGCTTGATAAATCGCATTTATTAGTTGGATCATGCATGCACCACATTGCATGGTGCAAAAGCAATGCAACTTCTTCATAAATATGGCCTGAATATTTAAACACCGAGTTCCACTGAATGGTTAAACAATTCTGCAGATAGTTGAACATATTGTTGTGAAACTGTAAAGCTCACAGTGTGGAAGATTGTGTTTCTCACAGTGGGTTTAGTGAGCTTGTAGTTTTTCAAATGAGTATGATGTTGTCGTAGACGCAGCATAAAACAAGGTCTTGGTGTGTGAATTCTGTTAATGCTTAAGATAAAGCATTTTAGTAGTTTAAACGTTTTTGTTAGAGGTATTTCAGCTACAGCCCTAGTGTTACCTGCTAAATATTCGCTTCACTGTTAGGGTGTTACCATCCAGCCACTAGATGGTGCTCAAGGCCCTCTGGGGTTCTGCCTTTATCCCTGAATAAGATTGTGTATACATGTGTTCCCAGGTACACTTTACATTCCACTCCAGGCTTCTACACCTCCTTCCCGATGCATTATGGTCTCTGCAGTCCTTTATTTCACCCGATCACACCCTGGTGGTGGTTCTATATTCTCTAGCTTGATTCCTAGATCCTATGACCTTTCTGACCTCTTTACGTCTGCCTTCTCAGCTTTTCACTCTCTTGGCACCACCCTACTCCATTCCTGATTTCCCATGCCCTGTCTTGTGTCTGCTGGCTTCCCTGATCTTTGCCTTTCCAAGTCCCAGTTCTGTCTTCCCTTCATTGTTGGTTCCCTGAATCCTTCCACCCGGCTCTCTCCCTGCACATGTGCTCCCCTCCTGGGCCTCCTGGCCCTCCGGCTATTTCTGCCTGGAGTGCAGTGACTCACAACTGACCTTGCTGCTGAGGTTCACTGCTTGATCCTACTATTTTACAGGCTTGCCTTTTGCTTTCTGTTTTCATTGTTGTTTGATGCCATGTGCCATTTCTGGTTTGTTATTGCTCCAGTATTTACCTTGTTTTTAGCCCTGATGGCAGAGCTGAATTTATAGAAAATTAAGTGCCAGGGCACTCGTCGGGAGGCCATCACAGCTTGCACCACCCATTGCCCCTGCAAAGTTTGCTAATGACCGTACCAAAACAACTATTAACCATCACACTCCTATAAGTGCGATGATTGACATTATTCCAACGCCCAAACGCTATAAGGCTGGCTTGGGCAGCAGGTATTTGTCCTTTTATAATGTGAATTGAATTTATAAATCACTGCTGCATTCTTCATTCTTAAATTGGACGGACAGCTCCACCATGTGGCAGATTGTCATACGTGCCAGTGTAGACAATAAAGTGCTGGTGCCAAGCACCGGAAACCACTGGCTCAAATTAAGCACTGCCCGGTTGCATACATCCAGACCTGTCTAGTATTTGCAGATTCCCTGTCTTGTATTTATGTGTACTTGTTCTGACTGCATATTACTGTCCTCTCCTAGTTAGTGTGCACGGTTCCAGTATATTTGGTTTTGTGTATTCCAGTCCTCTTCCTGACTAAGGGTGGGCGGAGCGCTCCATTCCCCTGGCAGAGCTAACGGAGTTTACAGCACTCCGCTTGGAGCGTGGATTTTGGCCAAAATCCCCGCTAGCCCTGGAGTAGAGCGGAGCTCACCGCACTAGTTGTTATGGGCCACACAGCTCACGTGCAGATTGTCTGCGATTCCACTGTGTGGCCCATAACTAGTCTGCAGCCCATGTATGGGCCCAACCCTGCAGACAATCTGCGCTTGTGCTGTGTGGCCCATAACTGGCTGCAGTGCACACTAGGTGCAAAGATGATGGCAGCAACCTGGCATGGCCGCAGCAGAGCTGCTGTGAGGGGCTGGCAGCACCGGTTCAAGGCCTCCAGTCCTTTCACTGTCGTCTACAGCCTGGGAGCAGGGGGCAGAGGGAGGCAGAGAGCCAGGCTGCAGTGGGGACCCAGGTAAGTCCTCTTTTCGATTTCTCCCTCTTTGTGCACACAGGAGCCGGCATTGGGGATGGACAGTATTTGCATACGGGGCGGGGTTCTGTGCTTGTAAAAAACAGGGGTGCGCTTGGCCATCAGGAGCAGGTTTGTGAAGGAGGGCAGTTGGTGAAAGGAAGTGTGCAGGCACTGCAGGGGAGACTTGCACCTGATCTTGGAAGCGCTAAAGAGGTCGACCGTGCTTAGCGCTTTCGAGGTCAGGTGCATAATTAATATTTTACAGAGGTTAGTGCATCTGTTTGATTGCATACCAAATATGCTACTAAAAAAAAATAAGTCTATATACAAACTTCTTAATGAATTTGCGTGTGGATGGTAAAAAGTAATATTCAGGCCAGGGTGGAGAGGCACTCCACCGCACACGGAACTCCACAGAATTCCTCGGAGTTTGTAACCAACTCCGCGGAATTCCGTGGAGTACAACTCCGTGAGCTCTGCCGAGGCCTATTCCTGACCTTAATCCATTACATATTTTCCTAGAGCCCAGTTCCCTCTTCCACGGTTCTGCCTCGTCTTCTAGTGTGTTGATATATTATCCTCATTTTCATTGCTTCCAAGGGTGCCAGTTAGACCCCAAGACATGTGCCTTTGGCAAAGATAACCACTCAGTTCTCTCCCTGTGAGATAAATCTGCTCCTTGCCGTCTTGTAAGATGTTTTCACCTCACAGGAAGATCACATGCGAGAACCAGACAAACTATCACTTTTCATCGTTTGTCCGTCGTCTCCCTGAGTTCCCCTCGCTGTAGTTTGTACCTGCGTTAATTGCATAGTTTCCCCTGAAGACTTCCAATTTCCTGTTTGCTGACTGTTCCAACCTGCTGCCCTCCTGCTTCCCTCCCAGCCTTCAGGTTCTCTCCTGTTTATATTTAATCCCTTCTGTAGAAAGCCTTTGTCCTTCACAGAGCAAACACCCGCACCTTGTCTTGTCCTGAACCCAGCTAGTCTACCGAACAGATTGTCTCAGACTTGCTACATTCCTAACATTAATTACTTGCTCTTTGGTAAATGTGGGTGCAGCGGAAGAGCTATTGGGGAGAAGGGGGAGGGGATGGCGGGTTGTTGGTGCCCAGGATCAGTGAGAAGATTTTTTTTTTGTGTATCAATTATTTTATTGGTAAAAATTAAGAATTGAGAGATCACAGCAAATACAGTGACATTCAAGTCCAGCTTATACCCATATAGAGATACAAATATTGATTGCAATGCATGCACCAATAGCAAACAACACTGAGGCCCTCATTACAACAATGGCGGTATATACCGCCTACCGCCGCGACGACGGCCACCAAAAGACTGTTTGCCACGGCTACCAGCCATCTGACAAATTATGACCGTAGCTGGAATTCCGCCAGAAGGATGGCAGAAATCCAGCTGCGGCCATGGCGGCGGATGGCGGTAAGGTGGCGCTACTGCCAGCACCAGTGCCATGCCAGTAGACCGCCGCAGAGCGTATCATGACACATGATACGGCCTGGCGGCGTTCTGCTGGCAGCAGCGCCCCATCCCGTCTCCTGCCGGAGGACCTCCTGCAATCAGGTAAGTCGGGTGCTCCAACAGGGGAGGAGGATGGGGGGATGTTGTGTATGTATGGGGGTGTGTGTATGTCTTTGCATGCGTGTATGCGGGTGTGAGATGCGTGTTGTCCGTGTGTGCGTGTATGGATGTGTGAGTGCGTGAATGTTGTGTTGTGTGCATGCGTGTGTGCATGTATGTATGTCAGTGTGTGTGAATAGATGTATGCATGCGTGGATGAATGTAGGTATGAGTGTGTAAATGCGTGTGTTTGATGGTACGTGAAGGTGCATGAATGTCGTGGGGGGTCTGGAGTGGGAAGGGGGGGAGACCAGGGGAGGGGGCGGGGAAGACCCCTATCAGTGACAGGAAAATAATTCCCTGTTACTGATAGTGCCTATCTCCATGGTTTTCGTGGCAGTAAGATTGCCACGAAAACCATGGTGGTAGGCGGGGCCATAATCCCGCGGGCGGGCTAGTGATGGCTGCCGGGCTGGAGACTGCAGTCTCCAGCCCGGCGGTCATTACCGCCGTGGCGGACGGTGTGGTACATTGGCGGTATGGCTGGGGCCAAACCGCCAATGTCATATTATGGGCAAAAGTACCGCCAGCCTGTTGGCAGTACTTTTCTCCATTTTACCGCCGTCCGCCAGTGTTGTAATAAGGGCCTTAATATCTAAGAGAGGTAGACAAATGAAGAGAGGGGTGAGAGAACACGTTGTAGAAGGAAGAAGGAGCGAGAGGAAGAAAAAAAGGACAGAGAGAAAAAGAAGGAAGGAAAGATAGAAACAAACCGAGCAGGGTAGGGCGACCAATCAGGAGAAGCCCTAGTGCAGTAACAAAGGTGGAAGAGGGGGAGAGGGGTAGTGAGTACTATGGTGGTAATGAGGAAGAAGCAAGAGTCCAAGCGGAGTATGGGGCGAAGACTTGTTAAGATATTGTGGCAGAGAGTTAAAAGTAGAGTTTCAACACCACTATAGCCAAGAGGCTGTGGACCATGGGTCATGCTAAGCGCTTGGCAAGAAAATGTATCCCACACTTCATCTGAGGCAGGACAATAAAATATGCACTGTAAATAGGAGGAAACTGTTTATCGTTAAAATAAATACTTTATTACATTTATTTTGCAACGTCATAAAAAATTTAACAAAAGTAATTTGTATCTTGTTCCCTTGCTGCAATGGAACTGCTAATGCCGAGTAGATAGTGCTTAGCAGTGGTATGAAACGTCCATTTCCAATCGCTGATGCAGGACACGCCCCACACTTGTCTGCCCATGGGAACAGGTCACCTGGACTCCTCCATCCTTCACCTGACATGGTCTTTGGCATCAGTCAGTGACTGGCAGCTCTACCTGCCGCACAACTCTCTGACTTGGCACGCCACCATGACCAGCTCATGCGGGGCAATGCCAAGGGTATCTGTTCTAAGTTCACAAAAGGGCGTTTGGTGTTTGTTGACATGTCCAATGGATATGGCCACAGATGAAAGAGCTATTTTTCCTGGCTCTAGACTCTTTCCAATTTAAAACCTGACAACCCTTTTCCAGCACTGTCAGGTGTGAGGAGAGGAAGCCCATCACACAATGCATGTGGGGAGTGCACCTGAAAATTACACAAACTATGAGGGAACCAAAGATTGTACATCTCAGGGCGACGTCTTTTAAAATAATTGACTAGAACACTCATGACTGAGGCAGCCGAGAAGCAGTAGTGCCCAAGAGAGATGGATACATTTGGGACGTCAGAGAGGATGTGTGATTGTCCAAACTGGTTGCAATGAGGCAATGTAACCTCTCCCCACAAGGCTATATGAAAAACCACAGGAACAGCTTCTGTCGTGACGTCAGTGTCAGACCACTGCGGCGGAAGCTTTGCACCATTTCAGACTAGGTCAACCAACACCTATGGCTTAGGGGCCAGTGCCTCAATGAATGCCCAGCAACGTGGCATAGTTTTACCTTGTTGGCATTTACTACACACTGCCTCTCTCTCTGTTTGATTACCACGGCCCCTACAAAACTGGCTCAGGCCCAGCTTGGCCGCGCGGCACAGGGTAGATCTATGAAGCTCACTAGGGGGCATATTTATGAAAAGTGGCGTTGCACCAAGTGCAGGGACAATTTTCTTGCGCCCCTTAGAGCCCCCTGTAGGAGGCTGGAATGGCTTGTAGTGAGTACCAAGGGGTACTTGCACCTTGCACCAGGCCCAGTTATCCCTTATTAGTGTATAGGGTGTCTAGCAGCTTAGGCTGATAGATAATGGTAGCTTAGCAGAGCAGCTTAGGCTGAACTAGGAGACGTGTGAAGCTACTACAGTACCACTTAGTGTCATATGCACAATATCATAAGAAAACACAATACACAGTTATACTAAAAATAAAGGTACTTTATTTTTATGACAATATGCCAAAGTATCTTAGAGTGTACCCTCAGTGAGAGGATAGGAAATATACACAAGATATATATACACAATAGCAAAAATATGCAGTATAGTCTTAGAAAACAGTGCAAACAATGTATAGTTACAATAGGATGCAATGGGGAAACATAGGGATAGGGGCAACACAAACCATATACTCCAAAAGTGGAATGCGAACCACGAATGGACCCCAAACCCATGTGACCTTGTAGAGGGTCGCTGGGACTATTAGAAAATAGTGAGAGTTAGGAAAATAACCCTCCCCAAGACCCTGAAAAGTGAGTGCAAAGTGCACTAAAGTTCCCCTAAGGACAAAAGAGTCGTGTTAGAGGAATAATGCAGGAAAGACACAAACCAGCAATGCAACAACTGTGGATTTCCAATCTAGGGTACCTGTGGAACAAGGGGACCAAGTCCAAAAGTCACAAGCAAGTCGGAGATGGGCAGATGCCCAGGAAATGCCAGCTGCGGGTGCAAAGAAGCTTCGACTGGACAGAAGAAGCTGAGGTTTCTGCAGGAACGAAAAGGGCTAGAGACTTCCCCTTTGGTGGACGGATCCCTCTCGCCTTGGAGAGTCGTGCAGAAGTGTTTTCCCGCCGGAAGGACGCCAACAAGCCTTGCTACACGCAAATCGTGCGTTTGGCGTTTTTGGACGCTGCTGGGGCCCAGGATGGACCAGGAGGTCGTAAATTGGACCTGAAGAGAGAGGGGACGTCGAGCAAGACAAAGAGCCCTCACTGAAGCAGGTAGCACCCGGAGAAGTGCCAGAAACAGGCACTACGAGGATGTGTGAAACGGTGCTCGCCGAAGTTGCACAAAGGAGTCCCACGTCGCCGGAGACCAACTTAGAAAGTCGTGCAATGCAGGTTAGAGTGCCGTGGACCCAGGCTTGGCTGTGCACAAAGGATTTCCGCCGGAAGTGCACAGGGGCCGGAGTAGCTTGCAAAGTCGCGGTTCCCAGCAATGCAGCCCAGCGAGGTGAGGCAAGGACTTACCTCCACCAAACTTGGACTGAAGAGTCACTGGACTGTGGGGGTCACTTGGACAGAGTCGCTGGATTCGAGGGACCTCGCTCGTCGTGCTGAGAGGAGACCCAAGGGACCGGTAATGCAGCTTTTTGGTGCCTGCGGATGCAGGGGGAAGATTCCGTCGACCCACAGGAGATTTCTTCGGAGCTTCTGGTGCAGAGAGGAGGCAGACTACCCCCACAGCATGCACAAGCAGGAAAACAGTCGAGAAGGCGGCAGGATCAGCGTTACAGAGTTGCAGTAGTCGTCTTTGCTACTATGTTGCAGGTTTGCAGGCTTCCAGCGCGGTCAGCAGTCGATTCCTTATCAGAAGGTGAAGAGAGAGATGCAGAGGAACTCGGCTGAGCTCATGCATTCGTTATCTAAAGTTTCCCCAGAGACAGAGACCCTAAATAGCCAGAAAAGAGGGTTTGGCTACCTAGGAGAGAGGAAAGGCTACTAACACCTGAAGGAGCCTATCAGCAGGAGTCTCTGACGTCACCTGGTGGCACTGGCCACTCAGAGCAGTCCAGTGTGCCTGCAGCACCTCTGTTTCCAAGATGGCAGAGGTCTGGAGCACACTGGAGGAGCTCTGGACACCTCCCAGGGGAGGTGCAGGTCAGGGGAGTGGTCCCTCCCCTTTCCTTTGTCCAGTTTCGCGCCAGAGCAGGGGCTAAGGGGTCCCTGAACCGGTGTAGACTGGCTTATGCAGAATTGGGCACCTCTGTGCCCAACAAAGCATTTCCAGAGGCTGGGGGAGGCTACTCCTCCCCTGCCTTCACACCATTTTCCAAAGGGAGAGGGTGTCACACCCTCTCTCAGAGGAAGTTCTTTGTTCTGCCATCCTGGGCCAGGCCTGGCTGGACCCCAGGAGGGCAGCTGCCTGTCTGAGGGGTTGGCAGCAGCAGCAGCTGCAGTGAAACCCCAGGAAGGGCAGTTTGGCAGTACCAGGGTCTGTGCTACAGACCACTGGGATCATGGGATTGTGCCAACTATGCCAGGATGGCATAGAGGGGGCAATTCCATGATCATAGACATGTTACATGGCCATATTCGGAGTTACCATGGTGAAGCTACATATAGGTAGTGACCTATATGTAGTGCACACGTGTAATGGTGTCCCCGCACTCACAAAGTTCAGGGAATTGGCTCTGAACAATGTGGGGGCACCTTGGCTAGTGCCAGGGTGCCCTCACACTAAGTAACTTTGCACCTAACCTTTACCAGGTAAAGGTTAGACATATAGGTGACTTATAAGTTACTTAAGTGCAGTGTAAAATGGCTGTGAAATAACGTGGATGTTATTTCACTCAGGCTGCAGTGGCAGGCCTGTGTAAGAATTGTCAGAGCTCCCTATGGGTGGCAAAAGAAATGCTGCAGCCCATAGGGATCTCCTGGAACCCCAATACCCTGGGTACCTCAGTACCATATACTAGGGAATTATAAGGGTGTTCCAGTAAGCCAATGTAAATTGGTAAAATTGGTCACTAGCCTGTTAGTGACAATTTGAAAGTAATGAGAGAGCATAACCACTGAGGTTCTGGTTAGCAGAGCCTCAGTGAGACAGTTAGGCACCACACAGGGAACATATACATGCACACCTATGAGCACTGGGGCCCTGTGTGACAGGGTCCCAGTGACACATACATATAGGCCACAAACCTATGAGCACTGGGGTCCTGACCAGCAGGATCCCAGTGACACATAACAACCATACTGAAAACATAGTGTTTTCACTATGAGCACTGAGGCCTGGCTATCAGGATCTCAGTGAGACAGTGAAAACAGTGACAAACACCCTGACATACACTCACAAATAGGCCAAAAGTGGGGGTAACAAGGCTAGAAAGAGGCTACCTTCTCACACAACCCCCCCCCAAACGAAGGACAATAAGGCTAACCTTGGCCAGTTGAGACTTTATTGTCTAAGTGGTGATAAGTAGAGAGTAGCTCTGCAATAGACTGGTTACTCCCTTTATCATCCACTATATGGTTACTTCCCTGTGGGGATGTAAACCACCCTGTTTGAAGTTTTTTAGCTAAGCAACAATGTGAAGATGTATTTTCAGAGTTTCTATCAGTAAGTTTTAGTTTAGAGCAGTGGGAATTGTCCACTGAACCTATTTGTAGTGATGGAAATGCCAGACAGGGATGCTGTCTCAGAAAAGCCATAGCTGGGCAAAAACTTTGTCCATCTGGCTGGAAGAGAGAACAGGGATGCTGTTTCTCTTGAGTTGGAGCAGGGCAGGGATGCTGTCCTATGAGCTCCACACTAGGGCAGGGATGCTGTCCTAAGTGTTGTGAGGTAGTGCAGGGTTTCTGCACTAAAGTTTCTCTGGGAGGGTTGGAGGGATGCTCCATGTTAACTAAAATGGTGCTGTTTTTCTCACCAATGTTAGTTATCCCACAGAGAGGTACTTCCACCTCAGGGAGTCCAGCTTTGACAGCTGATGATTCCCTTGGAACAGGTGCCACCCCAGGAGAGGTTTCTCCCACCACAGGAATAGTATCCTGAATGGTAGGGTGGTTAGGGGATACTGTGATACCCTTTTTACCTGTTGATGGAGAGGGATCCTGAGTTTTCAGGCCTTCTCTCCTTTGCTTTTTCATTTCACTTGAAATGAGAGGGAACAATTCCTCAGGGATGCCCAGCATGGCTGCATGGGCATAAAACTCTACATCAGCCCAACCTGAGGCCTCTAGGTCATTACCTAAGAGACAGTCTACAGGTAAGCTAGGTGATACCACCACCTGCTTAGGGCCAGTAACTCCACCCCAACTAAACTGAATTATAGCTAAGGGAAGAAACTTAGTGGAGTTATGGACATCAATAATTTTATACTGTTGTCCAATGATGTGTTGATCAGGGTGCACTAGGTTTTCAGTCACCAAAGTGAAACTGGCACCTGTGTCCCTGTAGGCCAAGGCCTCAACACCATTTATTGAAACTGTCTGCCTGTCCTTATCCATTGTAAGGGGACAAGCAGCCAGTGTGGCAAGGCCAATGCCACTAGGTGTGACAGAAACTGTCTTGGGACTGATTACATCAGTTTCCACTATGGACCCATAAGTGAACCCAACTACACCCTTTGCTTGACTGTTGCCAGCAGTCCCACCACTAGTACCACTACTGCTAGGGGCACTAGAGCTTGATGTATTAGTGGTGGTAGGCTCAGGGGGTTTACCTGGACAGGACTTATCCCCTGGCCTATGGCCTCTATTTTTACACACAAAGCACCAAGGCTTTTTAATGTGTGCAGGTTGGGAAGAAGAGGAAGAATTTGTTTTATCCCCACCCTCTGAAGAGTGTTTAAGATTTGAAGTGGGACCTTTGGTTTTACCCTTATCCCCATGCTTATCTTGAGATTTTTCACCATCTTTCTTCTTATTGCCATCCTTGTCACCCCCTGTATGAACTTTTCTGTTCACCCTTGTTCTGACCCATTTGTCTGCCTTCTTTCCCAATTCTTGGGGAGAGGTCAGATCAGAGTCTACCAGGTACTGGTGCAACAAATCAGACACACAATTATTAAGTATATGCTCTCTCAGGATTGTGTTATACAGGCTTTCATAATCAGTAACTTTACTGCCATGTAACCACCCCTCCAAGGCCTTCACTGAATGGTCAATGAAATCAACCCAGTCTTGTGAAGACTCCTTTTTGGTCTCTCTGAACTTTATCTTGTACTGTTCAGTGGTTAAGCCATAACCATCCAGGAGTGCATTCTTAAGAACTGTAAAATTATTGGCATCATTTTCTTTCACTGTAAGGAGCCTATCCCTACATTTTCCACTAAATGATAGCCATAGGATAGCAGCCCACTGCCTTTGAGGGACATCCTGTACAACACAGGCCCTCTCAAGTGCAGCAAACCACTTGTTAATGTCATCCCCCTCCTTATAAGGGGGAACTATCTTGTGCAGATTCCTGGAATCATGCTCTTTTGCAGGATGACTATGGGGAATACTGCTGCTGCCACCATGGGTATCTAAACCCAACTTCTGTCTTTCCTTCTCTAATTCAAAAGACTGTCTATCCAAATCCAGCTGTTGCTTTTTAAGCTTCAGTCTGGTTTGTTCCACCCTCAACTTATTGAGTTCCCTCTCTAACATTCTGTCATCAGGGTTGGTGGGAGGGACATTTCTAGAAACAGAGCTATGATGGGAATGAACAGAAGGAGACCTGTCCCTTACAGAAGCCAACTTAACAGCTTGGTTTACAGAAACATTACTACCAGTATGGTGAGAGTAAATGCTTTTGCTATGATGTGAGACAACACTATTTATATGGTGTGGCTCATCATCATTACCATCTATGCTAGATTGTCTAGTAATGGGCAGGCTAGGAAGTTTCTTTCCTGAATCTTTTCCTGGGGGACTCCCTGAATCAGATTGGGAACTATTAGGTACTTTTTCAACAGATGGGGCACCTATGGCCTTATCCTGTTCTCTAAGCATGTTAATTAACAGTTCCAAGGCAGGATTCTTCCCTACACTCAAACCTCTCTCTATACAGAGACTCCTTGCTCTTTTCCAGCTAGGTTGTCATATGCAAGTTTGGACAGATCAACACTTTGGCCTGTGCCAGACATTTTTTAGAGAGAGTTAAAGTGATAGAGAAAGAGACAAAAGTTTTCAGAACTTTTCGGAAAGACAGAAAAAAAACTTTTTAAACTTTTAAGAACTTTTTGAAAGTTTAGGAGTACTTTTCAGCACTTAGAAAAGAGTGAAAAGAGGAAATGCAAAACTTTTTGGCTATGTGTATATACACTGACCTTGTTTTGTATATTTTTCTCTTATGAAAAGTACAATGACAAGAGTGGTAAGTAGTCTCAAGCACTTATCCCACCACTGCACAACCAATGTAGGAGGCTGGACTGGCTTGTAGTGAGTACCAAGGGGTACTTGCACCTTGCACCAGGCCCAGTTATCCCTTATTAGTGTATAGGGTGTCTAGCAGCTTAGGCTGATAGATAATGGTAGCTTAGCAGAGCAGCTTAGGCTGAACTAGGAGACGTGTGAAGCTACTACAGTACCACTTAGTGTCATATGCACAATATCATAAGAAAACACAATACACAGTTATACTAAAAATAAAGGTACTTTATTTTTATGACAATATGCCAAAGTATCTTAGAGTGTACCCTCAGTGAGAGGATAGGAAATATACACAAGATATATATACACAATAGCAAAAATATGCAGTATAGTCTTAGAAAACAGTGCAAACAATGTATAGTTACAATAGGATGCAATGGGGAAACATAGGGATAGGGGCAACACAAACCATATACTCCAAAAGTGGAATGCGAACCACGAATGGACCCCAAACCTATGTGACCTTGTAGAGGGTCGCTGGGACTATTAGAAAATAGTGAGAGTTAGGAAAATAACCCTCCCCAAGACCCTGAAAAGTGAGTGCAAAGTGCACTAAAGTTCCCCTAAGGACAAAAGAGTCGTGTTAGAGGAATAATGCAGGAAAGACACAAACCAGCAATGCAACAACTGTGGATTTCCAATCTAGGGTACCTGTGGAACAAGGGGACCAAGTCCAAAAGTCACAAGCAAGTCGGAGATGGGCAGATGCCCAGGAAATGCCAGCTGCGGGTGCAAAGAAGCTTCGACTGGACAGAAGAAGCTGAGGTTTCTGCAGGAACGAAAAGGGCTAGAGACTTCCCCTTTGGTGGACGGATTCCTCTCGCCTTGGAGAGTCGTGCAGAAGTGTTTTCCCACCGGAAGGACGCCAACAAGCCTTGCTACACACAAATCGTGCGTTTGGCGTTTTTGGACGCTGCTGGGGCCCAGGAGGGACCAGGAGGTCGTAAATTGGACCTGAAGAGAGAGGGGACGTCGAGCAAGACAAAGAGCCCTCACTGAAGCAGGTAGCACCCGGAGAAGTGCCAGAAACAGGCACTACAAGGATGCGTGAAACGGTGCTTGCCGAAGTTGCACAAAGGAGTCCCACGTCGCCGGAGACCAACTTAGAAAGTCGTGCAATGCAGGTTAGAGTGCCGTGGACCCAGGCTTGGCTGTGCACAAAGGATTTCCGCCGGAAGTGCACAGGGGCCGGAGTAGCTTGCAAAGTCGCGGTTCCCAGCAATGCAGCCCAGCGAGGTGAGGCAAGGACTTACCTCCACCAAACTTGGACTGAAGAGTCACTGGACTGTGGGGGTCACTTGGACAGAGTCGCTGGATTCGAGGGACCTCGCTCGTCGTGCTGAGAGGAGACCCAAGGGACCGGTAATGCAGCTTTTTGGTGCCTGCGGTTGCAGGGGGAAGATTCCGTCGACCCACGGGAGATTTCTTCGGAGCTTCTGGTGCAGAGAGGAGGCAGACTACCCCCACAGCATGCACAAGCAGGAAAACAGTCGAGAAGGCGGCAGGATCAGCGTTACAGAGTTGCAGTAGTCGTCTTTGCTACTATGTTGCAGGTTTGCAGGCTTCCAGCGCGGTCAGCAGTCGATTCCTTATCAGAAGGTGAAGAGAGAGATGCAGAGGAACTCGGCTGAGCTCATGCATTCGTTATCTAAAGTTTCCCCAGAGACAGAGACCCTAAATAGCCAGAAAAGAGGGTTTGGCTACCTAGGAGAGAGGAAAGGCTACTAACACCTGAAGGAGCCTATCAGCAGGAGTCTCTGACGTCACCTGGTGGCACTGGCCACTCAGAGCAGTCCAGTGTGCCTGCAGCACCTCTGTTTCCAAGATGGCAGAGGTCTGGAGCACACTGGAGGAGCTCTGGACACCTCCCAGGGGAGGTGCAGGTCGGGGGAGTGGTCACTCCCCTTTCCTTTGTCCAGTTTCGCGCCAGAGCAGGGGCTAAGGGGTCCCTGAACCGGTGTAGACTGACTTATGCAGAATTGGGCACCTCTGTGCCCAACAAAGCATTTCCAGAGGGTGGGGGAGGCTACTCCTCCCCTGCCTTCACACCATTTTCCAAAGGGAGAGGGTGTCACACCCTCTCTCAGAGGAAGTTCTTTGTTCTGCCATCCTGGGCCAGGCCTGGCTGGACCCCAGGAGGGCAGCTGCCTGTCTGAGGGGTTGGCAGCAGCAGCAGCTGCAGTGAAACCCCAGGAAGGGCAGTTTGGCAGTACCAGGGTCTGTGCTACAGACCACTGGGATCATGGGATTGTGCCAACTATGCCAGGATGGCATAGAGGGGGCAATTCCATGATCATAGACATGTTACATGGCCATATTCGGAGTTACCATGGTGAAGCTACATATAGGTAGTGACCTATATGTAGTGCACGCGTGTAATGGTGTCCCCGCACTCACAAAGTTCAGGGAATTGGCTCTGAACAATGTGGGGGCACCTTGGCTAGTGCCAGGGTGCCCTCACACTAAGTAACTTTGCACCTAACCTTTACCAGGTAAAGGTTAGACATATAGGTGACTTATAAGTTACTTAAGTGCAGTTTAAAAATGGCTGTGAAATAACGTGGACGTTATTTCACTCAGGCTGCAGTGGCAGGCCTGTGTAAGAATTGTCAGAGCTCCCTATGGGTGGCAAAAGAAATGCTGCAGCCCATAGGGATCTCCTGGAACCCCAATACCCTGGGTACCTCAGTACCATATACTAGGGAATTATAAGGGTGTTCCAGTAAGCCAATGTAAATTGGTAAAATTGGTCACTAGCCTGTTAGTGACAATTTGAAAGTAATGAGAGAGCATAACCACTGAGGTTCTGGTTAGCAGAGCCTCAGTGAGACAGTTAGGCACCACACAGGGAACATATACATGCACACCTATGAGCACTGGGGCCCTGTGTGACAGGGTCCCAGTGACACATACATATAGGCCACAAACCTATGAGCACTGGGGTCCTGACCAGCAGGATCCCAGTGACACATAACAACCATACTGAAAACATAGTGTTTTCACTATGAGCACTGAGGCCTGGCTATCAGGATCTCAGTGAGACAGTGAAAACAGTGACAAACACCCTGACATACACTCACAAATAGGCCAAAAGTGGGGGTAACAAGGCTAGAAAGAGGCTACCTTCTCACACCCCCTAACGCCCCCATGTGTGCCCTGCATTTAAAATATGGCACACCATGGCGGTAGATAGGGTGATTAGCGTCATAGTTTTTTACGCTAGTCCGGCACTTTGGAGGATTAGCGTAAAAAATGATGACGCTAATCCTGCAAAGCACCCAGAGGCCCATTGAACACAATGGGAGCCTCTTTTGCACTTAGCAGGCGTTAAAAAATGCCGATAAAAATGGGGCAAAAGAATCTCATAGATTTCATTGCGCCATTTTTACAGTCCCCCTAGCGCCGGAATGCTACCCATGCATACATTATGCCTGGCGCAGGCATAATGTGGCACAAGCAGTTACAAACGGGGGCAATGCAAACATTGTGACACTTTGTAAATATGGTGTGGCGTTTTTCCCCTTTCAACGTCACATTAGCGTAAAACAAATTATGCTAATGTGGCGTTGGAACGGTTCAAGAGCTCCATAAATCTGGCACTAGGTCTTTCACGAAAAGAACTTCTGGTTGTACTAACAGGTCAGCATTTCCACTAACTCGTGTCCGCGTGGCAGAAGTGGTGGACGTTTCTTCCAATCATGCGTGTGACCTTCAACATCCCATATTTTTATGAAGAGACTTTAACTAGTCAGGTCATGTGAGAAGGTAGCCTCTTTCTAGCCTTGTTACCCCCACTTTTGGCCTGTTTGTGAGTGTATGTCAGGGTGTTTGTCACTGTTTTCACTGTCTCACTGGGATCCTGATAGCCAGGCCTCAGTGCTCATAGTGAAAACACTATGTTTTCAGTATGTTTGTTATGTGTCACTGGGATCCTGCTGGTCAGGACCCCAGTGCTCATAGGTTTGTGGCCTATATGTATGTGTCACTGGGACCCTGTCACACAGGGCCCCAGTGCTCATAGGTGTGCATGTATATGTTCCCTGTGTGGTGCCTAACTGTCTCACTGAGGCTCTGCTAACCAGAACCTCAGTGGTTATGCTCTCTCATTACTTTTAAATTGTCACTAACAGGCTAGTGACCATTTTTACCAATTTACATTGGCTTACTGGAACACCCTTATAATTCCCTAGTATATGGTACTGAGGTACCCAGGGTATTGGGGTTCCAGGAGATCCCTATGGGCTGCAGCATTTCTTTTGCCACCCATAGGGAACTCTGACAAATCTTACACAGGCCTGCCACTGCAGCCTGAGTGAAATAACGTCCACGTTATTTCACAGCCATTTTACACTGCACTTAAGTAACTTATAAGTCACCTATATGTCTAACCTTTACCTGGTAAAGGTTAGGTGCAAAGTTACTTAGTGTGAGGGCACCCTGGCACTAGCCAAGGTGCCCCCACATTGTTCAGAGCCAATTCACTGAACTTTGTGAGTGCGGGGACACCATTACACGCGTGCACTACATATAGGTCACTACCTATATGTAGCTTCACCATGGTAACTCCGAATATGGCCATGTAACATGTCTATGATCATGGAATTGCCCCCTCTATGCCATCCTGGCATTGTTGGTACAATTCCATGATCCCAGTGGTCTGTAGCACAGACCCTGGTACTGCCAGACTGCCCTTCCTGGGGTTTCACTGCAGCTGCTGCTGCTGCCAACCCCTCAGACAGGCAGCTGCCCTCCTGGGGTCCAGCCAGGCCTGGCCCAGGATGGCAGAACAAAGAACTTCCTCTGAGAGAGGGTGTGACACCCTCTCCCTTTGGAAAATGGTGTGAAGGCAGGGGAGGAGTAGCCTCCCCCAGCCTCTGGAAATGCTTTGTTGGGCACAGATGTGCCCAATTCTGCATAAGCCAGTCTACACCGGTTCAGGGACCCCTTAGCCCCTGCTCTGGCGCGAAACTGGACAAAGGAAAGGGGAGTGACCACTCCCCTGACCTGCACCTCCCCTGGGAGGTGTCCAGAGCTCCTCCAGTGTGCTCCAGACCTCTGCCATCTTGGAAACAGAGGTGCTGCTGGCACACTGGACTGCTCTGAGTGGCCAGTGCCACCAGGTGACGTCAGAGACTCCTGCTGATAGGCTCCTTCAGGTGTTAGTAGCCTTTCCTCTTTCCTAGGTAGCCAAACCCTCTTTTCTGGCTATTTAGGGTCTCTGTCTCTGGGGAAACTTTAGATAACGAATGCATGAGCTCAGCCGAGTTCTTCTGCATCTCCCTCTTCACCTTCTGATAAGGAATCGACCGCTGACCGCGCTGGAAGCCTGCAAACCTGCAACATAGTAGCAAAGACGACTACTGCAACTCTGTAACGCTGATCCTGCCGCCTTCTCGACTGTTTTCCTGCTTGTGCATGCTGTGGGGGTAGTCTGCCTCCTCTCTGCACCAGAAGCTCCGAAGAAATCTCCCGTGGGTCGACGGAATCTTCCCCCTGCAACCGCAGGCACCAAAAAGCTGCATTACCGGTCCCTTGGGTCTCCTCTCAGCACGACGAGCGAGGTCCCTCGAATCCAGCGACACCGTCCAAGTGACCCCCACAGTCCAGTGACTCTTCAGCCCAAGTTTGGTGGAGGTAAGTCCTTGCCTCACCTCGCTGGGCTGCATTGCTGGGAACCGCGACTTTGCAAGCAACTCCGGCCCCTGTGCACTTCCGGCGGAAATCCTTCGTGCACAGCCAAGCCTGGGTCCACGGCACTCTAACCTGCATTGCACGACTTTCTAAGTTGGTCTCCGGCGACGTGGGACCCCTTTGTGCAACTTCGGCGAGCACCGTTTCATGCATCCTCGTAGTGCCTGTTTCTGGCACTTCTCCGGATGCTACCTGCTTCAGTGAGGGCTCTTTGTCTTGCTCGACGTCCCCTCTCTCTGCAGGTCCAATTTGCGACCTTCTGGTCCCTCCTGGGCCCCAGCAGCGTCCAAAAACGCCAAACGCATGATTTGCGTGTAGCAAGGCTTGTTGGCGTCCATCTGGCGGGAAAACACTTCTGCACGACTCTCCAAGGCGTGGGGGATCCATCCTCCAAAGGGGAAGTCTCTAGCCCTTGTCGTTTCTGCAGTATTCACAGTTCTTCAGCCTAGTAAGAGCTTCTTTGCACCAACCGCTGGCATTTCCTGGGCATCTGCCCATCTCCGAGCTGCTTGTGACTTTTGGACTTGGTCCCCTTGTTCCACAGGTACCCTCAGACAGGAATCCATCGTTGTTGCATTGCTGATTTGTGTTTTCCTTGCATTCTCCCTCTAACACGACTATTTTGTCCTTAGGGGAACTTTAGTGCACTTTGCACTCACTTTTCAGGGTCTTGGGGAGGGTTATTTTTCTATCTCTCACTATTTTCTAATAGTCCCAGCGACCCTCTACAAGGTCACATAGGTTTGGGGTCCATTCGTGGTTCACATTCCACTTCTGGAGTATATGGTTTGTGTTGCCCCTATCCCTATGTTTCCCCATTGCATCCTATTGTAACTATACATTGTTTGCACTGTTTTCTAAGACTATACTGCATATTTTTGCTATTGTGTATATATATCTTGTGTATATTTCCTATCCTCTCACTGAGGGTACACTCTAAGATACTTTGGCATATTGTCATAAAAATAAAGTACCTTTATTTTTAGTATAACTGTGTATTGTGTTTTCTTATGATATTGTGCATATGACACTAAGTGGTACTGTAGTAGCTTCACACGTCTCCTAGTTCAGCCTAAGCTGCTCTGCTAAGCTACCATTATCTATCAGCCTAAGCTGCTAGACACCCTATACACTAATAAGGGATAACTGGGCCTGGTGCAAGGTGCAAGTACCCCTTGGTACTCACTACAAGCCAGTCCAGCCTCCTACAGGTCAGGCATCCATAACGTGCACCAGAGGATTGGGAATAATCTTCTATCTAGATGTGTTTTGGGGCATACCTTTTTCTGTAGCAGCCTGGGCGTGACACGTAAAACTGCCCACACAACCCTGTTGTGGCAACTTCCAAAATGACCACAACATAGGGTAAAGAATTTCCTCTTTGCCTCAAACACCTGAAAAAGGAACCACAGGCACTTAGCATGTTTTTTTTAACCAGTAATGTATTTATCCTTACTTGTGTACAGGTGGGAGAGGTCGCTCCTGTTTCACTTCAGGGTGGGTTCGGTTTGGCGCCTTCTTTGTTTTTGGGAAGGTCCTTGTGGGTTGGGAACATGTATCCAGGCCTGTCCTTGTGACAGGTCCTCAACCCAGACTGATGCAGTTTATGTGTTTTTTGTAAATTTTACAGAGCTCCTTTTATGAACTATCTGAACCCTGTTTCAAAGTGTTGGGGTTTTAGAGGGTGTTGAGATGCATTATTTTATCTACAGCTCTTAGGGAGCCCTGATGTGTGTTTCAGAGTTTCCTCTTTCCTTAAGGTGGCTGCTGGGTGCAAGGAATCCATGGAAGATTGAGCTAGGATTTTGTCATCAGTTTGTTGATCTTGGATGCATGAAGTGAGTGAGGTTGGGATGATGCTCTGTCTGGGGACCTTCCTCATAGACCTGCTGATAGGATTACCTGGAGGTACGCTTCTGCTTTTTGGGGGTTGTTGACTTCCACTTGTGGCTTTGGTACCCATGTCCTTTGGAGAGATGAAATCCACAACTTTTTCAGCTTTTTTTCTGTTGGTTGTTCATTATATTGTTCACTCACAGATATTCCTCTCTATGATTTTCTTACTTCTTTGCTCATAAATCTGTCTTTTTAACTCTACCTCTTCCATCTTCTGTCTTATTTTTCTCCATTTGCCCTTTTCCCCTTCTTCCTTTCTCACCCTTGTTCCCCTTTGCCTTTCACCCTCTTTATTTTCACACTAGTTTCTCTGTCACCGAGCCTGTATTTTATCTCTTTTTCTTTCCTGGACTCTCTCTGGGGAGCATGCAATACTTCTGACCACTCTTTGGAACTGCTGCCATGATGATGCCCAAAGGTTTCCAGTCTAGAGAAGGGCCTTCCTAGGTGAGCTGGGTTCACTGTACACGCGTGTGTCCCAAAACATATATGTGGAGGTCTTTGGAGGCTCAGAGAAGAATCCGGGTGTTTGTTGACATGTCCAAGTTCCCACCCTCAAATAATGTGGACCATGTGCGTAACTCACAGTACAAAGTAAATTGTCTCTACTCTTCTGGTAGACATTGTTATTGACCTGTTTCTTGCTACTCATTGTGTCAACCTCTGAAGAATGAAGGCTTGGGTTGGTCCAACCTCAATGGAATCCTTAGGATCTCACCCAGGACTCTTCAGCCGGTACCTGCAGCTAAAGCAAAATCCATAGCGCATTTCCATAGCACCAGCCAGGCGCCATGTTTATGGAATGGCACACGGTGGCGCAAAGGACAGGCTAGCGTCTAAAGAAAAGACGCTAGCAGGAGGGTAAGGGGAGGGGGGAAAAGGCGTTAGTGGGTCAGAAATGACGCTAGGCTGGTTAGCTGCAATAAATACACTGCTAACCAGTCTAGCATCATTTTATGATGCACTACCACCCAGAAATGACTCCTCTCTTAGTAAAGACAGGCGTCATTCCCACTACCCCAATGGCCAGCCCAGTGGACCAGTGTCCCCTGAGCAAGGCCAGAACACCCAGTGCCAGCCAGGGGGACCCATGTAAGGGGCCCCAAAGGTTCAGGAAAACAAAAACAATTAATACTTACCCATACTTACCCAGGATGGGGTCTCCCATCCTATGGCATCCCTCTGGTGTGGGTGGGGGTGTTCCTGGGGCTTGGGGTGGGCATCTGTGGGCCCATTACATGGTGTTTGGCCATGGAAAGGTGTCCACAGGTACCCTAACGCCTGGTCTGACCCAGGCATTAAATAATGATGTTAAGCAGGCTTAGCGACATTATTTGGGTCCGCCTCCCACTCGTGCATTAATTTTGCACTGGGTATAAATATGGCGCTAAGGGATTAGCATAATTTTTTGGACGGGAACACCTACCTTGAATCTCATTGATACAAGGTGGGTTCACGCATTCAGAAAATGACGTAAACTGCAATATTTTGACGCTAGATGGGTCTAGCGTCAAAATATAAATATGGAGTTAAGTTTGTGCCGTTTTAGCATCAAAAGAACTGACGCTAAAATGACGCAAACCAAGTATAAATATGCTTCTTAGTTTGGAAATGTTAGTCCAAAAAATATTTGAAAGCATTTATTTTGAAAAAGTTTAAGATTCGAAGCCTGACTAGGAAGTTGTTCGCCATTAGTATGGCTTGACTCTGGCACTGGAATTGGTTAGAACTGGAGTTTGAATGGTAAATCTACCCGGTTAAATTAATGCCAAGACAGCGTCATCTCTGCCCAAGGGTGAGTATTGTTTCTGTTTTTACAGTTTTTAACTACTCATTACTAATCTGGTTCTAAAATACATGGCCCGTTTACAGTTTCAAACTAAAGTTTTCTCAAGTATTTGTTTTAAACTAAAACTAAATATTAGAAAATAGTCAACTAGATTCAACGTCATCATTTTCGATGGATGCAGTCCTTTACATTTGGGTGAGGGGCAGCAGGAGGTTTGTATTCAAGGCATTACCTCATTACTGGGAGAGAGCTTTCAACTTTCACAGGAAGTGACGTCATAATGCGACAAAAGGTGCGAGGTGCAGTTATATGTTTCTTCTCACCATGCCTTGTTCCTAACAGAAATTTGAGGTAATCTCCCAGATTAAGTGCTGAAATCTGCGTGCAACAACTACAGTTTCAAGCAGTGTAGGTGGGAGCTGTGCTTAATTTGAGCCGGTGGTTTCTGGTGCGGGCGCCGGCACTTATTTTTTCTGCCTCAAGAATTTACTGCGAGCGAAAGACACATATGGGAAAGATGGAGGAAGAGAAAAACGAAAAAGCGTCACAAAGGGAGAAAGCAGAAAGCTGCAAGAATGAGCTGAAGGGGCAGGGAGTGGCTGTAAATGGATTAAAGAGGCCTGAGATGGCTTCAGGATTCCGCTGCCTCAGTATACCGTGTTCGCACATTTAATTGCAGCAGCTGGGTATTTCATAGTTAAGCTTTGGGCACCAGCACGTTTTTATTTACAAATTAAGCACTGGGCGGCCCTTCTACTCCCATTTCCCAAATCTAAAATGCCATGCCCTCAAATGGCATTTCTTTTCACTTCCCAGTTTTTCTTGAAAGAAGAATTGGCCCTGCCGCTTTGTGCCTCACTTATAGATTCATGGTCTGTCAGTGTGGGGTTTGCATTTCTTGTTACCATCTCGTGGTGTTTGCACAGCAGTCGCATATTCAGTTACCAGAGTGTGGTGACTACAAAGACCACCATCTTGGTGTTGGCCAGTTTTGTTTGGATCCAGGTATGTCATGAGAGCGACATGTACGTCAATTCCCTTAAAGGTCAGGGGAAGTGACATCACATGCTATTTACCTTTACGTTTGCTTACAAATACATGACTCCACATACATGCACAATCACACATACACACACACACTCTCACCTAAACACTCTCTCACCTGCACGCATGCAGACAACATACGTTTTAAAACATTTGGGGCTTGATTTAAGAAAAGTGATGCTGCATCCAATGCAACAGCACTTTTCTTGCGCCCCTTAGCGTCCCCCTTACACCACAAGTGTGCACCGTATCTAAGACAGCGCAACATGGCAGTAGTTAGGGAACTAGCCTCCAAATTTTTGATGCTAGTTTGGCGCTTTGCATGCTTAGCGTCATTTTTTTAATGCTAATCCTGCAAATCCCATTGTGCAGGCGCGGCCCGTCCTTTAGGGCAGAGGGGCCACGCCACCCCCGCCCCCACCTTTTGCCCCTCATGAAGAGTGTCTGTCAGGCTGAACAAAGGTCAGCCTGACAGACACTCTTCATGTTCAGGTCAGGCAGCCAGGAGTGAGCCATGCGCGATTTGCGCAGACTCCTGGCTGCCTAAGCTGAACTTTGCTGGAATGAGGAGGTCACAGCTCCTATGGGCATGACCTCCTTGGCTCAGCAAAGGTGCCTCGAGGCCCTCCCCTGGGTGACGAGGAAAGCATCACCCATTGACTTCGACCTGGGCGCTTCAGGTTTAAGCCCTGAAGCGCCCAGGGCGAGTGTCAATCAGTGACACTTCATCACAGAGTCGGGTGGGGTCAGAAGTCTCACTGACCTCATCCCGCTCTGTGACGCGGCTGGGACTGCTGCCTTCCCTTAGGTCAGCCAGTGAGGGAAGGCAGCAGTCCCAACCCTCCTGGGACCTCCAAGACTGAAGGTAAGTGTGTGTGTGTGAGATGTTTTAAGATGAATGTTTGGTGCTTGCGTGCATGTCTGAATGTTATGAGTGTTGTTAATGGATGTGCGTGCGTGTGTGTGTGAAAGAATGAGTGTGTCTGATCTTTTAAAATGAATGTTTGGTGCATGTGTGCATGTTTGAATGTTGTGAGTGTTGTTAATGGATGTGCGTGCGTGTGTGTGTGAAAGAATGAGTGTGTGTGTGTGTGTGATCTTTTAAAATGAATGTTTGGTGCATGCGTGCATGTTTGAAAGTTATGAGTGTTGTTAATGAATGTGTGTGCGTGTGTGTGAAAGAATGAGTGTGTGTGTGTGTGTGTGCTTCCCGCCCGCCCCCCTCTCTCCTAAAGCTGCCGGCCGCCACTGCCATTGAGATCTATTGAAAACAATGGTGCGCCTCATTTTAACGACCTGCTCTGTGCAGGCGATAAAAATGCCACAAAGAATGGTGCAAAGAACTCTTTTAGATCTCTTTGCATCATTTTTCAGCCATCCTAAAGGGTGAACGCCCCCTTTGCATACATTATGCCTGGCATAGGCATAATGTGGTGCAAGGGATTACAAAGTGGCGCAATGCATGCATTTCGCCACTTTGTAAATCTGGTGCGGCGATTTTGGCCTCGTAGGACCACATTAGCGTAAAAAGAAATGACACTAATGTGACGCAAGGAGGTGCTAGGCTCTCTTAAATCAGGGCCTTTGCTCTTACCTCTGCTACCAGGGAGGGTCATATGCCAGCTAATTATACAATTTTTTTATTACACTAATAGTGAATAACATGTTGTCTTTGAGATGAGGTGTCATAAGGTGCAAGCCATAGGTCATAGCTGCGACTTTGATGACCTTTAAATGACATCCATGGAGGGCAAGTATTGCATCTGCGATCCTAAAATTATGATAAATGTTGGAGGTCTTGAAGGCTTCAGTGTGATCTTGTGCACATTGATGTGGTCTCAGCTTGTGTAGAGAAGCGTAATGATGAAGTATTGCAGTCACGCTGTGGGTCTAACGTACACTACAAGGCTTGCATGTTGTAGACATCGTATAGCGGTACAGAAAATTGTAGGGCTGATACTTTTTCTAGAGCTGCAACAGCTCAACCTGGTTGTATAGAGTCCCATCAAAGTTGGCCCACTGAAACTTTAGAGTCTATGCACCTACAGTCCTGAGGAACCTTCGGCTGAGAGTACACAAAAGCAGAATAAAGCCAAGTCTCTGAACTTTACACCCTAAAAACTTCAGCAACTACTAATAGAAGTGGGAGTGGGAACATCTTGTGGTTGAAAGGTGCCTTCTGATAGCAGCAGGGGACAAGAGCGTCTTCTGGGTGCTGGGCTCTCTCTGGTGGGGTTTAAAGCATCTTGTGGTCAAGAGGTGCCCTCTAGTGGTGACAGAACCATCTTGTGGGTGAGCGGTGCCTTCTAATAGCAGCTTGTGACAGGAGCATCTTCTGGGCACAGGGTTCTTTCTGGTGGGGTTGAAAGCACCTTGTGGGTGAGAAGGCCCCCTGTGATGGTGACTGAGCTCGTCTAAGCCATGAGGGGTGTAAGGTGGCTGTATGGAAGCACATACATGTTGTAGACACTGAGGCATTGATTAATTCTGAGGGTTTCATTCATAATGCCATTTACCTTAAGTCACTAGTTTCTAGAAGAGTCATCGGTTTGACAATACTGTGTTATGCTGTAGGTGAGTCACTATCAATCTACTGCCTCATGGGAGTTCCGAAGAGACTTGTCCCTTGTGAACATTTCAGCAGTACCAATTCCTGATGGGATTGTGTGGGATAAAGTTCTATTTGATATACGGGCCTAATAAGGTCATTCAAATTCCATATGTTTTCAAAATTTCAATGACTGATGCAATTAAACCTGGTGTTGTTTTTGATCACTGGGATGTTCAAACAGTTGATTCCATGCTAGATGTATTGCAGGATTGCACTGTATTTGAAAGGGATGATGTGTACACCAACACAAAGAATTATGGTGAAATGTTCTGTTATAATAACTGGAGACATTACTACCTGCACCGTGCAACTAGACACAGATCAGTTGTTAGTTACACACAGTGGGAACACTGTTCAACTTCGCCTGTGGGCAGCCCAAAACATTATTCAGATAAATTCACATATTTTTCTGGGCATGACATAAAGAATGCAGAATCATACTATTTCAAGTTACCACCTTCTACAATTTGGAAAATTTTGCTAGCAAACACAAAATTGATTTATTCTGATTCATTTGTTTTCCAACTTGCAATTGAAGGATACGAATACTGGAAGAACACTATTGATGTAAAGAGTGTAGGGGGAACACAAGATTGGCAAATTCAGGGTAGGGAAGCTTTATTTAGAGTGTGCCTTACTGCTGTTCAAATTATCTTTTTAAATGACACAATTCAACAGACATCATGTCTAGGGTTAGCAAAAATGAAAGAAATGAATGTGCACATTATCCCCACAACGGCAAAATTAAGTAATTGGTAGTCCTTCTTAAACGTCACCAAGGAAGAATTAGATGCAAAGGTCCAGGCTGGAACCTATAATTCTTCACAAATGAGTGTCAGGCGCATTTTGTTAATTCCTCAGGGGGTTTCAAGATTAGCCGGCCGGACCCTCGCTGTGTCTCGGGTCAACACTAGGGTATAGTTACTATGGGGGTGATTCTAACTTCGGCGGTGTACTGCCATTTGATAAAGTTTGTTTTGACCAATGACTTTGTGTTTCACCACTGCGCATATTAGTTGCTCAATGTTCACCAGTAGCACATGGTATGTTTTGTTCAGTTTAGCCGCCTATGGGCTTTGACATTGCATTAGTCATTACATTCTGTATTCTGCCTATTGGCTTTGACATGGCATTAGCCATTACTTTCTGTATTCAGTTTAGCCGCCTATGGGCTTTGACATTGCATTAGCCATTACATTCTGTATTCTGCCTATTGGCTTTGACATGCTGTATCTAGTCTAGCCGCCTATTGGCTTGGACATTGCATTCCTATTGGCTTTGACATGATGTATTCAGTTTAGCTGCCTATTGACTTTGACATGCTATTAGATATTCTGCCTATTGGCTTTGACATGATATCATATATTACATTTTGTATTCAGCTCCGCTGCCTATTGGCTTTGACATGATATCATATATTGCATTTTGTATTCAGCTCAGCTGCCTATTGGCTTTGACATGATATTAGACATTGCATTTTGTATTCAGCTCAGCTGCCTATTGGCTTTGACATGATATTATATATTGCATTTTATATTCAGCTCAGCTGCCTATGGGCTTTGATATGATATAAGCTTTGACATGACACTGGACATTGCATTTGATATTTAGGTTAGCTGCCCATTGCCTTTAACGTGGAGTTAGATCTTGCAGTTGAGAATCCAAGCTGTATTTTTCCAAGCTGTGTTTTTGCACAAGATGAACCAAGATGTTTTGTTCTCACAGTAGACTAGACATGATAAGAGAGAGTACATGAGTGTTGTTTTTTCTTCGCTTGAGCTTGGGAACAGGAGTAGTCTTGGAGACCTGGCCAGTCTCCAAAAGGCTTGCTCAGTTTCCCAGGTCTGAGAGGAGGGGGCACACCTTTGTAACGAATGTAACAGGCTGCAGAGAGTCAGATTCGAATCTGCCGGACCTCGTGCTGGAGCTTGGCGCCAGCTGCCAGCATCCCGTGTGGGTAGATGAAACTCTTTCTCGCGGCTGACAGGGGTCATCAGCTTGCAGACCTTAGAAAGATGTAGCTGTAAATAGTTCCTACACGGTGAAGTATTTGTTTTGCTTTGCATTCAATATCTTATAAATATAACCTGCTGTGTATATTGCAAACTGATATATTTTGTTTGATTAACGCGGACTTGAAAGCTACTAATTCGTCATTCATAAAAATTGGGGTTGGGGAAGAATTAACAACAATAAAAGTCTTCTTTGACCTCACAAGTGCATTTCTAGTGTGTTATGTTAGTGCTTAGAAACTAAATAAGAGGAAAGCACTACAGGCGGGCGGCGGAGGCCGCCCGCCGAAGTTCCCCCACCAAAATACCGCTCCGCGGTCGAAAGACCGCTGAGGGTATTTTGGGATTTGCCCTGGGCTGGCGGGCGGCCGCCAAAAGGCCGCCCGCCAGCCCAGGGCAAATCAACCTTCCCACGAGGACGCCGGCTCAGAATTGAGCCGGCGTAGTGGGAAGGTGCGACGGGTGCAGTGGCACCCGTCGCGTATTTCAGTGTCTGCATAGCAGACACTGAAATACTTTGTGGGGCCCCCAGGGGCCCCGCGGCACCCCCTACCGCCATCCTGTTCCTGGCGGGAGACCCGCCAGGAACAGGATGGCGGTAGGGGGTGTCAGAATCGCCATGGCGGCGGAGCGCGCTCCGCCGCCATGGAGGATTCTGCAGGGCAGCGGGAAACCGGCGGGAGACCGCCGGGAGACCGCCGGTTTCCCGCATCTGACCGCGGCCGAACCGCCGCGGTCAGAATGCCCTGCAGGGCACCGCCGGTCTGTCGGCGGTGCTCCCGCCGACCCTGGCCCCGGCGGTCTCGGTCCGCCGGGGTCAGAATGACCCCCTATATACAGAGTGGGTAAACTGTGCCAACAATGCTTGCAGACTAACACCTTAGCAGCAGTCAAAGAACATCTTAATACTCTATAAGAAGATATAGACTTGCCGGATTTCTTGTTAGGTCCTGGAAAGCCTCGCTCTAAATGTTTCATCAATGCCATATAAATGAGATCTGGAAGCTTTCGCAAATGGAAGCAGCTGTGTGTTTAAGGCAGATAGATGAGGAAAATTTGGAAAAGGCTTTAGCTGTTGTCGATAATGTCATGAACACTCTGTCCAACAGAATATACTCCCTTAAAAACCGCCCATATTTATACTTTTTTTGGCGCGCGTTTGCGTCATTTTTTTTACGTTAAAGCGGCGTAAACTTACAAAATACAGTCGTATTTTGTAAGTGTGCGCCTGTTTTGCGTAAAAAAATGATGGAATTGCAACGCTAAAAAAGTATAAATATGTGCCATATTGTCACCTGCGATAGACATCATTTAGAATGACATGTCCTTTTACACCACACAGTCATCTGCGTTTCATCATGCAGTTAAGTTGGACACTATAGATTCTAAAAAATTGCTGCGCTCCTTGGAAATACATTAACAGCAGTGACCTGTTTGCTTCTTTTAATTTATCTAGAGAACACCGGACAATGGCTAAAATGGAAGCCAGTTTCACCATGCTTTACATAGAAAAATTAGAAAAGTTGCCTTGCATAGTTGCAGAAAGTCCATCGACAGTATGGCTCGTACATGGCATCATAAATCTGCCCATTTCTACCTTTTGTTTTTCATAATGCTTGAAACATCTTGTGGTGGGCAGATACGAGCTGCTAGGCAATAGCTATTTTAAAGAAGAGTGGGAGTTGCCCTTTGAATATAAATGTCTGAACAATGAAACCAAGGTCATCTCAGCAGAAGCGAATGTGAGACTACTGTTAGTCATTGCAATGCGGGTGTCACAAACTTGGCCTGTTTTCTGAAGGGTACTCCCATCCCATTGATGCATCCAGTATTTCATATACTTTTGAATGGAAGTTATCTGGTCCTGAACGAGCAAAGCTGTTGCAGTATGAGACCAGGAACTGCCTACGCATTTTTAGTCTCTAAGATTTTAATGTGTTGCGGATATGTTTTATTCCCCCAGACACACAGAAGAGATAAGAGTAGCAGAAATGTGGCCTCACATTGATACTACTAATGTAAATTATGACAAGCTGAGCCGACTAAAGGCGCTACTGTTCCAGAAACAAGTTGCGTTGATATCGGCTAGAGAGACGGATGCTCTCCAGATAGCAAGATCATCAGCCGAGATACAATCCCTTTTAAATACCAACTCCCCAAGCACTTTGGAGAGCAGGTACCCAGAATATTGAACGCTTTGAGCACTACAGGGATTGTGCATTTATTTAAGGCTGTCGTGCCTTGATTCATGTCCATCTTCCAGACTTTTTTTCAGAGTCATTCCTTCAGCCATCCATTCACTCTTTTCAAGTGTGTTTGGCGGCTTTCCTGTGACTTTGGCATTGATCGGCGGGATACTGCTGCTGCTGTTCCTGGTATGCAATGGTTGTGCCTTCCCAGCTAAGCGGAGTGATGGAGCTACTACCACCTGCCCAGCTGTGCCATGATCACATGGTGCGGTTATTTGGTGCTCCATTGCTGGAAGAGTTGGAGCATGATTGGTCTCTGTCATTTCGACCAGTCTTATGGTGTGTGCAACCAGTCTTTCATTGCACTTGGTGCCTCTTCGAACATTTACGTTCGGTGTGCCTTGCTGTTCTGCCAGTGCCTCCTGTGGACCAAGAACTGCTGGTGCTCCCGATGAGGGTTCATTCACAGTCGTGGGGCTGATTCCTGAAGCCACTTACGAGCCGCAGTTGGTGGACTACCTGGCTCCCTTAGGCACTTTGGATGGTGCTGCTCTCGTGGGTGATCCTGTGCTTGAGGCTGCTGCGAACTACTGCTCTGTGGATCCGTCTGCCAATCCTGTCCTCGATCTGACATCTGACGATGTGGTTTCTTTCCTGAATGCTTTTCCTTTTGATGGCTTTGAAGACATTCTTCAGGATCATGACTATTGTTAACTGAATTTGATCAATGGCTTATTCTAAAGTTTCAAGGTTGTGCCTACATTGCCTTTAACTTTGGCCTGCTGTGCTTGTCATGCTTGACATTTGTCTCTTCGTATGCTTTAGCTATTTTTAACAAGTTTTACTTACATTTTAGTTATGTTTTAATATGATTTTAGATTGTTTTAGTCCAGAGCATTTTTAGCTTGGGTTCATGCTCCTTCTCTGGCGTCATCATTATGGCGTCATACTTGTTCCGGCAATGGGGAAGGTGTATGGAGCCTATTTAGTTTTACTGGGAAACAGGAGATACCTTAGCCTCTGGCTTGCAGGCCTGTGCCCCCGTCACCTAGTGACTTTTACCCTACCTAGCTTGCTCTGCTTTCGCACAATTATTTAATTAATTCTTTCAAGATATCTGCCATGTTTATAGTTAGGAAGATGTTTTAATGTTGCATTATCAGAGAAACTCTGTGAAGGCGTCACTATCAGCGTCAAAGATAAATGATATACATAGGTATACACATCATTTACTTTCCCACTTTAGTGTGACAGTAACATAATGTGCCTTTTCACGGAATTGTTTATATAATTGCCATCCCAAGCATGCCTTCTTATCTATTGTTTGGGAACCTACCTGCTTCAGGGGTCCTACAAGATCTGTATAAATACATCTCACGCAGACAAGACTATAAGAGGGATTCCTACCAGATGCCATCAACGCTATCTATGCTGCACGTCGCCTTGATGCAGACCCAGCCTTCGTGTCCGCTCAGAGTCTGATCTAGGGATCTCATTCCAAGGTAACAAGGGTTGGGGGACTCTTCTCATGGACATGGTACTGGCAGATTAGGTTTAACACAGCTAGCTCTCTCTAGGTTAGAGATTAGGTTCATCATGCTAGGGTATTAGGGTTCATTTCCCATCTATTTCACATCTCATGCTATTGCAAGATGGTGGGGGTCTTTGTATTCATGACTCTCGTTTTTACAATTTTGTTTCTTGCATTGTTCATTATCCTAATCATTGCAGCCCATGCAATTTACAGTAGATTGCAGTCTTGTTAATAAAACCTTGCATGTGAGGCACAGTGGATGCGGGAGGGCTATGGTGACCTCAGGCACATCCACTTTGTGGACTGTGGTGTCTGTGGGCCCGGTGCTCTTCAGGTGGGGGAGGGACAGCAGTTAATAAATTGACAGATGAACAATGCACTGAATTTACTAACAATGGTTGCTGCAACATATTTATCAACTTCCTTATTATATATAAAGTTGGCAGGTGGTTACATATGTTTATGTATGTACTTTATAGATAGCATAACATGATTTGCATGCATAAACTGTAACAATACTTCATAGTATCGCATGGACTGCTGTAGTGATAGGTACACGTGGGGCCTTTTCTGGCTTTGAAGTATTTGCCTTCTCTTTCCACAGGTTTACATTCACAGATTGCTGCGAACACAAAGGATCACCTGCTATGGTCCTAAAATCATGCATGAAAAATTGAGCTTGACTTAAACTTGCAAGTATTCTCTCCCTTACTTACTTTGAATGCCCTCTACTTCCCTTCTACATGTCTCCTGTGTACGTAGACTATTCTATATCACAGGCTCTCTTCATCGCTTTCAAAGCATATCCCTGCAGCCTATATGTTCATTCCATCAACCATTTGCTTCTCACATAGCCCCCTCTCATGATCACATTTAAGTAATTCATGTCACAGAGAAACTGCAACAAATGCATGGAATAGTTTCTTTGAGAACACAAGACCGATCCCCATAACCTATAGATTGGCCACTAAGGGCCTGATTTAGATGTCAGCGGATGGATTACTCCCTCACAACGGTGACGGATGTCACGTCCACCAAAATGTAAATCCCATAGGAAATAATCTGTTTTATATTTCAGTGAGCGACATGCCCATCACTGTTGTGTCTGAGTAATCCATCCGCTGACATCTAAATCAGGCCCTAACTTTGGGCTCCTGGGTAAACTGCGACTCACATGTTGTGCCACGCAGTGGTTGGTCAGAAAAATGCATGGTTAGTGCATTTGTCCGCTGTGGCTGTCGGCCAGTAAGTGTGCATGATCTGAGACCTTCCGTACAGCACGGACAAGGACTTTGCAATGCCCAACAAATATGCACCTATTTTAGATTGGACTGTTTGCCTGTGTGGTCTTCAATATAGATAAGAAAAATAACTTACAATGTTCTATAACATGGCAAAGTATGCCAGGCTGCTTGTTGATCCGTGTCTTCAAGCTGCACGATTATTGTTACATGTAGTATTTATGCTGGGGGCAGTAATACTTCTTGGCTACTCGTGACCCCATTCTTGCAAATGTCCAAACCCTTGTACTGAAACAAGCTGCTGCTTCTTATTTACACCACAAAGGAAGGCTTTGCATGAAAGATAATTTTTGCACCCTGAGATTTAAAGGATTGTGTTCCATGTTTGACTAGTAATGTCTGACATGGATTCTTGTAACATATCTAGATGCAGTGACCAAACCTCTAGTAACACTGTCTTGCAGACTGCATTCTCTTATTCCTGTTTCCATGAAATATGAACAATGGTTTTGTCTTTTGTCTATGTAAACATATTTAAATAACAGATCAACGTCCTGTGGCCATCCAATGAGTGTAGGTTTTGTCCTGGCTGATGAATGTTGTGAATTACATGTAGTGGGAGATGTCTTTTGGTGTGAATCTGGGATGCAGTTGGGGGGAGTATCCCATTTATCTGAAGGAGTAAGCAATCTACAATCCTCGCTTTTTGCTTTTTCTATGTGTGCTGCATTATGCAGCACACATAGAAAAAGCCAAATGCCATGGCCGATTGTTTATGTGCAGGAAGGGACACCTTCCTCAATGCAGACACCCTTGCTCTATGGTGCAACAATGCCTGTATTGGTGCAGGCTGCTTAATTTAGCGCTGGCGCAAGGGGAAACGCAGGGGTGCACCGTATTCTTGTAAATACAGTGCATCCCTGCGTTTCAAAACTTGCACAGCATGCGCTGTGCCAGTTTCTTGCAAATCTGGCCTCTAGTCTGCTTACTAGATGCACCGGTGCTGCAAGCTCACAGGGCTGATTGGGGCCTGTGGCCAGTTGGATAAGAGCCTTGGTATTCAAGCACTGAGAGAGACAGTATGTAGTAAAGTTCAACAAGCTAAGTCTATGCCAAATTCTGGGCATTCATTGAGGTACCAGCTCTAAGCCATAGCTTTCTGGTCTGTTGACCTGTTCTAAAGTTGCACGAAGCTTCAGCGGCAGTGGTCTGACGTTGACTTGTCATGACAGAAGCTGTTCCTGTGGGTTTTTATATGGACCTGTGGGAAGTGGTTAGATTGCCCCATGGTAACCAGTTTGGACATCTAGACATCCTTTCAGCTGGCTACCCTGAATATCTGCATCTCTCTTAACCACTGCTGCTCCTCGGGTGTCTACATCACAACTGGTTTAATACATTATTTTAAAAGTAATGACTCAGATGTGCAATTAAAGGTTTCCTTGTATAGAGGGATCCACACTGCCATAGGATTTTCGTAGTTAAAAATCATGACTACTGCCTGGCTTTCCGCTTGAGTTTGTATGAGTTGACGTGTGCGGGAAAACAGGCTTTTTGCAGGTTTCCCCTACTTTCTGCTCCCATTAGTTGCTGGGTTTTGACTCCGCTAGTGCACCAAAGCCTGCTACCCATGCCCCAGTGCTCTCTCTCCAAATATGAAGACTGTGAATTTGTATACCTAATTGGCAAAGACTTTAACCCCCTTCTAAGTCCCTAGTAAATGGTACCAGTGGTACCCAAGGCATGGGAGTTAAAGGGGTCACCAGGGCCTGAACCACTATTTGTGCCACCCTGAGTGACTCAAGTAAACATATGATTGCATTCCTGCCACGGGCAAACTGCAGGACCAGTGCAAACTGCTCCAATTTGACTTTGCCCTCATGTGTGGCAAGGTCACAGCACTGCCTTTAATACATGCCAGTCACCCCTAAGGTAGGCCTGCTAAGCCCAGGAGGCAGGATGCATTAAATTGAAAGTCTAGACATATAAGTACAAGCGTATATGTCCCTACGGAGGCCTTTTCCATTATGGGTTACTATAAGTGGTCAGTGGGCCATAGGCTAACATGGGCTGGCATCGGGACATCCCGAAGTCACCAACTCCATTATGGCCCCACTGAAGTATGTCATGTTTGGTATCAAACAACTTGTCACATTAAACTTGACTCAAGTCAGATTTAATGTAACATGTACCCAGGTGACTACCTTACAGGTTGCCCACCTGGTTGCCCCAGCGTTTTTGGTGCCCTGCCTGACAGCCTGCAGCAACTGCCACAAAGGCAAGATTCTAACTGCCTGCAAGGAAGTGTGAATACTCCCAGGACTCAGCAACAAATGCCTGCCTAGGCAGGAGGCGTCACCTCCTGCCCTGGCAGGATGGCTAGTGAAGCTGCACATGAAGGTGGAGAGCTTCAAAGGGCACACCGCCTCTGATATCCAAGTAAACTGCCCCAGAGGAGGACAAAGCCGTCCCTCTGCCCTGAGAAACATTTGCAGACAGGCAGACAGGAAAATGAGATAGTCAGGAGGCAAACACCCCTAGAAGGCTAGCCATTCCTCTAGGGTGGGCTACCTGGTCTGTACAGCCAAGGATGGGTTCTGCCGTTTTGAATAGTGGCAAAATAGAGGGTTCTGGGTAGAAAAGGTGACACACAACCCCAGCGCCTTGAGACCCTCACGGGTGAGTAGCGCGCTCTATAAGTCTTTTTGGATTGATTGATTGATTGATGTGGTCACCTCAAAGGTGGATTAGCTGCTGGGGCTAGTAGCCTATTGGCCACTAGTCCACACACTCATAATGCCCCTAAATCTACGAGTTAAAGGGAACCCCTGATGACACACCACAGATCTGATTTGACTTGCAGCCAGGTAGACTGATGAGACCCGAGTCTGCCCTAGGACTTGCACAAAAAAGGAGCAAAACTCTGCACCTGTGGCAACCACCTGTGACTGTATGACTGCGACTTGTCCTAGAACAGAGACCAGTTCCAAAGTCAAGAGGAACTTCTCTGAGCACCAAAGGCAACTCCAGAACTCCCTAGGACTAGAGGTACTAGTCCCCTGCAGCCCTCAGGAACCAGCGCGCTCCCGGAACCAAAGACTCACTGGCAATCGGGCCTGCCTTGGGATCGCCCGAAGGTAAATGGTCTAGTGCATTGTGGGAAATGTAGTCCTGGCCTCTAGCAAGTTTGAGGCCACTACTGTTTTCCTCCAGACTCCAGGACGTTGAAGAAACCAAATGCTGTGGTTACCGCTGCCAAGGCTTGTTGCTGCCAGCCAGGCTATCACCTCCTTTGCTTGATGCTGCACCTCGATAAACTCTGCAACACCTTCAATGACCCACCTCAGTTTTGATCTTTTGCATCCATTTCCTCCTTGGCACCGATTCATAAGTGGTAAACCCAGCAGCTGCAGCTCCCGCGTTCAGCACCAAAGACAGCCAGGATCGCTCTGCCTCCGGGCCGTACAAGCCAGGTAAAGTTGTACTGCCTGGTGAACCTTGATCCAGGGTCCCACACCAGCTTTACTCTCAGCGGAATCCCCTGAACTTGACCTGCAAGTGACTGAGTGTCACAAGTGTGTTTTTCCAGCAACTGCAGCTCTTGTTCTCAGCACCAAGGACAGCCAGGCCAACTCTGCACCTGGGCCCTACGAGCCACGCAAAACTGCACTGACTGCTGAACCCTGGTTCTGGGACCCCAAGTGAATTCCACTGGACTCAACCTGCAAGTGACCAATTGTCACTAGCTGTTTTCACCATTGACCCCAGTGGATGAGTTTGACAGAAGTGAATGGCACTGATTTATCTCTATTCTAAAATCCATAACTCGGGTTACACTTAACTGATTGTGATTCATTTTGGGGTCTACATTTATCTAATAATCTGCTGTATTTTTATAATTTGGTGTTCGATTTATTTTGCGTCGTGTTAATTACTTTTTGTCCATGCTGGTGCTCTGAAATGCTAAACACGTTCTTCTAGTAAAGCCTGACTGCTCCGTGCCACACTTCCACGACTGGGCAAGGGTTTTATTATTGTGAATCCAAAGGACCCAGTTGGGAGCATTATAAGAGTATTGCATAATATTATACTTTCCTACAACGTGTACCTGAAAATTAAAAAAAGATTTTCAGTGTGCAATGTGCTTTGTCTCTGCAGTACAAGCAGTACTATCAAAAGATTGTCAGTTTTAAGTTGGAAAGAGTTCAGAGCCAGGAAAAATAGCTCTTTCATCTGTGGCCATATGCCCTGGACATGGCAACAAACACCAAACGCGCTTTCGTCCATTTGGAATAGGTGCCATTGGCATTGCTCCGCATGAGCTGATCATGGTGGCGTGCCAAGTCAGAAAGTTGTATGGCAGGTAGAGCTGCCAATTACTGACTCCAGCCAAAAACCATATTAGGTGAAGGATGGAGGAGTCCAGGTGACCTGTTCCCATTGGCAGACAGGTGTGGGGTGTGACCCGCAAAAGTGAACTGCATTGGACACTTCATATCAGTGCTAAGCACTGTTTCCTAGACATTAACCATTCCATTGCAACAAGTGAACAAGATTTTATTTTCAATTTTTTTATGACAGTTTCAAAACAATTGTAATAAAGCCAATCAGTTCCCTCTTTTTTACAGTGTTTCTTTGATTGTGTAGCCCACATAATGTGTGAGATAATTTTTCTTGTCAAACGCTTCCCAAGAGCAGAGCAGACATGGTACTTAGTTCTTGGTTTTAGTGGAGCCAAATCGCTACTTTTAATTCTCTGCTGCAATAGCCTAAGAAATCCTACAACCAGGGCCGCCCCTCCGCTATGGCGGAGGAGCGTCGCTGCACTGCTGAAAGCAGAAAAATAAAGGGATAATAGAAGTATTTTATTATCATATTATTTTCCGCTTAGTTAGTGTTGGACCAGTATCTGTATCAGCAGCTGGTGGAGAAGTGGTACTTGCACTTCTAAATGCGCATGTCCGTTTGGTTGGCCGTCTGAGGCTGGCCAAACTGACATGCGCACTTAGAACTCTCCACCCAGCTGTGTGGCACAGCCAGGAGGAGACCATGCGCAGTCTCTCACTCCCTCCCTGAGCGGCATTTCAGCCTGCTTAGGCCAATCAGGGTGCTTCTCTCATGCTGGGTAACAGCATGAGAGAAGTGTTGGGACTGGGTGGGTAGGAGGGGAAGAAGATGAGGAGAACCGAGGCAGCAGGAGCAGCAGAACACCGAGGCAGCAGGTACGTATTAAAATGTGTTATTATTGTCCCCTGCTCCACGCGCTGCTCCCCCTCCTCCTCCCCTCACCCCTTCCGGGCAGCAGCCGCTACTGCTACAACAGATCCTGGAAACTATCAACAATAAATTCCCACCTCTCTAATAGCTCTTCAATTGTCCTTGCAAATAGAAAGTTGTGTGTTCATCAAATTTTCTGCAGGTTAGTACTATGACTGTAAAGGTAAAAACTCTAAAAAAAAGTTTAAACTATTAAAATATTTTAACATTGACAAAATTTGCACTCCAGGTCCTCATTATATTCACACTGTATCTACAGCAACCTAGTACTCATTGTAGGAAGCTGGCTCCGTATATACCATCTCAAAGTGAGATATAGGGTGCACAGAGTCCAGAGTTTCCCCAAGAGGCTTGACAGAGGCAATAATAGATAATACCTATGCTCTATTTGTGGTAGTGTGGTCAAGCAGGCTTATCAGAGGGTAGTGTTAAGCATTTGTTGTACACACACAAGCAATAAGTGAAAACACACACTCAATGACTTAACTCCAGACCACTAGGTTTTTATATAGAAAAATATATTTTGTTAATTTATTTCTAGAACTACAAGATTCATTTAGCAGGTAAGTACATTAAATGTAAGGTACTTTGCATAGGTATAGTTAGGACTTATTTTATTTATCATAAAATTGCAATAAGTTATTTCAAAAGTCGACACTGCATAATTCAACAGTTCCTGGGGGAGGTAAGTTCAGTCTTCGGGGTGTAGGTAGTCTACTGTTGGGGGTTCAAGTCAACCCCAAACACCCAGCACCAGCAACACAGGGCCAATCAGGTGCAGAGGTCAAAGAGGAGCCAAAATAACATGGGTGCCTATGGAGACAGGGGGTGCTCCGGTTCCAGTCTGCTCGCAGGTAAGTACCTGCGTCCTCGGGGAGCAGACCACGGGGGTTTATTAGAGCACTGGGGGGGTCTCAAGTAGGCACACAAAGCACACCCTCAGCAGCACAGGGGGGCCGGGTGCAGTGGGCAAACAGGGCGTCAGGTTTGTAATAGGTTTCAATGGAGGGACCCAGGGGTTACTCAGACATTGCAGGCAGGGCACAGGGGGGCTTCTCGAGTCAGCTACCGACTGGGCAAGGGTGAGAGCCGCCTGCTGGTCACTGCTGCACCAGTGGTCGGTTCTTCACAGGACAGGGGACTGCGGGTGCAGTGCTTCTTCCAGGCGTCGGATTTCTTCGTCCCGGGCAGTCGCGGTCAGGGGGGTCCTCGAGATTCCCTCTGCAGGGGACGTCCTAGGGGTGCAGAGAGGTTAGCCTAGGGTGGACACGTCATCAGAGTTGCCTGGAGACCCTCTCTGGGTCGTGGTTTCTCTGGACACCGGCCAGGGGCGTCGGTTGCAGAGTGGTGGGGACTCATGCTTCTTGAGTGAGGTGAGAGTCCCTTTAAAGATGGTTTCTTCTTGCTTGGTTGGACAGGTGCGCTGTCAATGGGAGTTCTTGATCCTTTGTAGTTGTAGGTCAGTCCTCTGAGTCGGCAGAGGTCGCTGGGCCCGCAGGATGCGTCGCTGGTGCAGGTTCTTTGAAGTTGGAGACAGGCCGGTAGGGCTGGGGCCTAAGCAGTTGTCCTCTTCCTTCTTCTCTGTTGGGTTTTTCAGCTAGGCAGTCCTTCTTCTTTGTAGGTCATCAGGAATCTAAAATCCTGGGTTCAAGGTAGCGCCTAAATACTGAATTTAGGGGTGTGTTAGGGTCACAGGGCAGTAGACAATGGCTACTGTCCTTGAGGGTGGCTACACCGTTCTTGTGCTCCGTCCCTTTGGGGAGGGGAGCACATCCCTATCCCTATTGGGCTAAATCCTCCAAAACAAGATGGAGGATTTTCCAAAGAGGGGGTCACTTCAGCTCTGGTCACCTTAGGGGTGGACTTGGCTGAGGGGGTGACTCCTCCTTGTTTTTCTCATTATCTCCCCAGACTTGCCACCAAAAATTGGGAGCTGTGTTTGGGGGAGAGCATCTCCACTAGCTGGAGTGCCCTGGGGCATTGTAACACGAAGCCTGAGCCTTTGAAGCTCATTGCTAGGTGTTACAGTTACCGCAGGGGGGAGGTGTGAAGCACCTCCACCCAGTGCAGGCTTTGTTTCTGGCCCCAGAGAGCACAAGGGCTCTCACCCCAGGGCGTCAGAAACTCGTCTTTCAGTGGCAGGCTGGCACAGACCAGTCAGCCTTGCATCGAAGGATTGGGTAAAATACAGGGGGCATCTCTAAGACACCCTCTGTGTGCATTTCATTTTATAAATCCAGCACTGGCATCAGTGTGAGTTTATTATTCTGAGAAGTTTGATACCAAAATTCCCAGTGTTCAGTGTAGCCATTATGGAACTGTGGAGTTTGTTCTGACAAACTCCCAGACCATATACGTAATATGGCCACACTGTACTTACAATGTCTAAGAATGGACTTATACACGATAGGGGCATATTGCTCATGCAGCTATGCCCTCACCTGTGGTATAATGCAACCTAGCCTAAGGCTTTAGGGGTGACTTACCTATGCCATAGGCAGTATTTTGTGTGCATGGCATCCTGAGGGGGATGCCATGTCGACTTTGCCTTTTTCTCCCCACCAACACACACAGGGGGTCATTCTGACCCTGGCGGCCGGTGACCGCCAGGGTCACCGACCACGGGAGCACCGCCAACAGGCTGGTGGTGCTCCCGAGGGCATTCTGACCGCTGCGGTTCAGCCGCGGTCAGAAAGGGTAAACCGGCGGTCTCCCGCCGGTTTACCGCTGCCCCAGTGAATCCATGAGGATTCAGACACCCCCTACCGCCATCCTGTTCATGGCGGGAAACCCGCCATGAACAGGATGGCGGTAGGGGGTGCCGCGGGGCCCCTGGGGGCCCCTGCAGTGCCCATGCCAATGGCATGGGCACTGCAGGGGCCCCCGTAAGAGGGCCCCAAAAAGTATTTCAGTGTCTGCTTTGCAGACACTGAAATACGTGACGGGTGCAACTGCACCCGTCGCACCCCTGCAACTACGCCGGCTCAATTCTGAGCCGGCGTCCTCGTTGCAGGGGCATTTCCTCTGGGCCGGCGGGCGCTCTTTTGGAGAGCGCCCACTGGCCCAGAGGAAATGTTTGAATGGCCGCCGCGGTCTTTTGACCGCGGTGCGGTCATTTGGCATCGGTACCTTGGCGGACGGCCTCCGCCGTCCGCCAAGGTTAAAATCACCCCCACAATCTGCAATGGCAGTGTGCATTTGTTAGGTGAGGGGTCCCTTAGGGTGGCACAACACATGCTGCAGCCCTTAGGGACCTTCCCTGGTTACAGGGCCCTTGGTACCCCTGGTACCTTTTACAAGGGACTTACCTGTGTGCCAGGGGTGTGCCAATTGTGGAAACAAGGGTACATTTTTAGTGAAAGAACACTGGTGCTGGGGCCTTGTTAGCAGGGTCCCAGCACACTCTCAGTCAAGTTAGCATCAATACCAGGCAAAAAGTGTGTGTGTGTGTTGTGGGGGGGAATAACTGCAACAAGAATCCATTTTCCTACACTCATCATACAGACTAACCTTAAACTTTCCCACCATGAGTTTTACTGTTTCACGCCAACCTTCTTAGCTGTCCTCAGCACTGCTTCATCGGTCAGTGGCAGTCGGTGTTTAAATAGTGCATGTTTTACATCCGGACCCTAAACTTCACCCAGATAGCTTTGCAGATGGTTCCTACTCTCCGGGGAGCTGATGAGTTGTCAATCAAATCATGGGTTCAACTCCATCTTGTCTGTTTCCTCCTTAAAGACCACTGCAGACACATCCTCAAATGAGCCAGTTGGGCTGCAGCTCCCCTTGAGATGAGAGACCCCTAGGACCAGTGAACCCTACAGAGCAGAACAGGTCTGGTTGTGAATCATTGGAGGAGACACCAGGGCCCATATTTATACTTTTTTTGCGCCGATTTGCACCACTTTTTGATGCAAAAACGGCGCAAACTTACAAAATACAATTGTATTTTGCAAGTTTGCGCCACTTTTGCGTCAAAACATGATGCAAATGCGGTGCTAAAAAAGTATAAATATGGGCCCAGGAGTCAAGGTTGTTCGATGGCTTATTGGGTGTACTTGTGTTTTCAAGGGTGCTTACGCAGAGGACACCCATTGCTTCAGTTGAATTTATCATCTAGATGCTGCAGCCGTATGAGGGTAGGAAGCCCCCCCCCCCCAGTGGTTTGATTCAGTGCTGTGGATGGACACAGTTTTATTACAAGTTGATCTTGAGAAGCCCAGTTGAGGTCTATGCGTCTTGGACTGATTTAGTAAACATGCACCAACAAGTCCATTGTAATCTGTACAGATATGTAGAACTACAACAACATAAACTTAAGCAAGTAAGAAATGCAGGGCTGCATTTACGAGGCCTGCGGCGCAGGGCGGCGTCGCGAGTGCCTTGGTGCACCAGCCGGAACTACCGGGAAAGGGCACAAATGTGCTGTATCTACAAGATAAGGCGCTTTCCTGTCCTTTCCCCCTGCGCTGGCACACAAATTGCTGCCTAGCGCCAATGCAGGCACCCGTGCGCCATGAATCAAGGATACCTCCTTGCGAGGAGGATTCTTTTTGCGCAGGAAGAGATACCTTCCTGCAGAAAAACAATCACAAGAGGTGCTTTTCATATTCTGTGTGCTGCAGAATGCCACACATGAGGTGGCGCAGCGATCTGACGCATTTCCAGACTTGTAAATCTAGGAATGCGTCAGATTCTTTTGGGTTCCACGGGTGTTGCATGCGAACACCCCAATCAACATGCATCGAATGCCCTTTCACACATTATTATGCGTGAAAGGGGACCATTTTTACAAGGCCATGAAAAGCCACGCAAGGTGGCTTTGTGTGGCCTTGTAAATATGGGCTGGCACACTGCGCCACCAGAGCGTAACAAAAAATTACTTTCCTGTGGCGCAGTGTGCAGATAGGGCCTCGTAAATGAGGCCGCAGTATTGTACGACTGGGGAATCTTACCTTCTGGACCAGGACCATGCTGAAATTGCTAAATTCATGAACTCATTGTTGATCTTCAGAGTAGCAATAAACATGAATTTGGGGAGTAAGGGGCACATTTGTGAGCTCCCTGCACTGTTGTTGCATCACTTTTTGTGACACAAAGGCAGCGCAAACCTTGAACTCATCTCTGTGAGGCCACGCACAGCCACTTTGCTTTGTTTTAAATGACGCAAAACGGCACCAGCGCAGGAGGAAAGGAGAGGAATGTGCCACATTGCAGAGATACGGCGCATTCCAGTCCTTTACTTTTGGCGCAGGGCAGCGCAGACAGGTGACCTACTGCACTGTCCTGCATCAAAAGCACATAAATGTAGGCCTAAGTGTGTATTTGTTCTCAAACAGTGACAGAATATTTGAATAGGACATCACCATGCAGGGTCCGTTCCCAGAATGCCAGGAGCGCTACACATTGGGCCTGATTTACGGAAAGTGGAGCTGCACCCACTGCAGCGCCACTTTTCTTGCGCCCCCTAATGCCACTGCGGGTGTGCTGTATCTAATATACGGCGCACCATGGTGGTGGTTAGGGAAACTGGCGTCAAAATGTTTGAGACGCTAGTTCGGAGCTTTGCAGGATTAGCATGAAAAATGTGGACGCTAATCCTGCAAAGCCATTGAGGCACATTGAAAACAATGCTGTGCCTCCTTTTAATGCCTGCTCTGAGCAGGTGTTAAAAGTGCCAGAAAAATGCCGCAAGGAAATCTCTTAGATTTCTTTGCATAATTTTTTCGGCCCCCTAATGGGGGAATGCCCCCTTTGCATACATAATGCTGGCGCAGGCATAATGTAGCACAAAGCGTTACAAAGCGTAAATTTTGCGTGGCGACTTTGGCCTCGTTGGGCCACATTAGAGTAAAAAAATGACACTAACGTGGAGCAAGGAGGCACTACGGGCTCTTAAATCTGGGGGTCAATTTTGACCTGTGGTAATTCTTTATTTGAAGTGCCAAACAATAAATATTTCTACATTTTCCTTCACTTTAGTGTCTCTGGAAATTATGCAAACATACATTTATATATTGAAAAGGAGACCCAGCACATCGAAGTGTCTATTGATATCCACAAATATCACTTTTCTTCAAAAATCACATAATTCAATAGAGTTCTTATGAAAACTTTTTGTTCTTTATTTATCCACAATGACAATATCTAATCCATCATAGCCAAGACGTTTCGTCCAAACGGACTTCTTCAGGGCTCATAATTGCAGTACGTAACGCGCTCCACGGCAGACAATGTCAGGAGATCGGATGGCGTTCTGCCGTGGAGCGCGTTATGTACTGCAATTATGAGCCCTGAAGAAGTCCGTTTGGATGAAACGCGTTGGCTATGATGGATTAGATATTGTCATTGTGGATAAATAAAGAACAAAACGTTTTCATAAGAACTCTATTGAATTATGTGATTTTTGAAGAAATGTGATAATTTTGTGGATATCAATGGACACTTCGATGTGCTGGGTCTCCTTTTCAATGTTATGAGCCCATGGCTATTTGAGGTCTAGGGGGTTGGCCCTCACGACCCGTGCACCGAAAAGTGCCATAAATTGCATATATATAATAAAGGGAGAAGGTGCGGTTTCAATTCACCTTGATCCCAATTTTTTTAAAAGAATACATATATATATATATATATATATATATATATATATATATATATATATATAAAATACATGCAATATCAAACAAAAGTACACAAAATTTAGTCCCCTGTTCCTTGCTGTTGTAATGTATACTATAGGTGTTTCACTTCAATTTTAGTTCATAGTCTATCTAGAGGTAGTCACTATGGCATCGAGTCTAACAAAGAGCTCTCCGCTTATTAAGTGTTCATTCAGTGAAACTTAGTTAGTCCATAGTCCATTTCATACACAAAGACCCCTCCATTTTTAAGTGTCAGTGCGTTTCGGCCATGCCTAATCGTGGCTTCTTCAGGATTTCAATCAAGCTTTGTCACAATTTGAGTTTCACGCAGTAAGCTTTCTAAGCATGATTTAGGTCTTGTATGCTGTATGTCAAGTTTTTGATGAGAATTAAGCAATTCATGGTGAGAGACAATCAATAGGTCATAATCAATACCCATAGTTTGCCATGCATTTCTTTTTCTTGTTACAGCTGGGTCATTGGGCACACCCCTTTCATGTATGAATATGTTGTCACCATCCACAGTGGCTGGGGTACTACTGGGGATGGAATACCACTGGAGAGTGCAGGGATGAAGATTACCCAAGCATCTATAGACCTAACTGGGTCTGCTGCTCTAGAACAGGCCGGACAGAGGAGGAGCAAAGGCCCAGGTGGTGTCTTTTATCACAACAATACTCACAAACAGAATCCTTTTGCACATCCTCCTATCCAACAATCAATATGTTCATTTATTAAGTTCATCCGAATAACAGGGGGTGGTACCCTTAAATTCATTAAAACTTAAGTACAATATTTTATTTTACTAGATTGATTTGTAACCAGTTGGAATAGAGAAAGTACAAGCCTTTTGCTTTGGAGGCAATAGAAATTCAGATAGAATTCAGGTAAAGTTTTCTCCCAAATCAAATCCATAGACTTCATTTTTCTTACCCTCACTTCAGAGTAGAAGTGTTTGCAGATATCCCCTAACCCTCATCTCCTCCCCCCATACGGATTTCCAGTTTAAAACAAGTATTTGTTGGAAAATGTATGGGGGAGATTTAGGAAAAGTGTTGCTTCACCCAGTGCAGTGCCACTTTCCTTGCCCCCCCACCCACCGCCACTATGCGTGCGCCATATGTAAAATATGGCACATCATGGCGCAGGGTAGGGGGCAACAGAGTCAGAAGTTTTGATGTTATTGATGTACTCTGCAGAGTAGCACCAAAGATTTGGCAGTACTCCTGCAGAGTACATAGGGGCCCATTATAAACAATGGTATGCCCCTTTTAATGCCTGCTCTGAGCAGGCGTTAAAAGTGCCGACACAAATGGCGCAAGGAAATCTCTTAGATTTTCTTGCACCATTTTTTCTACACCCCCTTGCATACATTATGCCTGGCACAGACATAGTGTGGTGCAAGGGTTTACAAAGTGGCGGAATGCATGCATTGCACCACTTTGTAAATATGGTGCCGGGAAAATGCCACTTTAACGCCGCCTTAGCATTAAAAAATGACACTATGGCGGTGCTAAGGTGGCGCTAGGGACGTTTAAATCTGCCCCTGTGCTCTTCCCTCCAGTGGGAAGCTGATAGAAGAAGTGGTTCAAAGTTGGCTTGGCTATCTGTTGATAAGAACTTGGCCCTGGGCCTGAAAAGACAGAAAAAAGAGAAGTTGATGGCTTCCTGGGGTCTTCCCAGCCATGAGATTGATGGACGGTCCCAAATGGGCAAACTCTTCTGCCCTCCTTCACTGGTGCGGGCATGAGTATGTCCACTTTGATGTTAAGCACAGCGGTGGAAGTGTGTAAAAGAGTTGTCAGTAGGTCATAGCTTGCGATTTGGGGCCAAATGTATGACATTTTGTTTTGTGACTCACAATTTGCGATCCATCTGAGAATCGCAAATTGCGAGTCGCAAAACAAAATGTACAACAGTGTAAAGCACACTGTTTGATATTTTCAAAGGGGCTGCAAATGACCTACCTCATCAATATCCACGTGGTAGGTCGCAATTTGCGATCCCATTGGGAATGGCCACACTCACAGCTATGATGGCCAGCTGGGGACCGCAGACCACAATGTCTGTGACTGCTTTTTAAATAATCCAGGTTTTTTTCTAACACAGGCTGTTTTCCTTAAAGTTAAACGGGATGCATTACAAAAAAAAAGGAACGTTTTCTTTTTGTTTTTTCAGAGTAGGCAGTAGTCCATGGGACCACTGCCTGCTCTGAAAAAAGTTTTGCGCTCCCATTCACAAAGGCCCGTTTGCGAATGGTTACCACCAACTTGAAGATGGTGGTAACTGCTAAGTTTTTGCAACCGCATTCACGGTCGCAAAACAATCCTACATGCCAGTGCGATTCAGTATTAGGAAGGGACGCCCTAAACATGCCCCTTCCTAATACCAAATTGCAAAAGCCAAATGTGATTCAGTAAACAAGTCACCAGGTCGCATTTTGCTTGCATGCAAATAAGCATTTTTCAGGTTGCAAACGGACCGAAGACCGTTTGCGACCAGAAAAATGCTTTGTACATCTGGCCCATAATTATCGAGCAGTTGACATGGTCACCTAAGGGATGCGACCTGCGGCACTAGCCTGCTGGCTGGCAGCGGTGCGGGTCACCACAGTAAGTCTATGGAAGGCACCACAAGGCCCTTGCAGAGGGATATGTTGTGGTAAGTTGTATTAAGCTGCGATTGTTTTCTCTGTGATCAGCATTGTTGACTTTTGACTGGAGGAATGTAGAATGTGGGAGGTTTTCTGGTACTGGGACTAAGTGAAGTGGCTGCCAGGTGATGGAGGCCATTGCTGTATACACCCTTGAATGGGATGCTCTCCATTAATGAACTTACTCAACTTGAATTTGGTTGGAGTCTACTCTTTCACATATGGTCACAGGGGTCTTTGGGTGCATACCTTATACCAAGTCCAGTTATCCCTTGTTAGTGAAATGTAGGCAGTGCCTAGAAGCCAGGCTCTCTAGAGGTAGCTGTTGATGAGCAGACAATGCTTATCTAGGAGACATGCATATCTCATGCAATACCACTGTAGTCACACAGTACTCACACACATGAACGAACACACTCAGTGTTACAAAAATGAAGGTATTTTATTTTGGTGACACAAATACCAAAAATACCATAAAGACTATAATCCCTTAGGAGGTAAGTAATACACAAATTATATACACTAGTATGCAGAAATAGGTATAAAGCAGTTAGAAAACAGTGCAATTAGTGAAAATCACAATAGTTGAAATGGGCCATGGGGGAGCACAAATCATATGCTAAAAAAGTGGAATGCGAAAGTCGGTCCCCTACTTAGGCAAGTGTAGTGTGTAGAGGGGAGCTGGGAGTAATAGAAAACCCCAAAGGTAAGTACTAGAACCCACCCCAGTGACCAGGAAAGCAGGAGTAAAACACAGTAACTTTCCCAGAACACACACAGAAACAAAAAAAGATTATGCAAGAACTAGGAGACTGCAAGCCACCAACAGTGGATTCCTGAACCTGAAGATCTGTGGAAGAAGGGTAGCAAGTCCAAGAAGCACAGAAGAGTCCAAGGAGAACTGGAGCCCCTGCTAACCCAGATGAAGGTGCAAAAGAAGAACCACAGATGAAGAACAGTCAGTACTGCACCCAAGAAGATGGATTTGGGTTCCTGGTTGGTGCAGATGATGTCCCATGCCGGATGGAGGATTGCAGTCTGGTTTGCGTCACTAGAGTCTGCCAAAAAGCCTTGGCACACGCAAAGCTTATGGTTAGCGGAAAATGATGCTGCCCGGGACCAGGTAGACTCTACCCAGGAGGGGAAGTCAGAGGGTGCTCTCAGCAACTTAGAGAGCCCATAGAAGACCAGGCAGCATGCACGGGGACAAAGAAGGTGCAAAAGGAGGCCCACACAGCACCACAACAAAGGGTTCCACGCCACCGGAGAGCCACTAAGGAAGATGTGCATCACAGGATATAGAGTGCCGGGGGCTGGAGCTGCAAGATGCATGAAGAACTTTATGGGAGGATGCCAACAAGCCTTGGCAACTGCAAAACATGTGGTGCACAGGGGTACTGTCTTGCGTGGGAAGGCAAGCTCTTACCTCCACCAAAGTTAGACAGTAGGACGTCAGGACGGTCGGGACCACTTCAGTCCACCACCTGTGATACAGGATCTACACAGCTCAGCATGAGAGGGGATCCAGGCAGCTGGTTGTCATTGCAATAGGTGCCTGCTGAAGCAGGGGAGTGACTCCTTCACCCCAAGGGAGATCCCTTCGCTCTTCTGGTGCAGGCTGGTGCATGACCGAGAAACAGTTGCAGTTGCTGGCAGGAGCAGAACATGCAATGTTGCAGAAGGCGTCTTGCTTCTTTGTTACAGTTTGTAGAGTTTCTGGAGGGTCCAGATGCAGTTTCTTCAGTGAGAAGTTGAAGTGGAGGATGTAGAGAATTCTTGCTAGAGTCTTGCAATCCAAATCTGAAGAACCTCCCAGAGGAGAGACCCTAAATAGCCCTCAAAGGGGGACTGGTCAGCTAACCAGGTAAGCACCTATCAGGGGAGGGCTCTGACATCACCTGCTGGCACTGGCCACTCAGATGCTCCCAGAGTTCCCTGCCAACTTGGAATCCAAGATGGCAAAACCCAGAGACCCTCTGGAGGAGCTCTGAGCACCAGTCCTGGGGTGGTGATGGACAGGGGAGGGGTCACTCCCCTTTCCTTTTGTCCAGTTTCATGAAAGAGGAGGGACTGGGGGTCCCTGTACCAGTGTAGACTGGATTATGCAAGGATTATGCAAGGAGGGCACCAAATGTGCCCTTCAAAGCATTTACAGTGGCTTGGGGAGGCTACCCCTGCCAAACCTGTAACACCTATTTCCAAAGGGAGAGGGTGTAACATCCCTCTCCCAAAGGAAATCCTTTGTTCTGCCTTCCTGGGCTTGAGCTTTTCAAGCAACAGGAGGGCAGAAACCTGTCTGTGAGGTGGCAGCAGCTGGGGCTGCCTGGAAAACCTCAGAAGTCTGTAATGGCAATACTGGGGGTCCTCTAAGGAGCCCCCAGAGTGCATGGAATCATTCAACTAATGCTTGCAAAATCCTTGGGGTATGATTCCAACATGTTTGATACCAAACATGCCTATGTTCGGAGTTATCATTATGTAGCTGGACATTGGTCCAGTACACGCGTAAAATGGCGTCCCCACACTCACAAAGTCCGGGAAAATGGTCCTGGAGGTCATGGGGGCACCTCTGCTAGTGCACAGATGTAGTTTGCACCCTGCCCTCAGGGCTGAAGGGCCTTCCATAGGGGTGACTTATAAGTGGCTTGGTGCATTGTAAATGGCAGTGAAAGGGTTTTGCAGAAGCCTTTGCATGGGCTCCCTATGGGTGCAAAATATATGCTGCAGCCCATAGGGATTCCCTGGAACCCCAATGCCCTGGGTACCTAAGTACCATATACTAGGGACTTATAAGGGGGCACCAGTATGCCAATTGTGGGTGAAATACTGGGTTACCAGTATACAACAACCACATTTAGAAGACAGGGAGCATAATCACTGGGGTCCTGATTAGCAGGATCCCACTGAACACAGTCAAAACATACTGACATCAAGCAGAAAATGGGGGTAACCATGGCAAAAAAGGGTACTTTCCTACACCATGGCACAAGACTGTTGGCTCAGCAGTGCTACCTGGTCAATGTACCTCTGCTTTTCTCCTTATTTCTGCATTCCTTTGCCACTCCCAGGATCAGAAGTAGAGAATAAGTTAGGCAGGTGAAGGAAGAGGAAATGTGTCATGCGTTCTCATTGAGGTTTAGCACCATCCACCCTAAATTCAAAGTTATTGAAACATACAAATTTATGATTATGTGTGAATGACTGCACCTGATCAGTGGACTGAGGGCCAATAGCCCACCTCACTCTATTCCATACCCTGATAGCTCTCTTTTCCATGGTCTCCTGTCGGTGGCACAGAGCTTATTAAGTGAATGCTTCACTTCATCAGAAAGTCCACTTGAAGCCACTTGAGAGTTTAGTTGAGTGGCAGGACTGAGTTCAGTCAGACTATTATTGGGTCAGTGAAGCTGATCTTACATGTTGGGTACTTAGGGGGATGTACACAAGCCCCTTGTGCCCCTGTTTAGTCACTTTTTTGACGCTCCGGCAGTGGAGAGTGCAGACCCATATGTACGAGGCCATGCAAAGCCACTTTGGGTAGCTTTTCATGGCCTCGCAGATGTGGTGTAAGGCAACGCAATGCAAGTCACTGCGTTGCTTTACACCTTTTCAAGGGGACATTCCATAAGTCTTGTGGTGGGTTTTTCCACGCAACACCCATGGGTTTTGATGCATTCCCAGATTTACAGGACGTGTAAACCTGGGAATGCGTCAAAACACTACGCCACCCCAGGGGGGGCTGTATTCATGCACAGCACTTTCCATTCTACAGCACACATAGAAAGGGGAAAAAGCCTCCATGGAATATGCCCCTTCCTGCATAAAAACAATCCTGGATGCAACACAGACACCCTTGCACCATGGTGCAAGGGTGCCTACGTTGGCACTAGGCACCAAATTGTGCTCCAGCACTGGGTGAAAGGAGAGGAATATACTATGGCCCTCATTACAACTTTGACGGGCGGCGGAGGCCGCCCGCCAAAGTTGCGCCGCAGGAATACCGCACCGCGGTCTGAAGACCGCGGCCGGCATTCTGAGTTTCCCGCTGGGCAGGCGGGCGGCCGCCTTAAGACCGCCCGCCAGCCCAGCGGGAAACAACCTTCCCACGAGGACGCCGGCTCGGAATCGAGCCGGCGGAGTGGGAAGGTGCGACGGGTGCTACTGCACCCGTCGCGTATTTCACTGTCTGCTATGCAGACAGTGAAATACAAGCGGGGCCCTCTTACGGGGGCCCCTGCAGTGCCCATGCCATTGGCATGGGCACTGCAGGGGCCCCCAGGGGCCCCGCGACACCCCCTACCGCCATCCTGTTCCTGGCGGGCGAACCGCCAGGAACAGGATGGCGGTAGGGGGTGTCAGAATCCCCAAGGCGGCGCAGCATGCTGCGCCGCCTTGGAGGATTCTGACGGGCAGCGGAAAACCGGCGGGAGACCGCCGGTTTTCCTGCACTGACCGCGGCCAAAGCGCCGCGGTCAGAATGCCCTAAGGGGCACCGCCAGGCTGTCGGCGGTGCTCCCGCCAACCGCGAGCCTGGCGGTCACAGACCGCCAGGCTCGTAATGAGGGCCTATATCTTATAAATATGGTGCAGTCCTGCCCTTTCAAATTGGCGTAGGGCACCACAGCAAAAATACTTGCGGCACTGCCCTATGCTAATTTGCTGTAAATGTGCCTCTTAGAGTTCAGTGGTTTTGTCAGTTCTCTCTAATGTATGTCTTGACTCCCTAGTTGTAGTGTTGAGTACAGTCCAAGTGACCATACAGACATATGCAGGTGACGCTGGGTTTAAATTACAATCTGTTCAGAGGCTAAGATCTTGCTTGCACTGGAGCAATGTGGAGCCACCATGCAGTACTGTATGAGTTCAGTCCCGCTGCCTGTACATGGTAATCAGACTGATCTCATGTTCCATGGCTACGAGGGACAATCCACCTTTAGTCCTTTTTCATTGCTTGCCTCTCCCTTCCTCCATCTCTGATGAAGGTGGACAACTTAGGGTTTGTCTTAGGTACAGATATGTCTCTATCTAAAGATTGGACCCATCACACCCAGTCTGTGTTCTTTCCAGTTCTGCAATTCAAAGTGGATCATTCTTTTCTTATCTAATACCTACAAGGTTTTGGTCTTGGGCACCAATGTATGCTAGCGCCTAGACTGCAGTAACTCTCTCTGGACTGGTTTGTGTATGTACCTTATGCAGGAACTGCAGCAACCTCAGCTGTGCACTAAATACTAATTTAGGAGGGCCTTGAGGACTCACGACTCATTAGAGCGGACACACATAGCAGAAGCACATTTTCACTCTTTCTAGTGACCATTTATCATTTAATTTCTAGGAATGGCCCACCAGGACCTCACAAGCAGATGTCTACCTTCTCTGTGTCCAACCTGTGAGCATGCCTCTTTCAATTTAAGTTCTTCTTCTGAGGACCCAAGGACTCTAAAAGGATCATCCCTGAAGCGGATTGTTTCCTTCCTCTTCTTAGAAGATCTCAGCTGTCCCAACCTCTTCAGAACCCTTCTAGCTGCTGCCCTCATGCCCAAGCCATGAACTTTCCTCAAACAATTGCATGTCAAGTTACTGTAGACCAGCAAACATCAATCAGAAGCCAGGGATTACCATAATCCAATCACCTAGCAACACCTGCTGACACCTGGACAGGAAAGTGCTTAGGTCACCATCTTCCAGGTGCTTCTGCAGGTACTGAGACCAGGACTGGCACAACCCCTTTACCCGTATCCAATCAGACTATCCCCCTCCCACCCGGGCTCCTCCGGAAGACAAGGAATGTCTCCAAAGGCAAACCATGACAGTAAAATTATAAGAACAGGTAATTTAGGCCTACAGGCAAGCACACCAATAAAGGTTTATTTTAAAAATCAGTTAGTGAATAACTGGAAGAAACAGAATGACATTAAGACTATTGGAAGGAGCATGCAGCAATTTCACAGCTTGGTACCCACCAGAAGGATATTGGTGCATTCATCGAGCTTTGACCCTTAGCACTACTTAAAAAACCTTGGTCAACCAACCCCAGCAGATCACTGTTGCTCATTCTTTGCAAAGGGAGATGTTAGATGTTCCACTGAAGCCTGATAACAAGTGTACCCTGACCCATGGAATTCCTCAAATGTGTGATAAAATCAAAATGGGTGGCATGAGTGGGAATTCTGCTCTAATTCCACGTGGATTGATGCCAATTGAGAGACAGACACAGATGGCTCTGACAACCTTTTGCTTCTGCAAGTACATGTCTATCCCCTTCTCGATTGCATGTAGGCATGTCTCTGTCATCTCTTTGAAAGTTAGTGTCTCTAGAAAGATTACTGAAAGCCGCATTCCTTTAGAGTGCAGTTAAAAAACAGTTTCCTTTTATAGGTTTACATTGACAGATTGCATGCAAAACCCCAACTGTTATAACCCTAAAACCCTACCTTAAAAATTGACCTTGAAAAACTTTCAACTTTACCCTACCTTGTTTATTTTGAATGCTCCTCTCCTTCACCTCTACATGCCTCTTGTGTATGTGGACTACTCTAAATCACATGCCTGTCTTAATCTCTGTCTTGAAACCATATCCCTGCAACCTAACAATATCTGTTCATTCCATCAAACATTTGTTTCTCACGTAACCCCCTCTAATGATCACATCTAAGTAAGTAATGTTCCACAAATAAATGGGAGTAAATTCGTGGAATGGTTTCTTTGAGAGCACAAGACTAACCTGATAACCTATAGATTGACCGCTAACTTTGGGTAGTCTGCACTGGATTTCAATGCTGTGCATATTTGCGCCATCCAGTGGTTGGTCAGAAAAGTGCAAGGTGAAAGGTTTTTTTCCACTGGGGCTGCCGGCCAGTAAGGGCCTGATTACAACTTTGGAGGAGGTGTTAATCCGTCCCAAAAGTCACGGTAAAGTGACAGATATACCACCAGCCGTATTACGAGTCCTTTATATCCTATGGAACTCGTAATACGGCTGGTGGTATATCCGTCACATTTAGGACGGATTAACACCTCCTCCAAAGTTGTAATCAGGCCCTAAGTGTCCCAGCATAGACAAGGAGTTCTCAAAGCCCTACACATATGCACCAATTTTAGATTGGGCCTTTTGCCTGTGTGGTCTTTAATATAGATAAGAAAAATAACTAATATTGTTACATACCATAGCAAAGTAAGTCAGGCTGCTTGTATATCCGTGTCTTCAAGCTGCAATCAATCAATCAATCATGGATTTGTAGAGCGTAGCTAATCACCCATAGGGTCTCAAGGCGCTGCACAATGATAGGTACGTGTAACTTTTATTTTGTAGCATGGTTCATTCTAGATTCACATATCTTGCATACTAGCTAGTATTTACGCTCGGACATTAATATTTCTGGGCTACCCTCGACCCCATCTTGGAGGGCAGGACTGATTTCCCAAAACCTTGTTGTACTGATACAAGCTGCTGTTTGTCATTTACACGACAGGGGAAGGCTTTTCAATCAATCAATCAATCAATCAAACTACTTGTAGAGCGTGACTTGTCACCCGTGAGGGTGTGCAGGTGCTGCGGACCCTGCTACGAAGGAGAATCAGTTGAACAGTCAGGTATGTTGCACCCTAAGATGTAGATGATTGTGTACCATGTTTGACTAGTCATGCCTGACATGTATTCTTGTAACATGTTTAGATGCAGTGACCAAACCTCTGATAGCACTGTCTTGCAGACTTAATTCCATTGTTCTTGTTTCAATGAGATATAAACAATTGTTGTCTTCTGTCTACTTAAATACATTTGAATAGCACATCAATGACCTGTGGACATCCAAGGAGTGAAGGTTTTCTTTTTTCCAGATATCTAATGAAAGAGAGTGGTTGTTGAATATGGTAATTGACATGTGACAGGGACACACTTCTGGTGTGAGTGTGGGATGTGAATGAAGTGTTCCCCCTTTATCTGAAGGATTGAGTCATCTACAACCAGTGCCTGAAATTCACTCACTCCTCTGAGTAAGGTGATCGCTAATAGACTAAGGAAAGCACTGGCACAAATTGTGTCCCCATTACTTGCGACAGTATGGCAAATCAAGGGGCATATTTATAGCCCTCTAGCGCAACCTTGTGCCACATTAACGTAAATTATTTTGACGTTAATGTGGCCCAACAAGGCCAAAATCCCCACGCCGTATTTACAGAGTTGCCTCTGTACCCCTTTGCACTACATTATGCCAGCAACAGGCATTATGTATGTAAAGGGGCCTTTTTTACAGCCATTTGTTATGGCACTTTTAACGCCTGCTCAAGAGCAGGGCTTCAAAGGGGCCTTCCATTCTTTAGATTGGGCCCCTAAGTCCTCTGCAGGGGTAGCACCAATATTTTGGCACTAACCCTGAACAGTACATCAATAGTGTCATAAAAAATGACACTATTGCCCCCTACCCTATGCCAAGGTGCGCCGTATTTTTTGATACAACGCACACATGGTGGCGGTAGGGGGGTGCTAATGGGTGCAGGGAAAGTGAAGCATCACTCGGTGCAGTGCCACTTTCCATAAATTTGGTCCCAAATCTCAAGCAGCAACAGGAACTGTCACTGGGTCCCTTCATAGATACATTCAAACCGAATAACTGGGGACCTGAAAAGTGATCACTTATGCAAATTATCGTGAAATCAGTTTGTGTACCTAAATGAACCTTAAAAGAGGTAAACTGAGATTCACGCTTTCTGAATATTGCAAGCATGCCTCCCTGGTCACAGGTCACTGGTCATAGGCGATAGTGTGCCCCCACTTTAGTAGTGGCAGTTTCCAATGTTTGGCCTGTGGCCTCTCCCACTGTCTTCCAAGTACCCCAGAGGTTGGTTCATGTGCCCCAATCCTAGCACCAAAGGGCAAAAATTGCTAAATTTATGGCCTCCATCTCAATATGTTTAACCTTTTCTTCCTTCGAAGAGGATAGTTTTGTGTAATGTTTCCACTGTTTGTAAGAACCATGGGGCATATTCATAAGCCCCTAGTGCCACCTTGTGCCACATTAGCGTCATTTTTTTTATTTTACATTAATGTGGCTCAACAAGGCTAAAATCCTTGCGCCACATTTACAAAGTGGCTCAATGCGTGCATTGTGCCACTCTGTAACCCTTTGCACTACATTATGCCTGCGCCAGGCATAAAGTATGCAAAGAGGGTGCTCCCCGTTAGAGGGGCCAAAAAAATAGTGCAAGGAAATCTAAAAGATTTCCTTGTGTCATTTTGAATGGCACTTTTAATGCCTGCTCAGAGCAGGCGTTAAAAGGGGGCTTCCATTCTTTAGAAGGGGCCCTCAAGCACTCTGCAGGACTGGTGCCAATATTTTGATGCTACTCCTGCAGAGTACATCAATAGCGTCATGAAAAATGTCGCTATTGCCCCCTACCCTTTGCCATACGCACCATATTTTAAATACGGCGCACATATGGTGGCGGTACGCTGATGGTAAAGGGTGCAAGAAAAGTGGCGTTGCACACGGTGCAGCGCCACTTTTCTTAAATATGCCCCCATGTTTGTTGTGGCCATGTTGATGCTTTCAGGAAGGTGGCCATCTTGTTTGACCCCATTTTCAGATTGGTGTAAAAGGGTTTGAACGCCTTGCACCACCGTATCCAAAGGACAGTGCCCAGTGACCATTTCTGTGGATGCAATTTGTTCTGTCCTCTTGCTGTGTTCTTGAGTCAGACGCCTACAACAATTCTTGTACATCATCGTAGTGCTCTGTCGTACTGCGACAGCACGGCAGGAGCATTGGTTATTCTCGTGGGAGGAGGTTACATCTGTCCTTATGTTCCCCTGCTTCCAGCAGGTCAGTCTGTCAGGTCGGGAGTCAGAGACTGCTGCAGAGGTGAAATAACTCAAATTAGCAGTGGTGACAAGAACTTCGTCTGCTTTTGGACTCAATCCAATATAAGTCGGGTCCATGTCTGTATTTGTCAAGCCAGGGACTGACCAATTTGGAAGAAAATAGTTAGAGTAGTGCATTTACAGTAGGGTGATCCGATTTTGAGCAGCAAAAACTGGTACAGGCGAGACAGAAAAGTAGGACTAAAGCCTTTAGCCTTACCTCAATGTCTGGCCTGTCCTGATATATATATATATATATATATATATATATTTATATATATATATATATATACATATATCACTTAAAAACCCAAAGGTTTGACGTCATAGTCAGGCTCACACGTCCAAAACCAGGGAAATTCAGCAGATATAGTTACCTCAGCTAACTGTAACTTGCCCCCCAATGCACTGCTTATGGCCTCACATATTACATCACTCATGACATGGTCAGTGACATCACTCATGACATCTCAAATGACATCACTGATGACATCATCCAGTGAGTGTAAGTGGTTGTATGGATGCGGGAGTAGACGTACAGGTGAGTGGGTGTGTGTGTGTGCTTGTATTGATGATTGACAGAGTGTGTTTGTGACTATCAGTGAGTGGGTGAGTCAGTCAATCAATCAATCAATCAATCAGTTTTTGTAAAGTGCGGCTACTCACTCGTGAGGGTCTCAAGGCGCTGAGTCAGTGAGTATATGGGTCAGTGAGTGGATGTATCAGTGGGGTTATGCATAAGTGTGTGAATGTGCCAGTAACTTTATGGGAGAGTCAGTGCATGTGTGAGCAGTTGTATTGGTTACTCCCTGGGTTTGTCAGTGTCTGCATTGGTGAGTGAGTGGGTGGGTGTATGAGTTGCTGCATGGGTGAGTGAGTGGGTGTGTGAGTGCTTGTATGGATAAGTGAATGGGTGTGTCAGTGACTGTATTGGCGAGTGAGTGGGTAAGTAAGTCACTGCATGTCACTGTATGTATGTGTGACTGAGTGGGTGTATGGGTGACTGTATACATAAGTGACAGACTGTATGAGTGACTGTATGGGAGAGTAAGTGGATGTGTGAGTAGCTGTATCACTAAGTGAGTTGGTGTGTTAGTGTCTGCATGGGTGAGTGACTTGGTGTGTCAGTGATTGTATGGGCGAGTGACTGGGTTTGGTAGTTGTTGTACAGGTGAATTACTTTGTGTGTAAGTGTCTGTATCGGGGAGTGAGTGGCAGTGTCTGTGACTAGATAGCTGAGTGTGTAGGTGTGTGACTGCTTGTATGGGTGAGTGAGTGGGTATATTAGTGGCTGTGTGGGAATGTTATTTGTTTTTGTGATTGGTTGTACAGGTGTATGGGCTGGTGTCTGAGTGGCTATATGGGCGTGTGAGAGGGTTTGTGAGTAGTTGTGTAAGTGTATGGATAGCTGAGTTAGTAATGTATATGTGAGTGAGTCGTGTTAGTGGCTGTGTGAGCGAGTGCATGTGTGTCAGTAGTCTTATGGGTCTATGAATGAGTATGTATGTAGTTGTGTGTGTGGATGTACAATTGTTTGTATGGGGGTATGAGTGGAGTCTGAGCTTTTTGGTGGATGATGTCATCAGTGATGTCATTTGAGATGTAATCAGTGATGTCATTGTGATGTCACTGACCATGTCATGAGTGATATAATATGTGATCATAAGCAAAGCATTACAGGTGGCGCAAGTTATAGTTATAATTAGCAGAGGTAACTATAACTGCTGAATTTCACTGGTTTTGTAGATGTGAAATGTGAGCCTAACTATAACGTCCCTGTAACCTTTGTTTTTTTCAGTGAATTTCTATGTTTTTTAAAAATTACATTTCCTAACTATAACGTCCCTGTAACCTTTGTTTTTTTCAGTGAATTTCGATGTTTTTTTAACGTAAAGTAATTTTCATTATTATATGTTAATCCAACACCACCCCACATGGCCGAAGGGCATGGGTGGTGGGGGTTTGCCGCAAGGCCTGCGGCCAACCTCGTATAACCACCCAACCCCATGCCGCGCATGGCCTTTGATGATACACAGTGGAGGTTGGCTGCAGGGTCTGGCTTGCAGCCTGACCCTGTGGCCAACCCCCCAAACCACCCAATCCAATGCTGCGCACAGCCCTTCGCAGTGCACAGCAGGAGTTGGCTGCAGCACCTGTCTCTCTGAGTGTGAGAATAGGTATGAGAGGGTGTATCTGGGTGTGAGAGTGGCTGTGACAGTGTCTGTCTGGGTGTGAGAGTGGGTGCATCAGTGTCTTAGTGGATCTGTGAGTGGGTGTTCAGTGCCTGTTTAGGTCTGTGAGTGGGTATGTGAGGGTTTTACTGGGTCTGGGAGTGGGTGTGTGGGAGTCTGAGTGGGTATGGGAGTGGGTGCATGAGTGTCTGAGTGGGTGCGTGAGTCTAAGTGGGGCTGTGAGTGGGTGCACGAGGGTCTGTGTGGGTCTGTGAGTTGGTGCGTAAGGGTCTGAGTGGGTGTGTGAGTGGGAGAAAGAGATTGAAAGAGAAATTGAGAGAGAACGAAAGAGTGAGAGGGAGAGAGATGGAGAGATTTTAGGCTTTGATGAATGATATACTCAGAATGATATATTGGTGGACAAATTGAAGTATTTATCAATTAAAAAGAGTTAGATCACCTTTCAGTGTGCACCTTACACTTTTGAAGTTTAAAAGAAATTAAAGAAGAAAAATGTCTACGGACACACCTGGAGTAGAACCCTCAACGTTCAGTGTGAGGGTATGTGACGTTAACCTGTAGGCCATAGGTGACTCCTTACTGTGATGCTTCCAGACAAATCTATGACAGTCAAACCATGCATGTGATTGGAAAGAAACGTGAATGTTCCACCACTAGGAAGGTTTAACAGTCAAAACACTAGTAAATAAACAAACACACTGTCAAGTGATGCTAGAATTTGAACCTTCAGCCTACTGAGTGACAGCACAAGAACTTGACCATTAGGCCAGAAGTGACTCTGTCCCGCTCTGCATCCAAAAGTAACTATAACATTTATAACAAACATCTTGCTAGTCTGACTCTTAGAAGTCATTGTATGGAGAGACCATTACAATAACAGTCTCTCTCTCTCTTCCATCTCTTTATGCGATGGAAGAGAGAGAGAGTGACAGGATTGCGGTGAGAGCCTCCAGGCCCCCGTGGTCCTAGCCGGCTCCCCATGAGCCGGCACTGTTCGCACAAGCAGGGAGCTGCTTTAAATAGCACACTCACTCCTTGTTTATTTTAGCCCTGGGGAGGTGGTGGTCCCCTGGGCTGCAGTGGTGGGGGGGCACACGGCCCCTTTGCTTTACATTTAATTTGAGCCCCGGTGAGGTGATGCTCTTCAGGGCTGTGTGTGTGGGAGGGGGAGGAGGGGTGTCTCCGCATTACATTCAATTTGAGCCCTGGGGAGGTGGTGGTAGACGGGGCTGTGGGGGGCTCGGGCAGCCCCCTGCATTACATTTAATTTGAGCCGTAGGGAGCTGGCAGTCCCCGGGCCTGTGGGTGGGCCACATGGCTGCCCCGCATTACATTTCATTTGAGTCCCGGGAGGTGGTGGTCCCCAGGGCTGTGGGGATGGGGCTGGCCGCACCCGCATTACATTTAATTTGAGCCCCGAAGAGGTGGTGGTCCCAGGGGCTGCGGGGAGCCAGGCCGCCTCTGCATTACACTTTATTTGAGCCCCAGGGAGGTGGCGGTCCCTGGGGCTGCAGGGGGGGTGGGGTCACACAGCTGTCCCGCATTACCTTTAATTTGAGGCCCAGGGAGTTGGTGGTCCCCAGGGCTGCGGGGGGCCTGGGTGGCCCCCCACATTACATTTAATTTGAGCCCCAGGGAGGTGGCAGTCCCTGCAGCTGCAGGGGGGCTGGGCCACCCCGCTTTACATTTAACTTGCACCGGAGGGAGTTGGTGGTTCCCAGGGATGTGGGGGGTCCGGGTGACACCCCGCATTACATTTAATTTGAGCCCCATAGAGGTGGTGGCCCCTGTAGCTGCGGCGGGGTGGGGCGGCCCCCCCGGATTACATTTGCTAGAAGCCCCGGGGAGGTGGTGGTCCCCAGGCTGATTTGGCCTCCCCATATGTCATTAATATTGTGCCCTGGAGAGGTGGCGGTCCCTGGTGCTGCAGGAGGGCCCGCATATCACTTTACATGGCCCCAGGGTGCTGGGAGTCCCAGGACTGCGGGGCCACACAGCCCCCCTGCATATTTCTGAAAGTTAGCCCCGGGAGCTGGTGGTCCCCAGGGGATAGGGGCGGACTGCAGGACCGCCCCATTCCATCAACTAATGCATTTTGTCCCAGAGAGATGGTGGTCCCTGGAGCTTCAGCAAGCCCTGTAGGGGGACCCCATGAGCTCCCCCCCTTATTTTTTGAATGACCCCGGGACCTGACCCACCTGGGGACTTCAATAAAAGAAAAGGGTGGGAAACTGACCTTTTTCTTTAAAATTACATTTGAAAAATCCACGGATCTGCAGATTTTTCTGCCGTTTTTCAAAAAAATTACTTTTTGCCCTGTAGGAGTCCCTCTAGGACTAGAGCTGTCCCTACCCTGGCCCCTTTTCTTTTTTGTAACTTTTTTTTCTGGGACTCGGCTCAAGCTTGGAGTGTTGACAACCAATCAGATGTCTGCACGGGGACATTTGGATCCACGGAGGATCCGTGTCCCTATAGATCTATATTTTTTTTTTAGCCCGAATTTCTCCAAAACTACAGAATGAATTTACACCAAATCACAAAAAGTGTGCTTTCAGGACCAAGATCTAGCTTTCTGCCAAATTTTGTGAAATTCTGTTCAGTTGTTCGGGCTGTTGTCGTGTTCAAAAATTTGAAAAATCCCATTGACATAGAATAGGGAAAAAGTGTTTTGGGAACCCCCCCCCCTTTTTCTCAGCCCCAGCTTGACAGATCTCCTTGAAACTTCCTAAACAGCAGCTGAACTGACCAAAGTAAAAGTTTTGAAAATTCTGTGGAGATTTAGGTTCGGTAAAAGGAGTCCCCAGGGCCAAAACCAGCCTGGGGAGCAGGGCCTTGTACCCCATTCACCCTGACATATGTTGCTGGGCCCTAGGTGATGGGGTCCCCGGAGCCGAAAGCAGCCGAGGGAGGTGGGCCTCATGCTCCCTCCTCCTAAAAAATGCAACAGGCCCCAGGGGACTGGGTTGCCTGGGCTAAACGGAAAAGAAACCCAGAGAAGGTGCCCGCTAGTTGGCTGCCTTTGATGGGAAGGCCCTGTGTAGCGAGGAGTTGGCTGCATTTGGGGGGGTTGGACGCAGGACCCTGCCAGAGGCCAGGGCCCTGCGGCCAATCCCACGCCACAGAAGGCTGAAGGCTATGCGCAGCGTGGGGTTGGGCTGCATGTGGCCAACTCCCCACACTACACAGTCTAAGGCCATGCCCAGCTCCGGTTGGATCAACGTATGATGATTAAATATTACTTTATATTACAAAACCCTAGAAATTCACTGGAAAAAAACAAAGGTTTAAATAGTTAGGAAATAGCAGTAAAAAAATGTAGAAATTTGTTGAAAAAAAACAAAGGTTACCAGGACGTTATAGTTAGGAAATAAAATATAAAAACCTTAGAAATTCACTAAAAACCTAAGGTTACAGGGATGTTATAGTTAGGCTTAGACTTTACACACATAAATCCATCGAAATGTATCAGTTATAGTTATCTCAAGAAACTATAACTCATGCCCTAAGGTAACTATAACTTGACCCTTCGCCATGCACTGCTAATTACCCCAAATATTACATAAGTCATGACATCTTCGATGACATCATTGATAATATCACTGCAACAGTTTAATAAAATTATTGATGAGAAAACTAAACTGTGCTTGGCAGGGGCGCAAGTTATAGTTAACTTAGGGCATGAGTTATAGTTTCTTGAGCTAACGATAACTGCTGAATTTCTATGGTTTTATGTGTGTAAAATCTTAATGTAAGGATAAAGTCCCTGTGACCTTTGTTTTCTTAGTAAATATATGTATCTGTAAAAACACACATTTACACACTACGCTTACATGGCATTAGCTACGGCAGGACCTCTAATGTAAGCCCCTCTTCCCCCCCTCCTCACTCTGTCATGCATGCAGCCAACCTCCTCCTGTACTGCTTGAAGGAGAGTAATTCTCGGTTGCAAGATGAATTGAACTTTGTCCCAAAAACCGGGACATGTATTTAAAATTAAGAAAAGCACAAGGACATCTGAAAACCGGTACTGTCCAGGGAAATCGAGAACAACCTAGTTACCCTAATTTACAGTCAACATGGGGAGTCATACTTGCTCCCCTTTGGTAGACATCCAAAATAAGTTATCTTTCAACATGATTTTTCAGGACCCAACCAGTAGATGGCTCTAAAATGCACAGCATGTGAATCATGAATCAGAAAGGTACAGCATGAATCCAAAATGCACAGCATGTGAATCATGAATCCAAGATGTAAGCAGCAGGTCAATTGGGAGCCTATGCTAAACTCAGTTTCAAAAACATCCTTACTGTGGAGAGCTATGCTTTAGCAGAGTCAAGTAACTGCTCTTCAAACTTCAACCAAGAATTTTAATTCCTTTGCTAACTCAAACTTCACATGTTCTTCTGTTCCACCAGGTGATCTGATTTTCAGATGTTGCTTCATCCCCTCTGAGAGTTCTTCTCTGTAGTGGTCCCCTCTGATCTTCATTGAATCCATAATCCCATAATCCCAGCTCCCTACTCAATATGTACAATCGCTTTTCATCCACATCCTTAAAGGTGACTTGGGACAGTCCAGCCTCATAAGAAGTCTTGCAGTACCTGCTGCCTTTTTCCAATGTTCTTAAGCACCATTGGAGACCATTCAACTTTGCAATTGATTAGTATTCTCAAAATAAATTCATGAAGGTCGGTGTAGGGGAGAGGGAAAGGGTGCAAACAACCCCGGCAGGGCAAATATGTGAATGTGTGTGTGGAACACGTGAATATATCAGCAATACCACTCATGGTCAGTGCAATGCTCTGCCTCCCGTGGCTCCACCTTGCAAGTAGAGCCCTTTCCCTGGCTCCTCTGAACTCCTGACCGATGTCCGAGGCCCTCCTCCACCCGCAGGCTTCTGCCTGCGCCTCATCCCTGGTGTCTAGTGGGAGAGCTCTGCTTTGCTACTAGGCTACCTTCTGCCTCTCTCCTCCTTTCTCTGCTTTGCTCTCTGCTCTTCTGTCCCTTTGTGCTCCTTTTGCTTCGTGCTACTCTCTTCCTCGTTTTTCTCTCACTCTGCTCTCTCTCTCTCACTTTTGCACTCCCCCGCCGCTGCTGCCCCGCGCCCCCACCCCCTTTTTGCGGCCCACCCCCATTTTCACACCATTGTTCACCCCCGTTCCTGCCTCCCAGCTGTCCTCTCCTCCCCCCACCTCCCTACTTAATGGCAGCCACTGTGCGGCTGTGCTGCTGGCGCACCAAAGGCAAGCCCGTCTGCACCCATCCGCACCTAGGCCGCACCCAGCACCAGAACCTCTGACTCCCGTCCCCCCACCGCCGCCACGCACATCTTCACTATGACACGCCACCCTCCGCGTCCTCAACACCGGCTGCTCTGCCGCCTGCCTTCAAGCCTCCCCGCAGACCACCCACGGACCCTTCTTCTGGCGGAAATGCACCTTCACCAGCCTTCACACCAACGATCCACCCACCAAGGCAGGACTCAACCATCTCAGATGTATCCTCCTCAACACCCGCTCCGTCCACAAGCATGCAGTAGAGCTATGGAATCTACTCGACTCAGCCTCCCCAGACGTCACCTTCCTGACCGAGACCTGGATGAACCCCTCCTCAGCGCCTGACATCGCCATAGCCATCCCGACGGCTACAAGATCCCCCACAGGGACCGCTCCAAAAAACCAGGAGGAGGCATTGCCATCATCCAAAAGAACACCCTCAGGATCACGACCAGCACCGAAGACACCCTCAGCACCGCCGGACACCTGCACTGCCAGATCCACACTGACAAAAAAAACACCACCCTCCGAGAGACCCTCATCTACAGGCTCCCCGTCCCCCAACAGTTCAGCGACTCCGTCACTGACGTCATCAGCACGAACGCTCTTGCATCTACTGACTACATACTCCTCTGGGACTTAAACTTCCACCTCAAGAACACCAACGACAATAACACCGCCACCCTGTTCGACAACCTCTCCAGCTTCGGCCTCAAACAGCTCATCACAACACCGACCCATTCCACAGGACACACACTCGACCCTATTTTCTCTGCCAGTAATCACGTCTCCTTCAGCCACACCACCGAACTCCACTGGACAGATCACCGCTGCATCCACTTCTCCTTCAAGAAACCCACAACACACCACCACCCACAACACATCCCCCACCGCAGTTGGAACAAGGTCACCGAAGACCAACTTATCGCAACCCTCTCCCAGAACCCCCCCATCGACACCACCGACACTGATGCAGCTGCCCGCAACTTCAGGCAATGGGTCGACACCTGTGCCAATACTCTCGCCCCAATCAAGAATCCCTCCAACAGATGCACCAACAGAAAGGCTTTCTGGTTTACCGCTGATCTCCACGAATCTAACCGAACCTGCAGAAGACACGAAAGAAAGTGGCGCCAAGATCAGACTCTGTACAACCACACAGCCTTCAAAAACGCCATCCGCAGACGCCACCAACTCATCCGAGCTGCCAAGAGAACCGCCTTCAAAGACCAAATCAACAACAACGCACACAGCCACAAGGAGCTCTTCAACGTTGTAAAGGAACTCTCCAACCCCAGCTCCAACGCCAACAAAATCCCGACATCCCAAGACCTCTACGACTCCCTAGTCTCCTACTTCCACCGCAAGATTGCAGACATCCACAACAGCTTCAGCACCCAGACCCCCCCGGCAACCACCAACACCACAGATTCACCTCCGACCAACCTCCTGCTCCCCTGGACCCCCGTCAGTGGCAACAACACCATCAAAATCATGCCCTCACCTCATCCTCAACAAAGCAAGCTCCATCATCGCACCCCAACTACGGAAGATCATCAACAGCTCCTTCGAGTCCACCACCTTCCGGAGAGCTGGAAACACGCCGAGATCAACGCCCTCCTCAAAAAACCCAAGGCTGAACCAAAGGACCTCAAGAACTTCCGGCCTATCTCCCTGCTTCCCTTCCCGGCAAAAGTCATCAAGAAGGCTGTCAACAGACAACTAACCCGCTTCCTTGAGGAGAACTGCACCCTGGACCCTTCCCAATCCGGATTTCGCAGCAACCACAGTACCGAAACCGCCCTCATTGCCGCCACCGACGACATCAGAACCATACTGGACAACGGCGAAACCGCGGCCCTCATCCTCCTGGATCTCTCGGCCACGTTCGACACCATCTGCCACCACACCCTACGCTCACGCCTCAGCAATGCAGGAATCAGTGATAGAGCCCTGGAGTGGGTCACCTCCTATCTCACCGGTAGAACCCAAAGAGTCCGCCTCCCTCCGTTCCACTTAGAGGCCACCAAAATCATCTGCGGCGTACCCCAGGTTTCGTCCCTCAGCCCGCCCCTCTTCAACGTCTACATAGCCCCGCTTGTTAACATCGCCGGATCCCACAACCTCAACATCATCTCATAAGCCGACAACACCCAGCTGATCCTCTCCCTCACCGAGGACTCCGCCAAGACCAACCTCCACGAAGGAATGAAGGCCATGGCCGAATGGATGAAGAGCAGCTGCCTCAAACTCAACTCTGACAAGACGGAAGTCCTCATCTTCGGCTCCACCCACTGCACATGGGATGACTCCTGGTGGCCTGCCATTCTCCGAGCAGCTCCGACTCTCACCGACCACGGACGCAACCTAGGACTCATCTTAAACTCCTCATTATCCATGACCCAGAAAGTCAACGCCATCTCCTCCTCCTGCTTCAACACCCTCCGCATGCTCCGAAAGATCTACAAATGGATACCCACCGAAACCAGAAGAACAGTCACCCAAGCCCTCGTAAGCAGCAAACTGGACTATGGCAATGCCCTCTACGCAGGAACCACAGAAAACTCCAGAAGAGGCTGCAACGCATCCAGAACGCCTCCGCACGCCTCATCCTGGACATCCCCAGCCATTGCCACATCACAGATCACCTGAGAGACCTGCACTGGCTCCCAGTCAACAAGAGAATCACCTTCAAACTCCTCACCCAAGCTCACAAAGCACTGCACAACACCGGACCAGAATACCTCAACAGACGGCTCTCCTTCTACACCCCGACCTGGCATCTCTGCTCCACGACCTCGCAACCGTCCCACGCGTCCGCAGAACTACAACCAGAGGTAGATCATTCTCGCACCTCGTTGCCAAAACGTGGAACACTCTTCTCACCCACCTGCACCAGACCAAAGACCTCCTTACCTTCAGGAAACTTCTCAAGACCTGGCTGTTCGAGCAGTAGCAGCACCTTCCCCCTCCTCAGCGCCTTGAGACCCTCACCGGTGAGTAGTGTGCTTACAAATTCCTGATTGAATGATACAGGCCCCTGCACGGATATGAAGCATGTAGAACAGTGCCCAGGAGAAGGGCGCTCTGGTGGTGAAGACAGATGGGATCCTTTCATGAGTGAGAGATGCCCTCTTGTGGTGACTGAATGGGACTATGTAATGATTGAGAGGTACACGCTGGTTGGCACTAGGATTGGAGCATCTCACATGCATCCTCTAATAATGACAAAAGCATCTTGTGGGTGAGAAGCACCCTCATGTGGTGAAGACTGTGGATGGATCTGTTTTATGAGTGAGAGGCACCCTCTGGTGGGTACTACAAATGGGTCCTCTCCTCCGTGAAAGGCTCAGTTTGGTGATCATAGGATTGGAGCATCTCACAGGTGCCCTCTAATGGTGACAAAGGCATCTTTTGGGTGAGAGGCTCCCTCTGGTGGTACTACCAAGTGGGAAACCTTTCATGAGTAAGATCCAGTGGTGACTGTGGATAGGATTGTTTCATGGGAAAGATCACCCCCAATTTAGTAACTGCAGACTAAAGGGCTTGTGAGTGAGGGGGGTTAGCTTCCAGACTTTCATTTGGACAGGACCAACCTTAGGGCAAAGGGTTTCCTCTTGTGGCACTAGTGGATTGGACTTTTTGTGGATGAAGGGTACATTGCATTAGTGACTGGGGATAAGAATGTTTAGTGGTGTGGGGTTTGGCTCCCAGGGGCATCCTAAAGTTGTGGAGGCGTCCTCCCGTACGCAATGGCGCAACTTGTAGAGGGGTGACTATGGTTTGCAATGTCTCCTGGGTAAGGGGCACCTTCTAGTGCTGACTCTGGGTGAAGCATCTCACAGTGAGTCAAACACCATAGCGGTGATTAAAGAAAGCAGTTACGTGTGTTTGGGCGCTGAAGGAGGCTGAAGTTTGGTGCTTCCTGTGGTTGGTTGAAGGATGCTTTTTAAGTACCAACTGTGCCCAATATTCTAGTGCAGTGGTTTCCAACTTGTAGTCTGGGGACCCATGTGGGGCCGTAAAGCCTCCCTCAGGGGGTCCATGATTCCTTAGAAAATTAAATGATATTAACAGATTAATAAAGTGTATGTAAATAAAGTGGCTAAATGTACATTCATGGGAGCAGTACAGGTGAATCAAACAGAATATAGTATGGACGGGACGATGTGTGAATTTAGAAAAGCTCCAAACTTCCTAATAAAATTATTTGTTTTATTTTTGTAATTTATATTTGTTTTCAAATTAAATAAAATGTTATGATATGTGTAGGTGTTTGATGAATGCTTGTTTCTGTATTTGATTTGTGTTTCAAAATCATCAACAATGTTTAGGCCGGGCTCCCTGGCTTCCAGTAATGACTCAGTGGGGGATTACCAGATTCCAATAATGATTCAGTTGGGGTCCCCAGGTCCAGTAATGACTCAGAAGGGGATCCCCGGATTTTTTGATGCTATGGAGGCACTAAAGTGGCATTTTCCCCACGCCATATTTACAAAGTGGTGCAGTGCATACATTGCATACTTTGTAAACCCTTGCACCACATTATGCCTGTGCCAGGCATAATGTATGTAAGGGGGCATTCCCCCATTAGGGGGTCCGAAAAAATGGTGCAATGAAATCTAAGAGATTTCCTTGCACAATTTCTTTCTGCACTTTTAATGCCTGCTCAGAGTAGGCGTTAAAATGGGGCTTCAATTGTTTATAAGGGGCCCCTATGTACTCTGCAGGCGCTACTCCTGCAGAGTACATCAATAGTGTAAACAAATTACATTATTGCCTCCTACATTGCGCTATGGTGCACCATATTCTCAATATGGCGCCCACAAGGTGGCGGTGGCGGGGAGGGCTAATGGTGCAAGTAAAGCGCTACTTTTCTTAAATGTGCCCCATAGTTTATTATCATTTTATAGTAAAAGTTTTGCAGCTGCTGCTGCTGAGGAGGGGGGGTGACGCTCCTCCGCCATAGCGAAGGAGCCGCCCCTGGTTAGGATACAAACCCACCTACTCTGGGGACCACTCCGCAGTGTGGAGGTAGACTGCAGGGAGGCAGTGACCACTCTACAATGTGGAGGTGGGCATAGAGTGGTGGTGACCACTTTGCAGTGTGAAGATGAACTCTAAAAAGGCGGTGACCATTCTGAAGAGTGGCGGTGGGCAGTGTTGAGACAATGAGCACTGTGCAGTGTGAAGTGGGCTATAGGGAGATGGGGATTACTCTGCAGTGAGGAGGCAGTGTCACTCTACAGTGTGGAGGTGGGCATAGAGTGGTGGTGACCACTCTGCAGTGTGAAGGTAACTCGTAAAAGGTGGTGACCATTCTGCAGAGTTGCGGTGAGCAGTGTCAACACAGTGAGCAGTGGAGCAGTGGGCTATAGGGAGGTGACGATTACTCTGCAGTGAGGAGGTGGTGGCCGCTCTACAGTGTGGAGGTGGGCATAGAGTGGTGGTGACCACTCTGCAGAGTGAAGAAGAACTCTAAAAAGGCGGTGACCATTTTGAAGAGTGGCGGTGGGCAGTGTTGAGACAGTGAGCACTGTGCAGTGTGGAGTGGGCTATAGGGAGATGGGGATTACTCTGCAGTGAGGAGGCAGTGTCACTCTACAGTGTGGAGGTGGGCATAGAGTGGTGGTGACCACTCTGCAGTGTGAAGGTAACTCGTAAAAGGTGGTGACCATTCTGCAGAGTTGCGGTGAGCAGTGTCAACACAGTGAGCAGTGGAGCAGTGGGCTATAGGGAGGTGAAGATTACTCTGCAGTGAGGAGGTGGTGGCCGCTCTACAGTGTGGAGGTGGGCATAGAGTGGTGGTGACCACTCTGCAGAGTGAAGAAGAACTCTAAAAAGGCGGTGACCGTTCTGAAGAGTGGCAGTGGGCAGTGTTAAGACAGTGAGCACTGTGCAGTGTGGAGTGTGCTATAGGGAGATGGGGATTACTCTGCAGTGAGGAGGCGGTGTCACTCTGCAGTGTGGAGGTGGGCATAGAGTGGTGACCACTCTGCAGTGTGAAGATGAACTCTATAGAGGCAGTGACCATTCTGAAGAGTGGGGGTGGGCAGTGAGGAGGCAATTACTCCTCTGCAGTGGGATAGTGGGCTATAGGGAGGTGGGGATTACTCTGCAGTGAGGAGGCGGTGGTCACTCCACAGTGTGGAGGTGGGTGTAGAGTGGTGGTGACCACTCTGCAGTGTGAAGGTGAACTCTATAGAGGCAGTGACCATTCTGCAGAGTGGAGGTGGGCAGTGTTGAGACAGAGAGCTCTGTGCAGGGTGGCAGTGGGCTATAGGGGAAGCGGTGATTACACTTCAGTGAGGAGGTGGTGACCACTCTGCAGTGTGGTGGTGGGCAGTGTGGAGGCGATTACCACTCTACAGTGGGATAGTGAGCTGTAGGGAGGCGGTGATTGCTCTGCAGTGAGGATGCGGTGGCCACTCTACAGTGTGGAGGTGGGCATAGAGTGGTGATGACCACTCTGCAGTGTGGAGGTGGTGGTCACTCTACAGTGTGGAGGTGGGCATAGAGTGGTGGTGACCACTCTGCAGTGGGATAGTGGGCTGTAGGGAGGTGGTGGTCATTCTGCAATGTGGAGGTGGGCTGTGGGGAGGTGGTGACCACTGTCATGTGGAGGCAGCATCTGATACACGCAGTGCAGAGGTGACCACAGGATATGTCCTGATTAGGAGGGGTCTTTTATCTTCACTTAATTTCCTTTTTAGGGGGTGATGCAAGGTACAATACCCCCCACCTGTTGACCCTCCACACAGCCCAGGCGATGCTGGTCATAACCAAGCAAAGCTTGCTTAGAGGTTCGCGTCTGCTTTTTGGAGATGTTGATTGCTGCATTTGGCTTTGATACCCTTGTCCTTTGGAGAGATAATACCCATAATGATTTACTTTTTTGTGGGTTGTTCATTTTCTTGTTCCCTCACAGATATTAATCTCCATGATTATTATTCTCACTGCTCATACATCTTTCTTTTTTCTTCTACCTCATTCTGACTTCTGCCTCATTTTTTTCCCACTGGTCTATTTTCCCCTTCTGCCTTTCACATCCTTTTCTTATTTTGCCTTTCAACCTCTTTAGTTCTGAACTTTTTTCTCTGTGGCCAGAGTCTATGGACTCTCTATAGGGGAGCAAAGGCTGTTCTGACCACTCTAGAGAAGGGTCCTTCTAAGACGGTGAATCCAGAATAGGGGTTGGCACAAACAATGTTATTCTCTGTATCCAAATTACTGCTAATTACCACAAAATTACTCATAATTATGCATAATTATGTGAGAAGCATAATTGAGCATTCACCGCTATGTTTTTTAGTGTAAAATGCACCCTTGCATTGAAAATAGGCCAGAAATGCAATCTGGACTAAGAAAATAACACTAAATACTTCAGGACATCAAGGGCAGTCGCCAGCAGCCACTTGCTCTCCCTTAGTTCGTTGTTCCTGTGCTCCTGCTGGAGGATGTTTACCCCAAATTACTCTTAGTTACTCAAGCTGGCATGAATGTTTAACTTCTGTAATATCATATCACCAGAGTTATGCGTAAATATTGAAACTACTCCGATTACTCCAGGGTAAATAACATTTCCCCAAGGCCTACTCCAGCCGCTGGCACCTCACACCAGATGTAGTTAGTGCACTTAAGAGTGTGCCCTGAAACATACACATGTATGTCCTTGGCAGCCCAGAGAGACGTCTAGGTGAGCATTCCCAAGAGCCCACCCTCAAATAACATGGACCGTGTGCATAACTCACAGTGCAAAGTAAATTGTCTCTACACTTCTGGTAGACATTGCTATTTGACCTATTTCTTGCTACTCATTGTATCAACCTCTGAAGAATGAAGGTTTGGGTTGGTCCAACCTCAATGGAATCCTCAGGATCACACACAGGACTCTTCAGCCGGTGCTTGCAGGTGGACCTAAGTTGGAGGATTGACACCTCGTGCCCCAGAGCTTCTCCCATCCTAGCTGCTTTAAACAAGGGTATACAAGATCTGCCAGCTGCCAGCTGGGAGGAAGGCTCCTTCCATCTAGAAGTAGAGGCTGGACTAGGGGACTCCACCCACTTTGGTGTTAATGTTTTTGTTTTCTTATAGGGTAGTCTGATTAACTTTGAGAAGAGACGAAAGGTGAGTTGCACAACTGCCCCAGCTGAAGACTTCCTGATAAATTGGTTTGTGGTGGGGCTCAGGAAGGTGGCAAGCTTTTCTTAACACAATTCCATCGTCCTTTGTTAGTACAGAAAGTAGTTTTTGTGGAATTGTTTAAAACCTTTAAGTTCGGAAATCACTTACTTTAAAATGTTTAGTTCAAAGGCATGTCTGAAAGCCTTCACTTTGAAAAAAAAGTTTTTAATTCAAAGTCTGACCATAAAAACAACTTCCCTTACTACGGTTTGGCTCCAGAATTAGAATTGGTTAGAACTCGCATTAGAATGGTGAGGCTGAAAACTTCACCAACTTCTACAAGAAGGGCTAGTCTAGGGCACAGGTTAATCTGACACCAAAGTTACAGTTGCCAGGGCTAGAATACTTGCCTCAGTTTGAGAACAAGGGCGTTTTGACCTTGAAATGATTCGAAACATCAAGTTACACCCTAGCACTTGGGGCGGAATCATCCCCGAAAGGGAATCAGCTGCAACATTCAGGGCCAGATTTAGGAAAACTGGCCCTGCACCCAGTGCAGTGGCAATTTACTAGCACCCCTAAGCGCCCCCTATAACGGTACCATGTGTGCGCCGCTTCTAAGCTACGGCACACCATGGCGGTAGTTAGGGAACTAGTGTCAACATTTTTTACGCTAGTTCGGAGCTTTGCAGGATTAGCGTCAAAAACTGACACTGCCAAGCCCATTGAGCCCCGTTGTAAACAATGGTGTGCCTCATTTTAACGCCTGCTCTGAGCATGCGTTAAAAGTGACAAAACAAATGACACAAATAATTCCCTTAGATTTCTTTGCACCATTTTTTTTACACCTGTAACATGGGAAAGCCTTCTTTGCATACATCATGCCTGGTGCAGGGATAATGTAGCACAAAGGGTTACAAAGTGGCGCAATGCATGCATTGCACGCCTTTGTAAATTTGGCGTGGTGATTTCAGCCTCGTTAGGCCACATTAGTGTAACAAAATTACGCTAATGTGGTGCAAGGAGGCGCTAGGGAATCTTAAATCTACCTCTCAATGCTGAGAGAGTCGAAAATGACTTGATAAAAGTGTAGAAACTTTTGCATGTGAAGAAGTCGGGAACAGTGAAAAAACAGCAGCTACTGCGAAACCTCTAAAGACGCTGGACTATGTGGGAGGTGAACCCCAATAATTTACTGAACCCCAATATTTCTATACACCCCGATCTTTCCCCCAGGTAATTCAGTACCGTAATTCTTGTTGATCTTTAGACAAGAGACACTGCCTTCCTCGGCATTAAAACCCACTAATTGTCAGAGTAAAATCCATATAGAAAGTGGGACCTCTCAAAACTGAGATCAAGATAAAAATGCATTTTTAAAAGATTTGTTACAAAATTCTTAAGATAAACATAACAGAAAATGCAAAGTTTGCCACATAGACTGGGATATAGAAATACAGACTCATAAAATCATAACACAAAGGGGCATATTTATACTCCGTCTGCGCCGATTGTGCGTCAAAAAGTTTGACGCACAATCAGCGCAAACGTTGCCCGTATTTAAACTTTGACGCCCGAGCCCGTGGACGACAAAATTCCGCAGTGTGCGCCATTTTTTGGATGCGGCAACCCGCCTTGCGTTAATTATATGCAAGGTAGGCGTTCCCGTCCAAAAAATGGCTTAAAGGGCCGTGCGTCGTATTTATGCTTTTGGGCAAAAATGACGCACGGCCGGCAGGCAGAGCCAGAAAATGACGCACAGCCTGATTTGCGTCAAAAATTAACGCCTGGGTCAGGGCAGGCGTTAAAATGGGGCAAACACACCTGTATTTAATCAGAACACACAGAACAAACAGCAGAGCAGCAGAGCAGCAACAGGAAGCCATGGAGGTGATACTAATCCAGCGTGCACGCAGACGCAGAGCCCAGCAGCAACAACAGCAGCTACAACAACACCAGCAGGGACCCCAAAGGCAGCGCAGAAGGCAGGAGAGGAAATTCCGCCCAAGAACAACCCTTCAGGGCCTCACGGAGCACTACATCATACAGAGGTACCGGTTGAACTGGCAGGCCATTCAGCAGCTGCTGCGCATCATTGAACAGCATTTGGCCCCCACTTTGGTGACACCCCGCACCATCCCAACAGAAACAAAGCTGCTTGCCATACTTCATATGCTGGCAAGTGGCTCTTTCCAAACAACTGATGCCCTGGTTGGCGGAATATCACAACCATCATTCTCCGCCTTTTTGCCCAAAGTCCTGGATGCCATAATTCGACTGACACCCCACCACATCTGCTTCCCTAACACACTGCAGAAGCAGCAGGAAACAAAACAGGGGTTCTTCCTCATCAGTGGCTTCCCACACGTCCTTGGTGCAATCGACTGCACACATGTACGCCTTGTGCCACCTGCTGCAACTGAACACCTCTACCGCAACAGGAAGCACACACATTCCATCAACGTGCAGGCCATAGTCGATCACCAGGGATTGATCACCAACATCGTGGCTAAATATCCTGGGAGCGTACATGACTCATACATCTTCCGCCACTGCACCATCAATGAACACTTCCAGGATGGACGGTATGGCAATGGACTACTTGTTGGTAAGTACAAAAGCCTACTTATATACTTACTGCACAGCAACCCTCTAGGACACACAACACATACACCACAACAGCAACATGTCAACAGGAACACACTGAGGTTGTGACATCACTAGCCATGTTTCTCAAGTCACCATTGAACCTGTCACACATCGGAATTTACTGTACAGCCTAATGTGAAGACGTCAATGAGTGTGGTTGCCTAAATGTCACCTTGCAAATTGTAAGTGTCCCAATGACCTTTACATTAATACATTGCATAAGTTTCAAGGTATGGGATGTCCAGGGTACTTTGATATGAACGTGTTAACAACACTTTCAATTTAAACTCTGCATGGAACTATCATCTCACCCCCACCCCCGGACACCTGTATCACAAGTCACAATGCTAGGGAGGGCACACTGTACTGCAAATCCCAAAACATACTGCTGACAAACGGTCAGCAACCAAACACTCGTTCAGCCAAGGAAACAACACAATGCAGATAGTACAGCCTACAAGCATAGGATGCCACATTAGTACACAAAAGAGTCACAGACAACACAAGACAACTACTGCCATGAAAGGTCTTTTCAATAGTGCCAGCTGCATCAACATGATCCCATTCATTTTCTCTTGCAGCTGATCAGGGGTATGGCATCCAGCCATGGATTATGACACCATTTGGCAACTCAAGTACTGCTGCAGAGCGTGCATACAACGAGGTCCATAGGAGGACACGCAGCATTGTCGAGCGGACCTTCGGCATCCTCAAGTCAAGGTTCCGCTGCCTCGACATCACTGGTGGTAGCCTCCTATATTTCCCCGAGATGGTCTGTAGGATCATCCTCACATGTGCAATATTGCACAACATTTGTATCAAAAGAAACATTCTCCTCCTGGAACCAGAGCCACACATGCCTGAAGAGGAGGAAGAGGAGGATGCTGGCCTGCAACAGGAGGGGGAACTACAGAACACAGCTGCTGGTATACGCAGGCGGCAACAGATTGTAAATAATTTCTTCTGAATATGATCACCTTCACCACTTTAGTTAACAAATTTAAATAAACACCTATTATAATCACCATATCATGGTCTGGCTATTCCTTTTTGCACACCTTCATCTCTACTTATCAGAATAAGAGTGTTGCCTTATGGAGCATTGCTGAGATACTGAGTAGGACACGGAACATCCCAGAGCTAATGTGATGCCTAACATACAATGGTCACATACACACACTCTTAATGACATATATCATGTACATATCTCCTTTGAAGGCCAATAGCAGAGGACCACAACTATTTCACACATACATGTTGAAAGCAAGGTCCAACGCAGCATATGGCACACAACTATGACACCATCACTCAATAAGGGGAAAACAAGCCTCATACATGAGGCAGTCAATGTGCTTTGGCATCACTAACAGGAATGCCTGACCAGACCCTTGACAGCAGTTAGTCCAACTGCATCCAATATTTGCAAGGACTATCTGTGACTAGAGTTCCATAGAAGTAGAACATAGAAAGCACAAGTGCCACACATATGACATGCATTGCGCACATGACATTCCATGTACATGTCAGCCCATTTCCTAACTCCTGACACACCCATGCACCTGGTCACAACCCACCTGTCGGAAGAGGTCCCTGGAATACTAAGATGTGTACCCTGATAATACCTCCTCTACACACACAGACCAACATTAGCAAACCAGTTTGCTACACCCTTTCCTAAGGTATGCCATTGTCATATAACATCTGACTGCAAGGACGTCAGGTCAATTTATACACTGTCTTCTAGTTTCAAAGCCCTGTTAGCACATGTAGATTGCTTCCCCTTGTGAAAATGTCTGTTGGCCCTTAGAATGCAAGTCTCACCTACAGGACTGGTGAGAAACAGATGCAGCCCACAACTGTGATCACCTCCATGCACACCACCCATTTCAAAAAGCACTGCCCCTGATGATGCCTGGAACAGCATAGGAGTTGCCATTATGTCAAATACACCGTCAAGCATTGATACTAATTAAGCCGTGTAACACAGCCACTGGGTTCATTTGTCACCTTCAAAAACACAGGACATACACAGTTTTACATGTCAACTGTCAACTTTGTCCTCAATACAGTCTCAGTCAGACCACTGATTACGTAACTTGTCAAGTAGCTGGATCCTGAATCACCTTGCATTCTGTCAGCCTGACTGGCAACTGTCTGTGCGTCACACTAAAGTATCCCTGTGTCTACATATGTGCCACATGTGCGTAAGCAAACCTCCCATTCATCAGGGGGCATTGGGCATGGGCTTCTTCCATGCATACCCAAATACAATGTATAGCATCATCTGCCTTTTAACTGTACCATTTGAGTTACATCCTCTTGGAAAAGCAAAATTCATGGCCCATCCCTTTTCTGGGTTGCATTTATGCATGAATGACAAAGTGTGACAGTGTCCCAGGGTCATAGGCAGGGATTGGGTACGGGGCTTTCAGCACAACCAGCAACCTCTGATAATGTCCATGAATAATACACAAATGTCAGGACCATGACAGTTCACACACAGCATCACAGTGCCCACAACATAGTGATGGGCCATGTGTGGTGAATAGCTGCGAGAATAAACAGCACAGAGGCTATGATGTTCCTAGATGCAGTGGGAAGTGCAGAGGCCAACCTGTGTACAAATGTTGTAATGACACCTGCCGGAACATGACACCTGAGACATTATCTCACTCAGCACACCAAGGTTGCCCTGTTGACTGTCTCATTAAACGTCTTTAGTGACAGGGTGGGACCATCCACATGTTGGTTCACATGTCCACATCTACTTTACTCACATTGATCAACAAAGGATACTCAGTAGTTACAGGAATAGCTGCCACTGACTCATGATGAGTCCTGGTCCGAACTGTGACAAATTACACCCCAAACAATCTATAGGATCATCATTGGACCACACACATGAACAAGACACCTATGTGCAATTGATCACTGGAAATATGTGGACACTTGCTGTCTTGTATGCTGGTCCACCACAGCCACTTGATAGTTGGGGCTTACTTCTATGGCCTCAACTGTGGTGTCATCATACATATGAGATTGACCCTTGTCTGTCTGTGCAAACAACATGGTACCCACTTCCTCAATGCATGTGTATGACTCACTGTGGGATTCATCAACTAGTGCCTAGGAAGCTGTTACCAATACTCTAGGACATAGGATGTAGACAATGTGGACCATTGACATGAACATGCGTCTGCCATCCATCTGGTGCATGCTATGTCACATGTGGTGTCTACGTGACGCTAAAACTTGGAAGTATACTTTACGGGTGCTGTTACATATATGACTAACACATGCCCTTGCTAATTTTCAATTTGACTTGCATCTTAGGATTGGACACATGGACGTCACATTCATACAACCATATGTACAATTTTGCTTCATGTGATACACACACACTTGGTCAACCAATACATTAGTTGTCAAAGCACACACTTTGAGCCAAAGGAATTTAGGTATTGTACATGGTGCGTCACAATGCTATCCTCTCTTTATGCCAAACATGCACAATTTGTGCCACACATATATGTAGGTCACACTTATGACCATCTATTGCGTCAGCCAACTGTAAAAATACTGTGAAGGGTGTAGTGGATGATGTTCCGCTGCAGTATGATGTCACACATGTGAACATACACCATCAACACCATACTGTCTTCAATTAGCCAATCTCTGATGTGTTCCAAATGTAAAATAACCAAAAAACAAGTAAAAATGCCCCAAACCAGTTAATGCACTGTAATTTTGACGTCCCTAGCGGTGTGCGTAATTTTTTGTTTACCAAAATGTATTTGCGTCATTTTTTTGGACGCACAGGAGTGAAATTTAGCCCGCATCCAGATATTTGTACAGTCCATGTATCATTATGCGGGTTAATATTCACGTCTGTGCGTCAAAAAAAATGACGCAAATACAGTTTTGTGCAACAAAAAATGACGCATAACGCGAAAAAGGCGGGACTTTTCATACAGGAAGTGATGTAATAGGATATCCTGTTTACAGATCATGTACAGTGGGTGTACTTTCACTTTCACTTTGCAGTCTATGATCCTTCTAGACTGTGTGGCTGTGTAGAGAGTGTTGTCCAGAGATTTTGTGCTGTTTTTGTCCTGTGTGCTATCTGTAAAGTCCTTTTGTGAAATAAATATTGTTTGTGTATACTGTAGTACTGTGTTTTGTCTACATTTGTCCATTTATCTTGTGTTTTTCTTGTTTGTGGGAGTCTGTTGTGGGTAGTGTTAGTTTGGAGATAGTTGGACTCTTTTAGTGTTTAGGTTTACTTTTTTTCTGTCTTTTTACCCCTACTTTCACCCTTTTCCCCTTTCTATTTCTTTTACCCCTATTTCTTATCTTCAACTATAAGTATGTCTGGTAGGCCATGTCTTGGCAGGATGGGGGAAGAGGAGTTGGGGGGCTTCATCTGGCTGGTGACACATTTCTTGCCACTCATGATCCAGGCAGGGGGCAGGGTCATACAGCGGTACCCGACAGAGGCGCGCAGAATCCGTTGGGGAAAGGTGCTGCATCACCTGCAGCGTGTGTATGCCAGCCAGAGGAGTGACCACCAGCTGAAGCGCCGGTGGGCTGACCTCATCACCAGGGAGCAGGATCTCTTGGACCACCTGGGAATCATGATTGGTGGCACTGTTGGTGAGTACGACTATTGTTCATGTGCACGATTAAATGCTCTGTAGGGATTAGTGCAATGTCTGCCAGCTAACTTGATGACTGTGTGTAATGCTGGGGAAATATAAGAGGATCATTGATGCACTATGGCAAGGATCACAATTGCTAGCTGTCAGGTAGCACGTGTTCAGCAAACTTACAGGTTACTTTACCATGGTGCGGCCTTTTTGTCAGCACAGCTAACAAAATAGGAGCCAATCATGTCTATATAGGGTACTATTGACAGAGAAGTACAGATGTACCAACATTTAGGCCAACTATGTTGACGCAATTGCTAGACTGACTTTAGAATCACTACATGATGCATAAAATGAGTGCTGCCTTCACGTAAATTGATAATAGCAAAGTGGCTCAGACATTGGTCTCATGTTAGTCTGGTGAGTGTGGAAGGAAAGCGTTCACAGAAGTACTATGAATGTGTGGGATTATTGTGTTTCTTGATCTTTTTGGATACATGTCAGTTCTTGATTTGAAAACATCGTGAAAAGGTGTAAGGTTCCCTCAGCTAACATCTTAAGATGTTTGATGGAATTAGTTGAGCCACAATCCAAATATGGATGGCAGTCCAAGTGTATGCACATGGCTTCACATCTCCATGGTTGGTGCAAATCACCATAGCTGGGCCACATCAATTGACTATACTGTAACAACATGATGGCTTACAAGAGTCCCTGCCCCTCCCTCTGTACATTGGGCCTATGTGCAATAAATGTGTCATGGCCACAAGGCATGTTTGACTGGTAATGCAGTCCTCAAGTAACCAGGCATTGGATGTTTCTCTTGGATGCACATGATGAGACGATTACACTCCATATTTTTTAGTGCTCACCAATTATGGGGCATGTTTGCAACCACATGATAGTTAGGGCCAATGTATGTATGCAGATATGTGTGTAAGTGTCACAGGAGACCCATGCTATGTACAAGTTGGCCGTGAAATATCAGATGCAGTACCATCATGTCTGAATGGCTGCCATTTCCTTATTCAGCCTACACATTGTATATGTTTATGAAATTGTTGCACTGTGCACAGATTTTGAGCACATTTCTTCCTTTCATACCTTACAGGTGGATCGGCACCCTATACTGTGGGAGAGGTGGTGACATTTGAGGACCCCTGACCACTCCAGTAAGTGTTGATATGTCTGTTATGTGTTGTGTTTGCTGGTTATGGACTCGTGTGAGTTGGACGCATAGCAAGGTGTGATGCGTTGGGCAAGCTTTTCACTTGTTCCATGAGTGAGAATGCAGTTCTCACATGTTTTGAGTTTGCCAATGCGTATCCAATGGTATTATGTAGGGATTGTAGGACATCCCTGTAGGCCCCACAGTGAGTACAGGGGATAGTCATGTGTATGACACTTGTATGACCAAGAGTCGCAATGGAAGATAGCCCCTACTTAGTCAGCCTGTCAGACCCACATTCTCGAAGATTGGTGGAGCTAATAGCTTTCCAATAGACATCTGCTTCCCTATTTACCTACGTAAGTTTGAAACAGTAGGTAGAACCTCCGAGCAGCATGTACTTCCACATGTAGTGTATCAAGTCTGTGGAACCTGAGTGTAATGGCCTAGGTGTGCATGCAATTCATGATCATGGGTGTTCTAGCAACTCTGTGTCTGATGTAATTCTGGCCTCACTGGAAGTATATCTTGTGTACTAAGTTCTGTTGTTGGCAAATTATAGTTGTGTATCCACCGCCCCCCTCAAACACGGCCATGGGTTTGTGAATGGGGTACCTAGTACTGATGCTACCAGTATGTTACACATACCTGTGAATAAGTGACGGTTTGGTTGCATACTAGTATACACACTCAGGTTTGGCACTTGGTACCATACTGGAAAGTCCAGTTACAACTTGCAGACCATGTGGCTTTAGTTTTGCTTTCGGTACACTGACATTTGTAGCCCAGCTCTTGGCAGAGGATATGCAGCATGATTTTTAGATGATAACTGTCAGATAGCAAGTCAAAGCCAGTTGTTACCCATCTTGTAGGTTATGGATGTGCTTTGTGTGATGTGACCTTTGTTGTCTGGCCTGCCATGTACTTCCTCAGGGACATTCAATGTTTTGTATCGTGATATGAGCTGTTAGAAGTACAGTAGATGTAATGTCTGATTAACTTGCGGTGCAGTTTCACACAATGCAGTTACTAATGTAGCATATCTGCATTTTTCTTCACAGCAGCTAACATGACTCCAGACCAGGTCCGTGAATTTCAGCGCCGGGCCATGCGATACCAGCACATCCTGCTGGTGGAGTCGGGGTTCCAGAGGATAGCCCGGCGATATCGCCATGAACGTGCCTCCGGGGCATGGCGAGCCTTCCCACAGGGTGGGCCTACTTTGCCCACCACAGCCACCACAGAAACAACCACCAATCAGAGCCAGGTTGCCTCACCCACAGCTGCCACTGTTGATCCAACATCTGCAGGACTTCCTGGCCCCAGTATTGCCACCGGTGCAGGACAGCCCACACAGACCTCCTCCACCGGTACCCAGACTGCCACTGCTCCAGCTGTTGACCCTGCAGCCTTCAACAGACTTGAACATAAGATGGACAAAGTGCTGCGAAAGGTGAGCCACCTGAGCCGGGACGTGCAGCACATTAAACGGCGGGTCAAGGATATTAAGAGGACCCTCCGGAGGGCCAACCTCTAGACACTTGATTTGATGGACATGATACCCTCCCCTCCCTCCTCTTTCCTTGTTCTTATAGTTAGTGGGCTTAGGGGGCTTAGTGTTAGGTTAGTATAGGCTGTCAGTTTAGTTAGTGTTAGTGGGTGTGGGGTGGGGGCTCCTGCTTGTTTCTTTTTTGACTTATTACATGTGTGGGTGGGGGGCTATGTTTGGGTTCTTGTGTGTAAAAAATAGAAAAAACTACAAAACAAATATAAAAAAAAATTAAAAATACAAAAAAATATATATTTGTTTAGGATAGTATAGTATGTGTTTAGGTTAGTATGTGTTGTCCTCCATGTGTCCCGTCTCATAAGGGGGGTGGGGGGTAGATGTTTAGAACGTTTTGTTACATGTGATAAGTAAGTGTAGCTTAGGTTAGTTAGGGACAGTTGTGGGTAATGAGTAGTCAGGGTAGATTAGGGTAGGTAAGTTTTTTCCTTCAGTTTCCTCATCTATGGTTAGCCTTTAATAAATATTTGGTTACCCCTTAATAGTATGTGTTGAATGGTACTTGATCGTGGGTTTGGATTCCGTGTACATCTCTTTTGTACTATAACATCTGTGTCCAATGCTACAAACAAATCCCAACTGAGCTGTATGATTGGCAGCTAACCCAGAGCTACCTTGCAAAGTGTCTACCCTTTGTTGCAACCACCAATCACAGTTAATATGGATCCCAATGTGTTTCTGTTGATAAGTGTGGTTTCAAAGTCACTAACAGTGCTTCCAGACTTGATATTGGGGAAACAGCTTGAGGTCTGACTGCAGTGTGATGATCATGCACACCCTTATGAGTTCTCATTGGCAATCTTGTATTCTTGTCTTCATGACCCTCATACATCATTTGTGACACAGTTCGGCATGATTACCTATTTGTATGTTAACTCAGACACCTTCATTTGTGCAATTTTATATTGTATTTACTTAGATTAGTGTGGCATGTTTATTGTGTTATTTTTGCATGTTGACAACATTTAGCGGGCACTATTTGATGACTTAGTTATCCCCTGAGGAAGCATTCTTCTGTCCTACACAGCATGGTGGTGTTTGGTTCCTCACTTCATCAGATTATTCCCTCAGGATGGGCAGAGTATGATGTAATCCTGGCCACTGTGCAGATTTCTCTAACTACATATTATCAGGACGGTTGTATTGACAAGCTACGTTATTTGACAGTAGGGACATTTCAATTATCTACTGCGCAGTTGATATGTCACATTACCCAGAGACAGATTTGTTGTGTAAGTGCAATTTATTGAAAAGTGCTGTAGTGCTATATGTACATTGTCCATGATTGTGAGTCCATTATAGCGATATCTTCCAGTGTCATCCAACACAAGGGTTTACCAAAATGCTTTTGTCATGCTGGGGTTGCTGTTTCAGACAGTGCAGAGGGACAGACTTAGCCAATGAGCAGGAGAGAGACAATCACTGGGCTGGGTGACAAGATATACAGTGGTTTGCAGAACAGTGCTTGAGTACAGTTGTTGCAAGACTGGCAAGTTACAAAGCACAGGACCTTGGTAATAGTTGGCCATGTGGCAGGGACTAGTGCTTCTGGGTCATTTTCCTTGTGAATGTGATCTGTTCCACGTCTTCTTCTTCTGATGTGTGTGTTGCCTGCTTTGTCCTTGTTGTTGTTGGTTGTGAAGGGGCAACACACAGCTCAGTGTTAGAAGACGTGGAGTCAGACATCCCGGTCGCTGCTCCCTGTGAAGGTCTTAAGGGCAGTACTGCTGCAAGGAGGCCTGCTGGTTCTTGAGAATAGCAGCCACATCACGATGGTAGGCAGCCAGGTCGGCCCTGAGGGGTTCAGTGTTGTATTCGTGCACGCGTTGACAGGATTGCTGTTGTAGGTGTTGGGTCAACTGTATCACAGCTGTGCTGATTTCCTTCTGGGTTTTCTGCAGTTCCTGCAAGATAGATGTTAGGGCTTGCATAGCTGCTGCCTGATCTGCAGATGACATCATGCACGAACGCACCCCCTCTAGGCTGGCTGCCATATTTTGCATCCCCACCCGCACCTCCTTGGCCAGCTCCAGCTGTACTCCAACTACAGTTCTCTCAAAGCTGGTGCCTGTGTTGTCTGAGTCCTCAGCTGTATTGGAGCTGGCAGGTCTTACAATTGGGGTGGTGGGTGGTTCCTCTGCGATGGCTGCTTGTTCTGTGCTCCTCCTTGTGACAGAAGGTGGGGTCTGGAGGGTTTCAAGGACCTTTTGGATAGTCTCCTGGGGAATGTTTATCGGCTCGTCATCCATGTCATCAGGGAAATCTGGGATAGGCATATCGGCAGGAGATCCATCTTCCTCTGCAATGAAACAGGGTACAATTAGTGTGTCTGTGTTGTGGCAATTTTGATGTGACGTGCCTGCCTTTTGATGAATTCACTTTGTGATCTTGTTTTGTGTTAATTTCTCCAGTCCTTCAGATGGGCATTCTTTCAGGCCTATGGCCCACCTGTGTGTCACATGTATGTTATTGAGTTATCAGCCTCATCGCCTCTAGGTGTTGATTTTTGCCAAATAGAGAATTGCCACCTTCTTGTCCTACTCGACCCTCCGTCTACATCCATTCTCATGGTGAGACCTTTCACTGGCTGTGGGTGTACTGATGGCCCTGGCAGCACACTTAACTATCAGGACCTGCCCCAATCCCTGATCGTTCACATCGACTTAAATTTAATTGACATGTGACATATCCTATGCATGGCAATGTTATGATCTGATATGGATGTTGGCATTGGTAATGTGTACAGCTGATGTTGGGTAATGTGTGTTACATTGGATTGCCCTGATAGTCGTATCAGTGTCCTATTTCCTCCTCTGACTGTGCAGGTGTATTTCAGTGACCAGTTCCATGTGTCCCCTCCTCAATGCTGTTGTCTGAGCAGTATGACATTTGGGATGTTGCCTTGTTACCCAGGCACAGGATGGACCCTGACATATGCAGCATGGGTGTGTCCTTAGTGCTGTGTCGCTCCTATCGTTGTTTACATTGGCTGATGTTTGCGACAACTATGGGCATTGACATTTGAGAGTACAGGGGCCTTTGTCTTGTTTCTGGGGATTGTTGAAGTTGTCATCCTCACCCCCTAATTTAGGTGTGTATGATCCATGGGGAGGTTACTGCCATTGGCTACTTGAGCTGCACACAGAGCAGAGGTGGTAGTGGCAACTGTTGTCGCAGTTACGTTGCAGTTGTCGGTTTGGCTATAGGATTGCTAATAGGGCCCTAGTTAATGTAGGGGGTATGTTAGCTGACGAGTGCCAGGATGTCAGTTTGACGTAGTGGCCTTCCCTCCTGGCGTGGCTTTCCCTTTGCTCCATCGTTGGCATGACAGCATGCCCCAATGGGACTGTTGTTGGTGTAGTGTAATGGTGTGCCCCAGCTTCTGTCTGTGCAGGCCATGCCCCCAAGCCGTGCCCCTTTACCCATGCCACTCCCTGTATATAATGACTTCCATGCATTTTGTGGTCGGTACCCCCCGCTTGAAGTTAACATTTGTGCATTTTAATTCCGCATGCAACTTACCCTGCATGTGCGTTGTCTCCAGGTAGTCTGCACTGTCCTGTCCTTGAATCCCTGTGACGATCTCCTCAGGGATGACGGGTGCGACTATCTCCTCCATGTGGTCCAGGGCCTCCTGGTGTGCTGGACTCCCACCTCCAGTCTGCAGTGCTGCCTTCCTGTTCCTGGCCATCTTTTCCTTGGTCCTGCGTTTGCAGTCATGCCAGCGTTTCTTGCACACGATGACAGTTCTGCGTACTTCAGCCACACTGTTAATCTTGTCGACAATTTGTTGCCTCCTACTGATTGGCAACTTTGATGTGACAAACAGTTGGTGCGGTTTCCGTCACCTCTTTAACCAGAATGTCCTGCTCCTCTGCACTAAAGCGACACTTTCTTTTCTTCTTGAAAGTGCCCTGGTTCTTGTGTGGGTCCTCCTGGCTGGTTCCTGGTCTGCTGTCATCTTCCTGGGGTCTGTAGTGGCATCTGGGATCCATTTTGGCTCTCCTCTGGTGAAATGGCTGTGTTCGCTGTGTTTTTTGACGCTATTGCGTCAAAATAAACGGCGCATATCCGGTTTGCGGTGTCGTAAATCGACCCACAGTCATTTCCGCCACGTTAACGTTGTTTTCCTTTACGACTTGACGCCGTGGTGTGCGTCAAAAATAATGACTCCCACCTGTTGTTTGCGCCGCCGTGCGTTAAAGTATAAATATGACGCCCGCACGGTGCACCAAAATGGCGTTAGCCGGCGGTAATATTTTTTACGCAAAACTGCGCTGGCGCAGTTTTGCGTCAAAAAGTATAAAAATGGGCCAAAATCCCTATGTAAGCGGTTAAATCTCTTCAGATAAAGTACTGACCGCATCCCAATGGGGTTAGAGAAAGTCTCCAAAAATCAGACAGTCTTAGGAGGAAAATGAGAAGTCTCCCCCGACCCTTCCATACACATTTTAATCATAAACAATTGTAAAAACTGCAGACTCAGCACAACATGATCATGGTTGCATCACACTGACAAATCAAAAAACAGCTCCAGAATAATTAAAACTTTTAGCACTAACCCATTTCTTAAGGTAAAAGATAATGTTCTGCTTGGTTGCTCAGCAACTGCACTCCAGGGGTGCAGTACTTAATTTGTAAATAAAAAGGTGCCAGTGCCTAAAGCCCTCCTCTTAAACGTGCGGCTGCTGCAACTAAATGTGGGAACACGGAATACTGGGGCAGCGTAATCCTGAAGCCATCTCGGGCCTCTTTAATCCATTTACAGTCACTCCCTGCCCCTTCAGCTCACACTTGCAGCTTTCTGCTTTCTCCCTTTGTGACGCTTTTCCGTCTTTCTCTTTGTCCATCTTTGCCATATGTGTCTTTTGCTCGCAGTAAATGCTTGAGGCAAAAGAATAAGCGCCGGCCCTCAAAAATAAGAGCGGAACATCAGAAACGTTATCGACTCTAATAAAATAGAGCCTCGTACGAGAATGTGGCATAACTATACTTTAAAACAGTCCCAAAATTACCTCAAAGGACATGGAAGAAAGCGATTGCACTTCTTGAGTGGGAAGTTTGGATTATGGATTTAATGGGGATCAGAGGACCCTCTGGGGAACAGAGGAGAATCATCGGAGAAGATGAAGCAACATCTGGGAGTCAGATGACCCTTGCAGGGGGAACTGCAGAACATGGGAACATTGAGTTAACAAAGGACGAGGAAGAGCTCTTGGTCGAAACTTTGAACAACACACACCTGGCAGGTACTTGCCTTTGCTAAAGCGTAATTCTGTGCAGCAAAGAGGCTTTTGAAGCCAAGTTTAAACTAGACTCCCAATTCACGCACTGCGTGTCTAGTATTCACAATTCACTCGCTGTACATTTTGAATTCACATGGAACCTTTTTGATTCTCGATTCTGAGGCCATAGATTTAGCAGCTTTGTGCCTGAGGTCTCAGGACCCGGACACCTGGACCAACCTCTGGGGTACTTGTAAACCAATGGGAAATACCACAGGCAAACCATTGGAAACTGCCACACACTAAAGTGGGGACACATTATGGATTAGGGAAAGTGACCTGTGACCACGGAGTATTCACTCAACATTCAGCAGGCGTGAATCTCAAATTGAAAAACCAGGAAGGGAGCACCCTGCCTCACACTCCAGCATGCAGTCAGCCCCAATGCATTATGGTAAATGCAGTACAGGTTTGTTTTTTATCCATAAAGTAAACTAAAGTTTTTCACCTTAGTAGGTGCAGCGAGTGCTGTAAGTCTCTGGACACGTGTTTCTTGGTTCAGCCCTTCGTCAGCAGAGTGCAGCTTTGTCTGTGGGGTTGCTGGAAATGCTGCCAAAAGTCCTCTCAGGTTTGTGTACCACTCACTGGCACGCAGGTGCTTGAACCAGAACGTGTCAGCTCGTTGGCTCAAGGGAGCCTCCCTTACCTCTTTTAAGGTTAATTTAGCTTCTTGGTGATTTGCATAAGTGATTACTTTTTAGGTGCCCAGTTATCAACATATGCTCTAAATGTGTCCATAAAGGCTCCGTAGGGTGGGGGAGGGGCTGGGTGTGTGTGTGTGTGTATATATTTATATATACCTGATCTAACTATAACTTGTGCTCCCATAATGCACTCCATATGACCTCACATATTACATCATTCATAACATGGACAGTGACATCACTGATGACATATCATATGGCATCACTGATGACATCATCCAGTGAGTGTAAGTTGCTGTATCGATGTGTGAGTGGGTATGTGAGTTTGTCTATGGGTGAATGAGTGGTTGAATCATTTGCTGTAAGGGAGACTGAACGGATGTGTAAGTTGCTGTATAGGTATAACTGAGTGGCCTTGTCAGTGACTGTATGGGAGAGTCAGTGAGTGTAAGAGTGTCTGTATCGTAAACTAAGTGGGTGAGTCAGTTTTTATATAGGGTAGTGAGTAGATGTGTGAGAATGTGTGTTGGTCAGTGAGTGGCTGTGTGAATGGCTATATGGGGAACTGAGTGGGTATGAAAGTGCCTGTTCATGTGAGTGAGTTGTGGTGTGAATTGTTGTATAGTTGAGTGACTGCGTGTGTAAGTGACTGTAATAATGAGTCAGTGACTGTATGGGTGAGTGTATGGGTGTGTCAGTGTTTCTACAGCTGATTAGCTGGATGTGTCAGTAGAATAGTGATTTATTAATGGGCTGCGTGAGTATGTGTGGGTGTGTCAGTCGGTGTATGAGAGGGTGTGTAAGTAGCTGTATGAGTCTGTGAATACCTCAGTTAATAGTGTATGGGTGAGTGAGTGTGATTGGGTCAGTGGCTGTTTGACTGACTGAATGAATGTCTGTATATCACTACTTTTATGCATCTCTGAATACATGAGTAGATGTGTGTGTGGGTATGCAACACTTTGTATCAGCAAATGAGTGGGTGTATGACTATGTGGATGATGTCATCAGTGATGCCATATGAGATGTCATGAGTGTAATATGTGAGGGAATAAAAACATTTAAAAAACAAATAGTGTGGTGGTGACTACCAACCAGTGTGGGCCTGGTTATGCCCCCACCCCAACTGAAGGCGGTAACAGTCTTTCAGCTCCCCCCCACACACTAAAACATCTTATCCCACGGCAAGCAAGAGGACATTTGATTATTTTGGATTTTGGGTTTTGGTTTTACATTTGGGCCATGAGAGCTTGGCTAACTCTCAAAATCGTCCCACTTGGAATGGTGAGGGCTGCACTTTTTGTACTTTGGGACGCTGCCATGTAGAAAAATCCACAAGACCGAGACACATCTGAAAACTAAACATCTGAGTGATTCCAGGGTGGTGTGCATCACATGCACCCCGCACCTTTTTCTTACCCACAATGCCCTGCAAATATCCAATTTAGCTGGAAATCACACATTTTCCCCACATTTTTGTGATGGAACCTTCCGGAATCTGCAGGAATCCACAAAATTCCTACCACCCAGCATTATCTCATCTATACCGATAAAAATTCTGCTGCACTTATCAGCCTAAAAATGTTTTTTTTATAAACTGACCTTTTGGACCCGCTTTGGTTCCCCCTCAATTTCGACATGTTTTTGGCTCTTCCCTGTCACAGGCACTTGGCCCACCTACACAAGGGAGGTATCATTTTTACTGGGAGACTGAGGGGAACGTTGGGTGGTAAGAAATTTGTCCTGGTCGGTGATCCCACACAGACATGTAGGAAAATGTGATTTTGTTTAGCTAAATTTGAGGTTTGCTGAGGATTCTGGGTAAGAAAACACTGTGGGATCCACGCAAGTCACACTTCCCTGGACTCCTTCGGTTGTCAAGTTTTCAGAAATGTCTGGGTTTGGTAGGTTTCCCTAGATGGCTGCTGAGCCCAGGACCAAAAACGCAGGTGCCCCCACAAAAACAGGTAGTTTTGTATTTGATAATTTTGATGTGTCCAGATAGTGTTTTGGGGCATTTTCTTTCGCAGGCACTAGGCCTACCCCACAAGTGAGGTACCATTTTTATCGGGAAACTTGGGGAAACGCTGGGTGGAAGGAAATTTGTGTCTCCTCTCATATTCCAGAACTTTCTGTCACCCAAATGAAAGGAAAAAGTGTTTTTTGGCCACATTTTGAGGTTTGCAAAGGATTCTGGTTAACAGAACCTGGTGAGAGCCCCACAAGTCACCCCATCTTGGATTCCCCTAGGTGTCCAGTTTTAAAAAATGTGCAGGTTTGGTAGATTTCCCTAGGTGCCGCCTGAGCTAAAGGCCAAAATCCACAGCTAGGCACTTTACAAAAAACAGCTCTATTTTCTTTGGGAAAATGTGATGTGTCCACGTTGTGTTTTGGGGCATTTTCTGTCGCGGGCGCTAGGCCTAGTCACACAAGTGGGGTACCATTTTTATGTGGGAGACTTGGGGGAATGCTCGGTGGAAGTAAATTTGTGGCTCCTCCCAGATTCCTGAAGTTTCTGTCACCGAAATGTGAGGCAAAAGTGTTTTTTTTGGTCAAAATTTGAGGTTTGCAAAGGATTCTGGGTAACAGAACCTGGTGAGAGCCCCACAAGTCACGCCATCTTGGATTCCCCTATGTGTTTAGTTTTAAAAAATGCACAGGTTTGGTAGGTTTCCCTAGTTGCCGGCTGAGCTAGAGGCCAAAATCTACAGATAGGCACTTTGCAAAAAACACGCCAGATTTCAATGTAAAAATGTGATGTGTTCATGCTGCGTTTCCTGTCGCGAGCATTAGGCCTACCCACGCAAGTGAGGTACCATTTTTATCGGGAGACTTGGGGGAACACAGAATAGCAAAACAAGTGTTATAGCCCCTTCTCTTTCTCTACATTTTTTCCTTCCAAATGTAAGACAGTGTGTAAAAAAGACGTCTATTTGAGAAATGCCCTGTAATTCACATGCTAGTATGGGCACCCCGGAATTCAGAGATGTGCAAATAACCACTGCTTCTCAACACCTTATCTTGTGCCCATTTTGGAAATACAAAGGTTTTCTTGATACCTATTTTTCACTCTTTATATTTCAGCAAATGAATTGCTGTGTACCCAGTTTAGAATGAAAACCCATTGCAAGGTGCAGCTCATTTATTGGTTCTGGGTACCTAGGGATCTTTTTTTATTTTTATAAATATGTGTTTATTAACACTTCGCTGTCTTACATTTGCAGTTCCGTTTGTGGTAACATCTTGTTCTTATCATACATATCAATCAAATAATCAGCATTTATGTTATATGTTACATGTGCTTTGCTACACACCTTCTTAGTACTGTTATCTGTCCTTCTGTATTCATTGATCACTAGATCTAATATACTAACATCTTTGCTTTAAGGGGCTATGCTCCTTGCGGTTCTGTGTTACCATTTTGAATTGTATGACCACATAACAGTCTTAAATCAACTCTAAACTATAAGTTGAAAAAATCAACTTAACGGCTTGTGTGGGTGGGTCTTGTGGCTGATAAAGGAAGTCATTCCTAGGGCACGTCAGTGTACGGGGGACGGCCAGCCACCCACTCTCCCCCCTACCAACAGTGATGTAGTCTCGCCCTTCTCTGCTCTACATCGCTTGGTGCAGTCTGTTGATGTATTCATCCATGTCTCCGCTTCAGTTTTGGGAACCCTCCCCCATGGGCCAACCCCGTAGAGTGTGTTAATCGTCTCCTACGTCTATCTCGGGGTCTTTCGGTCACTTTATTAGGTCATCCCAGCTCATCACTAGGTCCTCCCACTCTGGGGCAATGGGGGCCTGACGGATGCCCCTGGCTTCCTCAGCCTTCAGGACCTGCAGCTCAGCCCTAATCCATCTCACAACGTCGCCTTTCCATTCAGTCAGTGAGGGGTGGCCAGAGGCCTTCCAACCCTTCGTGATCAGTCTTTTGTAAAGGGCCAGGGTCAGGTCCAGGAAACGACCCCTAACCTTCCCCCGCAGCGTACCCGTCTTGAGGCCCAGCAAGCACAAATCAAGGGTGGGCAGCAATTCCATCCCAAGTAGTTCTGATAGAATCGTCATCATCTCCCTCCAACCAGCCTGAAGCACCGGGCATCCCCAGACCATGTGGTCAAAGTCCGCTTCCCTACCCCCACATCTAGGGCATGTCCTAGGGGTCCCCCCATATATGCAGAACAGTCGGTGAGGAGTAAGGTACGTCCTATGTAAATAGTTTTATTGGATGTATCTTAACCGCGTGTTACGTGAAATCGTCCGGGGGTAAGCCAGTGTTCTGCTCCACTCTGCCTCAGATATGTCCCGCCCGATCGTATTCCCCCATCTTTCTCTCAGGGAATGCAGGGGGTCTAGCGTGGCCTCAATCTGGGCCCGATATAATTTAACAATCAAATGAGGTTCCTCTCCTGATGTCAACAGAAGGTGTAGCACCCTATGAATAGTGGGCTCCACGTTAATCGTGTCCCAGTGGTCCTTCAGAGTATGCACTAGCTTCCTGAAGAGTAAAAACTGCCCCTAAGGAACACCCCCACTTGTTAGGTCAGTGAAGCTCTTCAGCACACCCTAACCAAAGAGCCCCCCAATTGTCTCTACTCCTACTCTTGTCCAAGGACCCAGCCCCAGACCCCCCGGTCCCTTTCCTCTCGGTTCCAGAACAAGGACTGATAACTGCAAAGCTGGGGAGTATGGTGGGCCCACTCCAACCCTTCTTACGCACCTTTTCAGCATGACATCGCGACACTATTCATTATGTTGTCCCCTAATGGGGCAATCTTCCTGTCTGCCATAGCGCTGCAATCCAAGCTGTATCAATTACACTGTGGGAGGTACACAAGTGCAGATGTCCCCTGCCCACCAGCCAACCAGACACCCACTGTAGTTGGGATGCCAGGTAATATGCCTCGAAGTCAGGTGCACCCAGCCCGCCCATGTGGGTCGGTCTGCAGATGGTCGTCAGTGCTGTGCGTCTGCGTCCATCGTCCCATATTAGCTCCCTGAGCAAAGTGTTCAATTCGCGAAACTACGCCGGGGGGATCAGTAGTGGTAAATTAGTGAAGTAATAGAGGAGGCGAGGGAGCATAATCATTTTGGACAGCGCCACTCTGGCCATTATTGTTAATTTCAATGAGCGCTAGAACCCAACCGAAGACCGCAAGGAATGGAGCGTCCTGCCAAGATTACCGTCCCAGAGATCACTCAACTCATGGAATATTTGAATGCCCAAATATTTGAAGGTCTGTGGGGCCCAGTTCACGTCCATCGGGCATGCTCCGGGGCGTACGCAGCCGGGTAGCATGGGAAACACAAATGTTTTGCCGCGGTTAAGGCGTAGCCCTGACACCACTCCGAAGTCCTCCAGGACCCTTAGAGCCCATGGGAGTCCATCAGTCCCATCACTGAGATAAATTAGTATATCGTCGGCGTACAGAGAGACAATGTGTTCAGTTGGCCCCCATTCAATCCCCCTGCCCACCCCCTCCCTCCGTAGCTGGGCCGCCAGGGGCTCAATTGCCAGGGCAAATAACAGTGGGGACAGGGGGCAACCCTGTCTGGTTCCCCGAAATACTGGGTATGCACTAGAAATTGTTCTGCCCGTTTTCACTCTAGCCAGTGGGGACGAATATAGCAGGTCCACCCATTTAACCCAACTCTCCCCGAGTCCCATTCTTAACATCACGGCCCTTAGATAGTACCATCTAATTGAGTCGAAAGCCTTCTCCAAGTACACCGCAAGCAAGACCCCCGTAGGCGGCTTCAACTCGTTGGGCATGTGCAAAAATAGCGAAGATTCGCCTAAGGTTCAGGGAGGTGCTGCGACCGGGGACAAAACCGTTCTGGTCCACGTGTACCAGTGTGGTCATGATGGGGAGCAGCCGGCCAGCCATGATCTTACTAAGGATCTTAAAGTCACTGTTTAGCATCGATAAAGGACGAAAGTCGGTCACTGATGCTTCCCTACTGTTTGTCTTGGGGAGTGGCACCACCAAGGCCTCCCGTAGTGTGCACGGCAGCTCCCCACGATGCAGTGCCTCCGCGTACATCTCCGCCAGCTGGGAAACCAATAATGGTTTATATTTTTTGTAAAAATCCATGGGAAGACCGTCAGTACCAGGGGTCTTCCCAGTGGCCAGTTGCGCTATGGCCTCACTTATCTCCTCCGCTGTCACAGATCCCCGTAGGCTGTCCCTCCCTTCTGGATTCAGTATCGGCAGTGGGATTTGCACTAGGAAGTTATCAAAGGCCTCCGTCTCCAAGTTGCTAGGTCTCCCATACAGGTGTGTATAATAATCCCTAAATGCGTCATTTGTGGGGCCTGGTCTGAGTCTACGATGTCCCCCTTTGTCCAGTACGCTTGTGATGGGCTCGCTATCTCCACTCGGGCGCACCAGCCACGCCAGCAGTCTACCCGATCTGCCCTCCTCTGATTGTAGGGATGCCAAATATTTTTGCATGCTGTGACACCTAAGCCGCTCCTCAATTCGGGAATGTTCTCTGCGGGCACGGTTATATTCCTCATTTCCTTGAGCCACTGGCCCCTGTCTCAATTCCCCCTCATGCATGACCTTCTCCAGGGCAGTCAGTTCCCTCTCAAGTGTACGCCTCACCCCCACCGACTGCCCCAGACAGAAGCCCCTAATCATCACTTTAAGTGTCTCCCATTCCGTGGCCCTAGAAGGGGTGGATCCATTGTTGGTCTCAATGTATTCTGCCAGATGGCAGTGCAGAGCCTCTCTGTACACCTGATCTTCAAGCGCCGCGGGGGCCAGTCTCCACGACGGTATGGGGGGTCTGTCTTCCGATACCCTCAACGACAACAACAGGGGATTATGGTCCGATAGAGTGCGGGCAAGGTATTCAGAGTGAGTCACACCACGAGCCAGTCATCATTCATATCCCTGGTTTAAAGGGCCCATCCAGTGCAAGTAAATATCTAGTCCACTTACCCAATCTTACATCATCAACAATCACCAACAATCTGGGTTCCAGAAGAACCCTTTGTTTGATGATATCTGGTTGGGATATAAACCCCATTGTGACATCATTCACAGGATTACACAATAAAATATAACGTAGACGGGAAGCACATGCTCTCCTACCCTGATTTGCACCACACAGCGGCCTTCAAACAATGGCACATCATCCAACGCCTCATCGTGCCTCTGCTAACTTTGGTACCCAGCACTGAGGTACCCTTACAGTGCTTCAAATACCCATCTTTTCTAGCTTGAGCCTTACACTGATATCCCGGTGCTGAGGCATTCGCATGATTCTCTCGATGCAACTCTGTACCGACTTGCACCAGGCACTGAAACCCCAATGCTGCACGGTTGAGAGGGCTCCTACAGTATTCCTCTATAGCAACCCACATCGTGCACTGGTATCGCAGTACTGCACCATTAACTGGGCTCTGGTCCCTCATGAGTGACATGACAACTAACATAAGAACCTGCACCAGGCACTGCCACGTCTCTCATGATGCCCATCTATCCACACGCTCTACCAAGCACAGACAGCCCAGTCCGTGTACATTAACCTAGATTTCCCCTCGCATACAATTATTACAGGTGGAATCTTAAGTTATTGCAGCGGTCTCTACATCTGGCCTAGAGGTCAGTGTAGTCTGCAGTAGGGGTGGGTTAAAAAATTCCGCTCCGCAGACGGAGTTCTCAGAGTCCTGCCTGCTCCGCTTGGAGCGAAGAGTTCCAGCAAAACTTTGCCAACCGCCAAATGGAAGAGTTTTTTCTCGCACATGGCTCACCAACCCTAGCACGTTTATCAAGTGCTAGAACGCCTCCCAGCGACAGTTATCATCACGGGCATTTGCAGCAGGTCATAGCCATTCATGTTGAGAAAGCTGCTGCTCGAGTAGAAAATCTACTAGAGTGGCAGAAAGAAGCAGCGCCCTCTGGCGCACCACGTGGTGCCTTTCGTGCTGATTCTACAGTGCGGAAGTAGCTTGTGGGTGCTAAACATCAGCAAAAACAGCTCAACAGCCCTGATTCAGTCCGCTTGCAGAACTCTGTGGAAACTTGCAGAGTTTTTCTGTAACTCTGCGAGTTCCGCCCATGCCTAATCTGCAGACCAGATGCTTCAATGAAACGTGCAACAGCTTGAGGGGTGTATGCACTTTCTCCAAAGCAGGCCAGGTTTAATCTAAAGATAATGCAGCTGCAGTCGATGTGTGTAACATCCAGGCCACATCTTTATGTCACAGGACGTTTGTTCAGATTGGTAATTTGGTGCAATGGTCTGAGTGGCAGGGAAGGTGAACTGAGTGGAGGTCCCATAAAGTTGCATCGGCCAGGGTATTTGATGGTTATTCAGTGTGAATCTTTTCTAGATTCACATGCTTTGCATTATTCTTCCATATAGTAGTTGGGTCTATAAACCTTGACTTAATTCAAAGTTATTTCATTGTGGGTGCTAGCCATTGGTGGTGGGAAACAGGGATATGATGTTGAGTGACGTACAAACATATCGGTAACCAAGACAGCACACATCTGAAAAGGAGACATATCTGAAGACAGGGAGAATGAGGAAACATTTTTTTTCTGGAGGAAAACTCGACACGCGGAGAATTAGAGAATGTACCCTTTGAAGTGCTATTCTGCTTGGGCCCTTCTTCTTATTTTTTAAGTGAGTGTCCTAGAAAATACTCTATTTAAATTCTACCCAAAGTGCCAATGAAAATTTGCACAGTGGATGGCGGTGAGGTACATCCAATCCATGTCTTCTGAAGGACCATAATTCTGAGGCCTGTGGTCATATTAAGCCAAAGACCTGAAAGAAACGAAGGTGGGCACACTACGCCATGGCAGAGGAAGAGGACAAATTGTGGCAGAATACGGATTATCTGATGGGGAGGGATCCAGTACCCCTGAGGGTACCGATGAGGCACGGGAGAAAGATATCTAGAGTTCAGTTGTAGATGATACACCTCACATACTCATGGAGTTGATTGATACAGTACCAGGAGGCATGCTTTCAACGACTAAAAAGCCTAATCAAACAATGTCTCAGAAAGAAGAGTCTTCTGGTGAAAAACAGACTTAAGAAAAGAAAAAGCTAAGCCCTCAACTACAAACACCGATAATCAAAAGGCCGAAAGACTCAACGCACAGATCAAAAAACAAAGACACCGATGTGGTGAAGAAGCCAAAGCCATCTGGCTTGGCATGGACCGACTGAGACTGGAGGAAGGCAAAGATCAAGCAGTTCTAAACACCACAGCCTGAGGTACACAAGAAGCAAACAATGGTTGACATCGATAGCGGAGCACTGGACATCGAAAGAAACGCAGATTCCAAGCCAAACTGGCAGATATCCTTCCAGAGCAGAAATAAAATGGGACAAAAAAGACAAAGGGAAACAGGTAAAGAAGGAAGAAATCCACTCACACTGGAACCACAAGGTCAGAAAGTAAATCGTCAAATACACATAGAGAAGGACATGCAACATAGCGCAAGAGGGAACGCAGCACTCCGGATGCGACATATGGTATCGGAGCCGGGCTGATCCACCAGAAGAGGTAGAAACATGCCCTACAAGACCAGTCCACCAGAGGATAGATCCATCTTTCATGCAGTGGCAAGAAGAAGGGCAGATACTTATGGGGTATAGCCATGGGAAGCATGACTTTCTCATTGTCCCTACACCCAGGAAAAGAGCCAGTAATATAGCCACTAGTGGACCATACCAGACTGGGACGGTTTCAGCTCAGATGCACTTGGGAAGAAGATGAGGAACAGCGGCAACATCACAATGGAAGGCGGCCAAGTTTAATGCACCCCTTTCATGCTACAGGCACCAGTGACAGACGGAGAGTGAGTGCCTCATGAAACATCTCCCTGAACAATTTCATAAGATGGCAAAGAGCGTCACTGCAGAGGGTAGGACCATCTCCAAAACAAGCCTCAACTCGCCCCGGGATTCAGCAGATATCACCAAGAGGCAGCTGTGCACGGGCATGCTGCTGCGTAAACACGCACGGCGCAGAATCTTGGGATTCACACCAGAGGTGCAAACATCAGTCATTAACAATCCATGTAGCACAGTATGTTCTCCTCTACACAAGCCTACCCTAGATTGCAAGTTCCCATGACCAAAAAGTGTCTTTTGCTGTTTTGATGTTCTCCAAGGCTTCATCATTCAATCACTGATTGATTGATTGATTGATTGTTTTGGGGACAGTGCGGATGAATCCTTGGAGAACATGAAAACAGCAAAAGACACTTTTTGGTCATGGGAGCCTTGCAGTCAAGGGAAGGCCTCTGTAGGGGAGATCATACTCCATAAGAGGAAAGGGAGCCTCTAGACCCTCTGTCATTCAGACACAATCAGTGCAGGACCAAAGCATATCCAGGTGGCTTCTCAATGGCAGCAAAGTTCACCTGCATGTCCCCCCCTTTGGGTTAGAGTGAGGGGAAGAGGCCAGTCCACTAGAAGGACACACAGTGGCTGCATCCGGCTGCTCGTAGAGCATCTAACACCGGTAGGGAGCAGAATCCAAGACTTTATTCAAGAAAGGAGAAAAGTCACGACAGACAAACGGGTAATAAATATTTTCCAGCAGTGATATTGCCTACAACTCGAAGGTAAACCAAGACTGTGCATGCCAAAGAGAACAGAATTACAACAAGCACAAGCACTGACAAAAGAAGAGCTATGCCATGCTATGGAATTTGTAAAGCGCATGGCGACCAGAAGTTATCCCAGCACTAGTTGAAGCCAGAAGCCATACCCGTAAGAAATGCCGACAGCCAAGTTAATTCATAGAAAGCCAAGCCACTGCTTGTGGCTGCAAGGCAAGTGAGTTCCACAGTTTGGCTACATTGAAACTGTCCACCACTTCTAGCTCCTCTGATAGTGGGGCTGTGAGCAAATGGGCAGTAGAAGATCTTAAGGCCCTTTGGGGAGAGTAGGGGTTGACGGGCTGGGGCAGAATGGGGGGCCCACGAGAATGCAGGGCTCTACACGCAATACAAAGGGATCTGAATTCAATTAGCTGAGCAACTGGAAGCCAGTGGAGATCCTCAAGGCAGTGCCTAATATGAGCCGGTGGTTTCCGGTGCGGGGCACAGCCACTTATTTCTGATGGCTGGCATTTATTTTTCTGCCTCAAGCATTTTCTGAGAGCAAAAGACACATATGGGAAAGACGTAAGAAGAGAGAACCGAAAAAGCGCCACAAAGGGAGAAAGCAGAAAGCTGCAAGAGTGAGTTGAAGGGGCAGGAAGTGGCTGTAAATCAATTTAAAAGGGCTGAGATTGCGTCAGGATTAGGCTGCCTAAGGATTCTGGGCTTGTGCTTTTAATTGCAGCAGCCACGTGTTTCAGAGGAGAGCTTTGGGCACCAGCACGTTTTTACTTACAAATTAAGCACTGCCGCAAGGCCTTGCCTGGCTGACTCCCTTCTAGAGATTGACAGCAACATACAGACAGACGCATTCTGAACCACTTGTAAGAAGTGCAAGAACCTGTAGCAAAGAATGCCTTAGAGACAGGACCACAAACACTGCGTTTACTTCCTCAAAACAAAAGAGACCAGGCACAGAGGCTGATCCGAGACCCTCGGTTCCTAAACAAATTCATAAAAACACAAGTGTTCAAAATGACATTGCAGGAGGTCATTCCCATGCTGGAGAAGGGAGAATATCTAGCAAGGATAGAATTAAAACACACCTACTGGCACATACTCTTAAAACATCATCACAAATACCGCATGTTTGTGATGGGGGAAATGATCACCATGTCAGGGTACTACCCTTTGAGATTAAGTCTGCCCCAAGGCAAGGGTATTCACAGTGTCTTGTAGTAGATGCAGCTTATCTCAGAAGATGACTGGCCGGTGAAGGATAATCCCTTCCTTCAATGACAGACAACCACCAACATGATTATTTCGCTGCTAAACTCACTGGGATTTTCAGTGATTACCAAGAATTCACAGAGCAGGAAAACATTGTTTTTGGGGCATCTCAGTTCTCAAGTGACACCTGACGTCTCCACATAAAGAGGTTTCTGGCACTGCAGTGGAGACTTGTCTTTACCAGAAGTCAGTCTCTGACTGCGAGGACAGTGCTTAGACTCCTGGGCATGATGGCGTCATGCTTCCCAATCATACTACATACCAGACTGCACACATGGACCCTGCAGGCATGGCCAATGGTCACAAAACAAAGGGGCCGGGGATGATCTATTGGTGACCAAAAAGCGACTTCAAAGAGGGAAACTGGCGAACAACGGAGAACATAACAAAGGTCGGTGTGTCAGGGCACCAGCTCTTCCTGTGATGTAACAAGGGATAGCTCACACACAGGATGAGGTGCACCCTTGAGGACACTACAGATCAAGAGTCAGTAGAACATGAGAGAAGCTTCCAACATATAAACACTTGAGTTTAAGACCATCTTTTCAGAGATAACGCTTGCCGAAGGCTCAGTAAAAGGAAAAAACATATTAATGCAGCCAGACAGCACTACAGCCAAATAAACAAGGTCACAGGTGTGAATGTAGTGGGACAGCTGAACACAGAAGCAGACAGACTGAGCAGAGAAGTAGGTATACCCCATGAGCGGGCACTGAATCATGAAGTCTAGGAAGCCATCTTTACGGAGTTGGGAACACCAGTCATAGACCTTCCGTGAGCAAGACCAACATGGCTGCCACACAATAACAACGTCCAAGGATCAGTCAAAAACTTACCAAAACTCCAAAACACGTGAACAATGACAGGACAGACACTCTAACCAGAACAACGATCCCTCCTGGCATGGCTCCTGAAGGCTTGGGGGTTGCCCACCTTCATATCCCAGAAATGTGTCACACAGTCAGTAAGGAGCAAAGAGGCTGGTTCTGCAACATGGCTAAGATGTCTTAATTTGAATCAACAGTAAAAAGATACAGATGGTCAGACTGGTGGGACTAACATCAGATGGTACTTAATGCAGCAGCTGGGGTGCACATATCGCCGAACGTCATATATATATCTCTGAAAGGGATTTGTTTTGATATATATATATATATATATATATATATATATATATATTTTTTTTTTTTTTTTTTAAGTCCCAGCCAGTCAAAGATTTCTAAAAGTGACAAAGGGTATATACACACCAAAGCCTATCCAACCACCAGTGTGGAATGTAAACGTGGTTCTAACACAACTTCTAAAACCACCCTTGACTATCTGGTACCAATGTCACCATTAAGGGTAAGTGACGTAGAAGACCTCACTATCCAGGAGCCGTGCTCCGAGGTACACAAAGACAAGGTAATGATGAAATTCAAGCCAAAAGTTGTAGCCAAAGTAGGTTCCAGCTTTCATGTTAATCAAAGCATCCACGTGCAGAAACAATATCACACCCTGGGCACAAGGAGAGTCGTTTTAAGCTTCAAAGGACTTTAGGAACAGACAATTATAGGACAACCAGTGTCAAGGGCTTCGGTAGGCCAAAAAATAGTGCAAGTGCACCACCCAATGGCAAGATAGAGAAATAGCACATTCCACCAGGGATAAAGGCGCCATGGGAAACCTCGCTAACAGATATGTGCACTGCAGCAACACGGTCGTCAGCACACAACTCACACCCATTATTGTGTGGAGATCCAGGCAATGAATGTGGAGCACAGGGGGCCCATCAGCGATGAAACACATTCACCCTTCACAGAGATCTCGTAAACCACTGTACCATCTGTGCAAGGTTTGTGGCTCTAGAATTCACACTGCATAAGAAACAAGTTACTCACCTGCAGCAATAGTTTTGCAGCATGACCCAGACCCAACCACTAGATGGCGCGACAAAGCAACAAGTGAATCTAGAAGCGTTGCACACTGCAAAACTGTTGTTACAGGTTTCCAAGATGCAGACAAATGAAACTGTGCGTGGATCCATCTAAAAATGAAAAGCTGCATTTGGACAGAACTGAGCTCATTTGCTGAAAATAAAAAGCTGATTTGTTTGGGACTAAATTAGTGCATTTCCATAATATTTTTGCTGGTATGAGTAATTCAGACAGGCCTGGGTCACTCCTTGCTGGTGGTCTGGCATTTCTTCCAGGAGCCAAGTAGAACTTTCTAAGTGATGTGGTGGTCAGCTCATGAGTCGGTGGAGCCTTTCATGATCTCTACTGGTGCTTTTTTTTTACCAGGGGCCGTATTACATAAACGGCGGGCTTTCCCTGTTTGCACCATGGCGCAGTGGCGTAGCGTGAGGGGTGCAGGGGGGGCCGGCCGCACCGGGCGCAACATCTTGGAAGAGACTCGAGTGCTAAAATCCACGGGTTAGGGGGCGCAAATTACTTGCCTTGCCCCGGGTTAGGGGGCGCAAATTACTTGCCTTGCCCCGGGTGCTGACAACCCACGCTACGCCACGGCGCACCTTTAAATAGGTGCACCTTGCGCAAACAGGAAAAGTGTTGCCGTATTACCATCAATGCGGTTCCCCCGCGGCAGCCTCGAACTCACTCCGCCCTGGGGACAGTGCATTCAAGTGAAATACAGAGCATATGCTTCAAAGCTGCTCCGTGTTTCCCTGGTCAGGCGTTGCCGCCTACACTTTAAAGAGGGGCGAGACATACCCTTTCGAGCAGGGGCAGTGAGTTACTGCACCCGATTGCAAGAGGATGTTTGAGGATCCATGGGACTCCCATTATCCCCTCCTAAAGGCTTGTTTGCCTCTGCGCCCACGTTGATAACATGGAACAGGTGCAGAGGCAAAGTGATTCCCTCATTTGCCCATGCCAGTGTGTTGCTAGGCACATGTCTACATCAGGGCACAGATACCTCACCCATTTCTTTCCTATGATGCATCACAGAAGAATATTTTCAAATCTAACGTCCTCATGGCAGTCGAGATGAAACCAATCACAAGAGATACACCACAAGAGGAATATTCAATAGCTCAATGCATCTGCGCTGCACTTTTGAAGGAACAACAAGAGAGTTTTGGTGGCTTAAATGCATTTATTGAACCTTTGTATCTAACATTAGTATGGTTCTATCTGGGATTTGCAGGGAAGGCTTTGGTAGGTTTGTGCCCAGAATTTCACAAAGTCCCCTCTCAGGTTCTGCTTCGTGGGTTGGTGGTTGCATTTGCGGGTGATTTTTAGTATGGTTATGGCCTGGATCCACTGGGCAGGTTCTGGTAGGTTTGCGTCCAGAACCTCACGAAGTCCCTTCTCAGGTTCTGCTTCATGGATTGCAGGTTGGCTTTCTGTGTGATTTTTAGTATGGTTCTGGCTTGGACATGCTGGGGAGGTTCTGGTAGGATTGCACCCAGAACCTCACAGGTTCTGCTTCGTGGGTTGGTGGTTGCTTTTCTGGGTGAGTTTAGTATGGTTCTGGCCTGGATCCACTGGGCAGGTTCTGGTAGGTTTGCGTCCAGAACCTCACGAAGTCCCTTCTCAGGTTCTGCTTCATGGATTGCAGGTTGGCTTTCTGGGTGATTTTTGGAATGGTTCTGGCTTGGACATGCTGGGGAGGTTCTGGTAGGGTTTCACCCAGAACCTCACAGGGTCTGCTCATGGATTGGTGGTGGCTTTTCTGGGTGAGTTTAGTATGGTTCTGGCGCGGACGCGCTGGGCAGGCTCTGGTAGGATTGCGCCCAGAACTGCACATACTCTTTCCTCAGGTACTGCTTCATGGATTGCAGGTTGATTTTGTGATTGATTTCCAAGTACTGCTGATACTCAGGGGAATATGGCAGCCAAGGGGTGGGGACGCTGGAATCGCCTTTGTTGGGGTCACTGTAGGAGGGAAGACAGACCACAGGTTAGTTGGGAACATGACTCAGGTGTTTCATAGAAAGAATATCAGTAGATGCCCCGTGGTCTAAGCCAAAGGGTGCATTTTATTTAAATTTAAGGACACAAAGATGAGATAACTAATGCACCAGCACAGGGAAGACACGCGACAACTCAACATCAAAGTTTTTAAAATTATTATTTTATTTCTGGTCTATGAATCCCATGCCTCAATTTAACAGATATCCAGTGTAGTAGATGGTATTTGCTTTCTTGCTTTAACAGTTTGTACCTGTGGCTAGGACCTGTGAACTAGCCATGGGCCAGGCATTCTGTCTATGTGGCCACCTTGCTCCCTTTTACAATACATCAAACTTGAAGATAATTAAACTGTGCAGCAAGTACAGAAATGTGTGAAGTTCAATACTTCCCAACTTCGCAATTTTTTTTTTTTAAACTCTGCTAGATTTGCATAGCACAAAGGTGGAAAAGTAAAACAAAAAAATAGAGGTCCTATGCGACAGAAAGTGTGTTGCAACTGCTGCTGACCTTAAACTACTGAATTCAAACTCCCTAGGCAGGTCTGTTCCTTAGCACCAGAAGCTTAACAACCCCCTCCTCGCCTCCCTACCCCATCTAGAGGTCTGGCAGCAGGGTATGGTGAGGAAACTGTTGGCGTGTGGCACCGATAGTTTCCTTACTTCTGCGCAGCAGCGCTTCTCCTAGACGCCCTACCCCTCCTGGGTAGAAAATACAGATGTGGGAGCAGTGCTTAATTTGTAAATAAAAAGGTGCCGGTACCCAAAGCCCTCCTATTAAACATGCGGCTGCTGCAATTAAATGTGGGGACACGGAATACTGAGGCGGCGTATTCCTGGAAACATCTCAGGCCTCTTCAATCCATTTACAGCCACTCCCTGCCCCTTCAGCTCACTCTTACAGCTTTCTCCCTTTGTGATGCTTTTTCATTTTTCTCTTCCTCCGTCTTTCCCATATGTGTCTTTTTCTCTCAGTAAATGTTTGAGGCAGAAGAATAAGCGCTGGCCATCAAAAATAAGTGCCGGTGCTCTGCACCGGAAACAACAAGCACAAATTAAGCACTGTGTGGGAGCCATGGGTTGGCTCAGGTAAACTCCGCCTCGAACAAAGTATCCATACTTTTTACTCCCACATAATAAGGATACAACTATAGAATTTGTTTTGTATTTTACACCTTGCCTACTACAAATGGTTTCAGGTGTCTGCTGGCAACCTATCTTTTATAGGCACAGTAGACTTAGAAGGGTTTGGGGTCACTTTCAACCTAATGTTTCAATGGCTTTCCTGTGCCTCTGTTCTCTGCTTCGGATTCAGTGTATCCTTGTCGCCAAAATGTAGTGAAGAAGCTGCTTTCTTGAGTAGTGAATAAAGGCTTTTATTCATGAAGGCGTCCGCTCTCAACGAAGTGCCCCTTTCACCGGGCAGCCAGTGACTGCCATTGGGGGGAGAAGGTCACCAGATAGCACAACTACATGGAATGCCATTAGAATGGAATGTGAGTGCATACATTCACATACTTAAAGCATCGTGCTGAACAGCAAGTAAATTACAACATCTCCCCTAGTGTTTGCCCCACACAAATAGACTTCCAGTCTCACTGTTTCCATTGGAGGAGTTGGATCCTTGCACTGCTGTACTCAACAACTTATAGTGCTGTGCACAAGGGCCTAATTCCTCTCACTCTCTTTTTGCATTAGCTGCTTCCTATCCCCGTTCTCAACCCCTGGCCTGTTTCAATATTTGTGACTCAAACAAATCCACTCTTTATTGTCACCCAACTACCACCAACTCGCCCCCTCCTCCCGTCTGCTGCCAACTGCTGTATTGGCTGGCAGCCATCCATGTATGTTTGTTTGCACCATTCAAAGATGTCCGCCCACGAATAGGTGTACATGGGAGCCATCTTGGAATTATTTTGCGTCACGAAAGACTGTTTCAAGATGGCCTCTGTGTATGCACATACAGTATTGCCTACATTACCATGCATTCTCATTTGCTTTCAAATATTACAAGGTGACCACCATGCATGCACATACACTGATGACCGTCTTCAATGATTTATTGTGGATTCTGCCACAGTAAAAAATGGGCCCACCAAAAAGAGATTGGCAAATCCAATGAACCTGCCACCAGGTGTCCCAGGTGAGATATTGGGGCTTGGCCAATACTTGTTTATATTTCATTTACTCAAATTTTCTTGCAATTATTTTGCTTAAATGACTCAGCAGTGGATCGGACATTACTGATTATGTTGAAATTGGAAAAACAGCAGAACAGATGCAGGGCTGTTTACAGATGATGAAGAAGCAACATTGAAAATCGAAATAGTCTGCAGTTTAGGTAGTTGTATCACTGTGTCCCCATGTTGGCAACAAATATTCTTGTTGTCTTCCTTTCATCTATGACTTGTGATTCCCACTTCTAAATATTCCTCAGATCAGTGGTTTCCAACCTTTTGACTTCTGTGGACCCCCACTTTAACATTACTGGAACCCAGGGACCCCCACTAAAACATTATTGGAATCCAGGGACACTCCACTGAGTCATTACTGAAAGCTGAGGACCTCATCTGTTAATATTATTTAATTTTCTAAGCAGTCGCAGACCCTCTGAGGAGGCGTCGCAGACCCCCTCGGGTCCCCAGACCACAAGTTGGAAACCACTGCCTTAGACATCCCTGGCTTCATCTTTCCCTCTGCCCCAGTGCCCAATGAGGCACCATACATTACCAATAAAAACATAAAATGCAGAAAAGAAAGTGGCCAAAAAACCTCAAAACTTTTTAAAGTGTAGTTTTGTGTATTTTGAGATCATTTGCTTCTGTGACTGAATGGGGCTGGTACCTTTGTGGCTGTATGGCAACATGTGTCACTCTGTGAGAGGTGGTACTTTGGCTCTGGCTGTTCATGCCGGTAGTTTGAAGGGCTCCCTGTTGGTTTATGGTTGAGTTTCATAGCACATATGGAGGGATGGTTACATTGTCTGTGTTTTTATACTACGGTAGCTGTGATGAAGTAGTAAAATAATTATTTCAGTATATGTGTGGTATATTTTGATAATTTTAAGCTGAGACGGTGGACGTGTGGCAGTTATACTGAATGTCTGTTTTATAGTGATTTATAACTCTTGCTCTATGATTTAATAATGTATTGTGTTTTAATACATACTATGTTTAGTGTGAATAAAAGTGCATTACCGTATGAAAATTATATTTATAGAGTCAAGCTTGTGGTATTGTTTTGTACAGTCATAGGCAAAATATGTGGTGTCGTATTTATGGAATGAAAGTTATGATTACTTTGTATATTATCTGAAAGAACAGTAATTATTAAATTAGTTCATAATAACGTTCTTAATGAAAGTTAATCTATAGGTGGGCAGGATTGGGTGAGGTAATCAGTGATGTCACAAGATGCCATTTAATGCCACAAGTGGTATCATATGTGACGTCCCAAGCAGTGCATCGCTGGTGTGCTAGTTATGGTTAGTTTACTTGCCATAGCTGATGAATTTCAGTGGTTTTTAGGTTTTGTTTTGTAATCATAACTGCACTTTAACCATAACGTTTTCAGTTAACCTTTTTTTTAAATGAATCAATTGGTCTAACAATAACAGAACTTTTAACTGCGATTTTAAGTCAATTTCCAATGCTATTTATGAATGTTTTGTAATGTTTTATTACCAAACTTTACCAGAGTTTCTTTTTAACTTTCTTTTGTCCGTGAATTTCTGGGGTTTTTAATCAAGTATTTCTTCCAACAGTTGGCGGAGGCTCTGCAACCAAAGCCCTAGTTGACCGACCTTTGCTGCACAGAGACTTTGTCTGTGAGCAAAGGAAGTTGGCCTTAGAGACTTGGACCAACCCCCCATGGTACAGTTTTGCATAAAGCCTTTAGATGTGCACAATGGAATTGGTTGCAAGACCTGGCAGTAGGACAGGCTCTGCAACCATCCCACCTCAAAACCCTTCTGTGCATGGCTTTTGGACCTGATCATGGGAACTAGGCCTTATTCCGTGGCTTGAGGTTTGCCAGCGCATGTTTTTAAAATTGTATAGGTACCATAGACCTATAATAGATGGCAGCAGCAAAAAAAAGTCCTGTTGTCCAGTAGTGGCATTTATTATTTTTAATTTAGGCCCACGGGCAGTCTATCAACCCGAAGTGAATGACTATCCATGGAGTAATAGTCCAACCATCTCTAACTATTATTAGTTTCAAATCTAATGACACATTTTGTAATGCTAATTTCTTAAAAGATACTGAACGGATGCTGATCTCTGGCCCGGCTGTCCATCCCCCCTGGCGGTACCAGCAGGGATGTGGCTGTTTGGCACAGGCCAAACCCCCACACTCCTAATGTGGCAGTCTTCATGCCGGCCCGTCGGCGGCGAGACCACCACTCCGGCCCTCGCAGTCTTCAGACCGCCAGAGTCGTAATGAGGGCAAAGTCTTGAGTGTCTCTTGATGCCCCCTTCCGTCCCTCAATCCCGGTAATAAGCAGCATATTACATTCTCTGCACTAGCAATTAATGTTTACGCCATGACTTTTTTTCATGTTTTTTTTAAGAGATAATTAACCAAAAACAAGTTTCAAGGGGCTCAATTAGTGCAGTAACAAACTCCCACTGAAAAGGTCACCAGGAGAGCTGTTTTAGTGTGCTAAGCAATTGTAGTATGGAATATGAGATGTAGTAACAGTGATTTTCTCATTTGAAGTTTTCTCAGTCGTAATAAACTCATGTGCACTTCGCACTGTGATAGTAAACAAGTGAATGTATTTATTAATACAGATGCTGTAAATAACATGTTATTGCCCACATATTCATTTTAAGAGCATCACACACACAAATATCTATCTAGCTATCTATCTATCTATCTATATTACCCAGTGGCGGTCACCAGTAGGTAGTTATTCAGGACTTTTTTTTTACCATAGATGGAGCTTTTGCTAATAACTTTGGCACCGATTGATGAGTCTTCACGAAATTTCTAAACTTATACTTTGGTCAGTTAAGCTGCTTTCTAGAAAGTTTCGGGATGATCTGTCAAGAGGGGGCCAAGAAAAGGAGGATCCCAAAACACTTGTTCCCCATTACATGCCAAACCGCTGAACCAATTTACACCAAATTTGGTAGAAAGCTAGATCTTGGTTCCGAAAGTGTAAATCCGTTTAGTAGTTCGGAGAAATTAGAGTTTATAAAATATAGCTATACAGGGCTTCAGATTCTCTGTGGATTCGACTGGCCCTGTGCAGATATCTGATTGGCTGCCAACACTTCAAGCAGGAAGTGTTGTCAGACATCTTGGGACTCGACTTCAGCACCCAGCCACCCCACAACAGCCCCAGGGACCCCCTCCTCCCCGGGGCTTCAAATAAATTAAATGTGGGTTGGGACTGCCTGAGCCCCCCACCCCCTGCACCCATGGGACCGCCACCTCTCGGGGCTTTAACAAAAGAAATAATAATTTGTCCGGGCTCTGGGGAATGGGGTCCCCTGGGCTGAGATCAGCCCTGGGGAGGAGGCCACGAGGCCCCTTCCCCCCCAAAAAAATAATAATAATTAGGCCAGGCCCTGGGAGATGGGGTCCCCTTGGCCAATATCACCCTGGGGAGATGTCATCACTGATCATGTCATGAGTGATATAATATGTGAGGTCATAAGCAGTGCATTACGGGAGCGCAAGTTATAGTTAGCTGAGGTAACTAACCGCTGAATTTTAGTGCTTTTGTATGTGTGAAATGTGAGCCTAACTATAACGTCCCTGTAACCTTTGGTTTTTCAGTGAATTTCTATGTTTATTAAATTTTATTTCCTAACTATAATGTCCATGTAACCTTTGGTTTTGTAGTGAATTGCTATGTTTTTAAATTCTATTTCCGAACTATAATGTCCCTGTAGCCTTTGATTTTTTCAGTCAATACACATAGGTATGTGTGTGTTTATTTTTTAAATATATTATATAGTGGCTGTCCTAGTTTCCATAGGAAGAGGGTTTTTTGTTTTGTCTATAACTTTGGCGCCGCTTGACATATCTTCACACAATTTCCGAAACTTGTACTTTGCTAAGTTCAGCTTCTGTCGTGAAAGTTTTGGGGTGACCCTCAAGCAGGGCCCAAGAAAAAGGGGGTTCCAAAACGATTTTCCCCATAAATTTTTCCATAGGACCTTTAGACACGCCTTCAGCCAAACCACTGAACGGAATTACACCAAATTTGTCATGAAGCTATATTCTGTTCCGCAGATCACGTTTTTTTGTGGTTTGGTGTGAATCGGTTCAGTAGTTTCAGAGTGATTTAAGGACAAAACAATATAGATGTATAGGGATGTGGCTCCAACTGTCCTGTGCTGATATCTGATTGGCTGCCAACACTTCAACAAGGAAGTGGTGGCAGCCATCTTGGGACTCGGCATAAGCCGAGTCCCAGAAAAAGAAAGGGGGCAGGGTAGAGTCACCCTGACCCTTTAACTCTAGTGCTGGGGCCTGTGAGGGTCCCCGCCAGGGCTAAAAAGTATTTAAAAAAAAAAATCAAAAAAAAAAATCTGAAAAATCCGCAGGCGGATCCGTCGATTTTTTTTTTTTTTTTAAATGAGGTCTCCTGCACTTTTTTGTTTTTTTGCCCCTGGTTGGGCCAGGTCCTGGGGCATTTGGAGCTTAATAGAGGAGGGGGGCGCATGGGGCCCTCCTCCTTGGGCTTTAATAATCCCCGTGGACCACCACCTCCCTGGGGCGATTGAGCAAATGTGATCGGGGGTCCACTCCACCTCCACATGCGCCCTGGGGACCACCACCCCCAGGGCAAGATTCTTTTTAAGGTGGGGGAGGCTGTACAGCCTCCTCCACAGCCCCTGGGACCACCTCCTCCCTGGGGTGAATATACAAATATGAAGGGGGGTCCATCTGGACCCCGGCACCCAGGTGACCACCATCCCCTCAGGGAAAAAATGGTTTAAGTAAGTGGACCCCGATAGCATCCCTCACAGCCCCGTGAACCACCACCTCCCTAGGGCTACACTGTTTTACAAGCTGGGGGCGGCTGCCTGGGGACCAACACCTCCCTGGGGCAAATATTTTAAAAATATATATATTAAAAAAAAATTATAATTAATTAATTAATAAATATATAGGGACCACGGGGGAGCCCTTGAGCGCTCCCTCGCGGTGCCAGATAGGCCATAAAGAGCTAATTAAAAAAAATGAAAACCCAAAGCTCAGTGTGAGGGTCGCAGACCTTCAAACTGAGCATTGGGGTTCGAGTCAAGCTGGACTCTTTATTTTTTTATTTTTAAACAATTAAAAAAAATAACAAATACATTTTTGATTTTAAATTGTACACAAATATCTCATCCTGAGCATATCAGACATCAAACCCTAAAAAAACTATCTCACGCCCTCAGTTTCTCTCTCTCTTTCAATCGATTTCTCCCACTCACACACCCACTCAGACCCTTGTGCACTCACTCACAGCCCCAGTCGGACCCTCATGCACCCCCACTTACAGACACACTGACAGTTACGCACCCACTAACACACCCACTCAGACTGTCACACACGCACTCACAGACCCACTGACACCCTCATGCACCCACTCACAGACCCGCGCACACACTGAATCACCCACTAAAACACTGTTGTGTGCGCTCTCACACCCAGACAATCTGAAAGCCACTCTCACCCCCAGATACACCCTCTCACACCTATTCCCACACCCAGAGAGGTCGCAGACAACTCCTGCCATGCATGGCCAAAGTGAAATGCGCAACATGGGGTTGGGTGGTTAGGGAGGTTGTCCGCGGGGTCTGGCTGCAGGCCAAGTCTTGTGGGCAACCTCCGCTGCACATGGTGAAGGCTGTGCATGGTGTAATGTTGGGTAGTTGTAGGGGGTTGGCCACAAGGCCTGGCCCCAGGCCAGGCCCTGTCACCAACCGCCGCCGCACATGGCTGCTGATTGCATTAACGTATAGAAGTGAAAATTACTATACATTTAAAAAAACACTGAAATTCACTGAAAAAGCCAAAGGTTGCAGGGGCGTTATAGTTAGGAAGTAGAATTTAAACAACCATAGAAAATCACTTAAAAAAAACAAAGGTTACAGGTACATTATAGTTAGGCTCACATTTTAAACGTACAAAACCTTAGAAATTCGCCAGGTATAGTTAGAGTTATCTCAAGTAACTATAACTTGTGCCTTAAGGTAACTGTAACTCACGCCCTCGCCATGCACTGCTAATTACTCATAAGTTATGGCACTCATGGCATCTTTGATAACATCACTGATAATATCAATGTAATGTTTGCAGTAAAATTTTGACGAATTTGGGTCCTATTCCCATCCACACCAGAACCGCCTTTAGATAATCCCATTCCAAGGTATCAAAGGCCTTTTCTATGTCTAACGATGCCACCCAGATGTTTGTGTTCGTTGAGCTTGCCCAGCCCATTAACATGATCAGGTGGTGTAGGTTCAGAAAGGTGTTGCGTCCCGGTATAAACCCATTTTGATCAGGGTGTACTAGAATTTGTGCAATAGGGATCAGACGGTTGGCCAACACCTTCCCCGGATCTTATAAGCCAAATTCAATAGGGACAGAGGCCTGTACGACCCCATTAGAAGTGGGTCCCCATCGGGTTTGAGTAAGATCACTAGTAAAGCCTCATGAAGAGACATAGGGAAGATTCCCTTGGAAAGGGCTGAATTATACAGTTTAAGTAGGAAAAGGGTGAGCCTGGCTTTGAAGGTGGCATAAACTTCTGTAGGCCAGCCATCTGAACCCGGGGTTTTCCCGTGCAACATTTGTGAAATTGCTTCTGAGATCTGTTTCAGTATTGGGGGTTTCGAGATCTGCACACAGTGACTCCTGCAGTCACGGCAGTTGTACCGTATCCAGAAATGACCCAATTTGGGAGGCATCCGTGCTTTGGGGTGTTGTGTATAAGTCTTTGTAGTAATCACGAAATGCGGTGTTGATTTCCTTTTGCGTGTTAAGGAAAGTGCCCATCTTGTTGCATATTGTGGTGATTGGGGGTCTTGGTCTCTCAGGGCGAAGCAACCACGCCAATAATCTGCATGCCTTATCACCCTCAGCGTGTTTACGAGCGCGGTATTTGGTGTAGTCTATTTTGCATAGTTGCGTAGCATTGCAGTGTATGTCAGTCACGCACTTGGTAAAAGGGCAGCTACAGACGGGTCAACCAATAGACTTTTTTCGTATTGCTTGATGTCAGATTCTAGAGTATGCAGAACTCTGCGTAGTGTCAATTTGGAGCCGTACGACAATTTAATAGAGTGCCCTCGAAGCACAGCTTAAAAGGCATCCCATTTCGTGCCTGGGTCTGTGGCTGTACCCTCATGTGTAAAATAAGTAGTGATATGGTTGGAGATGTCCGTGCAGAAGATTAATCATGCAGAGCTTCAACCTCTTGGAAGCGCCAAGTTGGTATACAATGGCGTTCTTGGCCCCATCTCAGTTGCAGTTGTAAGTGGGAATGATCTGATTTGGTGCAACCTAAATATTCAGCCATGGAGACCCTGGTGAGTGCCTCGTTGCTATAGTACATGAGGTCAATCCTGGTGTGGATATCATGCAGCCCTGAATAGAATGAATATTTCCTAAGTAAGGGATGGAGGCTGTGCCATGCTTCATCACTTGTGTGTGTGATGCCCAACGTGTAAGGTGTTGGGTAAGCAATATTGAGTGCACTCCCGACAGTGGAGGGTGGGAACGATCTCCGTCGAGGTTTGGTACACAATTACAATCTCCACTCCAGTGAGTGAGTGCTTGTAAATTATGTAACAGGGTTGGAGTAAGGGACTGCAGAAAACAGGCCAGGTTGACATTTGGGGCATATCACGCATGATGAGCGGCCGCTCTATGGGGCGCTGTTGAACCGCACACGCAGCTGGTGAGGCCCGCGAGCCATGGAGAGCCCCCCTCATATCCAGGGGGAGCACTCCAGGGTTAAATGGGGTCCCCCACTTGCACAGCATTTGCCCCCACATGTGGACCTTTCATGCAGCAGGATCAGTAATGCAACCGGGGGCTGCAGAGCTCTGTGAAGTGCGACTTACTTGGTCGCCATCTTGGCCACGCCCCCTATATATAGATAGATATAAATATGCATAGACAGATATAAACAGATAGACATAGATAGAGATATACATATAAATATAGCTAGACATATTTACATAGGTATAGATAGACATATTTACATATAGATAGAGGGATAGAAAGATATATGTAGATAGATATATAGATATATAGATATATAGATAGATAGATAGACAGATAGACAGATAGATAGACAGACAGACAGACAGACAGACAGACAGACAGACAGACAGACAGACAGACAGACAGACAGACAGACAGACATGCTTTGCAGGGATAGTGCTCTACATCTTCACATGCAGCAGGTCAGTGCATGTAGAATTAGCATTTTGACACTTACAAGAAAGTAACCGCTCCCAGATGTTCAGGAGCTTGGGTAGTGGTCTGGGCGCTTACCCCGTTCTCGCGAAGTTTGTCCAGTACGCAATCATGTATTGCGAGACATCTCGGTCCCTAGGGCGGTAGCCGATGGGGGTGGAAAAGGGCTTGGCGAAGATGTACTGGAGATCCTCTGCATGGTCTGCCCCCATCCAGCTGGGGTAGATGGGCATTCGCGAGGGGTGGGAGAACACGTAACTGTAGGTCTTAACATTCCTATAATAAAGTGATAGGACACACTGAGTACAGAATAAAACAGAGTATTCCCTGTCATCTTAAACTGTAACTTTGGGCACCACACCTCCATCTCAGGTGATGACAAGGCTGCTATCGAACACTCAACTGCAAAATAAGGACTAACTTGTGGGCATGGAGTGTTGGTGACTGGAAGACACACTCTGTTTCATCTGTGCTGTAGTCGGGGTGTATTTGGTAGAGTTTGCGTTGAAAGAGACGTTGGTTTAAAAAGACGACTGTAGCAAGAGGGTTTGGATTGGGGGCATTGCAAGTGGGTTGGATTGGGGGCAACAGGTGGCTGAAGGACTGGACCAGTGATTTCAGGTAGCATATTGTTTACATTTGCAGTTGTAGCAGAAGAGTTGGATTGATGGCTGTAGGTGGCTAGGGGGATGTATTGGGGGGAGAAAGTTAGGATTATTGAACAAAAGGTTGCATTAGGGTCTGTAGGTGGTCAAAGGGTTGGCTTGGGGATTGTGTGTTGCAGAATGGCTAAAACAGAATGGCTGAGATGGCAGAATAACTGTATTAGTGGCTGTAGACGGCCAAGGTTTCGGATTAGTGGCTGCAGTGTTGAATCAGTGGCTACAGGTGACGGGAGGATTGGATTGGTGGCTGTAAGTGGCCAAGGAGCTGGATTGGTGGCAGAAAAATTGGATTGGTGGCAGAAGGACTGTATTGATGACTGTAGGTGGTCAGGATCTTGAATCGGTGCATGAAGACTTGGAGTAGTGGTTGCAGATGGCCAAAGGGTTGGATTGGTGATAGAATGGTTAAGTTGGCAGCTGTATGTAGTGCATGGGTTGGGTAGGTGGCTTTAGGTGACAAAGGGGATTTAATGGTGACAGATGGGTGGATGGCGGTCTGTAGGTGGTCAGTGTTAGATTGTGATTTATGTGGGAGGATAGGTAAATTGGTAGACAGCATCATGGCTATATATGGCAGAAGGTTTAGATTGGCGGCAGAATGTTTAGATTGGTGGCTGCAGGTGGCAGAAGGGTTGTTTTGCCTGCTTTAAGTAGAAGGCTATTGTGACTTTATGAATGAACCCAAAGGAATCGCAATGGTGCGTGGAGTTTCTAGTGCAAGTTGGACAGATGTATGCGCATAATGTAGTGTGGTGGCCTCAGTGCAAAGAGTAAGGAGTGGAAATATGATGATGGATTCTTGAGTTTAAAGTTTATCTTGAGGGTTTATTTATTGCCTGAATTATGTTGGTTGGTGGTAATGAAATGTTTATTTCTTTGCGAAGAAAGTGATGGGGAAGTCTTATGAATGTGATGGGGCTATGTTGGCTTTCACTGGAGGAGGTGGGATGCTAGGCATTTGTTTTGTGTTGGTTGTGGTGAAGATTTTGTTGCTTGCTCAGATTATTTGAGGCACTGGTGTTGTGCCGATGAATGTTAGATGTGGCTTGATGGTTATCATGGCCGTGATTAGTGCAGAGGTTGAAATGTGGTTATAGATATTGGAAAAGGTGACCTAATGAGCACTGGTTGCCCAGGGGGCACCTTGGTGGATTGGCGTGGTGGTTGGGTGTACGGAAGAGGCTCTTTTGGAGCATGGTGTAATTTTCTGGCATGGCTTGCCCACTGAGATTGAATTTGCACTTTGTGTATGAAATATGGATATGCTGTTAAAGATACGTCTGCTGTGTGTATGGCGGTGTTACTAGCAGCAGATTGAGTAATGTATGTTACATGCTACCCCTCTATTCACATGCTAAATTAAACAAACCCCTCCATAAAACACTACACTCTATACAGAGTCATCTGCACTAGCCCTGCATCCAACACTTCATACCACACCTGTTTCTTCTCTTTCACCAACTGCAACACACTTTTATGAGGGTCATGAAAAGGCAAAACCTAGATTGGATGAGCTACAAACTCATAAACTCATGAATTATATAATCAGATCTTCAAAGGTCTGAATGCAAAGGAAACACCTGGACTGGATGAGACACTCCCTCATGTACCTGGGAGACTTGAGATTATTTTCTGCTCTGACAAATCGGACTCCTCAGAAGCGAGTTCCTTGAGCCCACTTTGGTTTTTGAATGAAAGTTTTCTATAAGTATTATCAGTGCAAAAAGGGGTCCCTGGCCAGAGTTTACCAGTGGGGCATGGAATGCCTGAAGCCACACAGGCCAGTTCTGTTAAGATCCAGTTACAAAAGCAGCTTATCTTCAGGGGCACTTCTTGTTGGTGCTTCTCACATTATCAAGTCAGTAGCAGGCAGACTTTAGGATGTCAGACCCTAGCCTAGGGGAACCGCCTTAAACCTTTCTGGGTTGAGCGGACATAGGGCCTCATTTACGAGGCACTAGCGGCACACTGCGCCACCAAACCTTATTTTTTCTGGTGGTGCAGTATGCCAGCCCGTATTTACAAGGCCATGCAAAGCCACCTTCCGTAAATATGGACCCCTTCCACGCAGAACACTGTTCAATGGGTGTTCCCACGCATGACCCATGAAACCCAAAGGAATCGGACGCATTCCCAGATTTACAAGTCTGGGAATGCGTCAGATTCCTATGCCACCTCGGGTGTGGCATAGGGGATAAATATATTTTTCTCTCCCTTTTCTTTCCTATTTCTATATTCTCTCCCTGTTCTTTCCTATCTCTATGTGTGCAGCATTCTGCAGCACACTTAGAAATAGGAAATCACCTCTTGTGATTGTTTTTGTGCAGGAAGGGGCAACTTCCTGCACAGAAACAATCATCCCCATTACGCAGGCACTATTGTACCAGACTCCTACGCCACCTCAGGGGTGGCATAGGGAGAAATATCTTTATCTCTCCCTGTTCTTTCCGTCTTCTATTATCTCTCCCTGTTCTTTCCTTTTTCATGCTCTATGCGGGCGATTTTGGCTGAGTTGCGTGAGGTGTGGAAACATGCTCCAAACATGCAGCGCATAAGTATTATGCGTCGTGGAGAGCGAGAGGAAAGGCGAAGCTGTGAGGACCTACTGCCCAATGTCTGCATTTCATATCCTGGACACTGGGGTTATGTGGATGAGTAGGTCATGTTCTAATGCTTTCCAGAATTGGTGATGTTTGCAAATTCTCCATGTCCGAGGGATCAATCCGCACTAAAGTTTCACTCGCTGGATGGATCCTTGTGAAGGAGCCAGCCTAGAGCAGATTATAATTGGTAATATTTGAGTTTCTCTTGAAGGAAGAGTGGTTTAGTCCTGTGGATCGCTCAGTGAGATAAGGGCATTGCTTTAACTATGACTGGTCTAGCCCATGAGTACTCACAAGTATTTTCCAAGGGGCCAATAAGTTTGGTTAGTAGTATGACCGAGGGCCGCACTGATGATAGCAGGGTGGTGATTGGGGTGGGGGGTGAGGTAAGGTAAGGTGGGTGTAAGGGACGTGAAACACGTACATCTAGTGTCTGAATTGCACAATGTAAAACAAGAAAACCTGTGATCAGTCCCAGCATCCCCACTTTACCAAATTGTGTGATCCTAGGCAATTGTTTTACTTCACTTTCCCTCCTTTTTCTTCATTATCACATACAAGAGGGCCTCCAAATACATGACTTGGGGATGTGCACTGTACAAAAACTTCTCCTGTGTTCTCTTCAGTTTACTGAATATTAAGTCACTGCGGGGAGTCCTTACGCCACAGGTTTGTCGGATGGGAGCCAAGAGGAGGAGAATGACTTATAAGTTTGTGCGGCTAGACTAGACTGGTTGCTGGCTAGGAGGCGAGTAGCGATCATGTGGGTGGGACAACGGGTGCCGTCTACAGAGCGCTGGGAGAGGATGTGGCAGAATGGTCGCTGGCAGAGGAGGGGCACTTGAAACACAATAGAAATGATGGAAAACTTCAGGAGGATTTGGGTGCAAGAGTAGCGCTGTGTGAACGGTTTAATGGATCTATCAATATGCAATTTTGCATTTCCTGTGACGCCACAGAAATCGCTATTTAGGAAATGCAAAATGATATGTATGTAATTATCGATTTTCCAATAGCGATTCCTACAAAGTAGGACTCGCTATTAGGAAATTCCATTGCATTTGTTCAATGGGCTGGTTTTGCATTTCCCAAACCAAGGATGGCTATGGCAATAGGCCCCTTGTGATGCACACCAAAAATAGTGGTGCACACATAGAGCATACATACGCCCTGGGGCATGTGTGTGCTCTATTGCACTTTAAACAAAAAAAAAACATTTTTGGGTGCTTTTTTAAAATTACACATTGTTACCATCAACTTGGAGTCAATGGTATTTGCATTTCCTAAATGTCTGTTTTCCATTTAGGAACTGCTTCGTACATGTGCATTGGAAATCGCAAATAGGAAATCACTATTTGCGAATCACAAAACGCAATTTCTACTGGGTAGAAGTCACATTTTGCGATTCTCTAAAGATCTTTCTACATCTGAAAAGCCCATTAAGTATTTCTTAATGGCCCAAAATAGCGATTCAGACCGTTAAGACGTTAAGAAATGCTAAATGGCTTTGTACATCTGGCCCAATGTCTCCTGCAGAGGAAGGCTGCAGTGCGAAAGGCACGGATTCCGATGCCGAATGATGTGGCCTATATGAACCTGGCAGACTAAGGGTTTCTTGCTTTGAGACCACCACTTCCTGGTTCACTAATCTACCACACTAGACTACAACCTGAACTCACTGTCCCCTGCATAATGTTCTCCCAGAGTATTGTACTGTAAAATGTGCGCTGTTTGCGGGTTTGTTCACAGTACCCGAGTTCAGTCGCTCTGCTTGAATGTTCTTGTTACATTGAACAAATAACTGTTTTTTCTAAAAAAGTATTAAGTCAACAAGTTTCATAGGACTTCTAAAGAGTAAACCAGGGGTGTAGTCAAGCTGAGAAAGTAACCATCCAAAAGTAGCCTGGCCCTTTTGCAGGAACCCAAGGTATGGGAAAACTCACTGAATGCCCCTCATCAAGAGGTCAATTAGCTGCTTGGCTCACTTGTGACCTGAAGGTAAACTTGGAGTCCATAGCCAGTCCTAGGATGGTGCTTGTGGTCTGTCTAGTAGTCACAGGATGGGATCTCCATTGTTCTGGCCTTGACCTTGAGCTGGTTCCAAACATCATGAGACCATCGTTTGTCACAATTTTTCCAGAAGTGAGCACACTGAGGAGGTAACTTAGAGCAGAAGGTATTTTTTGTGTGTTCTTCTGTTTGTGTGAGAGTAAACATGTTGTACTTAAATCAGTAGAAAATGCATGCAGTGTCTCCTCTGAACCTATGAGATCCCCCACAAGTAGCTGGGCCTGGAGAATGCACCAATATTGCTTCATATCCAGACAACAAACAAAACTGACCATGATGAATAACATACAATACTCACTTGGCATTGCGGTGGTGCAGGGCCAGGGCTGTCTGGGTGGGAACCAGGAAAATGTAGTCTGTTTCCACGTCCACAACTGTCCTCTTCATCGTCTCCTGGTCGGGTGACTCGGGCCAGGACTGAGTGTACAAGTTGTAGACCATATTTGCACCCTGAACCCCCTTCTCCATTGTCAGCCCTTCAACCACCTTGAACACAGTGTTCCTGCAAACATCAAGAGAAAGTATATGTCTTACAAAAGAAATTGGGTGCTGATGGTTGGGAGGGGGGCCTAAGAGTCATTTAAAACAAAGATAAACTTGGGTGAAACCTGCCTAAAAAGTATTTGTTTTACACAGTTCCCACTAGCTTCAGAACAAATATAAAATATAAAAGTTTCTCTAGTGCACCAGCAAAGAGCACCAGACACAAGGCCCTTGCTGCAATGATCCCACAAAATACGGGTGCAAATCATATCTGCTAATTTGTGTTAGCACAGGGTGCTCAAACGTGCCAGATCACAGTTTGCACATGCAGGGGTGGGAAATCAAACTCGATTTATGCATGACTCCATCCACTACTGTGTATGCATACCAAGAATTTGCACAATTTGCTCCCATGATTTCCAGCAGGTTTTCCTACTGCAAATTGTAGGGACAAACTCCTGAGTCAGGCACAATTTCTGCCCAACTTGTAATCCAGTTTTAGGGGCCAACTGGAGATTACATTTTAAGAGAGGTTTCAGCTAAGTAGAGTCGACAGTGCTGCGACACATTTGTCAGATTAGATGGGCCAGGGATTTACTTCTCTGCAACTGAAATGAGATGGTAAATTGTCACTATAGAATAGGGAGCAAAACATCAGAAACTGACCAGGAGAGACTCCAGGTCCTTGTCTAACTTTCTACCTCTGATATGTTTGCACATTGTTTCGACGACACAGTGCACCTGGATGCTGTGGCACTCAAAATAGCTCCCCCACCCGCACCCGGGTCCATCTTACGGGGTGATCTTCTGAAGAGGCTGGTTGATTTGAGGTACGTCGAGGCCGGCGAAGAGGTGGCCGTCCATGTTGTTCACTCCCGCCATGTAGTCCACGTTGGCTGCGTTCTTGAAGAGGTTCTCCGGCTCAGCAGGGATGAAGTCGCCATCAATGACTGGGGAATAGGCAATATAATGTACCATGGGATCTGTTGGTGAAAAAAAACAGGAGAACGGGTGAGTCGGAAATAGCAGGAGGTTGGTAAGAAACACAGGAATTTGGAAAGCAATTGGCGAAACGTGGGATCTGATTTAGAGTTTGGCCGACACAAACGTGACTGATATCCCGTCCGCAGTATTACGATTCCCATAGGATATAATGGGATCATAATACGGCAGAAGGGATATCCGTCACGTTGGTGATGGATTAACCCGTCGGCCAAACTCTAAATCAGGCTCTTGGTTCTGAGCTTTAACAATGTTAAACTTTAGTACAGGCTATTAGCTTACTACAAATCTCCCTCAGCTGCGTCTGCTGAAGTCAACAAGTCTACAGCAAGAGAGGTGCTCGAAATTGTAATTTTATGCCCAGTCCTGTAGAATATCTCAGTTGGACTTATTTTTCTTTTAGTTTTGTTTTTTTTCCCGCAGGAAGTTGGGCTTCTTTTTAGAATGCCTGCTGAGAATGAACACAAAGAAAGACACAGGTAAGTAAAATGCTGGATTTAAGGACAACTGGAATCTTTTCACTGTTGTTAGTGTTAAGTACAGCAACATTAGTAACTCAAGTTGAGCTAGAAGAATAGCTATCTCTCTTTTTTAAGACTGCAAGAATCGCAATTTTAGAAAATAAAATAGTAATTACGGTTGCATTTACAGTATTATAATGAACTTTTCATAAAGCACTTGTTGCCAGTCTTAAAGTTATTTCTGCTGTTAAGAACAAGGATGTGATTATTAAAAGGGTGTTCACATTTTTTTGTGTGCATCTTGCTGAGGACAGCAAGTGCAGCACACAGCATGCACTGCTCAAGGAGTTTGCAAATGCACAGCACACAGTGCAGCACAGAAAGACACCCACCGCTGGGTGGTTTGTGTGGTAGAACTACCAAACTGTTAAGGGGCCCACTGAAGACTTCCACGTGGGTATGTGAATTAAAGGGCTGCACACACTACTGTGGCGGTCTTCATAACCACACCCCCTTAGAGGCAACACAGATACCAACTTGCCTGCTCAGGGGCACTACAGTCCTCTTGGAACCCTGAGACAACAGAGAGAGTGTTTCAGGAACCATCCATGCCCCTCTCCAAGGGCAGAGGGTATAGGTGGAGAGTTGGAGGTGTAGCCTCCTCCCCAGACTGGGAGCATGATAACAAACATGCCACACATAGAGCTCTAGATTAGACGTCTTTATTACTCAGCATATGATCACACAATATTCCCTGATTACATCATAACCGTTAATAACTACAACTTACCTCACAGCAAACTACGCGATCTCTCTCTTACGTCCGCCCAGAACCGCAAGGGTTCTAGAGCTCCTAGTCTCACAATACTACAGGAGGTATATTAATTTACACACATTTAGCTCATCCCCAGTAGGCTTTTTTTTTGCCTCTGCCCTTACTTCAACAACATGGAACAAGTGTGCAGAGGAAAGGTTTCCCTCATTTGCATGTAGCCTCACCCCGCCAAGCTGGGAACGCCCCTTTGCCACTGGGCAGGCACTTCTTTTGATGCTGAGAAATTCATAAGGGAACGTAAAAACAGCTGCAGTCACTTATACTAGAAAAGAAATCGGTGTTAACACCAATTGTGCACTTGTGGTCCGATGTCTCACGATTGCCCAATTTACTCATAATGAATTGAGCGCAACTGACTGAAGGATGCCATCTGTGAACTTAACTTATGGGGTTACTCTTGCACCTGGTTCCCTGACCTACTAAACTTGTAGCCCCCTTCTACACGTGGCCCGCCTCACTAACAGTGGTAGCTCCTACACTCTGCATTAAATAAGTGCACATCTGACCGCCTGCGGCGTCCCTTAGACAGCTCACAGCCACAGCTTGTTTTCTTCCAGTGCTTTATTTGCGCTAGTGGTTGCTGTTTGTGGGCAGCGGAGCTCACTTCTGTGAAGCAGGATTAGATTTGGGGGGGGGGACTTACACTCCAGGCCACTAAGGACCAGTTGGTACGCCATGGTGATGGCTTGCGGGTCTGTCACTTTCAAGCAGTTCACCATAGCCGCGTTGTCGCTCACGGGGCACCCCACTTTCTGTGCTAGCTGAAAGAATTAAAAACGAAAAAACAGGTCAAAGAATAGTTGAAGGCTGAGGGAAGCAGAAGCCAGGTCACAGTAAAGTAAATACTGAGGGGAGCAAAACCCAGGTCACAGTAAAGTAAATAGTGAGGGGAGCAGAAGCCAGGTCACAGTAAAGTAAATTCTGGGGGGAGCAAAACCCAGGTCACAGTAAAGTAAATAGTGAGGGGAGCAGAAGCCAGGTCACAGTAAAGTAAATACTGAGGGGAGCAAAAACCAGATCACAGTAAAGTAAATACTGAGGGGAGAAAAAAACAGATCACAGTAAAGTAAATACTGAGGGGAGCAAAAACCAGGTCACAGTAAAGTAAATACTGAGGGGAGAAAAAAACAGGTCACAGTAAAGTAAATAGTGTGGGGAGCAGAAGCCAGGTCACAGTAAAGTAAATACTGGGGGGAGCAAAAACCAGATCACAGTAAAGTAAATACTGAGGGGAGCAAAAACCAGATCACAGTAAACTAAATACTGAGGGGAGCAAAAACCAGATCACAGTAAAGTAAATACTGAGGGGCGCAAAAACCAGATCACAGTAAAGTAAATACTGAGGGGCGCAAAAACCAGGTCACAGTAAAGTAAATACTGAGGGGATCAAAAACCAGATCACAGTAAACTAAATACTGAGGGGAGAAAAGGCCAGGTCACAGTAAAGGAAAATCTAAGAGAAGCACAAGCCAGTCATAGTAAGGTAAAAGGCTGAAGGGAGCAAAAGCCAGGTCAAAGTAAAGTTAAAGACTGAGGGAAGCAAAAGGCCATAACACAGTAAAGCAAAAGGCTGAGGGGGGCAAGAAGTCAAGTCACAGTAAAGTAAAGGACTGAGGAAAGCAAAAGCCAGGTCACAGTAAAGTAAAAGGCTGAGGGGGGCAAAAGCCAAGTCACAGCAAAGTAAAAGACTGAAGGAAGCAAAAGGCAGGTCAGGGTAAAGTTAAAAAAACTGAGGGAAGCAAAAGCCAAGTCACGGTAAACTAAAAAGCTGAGGGTAGCAAAATCTACGTCACAGTAAAGTAAAGACTGAGGGAAGTAAAGGCCAGGTTACAGAAAAGTAGAAGGCTGAGGGAGGCAAAAGCCTGGTCACCGAAAAGACAAAGGCCACAGTGGTACCCCATAGGTGTGTCATTCTAGATGGCGTTTGCATTTTTGTTTCTAAAAACAATGTAATACACAAATGTGTGACTGTTAATGTTGATGATTGTGTAAAAACACACAATGATACTGGGGCAGGGTTGCTATGGTTAGGTCAATACAGGAATACTTATTTACAAGGTATTGAAAGTCTGACTGGCAATTTCCCACTTGTTTGTTTTTGTTAAAACAATCCACCACAGCGAGCATCAATGGAAAATAGCACAAACACATGGAATGGGCACTGAAGCCCCAGTGTTGCTTCTGGTTTAACGCAGGTTCACGTTTGAAGACCTTTGTAACATGCATCAGTTTATCTAGTACCCGGGCCCATGTGTCATCACAGGGTTGTCGGTACTCTGCCCCCACCTGCAGGATATCTCATAGTTACATGATGTCAGATGAGCAACTCAAACAAACTCAGGCTGTTGGAAGAAAAACTCAACATGACACTTCTGGAACAAGCTCTCCAGACATAATTGGAGATACCGAACCAGCAGCGGGAAGGACCCCTGTGCTTACCACCCCCATATCCAGCCCGCTTTATTTCAGAAATCATTGTATTGGTATTCACACAGCACTTTCTTATCAATTGCAAGACCCAAGTCAACTTGATATTGTGTGCCTTTACCTTTGTAGCCCAGAAGAGAGGGTCCCTTTGGATGGCCCAGGGGGTCAGGCCAACGCCACTCATGCTGATTGCTCGCTTGAACTTCCCCACGTTGTACGGAGTCAGTGTCTACAGCATCCAGAGAGGGACAAAAGACAAGAGCGTTTACTGATTGCACGCATCACTCTACCCATCCTACAAAACATGGAAATATGGCTCCTCTTGAAGACATTAAAGTGCTTAGCGATGTCGTGTACAATCCGTAACAAGAGTTTTTTGTTTCACATTACATTTGTCTTTGGTCTTTTTTGATTATTCAACTACTTACAATGTTTCTGTTTTAGTCTTGCAAAGTGTTACTCTTGTCCAAAGTGGCTCATCCCAGAAGACTGCACCCAATGAAAACACTGCCAATAAGGCATTTCTTGCCAAAGCAAGGGGTGTGTAAAGTTACTAGTGCGCATGGCTTGACATACTTCAAACGCCAACAATGGCAGGGTGTGGGAGATATCTCTGCAATGCTGTGGCTCAGCAGGATGAGAACAAGTGCCCAGGAATCAGGATGGCTATCCCAAGACATTCAGACCATCCTTGATATAGTAGGGGTAGTTTAAGTTTTCCGTAAAATGGGCTTACAGTGCCCAGGCCAGAGTTCTTCGATGAACAAGGCAGGCAAAGGCTCAGCTCTTCCAGGGCAGACATTAGTTGCTCTTCCCAGCAGACTCAACCAACACACTAATTCTAACCATCCTGCGCTATTCAAACGTCCAAGTCCTAGCGACCTGAACTATTCTTTGCGTGTGCTTGGGCATAGGATGTTTATTCACTGGCTGGTCTGGTGTTTGTCTGTTTGGATTCTAGCTGAATAATGTGTCTTTGGAAATGGCTCTTTCGCACCCTTTTCAGACAGGGAAAAGAGATTCTAGGGTGGTCACCATCTTGTCTGGGCCCGGGGAGTCGACAGCTTCATTGGTTTCTGGCAGGGCGTGTAATGAGTGGGAGCTGATGTACATGCTTTCCATAGGAGCCGGATAAGGAGATGATTAATGCGCAAAGAGGTTCCTTTTATAAGTAAGTGTGAAGAGGCTGAAAACAAACTTTTATTCAAAATGGAATTAATGGTCTTTGAAAAGGGTGGAGTCTGGTGGTATAAATCATAGAAGAAGACGAAGGTTTTTAATTGGCGTGTCAGGAAGTAGATCTTTCTCTGAGTGTAGCTACGTAGGGAGTTTTTCCCCCAAATTTGGTTGTGGGACTGTGTTGCCGGGCTGAAGAGAGCAGGCACAGGCTCCCAAGTCTGCCTGGGAGCGCTCTGGCTGGGCACTGCAGCCAATCCCAACGCTGCTCTGAGCAGCGTCAGGATTGGCCACAGGGAAGAGTGGGAGCCTGTGCATGTAACAGAGGAGGTGTGTTGGTGGCGGCATCATGCAGGTAAGTGTCTCCATGCGCCGCCCCACTCATAAAAAGTACAGCGAGCCGCTCCTGCAAACACCCTGCTTCATTGTAAACAACCCTGAATCGTTACTCTTGTTCAGTGCTCTGTTGCTTTCTAGGTAGGTTTGCCTTCAACAAAAACCTATGCATACAAGGACATACATACAAGCACCCCTTGCCCTTCTCGTCTCCCACCAAAGTAGGGTGCACTCAGACGGCAACAGATGAACTCCGTTACAATGCATTCCTGTCTGTTCCATTTTTGGTGGAAGGAATCATCAGATTTCTTACCTGTAGACTGACACTGGCTCCCCCTGCAGACTCCCCGAAGATGGTGATGTTATCTGGATCACCCCCAAAGGCAACAATGTTTCTCTTCACCCAGGAAATGGCCATGTGCTGGTCCCACAGTCCGTAGTTACCTGTTTAAAATACAAATGCATTTCAAATTCTAACAAAGGACCGCCTCAGCACAACCGGACTTTCAAAAGCACAGGACTTTCTGAAAAACAATAACTCCTCACTGCTTTACAGTCCGGCCTCCCCCGCTAGGACAACTAAAAGGCACTGAAAGCAGTAGATTTCAAAGGAAAATCCCATCTAGTGGGAGACCTTTTACCTCCAGCTTTACAGTCTGCCCTGAAGAAGCCCCAATTCTTGCAGGCGCAACGTTGGCCATCTTCATGACCTTACCACAACAGGAGAACCACCCAAAACAAAACTTTTCAAAACATGCACTGGCATCCTATCCCCATGTGTCATGGACTTTATTAAAACAAAATCAAAAGTTCTCTAGGCCTCTATTCAGTGAGCTATTGTCACTCCTTTTCTCAAAATTCTTCAATTCACCCGATACATAGAAGGTTCTAGAACAAACCTTTGTAGAGCAACTACAAGCCCACTTCAGTGTTCACACACTCCTTTTTAGTAAACCATCAAATGATACTGTCCTGCTCAAAAATTGGGATGACTTCAAAGCATCTTACACAGGTGCCACAGGCCTCCTGGTACTAGCCAACCCCACAGACACATATGAAACTAAAGGCCAAGTGTGGCTCCCTCGATAAGCAGATTATTGGACTGGCTCCTTCCCAGAAAACAGCTCAGAGCAAAACAGCATTCCTCACACGTCTTGCCTGTCATTTGTATGTTTTCATATCTAATTCTGTCCCTTCTCTTGATCATCAGCAACCACCTCCTCATATCCCCGGCGTGGAGTAGAGTGGCATAGTGTAGAATGTTGTAGAGGGGTGTTGAGAGGCATTGCTTGGAGTGGAGTAGCTGAAAGTAAAGTGGGTAGGGTAGGGTGGCATAGAACAGAGGAGCCGTGTGGAGAAGAGTAGAGGGCATGGACCAGTGTAAAGTAGACTGGTGTAGAGTGAAGTGGCGTAGAGTAGAGTGGCACAAAGTGGGGTGACAGAGTTGAATGGCAAAGAGTAAAGTGGAGTGGCATAGAGTACAATGGCATAGAGCAGAGTGGCAAAGTGGAATGGTGTAGAGTGGAGTACAGTGGCATGAGTGTCACTGATTAGGATAGAGTAGCATGAACTGCCATAAAGTGGAATGACAGAGGTGTAGACTAGAGCGGCATTGACAAGAGTGGCGTAATGTAGGGTGGCACAGTGGAGTGGCATAAAGTGGGGTAGCATACAGTAGAGGGCGTGGCATAGAGTGGCTTAGAGTAGAGTGGCATAGTGTAGACAGGCTTAGAGTAGAGTGGCATAGAGATGGGTACCAGTAGATTGGAGCACAGTGGAGTGGCATAGAATGGCATTGTGTGGAGTGGTGTGGTGTAGAGTGGCATGGCATCGAGTGGAGTGGCATGATGTAGAGTGAAGTGGCATGGTGTAGAATGGAGTGGCATAAAATACAGTTAAGTGGCACAGAGTAGAGTGGAGCAGAGTAGAATGGCATAAAATAGAGTGGTGTGGCATTGCATAGAGTAAGATGGCATAGAGTGGAGTAGTGTAGAGTGGCATAGAGTATGGAATGGCATAAAGTAGAGGGCATAAAGTTGAGTGCATAGAGTAGAGTGCCATAGAGTAGAGTGGTATGGCATGGAGCAGAGGGCCGCAGAGTGGCATGGAGTGGCACATACTGGGGTAAGGTAGAGTGGTGTCGAGTGGAGCAGCGTAAAGTGCACAGAGTAGTGTGCAGTGGTGTAAAGTAGAATAGCAAAGATTAAAGTGGCATAGAGTGACATGGTGTAGAGTGACAACCTAGAGTGGAGTAGCATAGAGTGTAGTGGTGTACAGTAGATTGGAGTGACATAGAATAGAGTGGTATAGAGTTGTGTGTGTACAATGGTGTAAAGTCTGTAGAGTGGCATAAAGTAGAATGGCATAGAGTGAGATTGAGTAGAGTGGCGTGGAGTAGAGTGGAATGAAGTGGCGTAGAGCAGAGGGGCATAGAGTACAATGGCATAGAGAAGAATAGCCTGGAGTGAAACAGAGTGAAGTGGAGGAGAGTAGAGTAGATTGGGGTAGAGTGGATTAGCGTAGAGTGCTGTAGAGTGCACTGTGTCCAATGGAATAGCGTGAAACAGCATGTAGTAGAGTGGCGGGCAGTAGTGTGGAGTTGCATTGAGTAGAGTGGAATGGCGTAGAGTTGAGTGATGTAGAGTAGAGTGGCATACAGTTGAGTAGAGTTGCGTGGAGTAGAGTGGCATAGATTAGCATAGAGTAGAGAGGCGTAAAGTGTCGTGAAGTGGCATAGAGTGGAGTGGCTTCGAGTGGTGTGGGGTATAGAGCGGTAGAGTGACACTATGGAGGGGAGTGACAAAGTAGAATGCCATTAAGTAGAGTGTAGAGTGAAGTGCATAGAGTGGAGTGGCGTAGAGTAGTACAGTTGTGGGTGTAACTGAAGCCTCAACAGAGATGGCAGATAGGGTGAAAGCGACATAAATTGAAGCCGTATGTCTATGTTAAAAACAGGAAAGCACACTGCACATCCAGAAATAATTCTGAAATGCTTATGAAATAAAAAAGAAAATAGTGCTTTGCAAAAAGCTTGGCCCGTGCTCCGGGGAGGAGCTAACACATGAAAGGAAGGGAAAGCAACAGGAGCTAAGTAAGCGAAAGATTGCAAATGAGAGTGACAAGAAAAACAACTAATGGTGCGCTGTGGACGGGTTGTAAGCCCACTGAATTGTAAACAATACGTCTTGCAGCACAGCACACGCTCTCTGTAGGCGAGACCTAAAAGTGTTAGGAGCGCCTTGCAGAGTGTGGCATGATGCCCCTGAGAGTACCACGTCTCAATTATAATCATAGGACTTGGGTGTATTGCCCATCCCCTCCTACCACCCCCTGGCAAGCATGATCAGGTTTTTATTAAAATCTCTGCAATTCTCTGGCAGAACCATTATGAAGGCCTTGGACAAACTTAAGTGAACCGCTTCACAATAGTCAAACAGAGATGAAATGAAGTCACTGGCAAAAGAAGAAACCTGATGTGGTCAGAAGACAATTGCAGGCTCTAGTTCAGAATAAGCTGATAATAGAAGCCGCCCCCTCCAGTAACATAACATAACATAACATGCGTATTTGTAAAGCGCACGTTCACCTGTAGGACTCTTGGCGCTGAATAACTGATGTTTATCATTACCCAACTCAATGGTACTCATTTTATTGACCTCCCACCCCATATTCTAAATATATACTCTAGAACAGGTGTCTCCATCCAGTCAGTCCTCAGCTCCAAGTAGCTCCCAGACACCTTCATAGTAGGTTGGTTAGCACAGGGTCACGTTTTCCTTTTAAAATTAAGGAAGGCTGTGTTTATTTGGTATTATTATCAACAAGTTGCAGATAGTAGGGCCTGATAGCGAGCAGTGCTCCATCAGGTTTACGCTGGGGCTGCAGCTGGGGTACAGAGGTGAAAAACTGAAGCACTGAGGTATTTAACTCTTAAATAAAAAGTCCTTGCCAACTCAATATTGGAGGGTGAGAAAGAAATGATGCTTCTAAATGCTGTTAAATGGGAGAAAATTAAAATGAAAAGTTGCCTTAATTATTAAGTTAACACTTCATTTTAATTTTCTGACATTTCAAAGTGTCACATTTACAAACACAGGCCTCTTACTTCCAGAGGCCAGTAGACACTGCACCATATAGAACTGAAAAATACAGTATTTTGTTTTTAAAAATGGGAGAAATTCAAAGTTCAGGAAAATGTTAAATTTTTAAAATATTTTGCCAGAACATTTTTCTGCACTTTAAATTTCTCCCATTTAAAAAAAAGTTGTATGTTTGTATTATACAGGGAACGATGCCACATATGGTGAAAGGTATGTCCTGTGACACAAGTATGTACAACATAGGCTCTCAATTACTCATACACATATATCCCATTCATACGCACGTGTTCATACATCCTCAAAGACCACGCTCTCACTGACACACATGGCAGCCCTGTCATACTGCTGTTACTCAAAGTATTTTGTTAGAACCATTGTATGTGGTTCTATGGATGTTAGGATTAAAGTCAAGGAAACTGGACGTGAGGGAGTCTGGTAACAATCCTTGAGTTGTGTAGCTTTCAGCAGCTCACTAGGATTTCACTGACCAGAAGTAGCTCTCACTTCAGAAAAGGTTGGATCCCCCTACTCTAGAACTTGTCATGCTCATGCCACTAAGATGGGGGTGGGGTACCTCAGCTACCTTGTAGGTGTTCTATTTCTATAGCATCTTCCCATCTCTTGACAAAACTATAAACACTATCCTACTGGTCAGGTAAATAGCTACTACCCTTTTGTGTGTACAGATGGGATGGATAAGGTGATTGGTTGAGATGTCACCTATGAGTAGTAAGTTTGGTGTCATGTGTGCTCCACACTTGATATTTTCAACTCTGGGAGCCCATTGGAGGGACCTTCTACCCTCTGCAAGTGCTCGGCCTGGCCATCAGTGAGGAGGGTCGTCCTTGAATTCTGATGTCCTTGTGCTCAGTTTCAGAAGCCCTAGAACCTACGGACGCCAGGGGGCAGTGTGCGTAGGAATTGCCAACTCGCTCCTTGCCGTCACCTCCTTCTTCAGCTGAGACCATGGATATTGGTTCACCAAAACATCACGGGTAGCGGAAGTGACATCACACACCCTTTAACCCCATATGACCTGATAAGGTTAATCTCTTGTTCCACCCTCCACAGTCTGCTTTTTGCTGCTGACTGGTGAAGGAAAGAGTCACAGAGTTTTAAATTACAGAAACTAAGCTTAGCTCTCACATACATGTTTACTTTCAGTTTATTCTCTTATCTGCCTGTTTCTAGTGTACCTCAAGCCTGGGTTTTAAGTTTTAAGTGGGGTGGGACCTTTAAAAACACACATTGAAACGGGTCCCTATTGGGACCTTTATTCATGTCCTTAACCATACAAACAAAAACACCGACCCTTTTCTCGAAAATGGGTGCAAAAACCATTAAGGTAATTCAAGTCAGTGATGCAGTCCCTGTCACTGTTCAAACAATTTATTTCATGTCAATCAACCAATCAGTAGTTGTAAAGCGTGGCTTATCACCCGTGAGGGTATCCAGGCGCTAGGTTGCTGGGCTTAGTCAAAGAGTCTCCTCCTGATGTCCGTCAGGAAAGAGAGATGTTCGGAGGGGGAGGGCGTTCCAGGATTTGGCAGTGAGGAGGGAGAAAGAGTGGCCCGTGCTGTGGCTACTGCGGATGCATGGTGTCTGTGCTAGTGCGGGGGGAGGAGGAATGAAGGTTTCCGGGTGGTTGGTGGAAGTTCAGGCAGTGGGCCATGTTTGCTGGTCCTTGGTCGTGAAGGGCTTTGCAGCGTGCCAGTAACTTGAATTGGCATCTTTCCTGGACGGTGAGCCAGTAGAGGATTCTCAGGTCTTGGGTGATGTAGCTCAGTTTGGGCAGGTTGAGGATCTATCTGGCTGTGGAGGTCTGTACTGTCTGGAGCCTTCTCATGGGTTTGGTAGTGGTTTCTGCATACAGTGCATTGCAGTAGTCAAACCAGCTGGTGATTAAGGCTTGCATGACTGTTTCTCTCGTGCTGATGGGGAGCCATTTGAAGATTCCTTGGAGCAGGGGAGACTGTGTTGATCTGTTGTTTCATGGGGAGTTTGCTGTCCAGGATGATGCTGAGGTTGCGGGCATGGTCTTTTGGTGCGGGAGATGGTCTGGGTTCGATGGGCCACCAAGCGTCATTCCAGAGGGAGGAGTGCTTGCCAAAGATCAGCACTTCGGTCTTGTCAGTGTTGGACTTCAAACAGTTGTCCTTAATCCTCGCAGTGACATTCTTCAAGCAGTTGTGTAAGTTGCTCTTAGTGGTGGTGGGGTCTGCTTGTAGAGAGAGAATGAGCTGGGTAGCTTCGGCGTCGGATATGATGTTGAGATCGGGGGTTCTGATGACGGTGGCTAGAGGAGTCATATAGGTGTGTGGCTGATGATGAATCTTGAGGCATGCTGCGGATTCTCTGCATTCGTCCCGTGTGGAATGATGCAATCCACTTGAGTGCATCTCCCCTGATCTCGATCCGGTGCAGTTTCTTGACGAGTGTGTGGTGGGCTACGGTGTCAAAAGCTGTGGAGAGTTCGAGGAGGATCAGGGCCGCTGATTCTCCCCTGTCGAGCAGGGTGAGGATGTCATCAGTGGCGGCGGATCAGGGCGGTCTTGGTGCTGTGGTTGGTGCGAAAACCAGATTTGGAGGTTGCAAACTATACATGCCCCTATTTCCTACAAGCATTTTCTTTTCCCAGGTGTGTTCTATAGTTTTGTTTTTCATTCGTCATAGGACTCTTGTCATGAATTAATCATCCCCATTTGATGTACGCGATCTCAGATCGTCTCCCAATCCCACCCACCCCCTATTTAGTGTCCAGTGCTGCGTTGCTTCTTAGCTAGGTTGGCGGTATACAAATACCAATGCGTACACAGCGCATACTGCGGACTGAGTCACCTCTAGGTGCCTAGGTAAGTTCAGTGTGTGGATGAGTGTTCATGGTTTGGCATGAATGAGGGTGCTTGCTGTCGCTGTGCGATAAAGGTGTTGAGACTACACACACATCAGTCATTGGCCTCTCTGCAAAGTGATGCCTCATATGTGCCAACTGTAATTATGGTTCAGTGGGAAAGGGTGTGAAAGAGTCGCACAGCTGTTGAAATATGGTTTGTGCCAGAGAAGAGAAAGTAAGAAGCTGCACAGGTAGGGTAAGCAAGTGAGTGAGAGTGTCAAGGAGAACAAGCATTGGCAAAGACAGTAGATCTGTGTATAAAGTGCTAACACATGCAGCATTAGCACATTTGACAGAGAGCGCCAGAGGGACTTTTAAGAGGGAGCTGTAGTTGTAAAGTAGTCCCTCATGCAATGATGCAGAAGGATGCAGAAGGATACACACAAACCACCAATAGCATTAATTTGAAGATAAATACTCCACTGAGGCAAGACTTGATTGGCAAATGCTGCAAGAAACTGGTCAAAGAAAGCCGGTGCATGAAAGGGGTGGACCCAATATATTATATTGTTAGCAGTAGGTCTGTTTGACAGCTGTCCTATTGAAAACCCAGACCTACAAAAAGAAGTTCCCGTGGAAGGGGAATGTGAAAAGACAGTGATGTGGAGAAGGGAGAACAAGTGTGAGAATGCAGAGTAATGTGAAGGTAAGAATGAGTGTGGTTACTCATTTATTCAGTATGCATAAAGATTAGTGCTAACAAGTGATTTTAAAGCCAGTAGGTCTGGTATGTTTTAGGTTTATGTGTGTGTTGTTGTGTGATGTATTTGAACGCACTTACAGAGATCACAAAGAAAGGCACCCAAATACTGGTCAGGTGGAGTGCTGTATCACTCATAGAAGATTACTTCTCATGTTTCAGGCACACCCACAATTACACAGGCCACGCCCCTAGAAAACAATAGTTAGGCTTCTTTGGCCACACCTGATTTAGAGATCCCCCATCTTTCTCATCCCACTTAAAGCACTGCCTCTCTCATTCCTTTGTTGACGCTCTTCCCCACCATGTTTTGTTCTTGTTTCACCAAATCTCCTAACCACTCAATCAGATGTCCAAGGCCAACTACTGCCACCCACAAAGCACCTTCCTGGTGAAATTCTATCATTTTGAGGCAGGTCATTCTATCTACAAGGCTTCTCAGTCATTCATTTGCTCCTGTCCCTTGCAGCACTTTAAGACAGCTTTAATGGTACTGCAGAATCACAGTTTCATTCATTCAGTTACAGGTGACAAACAGTGCTGCAGATAGGGCAGGTCCATTGGACTGTCCCCTAGTTGTCCAATAGCTGGTGTGTTCCCTCCAACCCCAGCATCTCCCAGCCTTCACTCCCCACAAGCATCAATACCGACCATTGCGCGTGTGGTGGGGGACCCTTACCTGGAGCGTTAGCATCTCCGGTGCTCAGGAACCCCAGGGGGCCCACGCGGTAGTTGAAGGTCACCACGATGACGTTTCCACGCACTGCCAGCTCTTCACCATCGTACAAGTAGTTGCCCACGAAGTTGGCTCCCTGACTAGCCCCCAGCAGGAAGCCTCCACCATAGATCCAAACCATGACGGGCATGTGGGTGGAAACTGCAGGAGAGAAGAGAAGGCGTCAGCGCCCCCTAAAGGTAGGACATGTGGGTGTAGAAGGTGGGAGAGAAGACATTGTGCCAGCAGACCCTGCAAGGGGGCCATGTTGGTGGGGGCTGTGTGATAGAAGAGAAGGGGTCAGTGCTCCATGGGGGTCGGCCATATGCGTGCACACTGTAGCGGAGAGGATATTGGGTCTGTAGGTAGGGCATGTGGGTGGAGACTGCAAGAGAGAACTTCCTGCAGGTAGGCCGAGTGTAGGGTTGCCACCTGGTCAGTTTTATACCGCCCATTTTTTTACGCCACGGTCGGTACAAATATTACAAAAATCACCTAAAGTCTGTATTTTTCTCCTTATCGGTACATACTTTAAACAGTAAATATTAGAAGAAAACGCTATGAAATATGTTCTACAACTGGGCTGATGACACCTGACTGATAATTAAAGTAAACAAAGACAGAAAAGCCATCAAAAATGAATATGGTCGATTTCACAAAGTTCTACTAAAGAATCATGTCTGGGCTTTTGCAGAATGTTAATAGGTGAACCGATGGCTGGTATTTTGTTTTGGTGAAGGTAGCAACCCTAGCAGCTTGGGTGAAGGCTGCTGGATACAAGAGAAGGTATCAGCGACCCTTCGAGGTGGACTGCGTGGGTGGAGACTGCGGGCAGGAACAGACGGTACCTACGCGGGGATTGCGGGTAGGGGTGTATGCGTCATGTCCCCCTGGAGGCGTGGCAAAGCGGGGCCCGGACTCTGAGCTTGTAGTCCCCTCCCTTATGTATAAATAGTGGGTGCTGTATACATCTGATTATGTGCCCCTCTAGTAGGCCACACTCGTTCCCATTACTACCCATGGGTTCAGTTGCAAGGATCGAATACAGGGAAGGATTTAGGGTGGTGCAACTGGTGCCAATGCGCCGGGTGCCGACCTCAAGGGGTGCGGTTTTAAAATATCTTAGAGGATTAAAACCACTTGATGGAGACTTCCTTGTGTGCCCAGAAGTTTATAGGAAGTTTTAAAAATGTCAAGATAACTCTGGGGATTGATGTACCTGCTGGAGAGAGATTTGAGTTTTGTCTAGCGCAGGTAGTGCAGAGGGTTGATACACCTGCTACAAAGCACCTCTAACGTGAACAGCACACAACTGTATTTGATGTAGATAGCTCAGTGGGTTGCTGCTTTTGTCACAAAGATCGTTTTGTTGTTTACAACTCGTAAGTTAATATAGCAGCATAGTGAGCTATGAACTGCCATCAAACATCTGCATGGAAACTAAAAAGGCATAGGTTTAGAACCTTATGTTACTTCCCCTTTCTTTGGTGGCTAAGAGTGGTTTGTTGGATAGAATGAACTCTTATTAGTAACACCAACTCCTACCACTCACTGTTACATTTTAAATCCTGAGTTTCTGCTTTTTGAGACTCAGCACTCTTAAAATATACTGCCTACCAGTATGGATGGCATGTGACTCCTACACCTATTCAACCTCTTTGGTAACATTTCCTAAACATTCATTTACACACTTGTATGATTCATTGTTTCTCTATAATGTGTGTGGGACTTAAAGCGCTCTAAAACCATACATTGGGATGACAAGCACTATAAGAGAAACTAAATACATGGGCGATGAGGGGGTACCCTTGGAGTGTGTTAGTGAGTGAGAATGCATGAAAGAGGATGTAATTGGGGGCAGCAACAAAGATTGTTGCATCGGGCGCTACCAGCCCTGAAGCCGGCCTTGATCAAATATTAACACAAACCAACAAGTGTTATTTCCATCAAAAAGTACCTTTTTGTTATCCGCCTTAGGTCATTAAAATGCCTTTTTACCCAAATGCTACAAATTTGACTCTTTCGCTTTGGCATAACATAGGCCCCCGCAGCCCTCACAGTGGAGGGATTGGCCAAGCTCCAGGGGGCTCCCTCAGCACAGTACCCAAGCCTGAGAGCTCCTGACTGAGTCTAAAAGACGGGGGTTTCATGTACTTTTCAGGAGGGCCCCTCAAGTTTCGGGACGCTCTTTTGGGTGTGAGTCTCACTGCCTGGCACACAACCTCACACTCTGTGTTACACACCAGCGGTAACAGTCTCACAGCTTGGACCACACTCTTAGTTACGGTGTGTGTTATTTTTCGTAAGTCTCATAGAGAATGGAAAAATCCAAGATGGATGCCCAATGATTGCTTCAGCAAAGTGGGAAACAGGAAGTGACGTCAGACTGCTGCAAAGAGGATCTTAGCTCACATAGGCCTCTCGAAAGATGCCTCTTATAAGCAGTGCTTTAGAACTGTGGCTCAAACACAGGTACTTTCTAGTTAGGATGAGGCAGGTGTACCCAATGAAACTGGAAAATACTGTAGCCCCGAGAGATGTGCAGTATGTTCAGATGTGCCGGTTATGAATTTGGGGGTCTTCCCCCATTTCGTGCACTATGTGATTTTCAGCAAATGAGTGTGGGACTAATTAGGCTTGGGTGGTATCTGTCAATCCTCTGATAAGTGAAGGGGGAATCTTCTATTACCATCCAACTCTAAATCAGACCCTTTCTCTGCCAATATTCCTTCATCCACATAAACAGGTGCATCTAGAAAAATGTGGACCCCAGTGGAAAACAATGCACACAAAACTTTATGTTTCAGTGACTCATGGAACGGAGACGAGGCCCCCTCAGTCTGTACCCGGAGAGTGCTGTTTGGAATAAGCCATCACTGCATGACAGGGAAGCTCACAGGTTCCTGAGTGAGCAGTAAAGTGCAAGCCCTGGTGTCACCAGACAGATGGTGGTGCACTCATGGCCACTGCGTGGCACCAGTAGATTCTTGTGATGTAGGCATGTGCAGAGGTTCCGCACTGCACGGTTCTGTGCAGCTCTTCTCGGCACAAAGAGTGGCACATTTGTGAATCTACAGGCTGTGGGTATCTAAGTCTGGATCCAGTGGTCGTGGGCGTTGCCAGTCTGAATCTGGATCATGGGTCTTGCCAGCTGGGATCTGGAGGTCATGGGCAGACTCAACATGAATCGTGAGATGGTGGGCTGCGTGATCTTGGATCCAGACGTCTCATCTGCACCAGCCTGGATTTAGAGGTCACAAATCCATAGATCATGTGTTCTATCAGCCTGGATCCAGAGATCAAGGCTGAGCCAGGATTGATCCTAGGATCACATCCTTTGTCTGCCTAGATCTAGAGATCAGACCCTGTAGGATCACATCCTTTGTCTGCCTCAATCTAGAGATCACAGGCAGGATCCAAGGATCACATCCTTTGTCTGCCTAGACTAAGAGATCACAGGCAGGATCCAAGGACCACATAATTTGTCTGCTTAGATCCAGAGATCATAGGCTGGAATCAAGGATCATGCATTTCATCTGCTTGGATCCAGAGATCACTGGCTGTTTACTCCTCAATCAAGAGTACATGGACTGAGTAAGCCTGAATCCAGAGAATGTGTTGTTTGAGCCTGGATGCAGAGAACACAAGATGTGTGAGCCTAGATCTACAGATCACAAACTGTGTGAGTGTGGGTCAAGAGATTTCACACTGTGTGAAACTTGATCCAGAGACCATGGGCTGTGTGAGCATAACCTCTGGATCCAAAGATCACATGCTGGGTGACATTCAATTCAGAGATCACAGTATGAGCCTGGTTCATGATATCAAGGGCTATGAGGGCCTGGATGGAGAGATCACGGGCTGTGGCGGCCTGGATCCAGAGATTACAGGCTGTGAGAGATTGGATCCAGAGATCATAGCTAAGTGAGTTTGGATCTAGAGATCACAGGCTGAGTGAGCCTGGATCCAGTCATCACGAGCTGAGCTGGACAATGTGAGCCTAAATCTCGAGCTGTGTGAGCCTGGCTCTAGGGATCATGGGACGTGTGAGCCTAGATATAGGAATCATGGGCTGTGTGAGCCTGGAATCATGGGCTGTGTGACCCTGGCTGTAGGGATCATGGGCTGTGTTGCCTGTATCTAGGAATCATGGGCTGTGTTGGCCTGGATCTAGAAATCATGGGCTGTGTGAGCCTGGATCTAGGAATCATGAGCTGTGTGAGCCTGGATTTAGGAATCCTGGGCTGTGTGAGCATGGATCTAGGAATCATCGGCTATGTGAGCCTGGATCATGGGCTGTGTTCCTGGATTGAGAGATTATGGGCTGCTGTATGAGCCTGGATCTAGGGATAACGGGCCGTGTGAGCCTGAACTGAGATCAGGTGCGGTATAAGCCTGGATCTAGGGATCAGAGGCTGTGTGAGCCTGGATTGAGAGATCATAAGACGTGTTTATATGGAACCAAAGGTCAGTCACATCCAGTCTCAGCCCAGACTCTGCAGGCCTTACCACCATGGAGTTAGAGGCAGTGGTCTTTGAAGGCCAAGATCCAGAGGGATTAGTCCTCGTCAGATGAACCCACCATCAACTTACTTCCCTTCCTGGACTGCGGGATCCAGATATTCAGGTACAGGCAGTCGGTACTCCCAAACGCCTCGGTCTGGTCTAACTTAGTCTGCAAACAGCGGGGTTTGAAATCTTGGGTCTTCAGCGTTCCTGGGAAAAAAAGAAGAAACACGAGGACAATTGAAAAAACCCAACACACTGTTCAAGACCTCTTTCCATGCCCCGTTCATCCCATGTTTCCAGGCTGACTGACTCCACCCCAGTCCTTACAGCAGTCCAGAGTCAACTCATTGTTGGTAAATCACACCATTCCCCAGCTGTCCTGTAAAGGGCCCTTCCTAGTGAGTGAGTGCCTGCAGTGATCAGGTCACAACATATCTGAATGTCATGACTGAGAGTTAGCGTGTGCTGAGTCCCTGTGACCTCTAGAGGGCACTACTGTTCACTGCTCAGTGGGGTTGATAACTGAAGGAGGCCTGAATGACCTGCTAAGCTGGGCCAGACTGAGACTGGCCTATCGGACAATCTGGCCATGGCAGAAGGACTTGCCTGCCGCACAGTGTGGACCAGTTTTGTGGATGAGCGGGGAGCAATTTTATAGAATGCGGGGCCAGTTTTGTGGCTGTTCTGGAGAGCTCTCTGTAATGACTAGGATGCAGCAGCAGGTACCATGGTGCAAGCAATGGTACCTTGTGCCGGACACAGAACAGCATGCACCGGGCAGCACACAAGATATGGAAGGAGCCGCGTCATATCATATCACATCAAGTGTGCCACGGTCGGTGGTGCAGCTGTAATTTGAAAATAAATTAATTGCCATCTACTCTACCACCATTGGCACACACACCGTCCCCAAATTCCTCATTCTCTCCTTCCTTAGTCAGGCAAGGTGCTGAATGCACCAAAAATGCCGGTGATGCTGGAACAATTTAAGAGTTGGGCAGCGCCATCAATTGTGTATCAAGGACGTCATAGAACATGTGAAAATTCCAAGTGTCACACAAAGAACAAGTGTAGCAAATGAGCCACACCCACTCAGCGGGAGCATGGTAAGGGAGTGGTACACAGCCTGCGGTGCATTTTGGATCACACAGGCAGCTCATTTTCCATTGAAATGACAACAACATGTGCATTGACATGCAGTTGTACTGATAAAACTATTCAGTGCACAAACGATAATGTGTGCAAATCAGTTTCCAGCAAATATTTATCGTCTGCACATTACTAAGTACAACCTCCTTAGTTGTTTTGATCCTATTAAAATCTTTGGCCCTGATTTCGGACTCCACAAAAATCTAAATACCATTTTATGCTATGGGACTTTGATTGCGGCGGACGGCGTACCCGTCACAGTTGTGTAATCCCTCCACTGAGTTCTAAATCAGCACCTTTCTAGCCTTCACACTTCAGAATTACAAAATAAGTTCTTCATGTCTGCTTTCCTAACTGCTACTTTTTGAAATATTTGTACAGTTCATTTACAGGTAGTTGAATGTTGTTCATTGTTACAGAAAACCCAACACCCTGACCTTTAACTTAAGTGGGTGAAGTTTTTCTTCCCCCCAGGAACTGTTTGAAAAATGCACTGTGTCCATTTTTAAAATAGCTTTTTGCCAATAATTAAAAAACTGTATTACTTACATATTTCAAACAAAGTACTGTTGATACATGTGTGAAATACGAAACTTTTAAGGTACTTACCTGCAACTTGAATCTTGTGGTTCTAAAAAGAAACTAAGAAAAAATATTTTTGCAATATAAAAACCATTGGTCTGGAGTTAACTTATTGAGTGTGTGTTTCTTCTGTTTTCTGTGTGTGTACAACAAATATTTGCACTACCCTCTGATAAGCCTAACTGCTCGACCACACTACCACAAATAGAGCATTAGTATTATCTGTTATTGCCTCGGTCAAGCCTCTTGTGGAACCCCTGGACTCTGTGCACACTATGGCCCTCATTACAACTTAGGCGGTAACTGACGCCCTACCGCCACGGCGACGGCCGCCAACATACCGTCGCCGTGGCTACCAGCCGCCCACCCACATTATGACCATAGATGGAATTCCGCCAGAAGGATGGTGGAATACCGTCGACGGTCATGGTGGCGGACGGCGGTAAGGTGGCGCTGCTGCCAGCACCAGCTTCACGCCAGAAAAACACCGGCGACCGTATTATGAGAAATTATACGGCCTGGCATTGTTTTTCTGGCGGACGCTGCTGCTGGCAGCAGCGCCGCGTCCCGTCTCCTGCCGGAGGACCCCCCGCAAGTAGATATGTAGGGTTCTCCAGCAGGGGAGGGGGGAGGGAGGTGTGGGGTGGTGTGTGCGTGTGTGTTGTGTGTGTCTGTTTTTGTATGCATGCATGCGGGTGTGAGTCTTGTTGAATGCGTGCGTGAATGACTGAATGTGAGTGTACGTGTATGTTGTGGGTTGAGGACGCGTGTGTGCGACTATGTATGTTGGTGTGTTGCGGTGTGTGGGTGTGTATGTGTGCACGCGTGGGTGGATGTGGGTATGCGTGTGTGTATGATTGTGTATGTGTGCGTGTGTGGGTGTGTAAATGTGTGGGGGGGCAGAAGAGGGAGTGGGAGAGGACTCTGGGGAGGGGAGTGGGGCTGATGAGACCCCTATCAGTGCCAGGAAAGGAATTCCCTGGCACTGATAGTGCGTACCACCATGGTTTTCGTGGCGGTACGCTTGCCACGAAAACCATGGCAGTAGGTGGGGTCATAATCCCGAGGGTGGGATTGTGACGGCCGCCAGATTGGAGACCAAAGTCTCTAGCCCAGCGGCTGTTACCACCCTGGCGGACAGAGTGGTACATTGGTGGTTTAGCTTGAGCCAAACCACCAATGTCATAATTTAGGAAAAGGTACCGCCAGCCTGTTGGCAGTAACTTTCCTCAAATTACCGCCGACCTCCAGGGTCGTAACGAGGGCCTTTATCTCATTGTGATATAGTATAGACAGAGCCAGCTTCCTACATATATCATTACGGAGAACGTGACTAGAAGAGTTCAGTATTGTAATATCCTTCCTTTGCAGGTATGTTACAAAATGACCTGATTTTCCTGACTGCCTTTCTAAATTATTGTTGGATATCTTCCAGATAAGGTAGTGTAGATTTCAATCAATCAGCAGCAGAAAAAGTAAACTCCTGCAGCACAATGTGTACAATTTGCAGCAGTTGTGGTTATTTAAAAAAAAAAAAGTATCACTCCCAGTTCTGATGTCCTCATCAACCTTTACAGAGTGAAACTAAATTCTCCCAGAGGCAGCTGCTCCAAGTGAACCACGTGTCCAGGAACACAGGCAGACACTACAGGTCATATTTACAAGCCCCCTGCGCTGCCCTAACGTAATTTTTTGTTTTTACGCTAAGGAGGCGTTAAGGAGGCCCCCACCATGCACCGTATTTAAAAGTGGCGCAATGCATGCATTGCGCCTTTTTGTAACCCCTTGCACCACATTATACCTGCACCAGGTATAATGTATGCAAGGGGGCATTCCCACACAGGGAGGCCCAAAAAATGGCGCAGTGAAATTTACATGATTTCACTGCGCCCTTTTTTCCGTCATTTTAATGCCTGCTCATGGCAGGCGTTAACGTGAGCAGGCGTTAACGTGACGCTCTGATAATAACCTATGAGCCTCCACGTGCTTTGCTGGACGGGCGCCATAATTTATGGAGCTAATCCAGCAAATGATAAATGATGACGCTATTGTGCATCATGGTGCAGCTGTTTAGTAAAGATGGCGCTACCACGGTGAAATTAGAGTCGAGAAAAGTGGCGTATCAGAGTTGATGCGCCACTTTCTTCTAAATATGCCCTTATGCTCATAAGGCGCCATCCTGTCTCTTGACACGGGCACGTGCTGTGGTCGCCAGGTATCTAAAACAACACTGGTGTCTCTTTCAAACTGATTGAAATGAAGGCCAGACTAGTAAAATCCCTACTCTTGCTGCCTTATGACTACTTGACACTACAGGACACTAATGTGGATGTCATTTGTTTTTGGAGGGCTAATGTCATCAACACCACAAATGTTTACACACTGTGCAAGAAGTTCTCAAAGTCATTTACCTTTTCACAGTTTTGCATTCATGGAATAATGGCACCACCCTGTGTCTACTTGTGTGTGTTACAGGCACACATTACATTGCAAGCCAGGCATGTTGGCATTGCTACGGCTTGTTTTAGTGTGTGAAAGTTCTTTGAGGTTATTCAGTCTAAGCACCTGTTTCTGAAATGTGTTGGACTTTCCAAATGACATTTATGCATTATTTACTGACATTGCTAAATTACTGTTATGGTGGTGCAGGACCAGCCTTTGGTCTGGAACATAGAGGTGTACATTGGAAGGCAAAATATCACAGGCCACAGAATCTTCCAGAAGGTGGATGTACCCCAATTATGAGCTGTACCACTGACTAAAGTTATTTAGCCGATAGGTGCCTTGGTAAGATTCGAAGCGTCTCTGAAGATGGAACAGAGTGAAGGATCTGCCACTGACTGCCTAATATGTGCCTGACGGTGCCTTTGTTTGGTGGGGTGTTGGGGGGGGGGGGGGGGGTGTTGGGGGTGGGGGGGGGGGGGCGGGGGGGGGGGGGGTCTGCGCATGTAATGCAATATATCCCTATTTCAGCCAGGGCAGCCCTGGTTGCACTGGTCAGTCAGTCACTTTACAAGTCAGTTGCTGGGCAGTCCATCCCTGCTGGGAACCCTACTGTCATTACAAAGGCGGTCATCAATAAGTTATTCAATAAGTCAATGCACACCTCTCACATCAGTGATATATAGACAATTGTTGGGGTTGGAAAGGTGGTCCGGTGCTCTCTTGGGAGCTGGGTCACTGCAAGAAGTATATTATCCAAAGCAAGGGAGGGGCACAGAATATCCACATATAGGACAAAGGGTCTCGTGTAAGAGTGAGAGAGAAGGCGGTCAGAGGAGCATGAAAGGACATGTGCCTGTTGTGCACTCCCTCAGTCCAGGAGATACCCTAAGAGCACAAAGGGGTTTTACATGTTTGCACTGACTTGGTTTCTTTGTTGGTCTTCTCTTGGCACATCAGGTTCAGTGCCCTTGGAAGTGAGTGAGTTGCATTAAGGCATTGCATGCGGTTCCAAGAAAGGATTGTTTTGAGTGAAATTGAGCATCTCCGGCACTTGAGAGCCACACTAGAGGATGCTACAAGCGAGAAAACAATATGGATAAAGCAAGAGAGTCTTTGCCAAGTATAGGAGATGATAGTCCAGTTTTCAGTTCATTAAATTTAGAATCTTAGTATTGAAATGTGGGAAAGGGTAGAGATGAGGAGGCCATCAAAGGACTATGGGCAGAAGACATTTAAAAGCCATGGTATAGGGAGGTCTTCAGGCAGAAGATATCTTAAAGTTATAGGATGGGGAGAACTGTGGGAAGAAGATATTTAAAAGTCATGGTATGGGGAGGACTTCAGGCAGAAGATATCTAGAAGTTATAGGGTGGGGAGGACTTTGGGCAGAAGATATTTAAAAGTCATGGTATAGGGAGGACTTTGGCAGAAGATATTTAAAAATCATGGTATGGGGAGGACTTTGGGCAGAAGATATTTAGAAGTTATGGGGTGGGGCGGGGTAGAGGGGAACTCCAGGACCTTAATAACCAAGGCTCCATCTATGAATGTAAGGCAATAGGAGTTACACGTTCTGTCTTCGGGAGATTTGGCGAGAGGGAACTCAATGGATCCATGAACCAAGGCTCCACCAAAGGATGCCAAGCAGAGTTTACAGAGCAGAGGGAGAAGCTCTTTCTGCACTAATGTAAAATCTAGCAGAGTCCAATATTTTGTAACTGTCATCTTGCGTAAAGAGTTTACCATTTTTGGGCCAGTATATGTGTTCCGTATTTTGGGCCTGATTGAGATCTTGGCAGACTAGTTATGCCAAAATAAAAATCCTATTTGATATAATGGAATTCATATTTCAGCGGACGAGATATCCATCACCGTTGTGACGGAGTAACTCGTCTGCTAAAATCTCAATCGGGCCCTTAATTTGTAATTATTTACATCCTAGGGCTCCTGAACCATATCCACTACATCCATAGAACACAGTGAAAATTAAGAGTTGAGAACCCTGAGGAGGTGGAACCGTGTCAGGCTGAGGAGAAGGTGCCTGTCCAACGGGCATCTTTTACCTTTCAGCAGGGGTACAGGTCTGAGGAGAGAGTGAACAGGAACCCATGCCCTGTGGAAGGTGTTAGGTAGATGGACATCTCTTACCTTTCCGGAGGGAGTGCAACTCTGAAGAGATGGCAAAAAGGGACCAAGCCCTGGAGAAGGTGCCCACTAGATGGGCATCTTTTTTCTTTCCGACTGGGGTGCAGCTTCGAGGAGAAGATGTAAAGGGACCAAGCCCTGGTGCCCAACAGATGGGCATCTCCTACCTTTATCACTGGGGAGCAGCTTCTAGGGGAAGATGAAAAGGGGCCAAGCCCAGGACACTGTGCTCAATAGACATGCATCTTTCACCTTTCCAACTGGGGTGCAAGCTTCGAGGAGAAGATGTATAGGGACCAAGCCCTGGTGCCCAACAGATAGGCATCTCCTACCTTTATTACTGGGGTGCAGCTACTAGGGGAAGATGAAAAGGGGCAAGCCCAGGACACAGTGCTCAATAGAAGGGCATCTTTCACCTTTCCAACTGGGGTGCAAGCTTCGAGGAGAAGATGAAAAGGAACCAAACCATGGAGAAGGGGCCCAGTAGGTGCGAAATTCTTACCTTTCCAGCCTGGGTGAGGCTCCGGCTTCTCTAGGGTCTTAGTGGGAGCAGCGAAGGGGATCCCTTTAAAAATATCAACGTAGTCTGCAAATAGGAGTCCGAGCTTCTTGCTGGTCCCCTCGACCATGCCTCCTTCGGTGTGCACGATTCCAAGCTGGGAAGAGTGGATGGAAAAGAGAGATTTAGAGCAGTCTCAGGTGGCAGTGATGGGGCATCAATGTAAAAATAACCAAGGAGACAGGGTTCCACAAACCAAAGAACAGTTAATCAGGGGCGACTGGTGTTCATGGGCAAAAGGGGAGTCGTCCTGCCACCCTTCATTGTGGAGAGGCAAGAACAGGGAATTAAAAACAGAGCAGCTGAAAATAAATCAGTGCTCGGAGACAGTGTGCTGAATCTCCTGGGTGAGCTCTAGTGAGATCTGCAGATGTCCTACTGTGCAAGTGCCAGTCCGGCGAGGTTGTCTTCGACCTGCAGGCACGAGCCACAGCAGTGCCCTCAGGAGAGGGAGTGCTGGAGTAGAAAGCCATGGATCCGGTTGCTTTTGGGGTGCAAAAAACAGTGGCTCTAAGAGGAGTTAGGACAGCTCCATTCACTTCAGTGGCTGGCGTGGGGCAGGTTGATGAGGACAAGGAGGGAGTGGGTGGCAACAATTGGTTGATTGCACAGAGAAGCAGACTGTAGGAGCGTTGCAGGGGGCGCTCTCCTGGCAGTAGTACATGTTTATTACTGCATTTAGTTTCACTTTGAAAAAACATTACAGAGCAGAGCATGACAAAGTATTCCTTATCTCGACTGTAGAGGTCCGAGAGAGGGAAGTAACCAGTGCGGACAACAATTGCACTAGTGGACTAACAGGTAAGTGTGCAGTTAAGCTTCTACCTGCATCAGGGGCATCGTCACACCCCCTCCCCCTTTGGCAGCTATTGTGGGGTTAGATTCTTGAGGGGCCTCTTCTGTTTGCAGCTCGGCAGACAAGGGCTCATAATTAACTTGGGAGGGTGAGTGAGTGAAAGAAAGGATGGGTGGATGCATGGAAGAAATGGCGGATGAATAGATGCATGGATGGATGAGTGAAAGGATGGACTTAAGAATGGAAGAGTGAAAGGCAGGGAGGGTGTATGAGTGAAAGGGAGGATGGATGGATAGATGATGAGAGGATTGATGGTAGAATGAGTGAAAGGATGGATGAGTGGAAGGGTAGATGGATGAATGGATGGGTGGGTGGAGTTAAAGTGTGGAGAAATGAGTGAAAGGATGTGTGTGAAGATGGATGAGTAAAACAATGGATGGATGTGTGAAAGGCAGGGTAGATGGATGTCTGGATGAAAGGATGAATTGATAGATGAATAGATAGCTAGATGGATGAGTGAGTGAAAGGATGGGTGGCTGACTGAAAGAGTAAATGAAGGGATGTATGAAGGGATAGATGGGACAAAGGATGGGTGGAAGGATGGGTGGAAGGCTGAGTGAAAGGGTGGATAGATGGATGAGCCAAAGGGAGGATGATGGATGGATGGAGCGAAAGGATAGATGGATGATTGAATGGATGGATGAAAGGAGGGGTTGGATATGTGAAAGAATGGATGATTGAGTGGATGGATAGGTGTCCCTGGACCAGCGGCGGCTCTCCTTTATGGGCTCCACAGGTACACTACACCCTCCTTGTTTTGTGGTAATTATTCACTCTTGATTTAATAAAAATAAAGTGTAGACCCGCTTCAGGCCCAGCAACAAACTGAGGCAGTAAGTGACATTGTCTGACTGATGACACAGGTGCATGAAGGGGCCCGCACAGAGTGTTCAGAGCTGGTGAAATCCCAGCGCTGTGAGCATGTCTGTGCGACTATGCGCCTGAGTTAAAGTGAGACAGTCAGTCAGAATCAGTGAGAATGAGTGACAGTAAGGACGAGTATGTGTGAGTGAATATGAGCCAGTGAGGGAGAATGACAGTGAGTGTAACTGAGCGTTACTGTGTGTGCGACTGAGACCCAGTAAGACTGATTCAGAATGAGTGGGACTGAGTGAGACAGGGTGCGCCAGAGTAGAATTGTGAGAATGCATGAATTAGTCAGAATGAGTGAATCAGTAAACAGTTCAAAAAAGTGTGAGAGAATCCTTCAAGGAAAAGCTCTTTGGAATTCGAGCCAAGGATTATGCCCCATGACTTTTAAAGGTTGCCACCCGCCACTCCCCTTGCTAATTAATCCCACCATCACCCACCCATCACTATACATGCACGCGGTTCAGTTTCATGCACTAGGCCGCCATCTTCAGACTGCTAAACCCAAGACGTCTGACACACACATTAGCCTAAAGGAGCTGCATGCATTTGAGGGGACCCGATGAGCTGTAGCTGTGTGTGCAGTCATTGTCACCTTAACATAATGAGCTGTAGATATGCAGCTGCAGGGGTCAGTGCGCATTCAAAGGACCACTAGCAGCTGAGTGAGTTGTATATTTGATGGGGGGGCAGTGACCAGACGTGTGTGTGTGTGTATTTAAGGGGGTGTCCTGATGAGCAGCATGCTGTAGGGGAGGTGTGACCAGCATCGGCATGATGAGCTGGGGGTATATGTGGAGGGGCTGCAGTGACCCAGCTGGCTATAATTTTGAGGGAACAGGCATTCATGAGATCTGTGCCAAACATCCCTCTGCAGGGTGCTGCGCGCTGCCATCCGAAGAAAGCATTGTCTGTTTTGAACCAAATACTTCAAAATATGGGGAAGGTTTCAAATAGGTGATATTTACATGAATTCTTAGGTTTATCAATCCTGCAAGCTGGTAAAAAGAAGGTCCTATTCAGGGCTGGCTTTAGTGCTGGTGGCACAAGTGTGCAATCTTTTACACCCACCCTCCCCCCCCAAATGACCTCCTCCTCGGATTCCCTCACTACCACCCGGCAGAAGTGCCCCTCATGTCTCCATAGCCCCTCTCTCACATACATTTTATTTGTTTTAAAGCACTGGTAAAGACTGGCTTTACTAATCCACTTAACAATATGGCATAAAATACAGATCTGTTCTTTGCAGCAGGCACATTACCCCAACTGCGCTACTTTATGGGGAGTCAGAACTGCCACATACAAAACTGATCTCTTTCTCTCTAGCAGGAACATTAATCACAAGAGTCATCTTGACATTTTTATTGCTGCCTGAACGCTGGACGCATAGGGAACTCTGCAGCAGGTGCTTTTAAATCGTATCTTATTGCTAAACACCCTAGCTCAGTGCCACCACCACCACACAGGTCAGCGCCCAGTACGGCCGCACCCGTCGCACCCGTCGCACCGCCCTAAAGCCAGCCGTGGTCCTATTCACATCTGAGCCAGGACAGATCGGGCTAGCAACGGCCTAGATGAATATGAGCACAGAGAGGAGAAGCGCGGCCACCCCCGCATGAATGGAACAGTCCATTTAGGAATGTGAGCATGACGTGTCACCAAAGAGGCGGGCCAGTGCAGTGGAGGCCAGCCACTGGGATTTGGGGAGACAAACTTGCGAGTAGTAGTTATCATGAAGTGGCACAGAGTGTAGTCCTTTCAAGAGACATTCTCTCCATTTTCCACTTTGAAAAAAGCTTGGCAACTCTCTCTTTTGATAGGGAATAAAATTAAACAAAAGTTAACTTAAACTTCTTAGCTCCAGTCACTGCCTGTACGGGAAATAGTACCAAAGAAGATAGTAGACACACTGCCCACCGCCCCCACCCCACCCCACAATTTTATATGTATGAATGTATGTATGCATGCATGCATCTATATAGTATTTCTAGTGCAAACCTAGCCAAAAGCGAGCGGAGCACTGCACCGGGCCAAGACCAGCAAGAAGTCAGCGAGCGATAGGAGAGGTGGCTGGTTGTGTATGGTTAATGCATTGTGAGGTAGTGTTCTTTAAAGAGGTGCGTCTTCGATTCTTCTCAATACGTTGGGCCAGTCCACATGGATACGGGGATGCTGTTCCAGATTTTGGGTGCACAGATAGGGAAGGCCTGCTGCCTTGTATTTTTTTTTTTAACACCTTTGTCTGCAGGGTGATGGTGACCTGGTTTGTGGTCAGCCGAGATCCACCAGAGATGGTGAGCCTGTCTGGAAGATAAGCAGAGGTGCTGGTCGTGATGGCTTTGTAATTGATGCAGCGGGTTCTGAAGATGGTGCTTGTCGATAAGGGGAGTCAATGGAGTTCCATCTGGATGGGGGTGGGTTTGTGCTCTGATGGCATGGAGGTGCATACACTGGAGGGGCGTAGAGTGTAGCAGAGTGAAGTGGAACAGCGTATAATGGATTAGAGTAGAGAGGAACAGAGTGTCAGAGTGGAGTTGCATACAGTAGAGTGGAGTGGGGCAGAGTGTTATGAGTGGCATAGGGTGACAAAGTACAGTGGCATAGAGTGTCATGGAGGGGCATAGAGTGGAGTAGAGTGCCAGAGTGAAGTGATGTGGAGTGTTAGAGTGGAGTCAAGCTGGGTTGGATGGCAGTGGAGTGGTGTAGCGTGGAGTATTATAGAGTGAAGTAAAGTGGTTTGAAATACATCAGAGTGGAGTGGTATGGAGTAGCATAGAGTGTTGTTGAGTTCTGCGGAGTGTCCGTGGTGAGTGGTGTAGAGAGGAGTAAAATGACTTGGAGTGTTGTAAAGTGGAGTGGCATAGAGTGTTGTGGAGTGCCATAGAGTGGAGAGGTGCAGAGTGTCAGTGTGGAGGGTTGTAGAGTGGCACTGAGGAAAAAAGTGGAGTGTCGTAGAGTGGAATAAAGTGGAGTTAAGTCTAGTAGAGTGGAGTGGCACAGAGTGTTGTAGAGTGGCATATAGTGTTGTGAAGTGGTGCAAAGTGTTGTAGAGTGGCGTATAGCGGAGTGGTGTACACTGTCGTAGAGTGAAGTGTCGTAGTGTGGAATTTTGTGGCGTGGGGTGAGGTAGTGACACAGAGTGGCCTTGTGTTGTAGTGCAGAGTGATGTAGGCTGGCATGTGTAGCATAGAGTGGAGTGACAGAGTGGAGTGGAGTGGAGTGGAGTGGAGTAGAGTAGAGTAGAGTAGAGTAGAGTGGAGTGGAGTGGAGTGGAGTGGAGTGGAGTGGAGTGGAGTGGAGTGGAGTGGAGTGGAGTGGAGTGGAGTGGAGTGGAGTGGAGTGGAGTGGAGTGGAGTGGAGTGGAGTGGAGTGGAGTGGAGTGGAGTGGAGTGGAGTGGAGTGGAGTAGAGTGGAGTGGAGTGGAGTGGAGTATGCACGGTGTGGTAGTGGCACAGAGTGGCCTTGTGTTGTAGTGCGGAGTGATGTAGGCTGGCATGTGTGGCACAGAGGCGAGTAGAGTGGAGTATGCACGGTGTGGTAGTGGCACAGAGTGGCCTTGTGTTGTAGTGCGGAGTGATGTAGGCTGGCATGTGTGGCACAGAGTGGAGTAGAGTGGAGTATGCACGGTGTGGTAGTGGCACAGAGTGGCCTTGTGTTGTAGTGCGGAGTGATGTAGGCTGGCATGTGTGGCACAGAGTGGAGTAGAGTGGAGTAGAGTGGAGTAGAGTGGAGTGGAGTGGAGTAGAGTGGAGTAGAGTGGAGTAGAATGGAGTATGCACGGTGTGGTAGTGGCTGCCATTCTAGGCAACACATTTTCAATTGAAATGACCATTACATGTGCACATGCAGTTTTACTGCTAAAACCATACAGCGTATACACAATAATGTGAGAAAATAGCATCACCATCATATAGATTTGTTTTGTTCATATTAAAATATTTGTTTCCAGCACTCTTCAGAAATATAAAAAAAAATGTTTTTTTTTTTGCTTTGTGCTATCCTGTTTCTGATACATTCTGAAATATTTCCACATTTAATTTACAGACATTTAAAATTTGTTGTATGGTAGAGAAAAGCCTTTCCTTTCACACACCCAGATTGTCAGCTAAATCCTCTCATTTTGAAGTCAGACAAAGAAATGTAAACACCAGGCTCCTTCAGAAGACACAGTCTGACATTCGATCCCTCTTTTTGAATGCACAGCAAATTTGACAACATAAGAGCAAAAGTTACAGGCTGGTTTACAGAATGCGAGCACTCATGGAACAATACAGTAATAAGGCTATGCTACATGAGAGGGGAAAAAACATGCTGGATAGCCTAAAACAAATAAAGTCAGCAAAAGGAAAGCATGCAAACATGAGTTACAAACCACAAAACCAATGGTAAGAAATGGGCAGAATGCATTCTTAGTTCAGCTTTCAGAATGTCCCTAAGATGTATTCAGCAACAAGAGAGCTGCTCTGTCTGGTAGGGGAAAATCAAGGGCAACCCAGTATGCCAGAGGAGAATCTGCATGTAAACAGTATATAAATTATACTATCCCTTCTGGACATTATTTGATGAGTCCAGAAGGAATATTGTCATTTCATTAGGATCTGAAAGTGCTGGCAGATGGAGGAGGATGTGTTCAGGACCACAGCTCTTCCAAAATATATTACCGTGGCCCGTGACAATGAAATTGCAAAATCAATCTGCGATGATAAATGTGCTGTGTTGTCTTTGCACTGTTGAGGTTGGTTGTGGCTTTGGTGATCTAGTGTACGTAAAGAAGCAGTTTGAGTGGTTTATTCATCTGTAATAAAAGACTGAGGGGGTGCTACATTCAAGTGCCAGTTTGGTTTGATTACCAAGGTGCTAACACATGGTAGAGAGAGAGTTTACTTAGCAGAAATGGCAGTGCTTGTGGAGGTGTTGGCTTGGTGGGTCTGTGGGATGCGGGTGCAGGGGAGGCTGTGGAGAAGCAGCTCTCTGCTGATGTCATGGTCTGTAGTATTACTCTCATTGGGTCAAATTAAAGGCCAAGATTCCTTTGGTGAGGTTGGGGGAGTCTGCTCCAGCGACTGTTGTGTATCATTTTTCAGTAGTTTCTGATGGGCAGGTGGTCGGCCGTGGTGTTGATGTTGGTAGCGAGTCCAAAGAAGGAATGGAACGCCCATGCTATTTCTGGGTGTGGACTACTGCGAGGAGGCCTGCTTTGGACAAGAACCCTGTCCTGTGGAGACTGAAGTGGTTTCTGCAAAGGATGTTGCGTTGGATTCTTTGGAGAATAGGAAGCCGGAGCAGTAAGAGTGAGGTTTATTGACAAAGAATGTTAGTTTCTCATGATGGTGTACCTTGAGCCAGAACATATTTGGAGTCTGCGTATTTCATAACCTGGAAGTCCAAGCCAGAGCCTGAGTGGTGTAACCCTAAAATAGCTCCGGTCAGACGCACCTCTTTGGAAGGAGACGAAGGGCAAAGTCAATCTCTGGGTTTTCAGGTGGCAGCCACATGCTCTCGTGACCACACTGACTTGCGGAGTCATCATCAGTTCCCAATCAAGTATGGTATGGCATCCATGTTTGTATCTAGTTTCGCCGCTTTAAGGCCTGGGCCCAGGGTTGTCTGAGATGGGAAGAGATGGGCTATGATTGGGGATTTGTCATATTGCAGAAGCTCCATTTTCTCCAATTGCTTCCTCAGGGACTCGTACATGATGGACCTCTTGACCACATAAAAGGAGGACTAGCATACTTGTCTTTGGTTAGGGGAATATTTTGAGGATTATTTGCCTGCCACAGGAGTAGTTTCAAACATGTGAGACCAAAGACCAAGAATGGAAGCAGGTGGGGTGAGATGTGATGAAATATTCTAACACCATTGATGCGGGCTGTCTGGGATTTGTGGTTCTGGGTTTGTTCACAGACAGGAGTCTGATTCATTTCTATGCGATGGTCACTAGACAGTGATAGAGTGCTCCTGCTTTGTGTCCGCTTTAATAAGTTGTAAGCCCAGAGAACTGTGCTAAACAGATATTTAGTGCATAGATTCCAAACTGCAACATTCAAGGTCAGTTCCTGCATAAGGTATATTCACAAACCAGACTAGAGGGAGTTGCAGAAGTCTTCGCACTAGCAGATATCAGTGCCCAAGACCATCGCCTTGTAGGCATTAGATAAGAAAAGAATGATCCACTTTGACTTGTGGCGCTGGAAAGAACAGCTCCAATCCGAAGTTACAGAGGCACATCCTCTACCCAAGACGAACCTCAAGTGGTCCACCTTCCTCAGGGATGGAAGACGGGATCAACAAACAATGAAGAATGACTAAAGGCGGATTGTCCCTCTTGGATATAGAGCATGAGCTCAGTCTTCCTACCATGTAGTGGCAGACGGACTGAGTTCATACAATACTGCATGGCAGCCACACATTGCTCTGGTGCAACCAAGATCTTACTCTCTGAACTGATGGTAATTTAAACTGAGTATCATTTGCATATGTCTGTATGTGGACTTGGACTGTACGGAACACTAGGGAGTCAGGAGGTGCATTAGAGAGAACTGACAAAATCACAGAACTCTAAGTACACCACATGTAAGAGTAGCTTTAGCGAGTCAACAAGGCCATACCAGTCAAGTACACTCAAGTGGCCCCAAGTGGTCTCCAGACTTGTTCTGACATAGTGACGCATTCGTCTTATAACTTTTGTGCCTCCTGCAGCAACCTTTGTAACAGGGAGCTTTTCCGAAATGGAACAGAATGTGTTGGTCTAGTGGCCCTCAGTCCTCTGATAGGACGCCCAATCACGCACAATTGTAAATCAAGAGCTTCAAAAGTATGGTGACTGATGCTGAACTTCAACCGGAGCTCAAAAGCCATTCTTTTACCTATCTACCTCATTCTCTACTTCTAGTCTTGGGAGTGGTAGAGGAGTGCAGGAGTAAAGCAGATGCAGACTGACTAGCTGGCACTGGTAATCCAACAGTCTTGTGCCATGGTTCACCCAAAGACCACTGTGAACAAATGAATTCAATAGCCCTCTGCAAAGGCCTTGTGGTGCCCCCTTCCATAGACTTACCGTGGTGGCCTGCACCGCTGCCAGGCAGCAGGCTAGTGCCACAGCTCGCATCCCCCAGGTGACCATGTCGACTGCTTGATAACCAAATCCAAAGCTATGACCTACGATGACACTTATATACACTTGTACTCCGCCACCACTGTGCTTAGCATCAGAGGGAACATAACCACGCCCACTCCAGATAAGGTGGGCGTGCGGTTTACCTATCTGGAGTCGTCCATCAGTCTCATGGCTGGGAAGACCTTAGGAGGCCATCACCTGCTGCTGTTTGTTATTTCAGGCCCAGGGCCAAGCTCTTATCCAGAGGTAGCCAGGTCTATTTTGAACCACTTCTGTCAACAGTTGGCTTCCAATAGCAGGACAAGGGGGGGTGAAACTGTTTTGAGATTGAAATCCATATGGGGAGGCAAGGTGGGGGTGGAGTTAGGAGATATCTGTACACATTTCTACTTTAAAGTGAGGGGAAGAAAAAGGCAGTCTAGGACTTAATTTGAGCAAAAACATTAACTGAATTCTGTCATCTGAATTTTATTTATTGCCCTCAAAGCAAAATACTTGTGCAATCTCTATTCCAGAGTGTTACAAGGCAATCTGGTAAAATAACTCACTGAATGTATGTAGTTCATGAATTTAATGACACTACCACCTGTTAATCAGACGATTTTAATAATTGGAAATATTGATTGTCAAGATAAGAGGATGTGAAAAAAAACACTAGAGCCCTGATTTAGAGTTTGGCAGAGGGGTTTCTCCGGCACAAATGTTACACCACATTACAATTCCATTACAGCCTATGGAACTTGTAATACAGCGGACATGATATCTGTCACGTTTGTGACAGAGTAATCCCTCCTGCAAACTCTAAATCAGGCCCCAAGTGATCTCTTAGTAAGTAACGTTGAGATAAAAGACGCCACCAGGGCCTTTGCTCCGTCGGTGTCCTGCCTGCTCTAGAGCCGCGGACCCAGTCAGGTCTCGAGCTGCTTGGATAGTCTTCTTCTCTGCCTCCTCAGGGGTTTCCCAGCCACTCTGGGTGGTAACAAGCAGAATGCACTATGTGTGATGAACAACATGTAGAGCAGAAGCCGGCTGTGCTGCCAAGCCTCCGGGCTCCTGGCATTCTGGGCAAGGCCCCTGCATAGTGATACCCTACTCAAAATTTCCATTGCGCTTAAAAGAACAAACAACAATACACACTTATTGGCCAAATTCAAGTTTTTTCCAACTCTGAACATCAAAGACTTCATAAATTGATCAATGTCACAATGGTCCAAGTCCAGGAGGCTTTATTGTCCTGTCAAACAAACTATACGTCTTACCTGCATCATTTTATGTTGTTGTAAGGCTAAATATCCATAAAGATTGCAATGTTATTTGTAATTGTAATTATCTAGCGCTTACTACCCCTGAAACGGCACCAAAGCGCTTTTCGGGAAGTAGCTTGCTACTTCAGAACCCAAAAGGGTCAGTGATGGATTAGTATAGGGAAATAGGAGTTAATTTGTGCGATGGACACGTGAGTCCGTTAGTTGGATTGAATAGAATAATGGACAGACAGAAGAAGGAAGAGTCTAGAAAGTGTTAGCTGGGAGATCATAGAAGTAAGATGAGGTTTGGGATGAATAAAAGGAGAGATGGAGGAGGGGAGAGTCTCTAGAAAGGGATTAGGGAGATCACAGTAGTAAAGTGAGGTTTGGGATGAGTCAGAGGAGAGATACGAGGGAAGAATGTAGTAGGGTTGTTTGGGAGATCATAGTACTAAACTAAACCATAGTACTAAACTAAGGTTTGGGGCGAGCCAGGAGGGAAAGGTCTAGGAAGGGTTATTTCGGAGATCATAGCAGTAGAATGAGGTTTGGGGTGAGTCACAGAGTGGCGATCGAGGATAGATTGAGAGAGGTCTTCGTTGACACAGAGTAGTGCATTGGAGAGAGAGTTTTTTTCTCTTGTCTGATCTACGACTCATCAGATTCCTGGAGACTGACAAACAAATGTGCAAAACTACCTGGATGAGGTGTGGTGCCAGGATGTAAACCACCAACATTTAAACACTGAGTACCACGGATTGCTTACGCATTTCTGCAGAAGATTAATCGGACTGGCGCGAAACAGTAAAACTCACAGCGCAGAAGGTCGTGGTTCTACAGTGGGGTTAGTGCACTTTTAGTTTATCGAATGAGTATCATATTGTTCTAGACACCGAAGATTCTGTCAGTGCTAAAGCATTTGAAACTTTTTTTACGGTTATTACATTTACAGCCGCAGTACTTCCCTGCTGAATATTCGATTAACACACAATTTGATCTCTGGTAAATGTGCTATTGACTAGGCGCTATTGGGGGACGGAGGGTTGTTAGTTTCCAGGATCAGTAGGAGTATTTCTTAGGATATTGCAGCAGAGCATTAAAAGTAGTTCTTCAGCACTACTACAACCAGGAACTGTGGACCATGGGCCATATGTACTAAAGCATTTTCCCATAGACACAGAATGGGTAAAACCCTCTGATACATCTGGCCCCATGTGTGCTCTGCTCTTGGGAAGCATTCAACAAGAAAATTTACCACACACATTATCCGAGCCACACTAATAAAAAAAAAACACTAAGTAAGAGGAAATGTTTTGTCAAGAAAATAAATGCTTTATTACATTTCTTTTGAAAATGTCATAAAAAACTGAACTAAAGCGGGTTCTTTCTTGTTCACTTGCTGCAATGGAACGGTTAGTGTCCAGGAAGCAGTGCTTAGTAAGTGTTATGAAGCATCCAATGCGGTTCCCCGTTGCTGGCCACGCCCCACATGTCTGCCAATGGGAACAGGTCGCCTGGACTCCGCCGTCCCTCATCTAACATGGTCTTTGCATCAGTCAGTAATTGGCAGCTCTACCTGCCGCACAACACCCTGCCCTGGCACGCCACCATGACCAGCTCATAGAGAGGAATGCAAATGGCATCTATACCAAATGGATAAAACAGTGTTGCATGTTTGTTGACATGTCCAATGCATAGGGCTACAGACGAAAGTGCTATTTTTCCTGGCTCCAGAATCTTTCCAACCTAAACCTGTGATAACCCTTTGACAGTACTACCTTGCGAACAGAGACAAAAAACACAGTTTAAGGGGAAGTGTATCTGAAAATTACAAAAAGATTTTCAAACTCAAGGGGAAACCCAGGTAGCAGTCCAAAAGCATTGACTCTGGAAATCCTATGGTAGCGTGGATTCCTCTGTACAAGGGAACCACGAATTGCACATCTCATGGCTACTACTTTTAAAACAATTTACTAAAACAGCCTTGTTGTAGACACCCAGAGAGCAGCAGCATGCCTGATGGAGATGGAGATATTCATGGCAGCCAGCACAGCAGACATCTAGTTGCCCGCATTGGTTACGAGGCAATCGAATCTCTCACCTTAAGTCTACACAAAAATCCGCAGGAACTGCTTGACTCGTGACAAGTCACTTACAGTCCACTACGGCTGTTGCTTTACGTCATTTCAGAACAGGTCAACAGAGCAGGCAGCTATGGCTTAGGCAATGGGACTTCCATGAATGCCCAGACATTTAGCATAGATTTTCCTTCTTGAAATTTACTAGATGCTGCCTCTGGAAGTGTTCAAATACTTGGGCCCTAATCCAACTGGCCACAAGCCCCAACCAGCCCTGTGAGCATGCGGCACAGAGGAGATGTATTAAACTCACTAGATCGTTCCTGAAAAGTACTTCTGGTTGCACTAACAGGTCAGCATTCTTACTAACTTGTGTCAACGTGGCTGGTTTGTTGGACATTTCTTCCAATCAAGCTTGTGACATTCAACAAGCCACATTTTTATTAAAGACAATATAGCTAGTCAGAGTCAGGACAGGGATGCACAATGTGAATTCAGAGGATGGCGGATAAGCCTGCATCTTGGTGTGTGTTTTGGACACAACTTTCACTGATATTCATAAAACAGGCAGTATGTGACAGCTTGGGCATGACACAATAATAGTCACCACACAACCCTGTTGTGACAACTTCCAAAAAGACCACAATACAGAGTAAAGATTTTCTCATTTTCCTGAAATACCTGAAAAAGTAATTGCTCAAGACAATAAGTCTGGTTTAGTTGACCCAAAGTTCTTTCATTTTCCTAGCATTTCTCGTGCATAACTCAAGTGGCCAGATATGCTCTTGACTGTAGGAGGTGCAAAAGAGAAAAAGTACAGAAGGACCTTAAACTAAGCAGGGAACACATTGATCAAGGAGGCCAAAGGAGGTCTTAAATCAGCACAAACATTCATGAGGCGGAGGGCGTGTGGACGGATTTCTTGAATAAAAGCACAGGTTGGATGGATTGCTGAATGGATGAACACTGCCTTGTTCCCACTGCCCTGGCGCTGGAGATGTGATCTGATCTTTTGTCATCAGGCCACCATGCTTCTCGGACTAATGCCGAGTACCTGTGGACAGTAGCAAGAATGCACCATCAGCTGACAGTCTGTTGGGTTGAGGCAACAATTCCTGTTGTAAGCACCCTTCACACATAGTCCAGGATCTCTGTTTCCATTTCATTGTCACTGCCATCCGAAGGCTGGAATACAACCTCGTCTTCCTCTTCGTCTTCACCTTCCTCATCCCCAGACTCATATGCTCGTGGCTCCTTGCTGGCAGTGCTAGCAGGCTCAGGGGTGCTGGAAAACAGGGCTACCCAAGAGAGAAGCAGGGTTAATAAATGCATCAGAGGAAACCATTCCACAAAGGAAATCTTTAAAGACATCACAAGAGTCATAGCCTTGAACCAAACTTCTCATCCCACCACAAGAGTCTTTCTGAAAAACCCAACCTGTCCTGCCAATTTAAAAACCTGCCTAGGCCCCAACCCCCCTGTGACACAAGACAAATCAATATCTAGACCCAGATCACCAGATGATTGTTCCCAGAACCAGCCCAATTGCATCATTCAGGATCTATTGGTGGAAGCAAAGCGAGAATAGTCCATAGAGAGAATCTAACAGCTCATCCCACCAGAAGAATCTCTATGGAGAACATACCCTTTCCTAATATCTGATGTACCTCTAATGAAAATCAGACCTCATGTCCCATGAAAAGACTTTGCAAAGACTGGTATTCAAACTGGGCTGACCATCTATCTCCTCTCCCCCTCCCTCCCAGGGGAAGAGGGCCCAGAATTTATTTTAGTCTCAGGTGTGGTGCCAGTCTCTGGCCAAGAGGAGCATTTGTTATGCCCCTAGCGAAAGAAACAAACTTCACGCTTAAGACAGTGCTGTGCCTTCGGTGACAAAAACGGAGCAGCAGTGAGACACTATGTGATTGGCTTTCAGTAACATCTTTTTTCACTCATGTGCCAGCTGGAAGTTGGTGTCAAAGGTATTATAAGGCACTCATGGTTTGATTGCATTTTAAAAGAGATGAATGAGCAGAACTGCAGTGTTTAAATGGCTAAGAGTCTGATTGTGACCTTGGCGGATGGAATGCTCTGTCCCAAACGTGACGGCTATTCCATCCGACATATTCCAATCTCCATAGCATATAACGGAATCGTAATATGGCAGACAGGATATCCGCCATGTTTGTTACGGGGTAAGCCCGTCCGCCGAGATCGTGATCAGGCCCTTAATCTGTTCAGAGGTGCCAGTTTTATAGAATAATTATAACTAAATATGCTTGTCATTTTGAGGGTCCTGATGTATTTTTTTTTTTTTTATGAAGTCGGGTTGCTTTAAAAATCTTGAAGACCACTGCTCTAAACTCTCATGCATTAGAAGAATCTACATGGAGAATCCCACCTCTTATACAATCAGGAGAATGTACATGGAGAATCCCACCTCTTCTACAATCAGGAGAATCTACACGGAGAATCCCACCTCTTATACAATCAGGAGAATGTACATGGAGAATCCCACCTCTTATACAATCAGGAGAATCTACATGGAGAATCCCACCTCTTATACAATCAGGAGAATGTACATGGAGAATCCCACCTCTTTTGCCATCAGAAGAATTTATGCAGTAAAAATAACCTCTCTTGCCATCAGCAAAATCTTTAGCTAGATCCCTATATCATCAGCAGTTTCTATGGCTAGTCTCCACCAATAATGCCATCATTAAGCATCTCTCAACTGAATCTAAAGAATCAATACTACAACTTCATCGGAAGAATTCAAACAGGTAATATAAATTTTCATCTCATCAGAATAACCTGTATGGAAGTTCTAACTTCTTATACATTGGAAGAATCTGTACAGAGGATCTAACGTGGAGAATCTACCCTCTTATTATTAAAAAGAATCTAGATCTTTGACCTAACCTCTGATGCAATCAGAAGAACCTATGTAATCTAACACCATACACCATCAGAAGACTGTATGATGAAATCTAACCTCTTACATAATCAATAGAGCCAACACAGTGAATCTACTCTCTTGTTCCCACAGTAGAATCTATAGGGGGAGTTTAACCTCTCATGCCATAAGAAGAATCTATAAATGGAAACAAATCCCTCATGCATCAAAAAAAAGTATCCACACAGAATCTGGCCTCTAATGCATCACCGGATCTATACCCTAAATCCATCATTCCATGAAATCAGGATTATGTGTACCTGGAACCCACACCCTCATGTCACTGGGAGAATCAATACCTAGAGCTTAGCCTCCCATGCACACTAAACTATCTGTATTTAGAACTCATCTTCCGTGCAGTCAACAGAATCCATCAATACTGCCCACACATCATGTCTTAAATAAATCTGGACCTACAACCAAGTCCACACGCCATCAGCAAGCAGAAAGTGTACCTAGAAATCAACCACATGTCCCAATCAGAGTTTACACCTAGGCACGACCTTGGACACTCTGCACTTTATGACATGTAGTGTCCCTGACACTTGCTCCTCCCAGTGAGCCCTCACAAGCCCACTACTTCCCACCCCATGCCAGCAGACAGTACTCTGTCACATCCTTAGCAGCACTAGTCTTCTCCCAATGCACACAAACACCCACGACATTGAAAAATATGTCTTTTCCCTTGACAGACACACGTGCTTCCCTTCCTATATCTGCGGCGGTGCATGACTTCTCCCCTTGGCTCAGACACCCAAAGCTCTTAGGCATTATTTAGCAGTGACTGTTTTCTCCCCCTTAACTCAGGCACTCAGTGTCTGAGCGAAGGGGAGTTTGGAGGTGGCTGAAATAAAACCAATGCTTTGACATCCAGTCCTCGTCAACAGCGTGCCAACTGCACTCCCTTGTCCCCTGGCTTAGACAGAGTTTTTGTCCCTAAATTCTTGACCAACTGATGTGGGCTCGGGGACACCATGCTGTCCTTACCTGGCCGCTTGGATCGTATAATATGTTTGATCATGGCGGACATGCTGTCCCTCAGCTCATCACTCGTCTTCGGGAGACACCAGCCATCACGCTCGGTGCATTCGGCCTCTGCCCCGTCGTTGCGACGAATGATGTGCTGCAGGCTGCAAAAAAAGGATGCAAACATCAGGACCACAGGGAGCCGCATCCTTGCAGCAGCATTGACGCGAAGTGATGCGGCCGATACAGGGGGATACAGGCTAGGAAGGTGATGATGGAGGAAATTAAGGGAAATGATGAAGAACAGAGGTCAGTAGCTAGGTCACATCCTTCATTCATTTCCACTTCCACAAGAAGTTGTAGATATAAAAATCCAACAATCAGATTCAATTGAACAAAGCATCACCAAAGCAGTGTGTTTGTTGGAGGTCAGAGAGAAAAAGGCAATGAAAGGGCTGTAGAGACAGAGTGAAGAATTCTGCCTGTTACCTGTCTACGTCAAGGTCACAGAGTTGATAAAACATCTGTCGGTAAGGAGGCAACATTCCCTCTCTGAAGATAAATGCTGAATCCTAGACAGAGAGAGAGGGATGAACACCCATCACTTCATAGAATATTTAAGCGAAAGTCCTGCAAGTTTGCGGCGTAAGAAGCATGCTGGGACAAACGTCCTGCTTTATGATATTTCATTTAGTGCCCTGTCTGACACGTCACACTTTCCTCTTCACAACAGAGTGTGTGTTCCAGCATGCTTCCAAGCCAAGAGGCAGCCCTCACACAGCTAAAGTGCACGTTCGCCTGCACCAGGCCCATAAAGCAAAGAGGTGCTCAATGAGCTGGAATGAATGTACTCACTTTTGCCTTCTGCTTGCTGGCAGGTGTTTTCTTATCCGCAGAGGTGGATGTGCCCAGCCCATGCTTCAAGTCCTGCATACTTATCGACTGTGCAGCTGAAAGCGGCAGAGAGAAAGTGCTGCATATAACATAATAATCTTTGGCTATATACAGAAATGTACACATATCATGAGAATGAACATTATATGAAGCAGGAACCTCCCAGCAGTATTGGGCAACTTCAGACATTCAGTGTAGCAGCCTTAAGATCTCAGACCATAAAGCATTTGGAATATGCTCCTCCTACCTCCAACCCCAAGACAGAACAAGCACAGACCAAGCCAATGGGTCTGCTCTTATTCTTATACTGAAAGGCTTTCGTGTCCTGACCACAAAGAGGTGTTTAAAGATCATGGTTGAGTACAGCAGCTGTCTATACAGAGTGCCACTGTTGTAGGCAGTGTGCAGGTACTGATACAGCAGGTGCTTGCATCTTTGTCATATTGGGCCAAATTACATTTCATAAAACTCCATTTGTGATACGCGGTTTCTAAAATAGTCACTGCATTTTTAATGCCCAATCCCTCCAAACATCTGCCCCCAAAGCCCCCCTGCCCAGTCTCTTACTCCCTCCAGTTGCAGCTGGTACACAGGCACACTGGCAGCGGGTTCAGGAGAGGGCTGGCTGTGTATGCAGGCTCGGTGGGTTTCTCCCCGTCTGCTGCTACCACCTGTCACACCAGAGTTCAGGAGCCCGGAGTTCAGGATCCCTGCACTCTGAGCCTGATTCTGATGCCCCAGGATGTCTCATGCAACCTCACACACTGCTCCCAGGGCACCTTCATGTGGTTGGGAGCACAAGACAAAAAAAAAACAGGAGTGGCAGCAGTAGGCACGAAAACAGACTTGACAGGCCTGGCAATTCTGGTCTCTTTAAACACATATCAGATCACATGTATGCTGGAAACTTTCCAGTAGCTGTGCACGTGTGCATTTCACAGACACCATTCTACATGCACACTACACACACAGCTGGGGCATGCACTCTGTACCATCCCACTCAAAGCCAGATGCAGGCAGCCTACACAAGGAACAATGTACTCTGCCATCAGAAGCATACTTCACACGTGACAGAGTAACATACCATGCAGAAAGAAAAATGGCGTAAAAAGCATCTGAGATAAGCAAGAGAACACAAGGTTAAAGTACCCTCCAGGCCTACAATAAAGAGGACACGATATATGATGTTGGTAGACGCAGCAGTAAATGATACAGGCTTGGTACATTTGAAAAAATAAATAACATCGATGTAGTTTGGACAATGACAATCCAAAGAGTGAAAGGAGATGGAAAATATTTTAGAAAGACACAATAGCATGATCGTCAGGGTTTAAAATGCAGCCTCTATTTTGAAACTAGACCTACACAATGAGGTCAGGATCCCTGAACCCTTACGATGGTATCAACAAGTGCTCTTGGATGGCAAAGCACTAACATGCATCACTTTATGCAAGATTATCAAAGCAACATGAGAAGGTGAAATGGCAAGAAAGTGCAGGCTTGTGCCAAAGTGCAGCTAAGATAAAGGTGCACATAAGACCAGAGTGTGGGAGTAATGAATGCTGGGCGAGTATATGAACTTTAGGTTTATTAAGCACGCATTAGCCAAGCTGGGGCAGAGAACGAGGCTTACAACAAGTTCCTCAGTGTTGCTAAAGGGTTCAAGGACCATCATCTGTCCATCTTCACCCCTCTGAACTTCAAGCGAGGGATAGGCACTTCTGTAAATAACATCAGGGTTGCCCAAGGGACAGAACTTGATGGTGTGGGAGACCACACTTGACAACCTGCTGCCCAATGTGGGCTGCTCGCTAGCTAGAGAGAGTGTGCCTCAGTGGAAGGAGAGGGGAAAAGACTGCTGTTCCCTGGCTAGGGAAAGCATGTCTCAGTGGAAGGAGAGCAGAAAAGCCTATGGCGCCCATCGAGGGAGTGTGTGCATCAGTGATAGGAGAGTGGAAAAGACTGCAGCACCCCAGTTAGCGAATAGCGCGTCTTACTGGTAGGAGAGGGAAAAAAGTGTAGCTCCCCAGCCAGGTAGAGCGTGTCCTAGGAGAGTGGAAAAGGCAGCGGCTCCCTAGCTAGCAGGAGTGTCTCAGTGGAAAAGGCAGCGGCTCCCCAGCTAGCAGGAGTGTCTCAGTGGAAAAGGCAGCGGCTCCCTAGCTAGCAGGAGTGTCTCAGTGGAAAAGGCAGCGGCTCCCTAGCTAGCAGGAGTGTCTCAGTGGAAAAGGCTGCGGCTCCCTAGCTAGCAGGAGTGTCTCAGTGGAAAAGGCAGCAGCCCCCCAGCTAGCAGGAGTGTCTCAGTGGAAAAGGCAGCGGCTCCCCAGCTAGCAGGAGTGTCTCAGTGGAAAAGGCAGCGGCTCCCTAGCTAGCAGGAGTGTCTCAGTGGAAAAGGCAGTGGCCCCCCAGCTAGCAGGAGTGTCTCTGTGGAAAAGGCAGCGGCTCCCTAGCTAGCAGGAGTGTCTCAGTGGAAAAGGCAGCGGCTCCCTAGCTAGCAGGAGTGTCTCAGTGGAAAAGGCAGCGGCTCCCTAGCTAGCAGGAGTGTCTCAGTGGAAAACCTGCGGCTCCCTAGCTAGCAGGAGTGTCTCAGTGGAAAAGGCAGTGGCCCCCCAGCTAGCAGGAGTGTCTCAGTGGAAAAGGCAGCGGCTCCCTAGCTAGGAGGAGTGTCTCAGTGGAAAAGGCAGCGGCTCCCTAGCTAGCAGGAGTGTCTCAGTGGAAAAGGCTGCGGCTCCCCAGCTAGGAACTGCGAGCAACCGCAGAGTTCCATCGTTTTTTTAAAGGACACTATCAAACCATGGGATGATACAGAATAGCGCAAATGATCAAATATAATGACACAAGCAAAAAAATCCAAAAAAGGCTCCACAAACTCTGAAACTTCACAAATACGCAGAAAAAGTTTAAATATCAAATGAGGATTTTTGATTAACTATTGGTTAAGTGAGCAAAATTCACTGAAGATAGTATCCAACAAGTCGAGATTGACAGGAACTCAGTGGCTTAGCGGACAGATGCCACAGATAGACAGGATGTCTCTAAGTGAGTGTCCTTAAGAAAGCCATCAATGTGGTGTTTTATGAGTATTTGTATAGCACACAGTTGACCTCTGCACAGGTTTGCAGAGTTGGAGGTTGTCAAGTATGTATCTTTTGCAAAGACATAACTGTGAGTTGCTGCATGAAGACGTTCTTCGTGTGTTGTGCTCTGGTCCATCTCTAGCTTGTGTCCATGTTGCGATGCAGCAGGGGAACATCAGATTCATTTGCAAGAGGGCCATGAATGGTAATGTTTGGTTTTCGTGTGGAACAGACTTTGGGCACGATTTATATATCGGCAGACAGGTTCCTCTGTCACAAAGGTGACGAATATCCCATCTGCCGAAGTATATAACAATATGATATAATGGGATTTATATTTCGGCGGGTGGAATATCCGTCAGCGCTGTGACAGAGTAACCCCTTCACCGAATTCTAAACCAGGCCCTTATTCATAAATACGACAGTTTAAAGTGGTAACCAATGGAAATTAAAAAGAACAGAGGTTGCCAGAGGATCTGGTTTTAAGAAATTGTAGTTATGGGGGCATGGTCTGGCCACGGGGAAAATGGCTGCCTGATTGTCGAGCTCCACGTGCTTGTCTGTGCTCGGGGACGGCGGCAGAGCGGACGGGACACTGGGGAAGCCTCATCCTTACCTCCCTCCTACCATGGAGGACAGGGGCCAGGCGCCGGGCGACCGCGGGAGCCTTCGGGGGGCCCAGGGAGCGGCAGCGGAGCCCACGGCACTAAGTGCAGCCGCGGGCTTGATTTTGGCAGCACAGCCGCGCGCGATAGTGGAGACCCGACAGAGCGGCCTCGCATGCGGCTGGTACATCGCTGGGGGTCCACGCCCCTCCTTTTCTGGGCACACCTCGCCTTCCGGAGGGGTTGCCCGGCCCGCAGCGCTGTGGGCAGCTGCGGGCCTGATTTCTTCCCCTCGATTCCTCCTCTCCACCCGCCGGACGCCGTCCTCGTCCAACGAGGACACATGGGAGCGGACTGATGGCCGGCGGACAACTCGGGGTGCTCCTCATCCTTCTCACTCCCCTCCGGAGGACTGGGCTGACGCCGCAACAGATGCCTCGAGCCGGGTGCCCACATCTAGACCTGCGTTATAGGGGGACAGCACGCCTGGAGCCCCCGGCTTAGCGGCCACCTACATTTCACTGATGAAAAACCAGAGGAAGTGATCAGAGGGCAGACAGAATCCTGACCCATCTGTGGGCAGGTGTTTCCTGTGCCTTACCGCCCCCACCCTCAAAAGATGGTGCTGAGCCCTTAAAAGTTGCTGAGGGACCCCAGTGTGGACATTGCCATACAGTGACTTACACTTAGGCCAGCAGCACAGAGTACAGCCACTGGCCATCTTCGCCAGTGTATTAAAGACTGTGAGCACTGCAGAGCTACTGGGGGAGATTTGATTGCCCGCCCGGATGCCTGCTGGGAGTAGTCTGGCTCCTCATGGCCCACAACAAGCCACGGCCCCGCTTGCTAGTGGACGGCGGAGTCACGGAGCCAGTAGAGGGCTGCATCCTTTCCTTCTGCCAGCCTAATTTGAAACAGTCTTGCCCCTGGCCTTGACCGGGAATTAATTACCCTCCATCTTCTTCTTCAATGAGACTGGAGCCACGACCTGGTACAGGATGCTGGGATCTACATATGGCTTTGCGAGACCAGGGGAGTCTTGCCGGGACGCACCTCTAACTCTATACCATCTGATTCAGGGTAGCGCGCAACAAACGGACAGACGATCTGCGCCACCCATTCTAAGTCGTCATAGGCTTGCAGGCCCGCAATCCTCATACCCAGGGTCTGTGACGGTTATTGATGATGCCTTTGTCGATTGTGTGGCCCTCTGTACTGTTGACTCACCCTGCCCACCTTCTTGATGTGAGGCAAGTGTCAACAGGTGACACAGCTGCGCCCTACAGGCAGAGCAGGGTCGGAGGGCTCGTCTAGCCCCCAAGACCATCATGACACAGCCGCCCCTCTGACGCTGGGCCTTAGGCTTTGGACTGTGGAGCTGTTCTCCGGCAAAATGACAGTTGAATCTACATGTTCACTGCTCTTCCTTGAGGCTATCTCACAACCACGTCCCATGGCTTCATCTGCCGTCCCTCCTGGCCCCAGCCCTACAGACGCCTCCGTAGACACCCACTCAGACACTGCAATGGAGCGCATCCTACAGGAAATTGCCGCAGTGGGCCGTCGTCTGGAAGCCATGGACTCCAAGGTCACGGACCTATCTGCAGCCTCCAAGTTGATCTGGACATAGCTGGTCTCCAGGATAAAGTCACAGATCTGGACCACCGCGTGAATGCCGTCAAAGGCAGGATAGCGGGTCTGCTGTACAGTGAATCAGAACTGCAATTTCTTCGACACAAACTCACGGACCTAGAAGACAGGAGCCGGAGGGATAATGTCTTTTTTTGGACTACCGGAACACAAGGAGGGTGCAGATATGATGGCCTTCCTTAAGGACTTCATCCCTACTCTCACGGGCCTTACTTTTTATCCCATACTGGAATTTCAGCAAGCCCATAGAACTGGTCCCCTCCACAAGAGCAACACTGGGAGACCCTGTCCTATCATAGTGTGCTTCCTCCGGCATGAACAAGTACGCCAGCTTCTAATGGCCGCGAGAGCCCTTGGCCCATACAACCACGAAGGCCATGAAATCCATGTTGCAGCAGACTTTTCACAAGAAACGAATGAAATGCGACTGAGAAATCTGAACATTAAATTTGGACTCTTAGAGCTGGCCCAAATGTGGATAACGATGGATGGCAAATCCAGGGACATTTTGAGGCTACGGAACTGTGCACCTTCCTGTACGGCCTCCTCGCCCTGTCCATGGACCTCGAACCCACGGACCTAACCGCAAGTTTCTCAATGGTAAGTGGCTCTACCCTGCACACGGACACCAAACCTGGCGCCCTTCGTACTCACTCCGCCACGCTGAAAAGAGACAGGATTTTTGACCGCCCACTGAGGTCTGAAGATGGCAGGGATATTGCCCTTCAAGCGGTGGCAGCCCTCACTCAGGGATTGCACAGAGACAAATCAAGGTCCCCTTTGAAGCGTCCGCCTCCTGCTGACTGACTTGCATGTTTCCTAGAGGGCGGTCGCTGGATCATCTGACGGCCACTTGTGAACAACCAGACTGTCCATTCGCGGAACGCTGAGTATCATGCGCATACCTCTCCACTGCTTTATTACTCTTACTATTGTTGTTACTGCTGCGTCAATTACACAGTTTCTGGGCTTGCCTAGGGCCAGCTCATTGCAGTCATAGTGACTCTACCATTCTGTTTGACTCAGGTCTGGTGTCTACTGCACTGATATCCCATGTATGCTATATGCGTATATGTTCAGGGTTTTGTACTCATGTAAAGAGTGGTGTTGATTAGCTCATTCGCTCCTGCTGGACTATTTATCCCAGTGACCTGCCCAACTGGGGATCACAAGGAGCTCTCTTATATTCTTGAGTTTTTGTTTATATTTAATCATCTGCATACACTTTTTATTAGTATGCATTTGTAAGGGCATTTATACAGCCCGGGGAGAACCTTTGGTAGCACCCAGTTTCCTTGGACTGGCATAAATCCCCTTACTGCCGAGACATAGATACCCACATGAGCCCCCCCCCCCCTTTCTCTCTCTCCTCAGTCCCCCCTCCCCATTCCTTCCCCTCTACTTGTCAGCATCACTCACCTCTCATCCCACCACCGCTCCCCCTCGTTTTCCCATAGTTACCCCTTTCCTGATCCTAACTCGCGCCAAACTTGACTCTCCGACCTGAGGCCAACTCACCGCCCGCACAGCCCCTTTAGGGCGTTCAGTACCATCCAGCTGCCCTGCTGGAGAGTATCCCCTGCAGCTTGACAGAAACATGGGACCACGTAACCTCCAGGCTCTTCGATCTTGTGGCTATCGACATAATGTATCGCTCCCACAGATCCAGGTGGGAGCATAGGGAAAGTCCTATTGTTGACATGTAGTTAGGATCTACTGCGAATCTGTCTCCTAAGCCAGTGCCAGTACGCCACACGTTTATACCGTTTCACATATCGTTCCTCCCTTGCTGATGGTGCTGCTATTCATGCGTGAGCTCAGTTGTAGTACCTTTACCCCCAAGACGCATCCCCTCACCTCCACCCCCACTGTCAACTGTCTCTACCCCCACCTTCACTCTTGGCACCCCCACCTGGTCCTGATTTGCCCTAGCTTTTCTTTCCGTCGCCAATAACGTGGACAGCGCATTGTTGGGGGACATACTATCAGACTATCGGACCATGGGCTGATAGACCACTGGCGTCTTTTGCATCCGCTCGATCAAGAGTGCACTTTTGTATCACCAGTCCACAGTCTCGGTGGGACTACTTCCTCACTTCCCACAAAATTGTTCCCTTGGTCAGGGAATCCCAGATACCGGAGGCCGCATTATCCGACCATACCCCTGTTTTCCTGGCACTAGACTTGGGCCTTGCCTCTCCGGGGTGTAAACCATGGCACCTGAATGCATTGTGATACTGCTCGACGCGGGGCAAGGACCAACTACGCACCCTACATGACCGTCAATAAGGGCTCGTTCTCTTCCCCTCAGGTTCTGTTGGCTGCGGTGAAGGCGACAATAAAGGGACATCTCATGAGGGATAATGTCCTCGCTAATGCCCAGAGACGTTCCTGTCAGCAAGCGCTGGAGGGAATTATAGCGCTCTGTACCCGCGACTACACTGTGTCTCCCTCCCCTACCACGCGCTATCACCTCGAAAAGGCAAAAATGGAACCTACTGCTCTATATAGTTCCCAGGTAGAATATGTACTGCAAAGGATGAAGGGTAGAGGAGCAACGAGCAAAGGCAGGCAGCTGCAAGCAGCCCAACTACGCCAGCAGGAAGCAGCACTAGCCGTTCTTGCCATAAGAGATGTAGACGGTACGATCCTCACACCCCCTCAGGACATAGCTTGTGCACTTGGGGGCTTCTATCGGGGACACTACACCTCCAAAACGGGGGCGCACCATGACAGTCTCGCCGCAGTTTTTGAGGAGGCCCATATACCCAGTCTCACTGCGACAGGCTGAGGACTACTGGGGAAGAGATCAGCAAGGAGGAGATAGTACTAGCCATATCCAAACTCCCCTACCATAAGGCCCCAGGGGAGGACGGGTTCCCGGCGGAATACAATAAACGCCCGGGAGAGGAAACTGTGGACTCATTATATGAAGCCTACCGGGGAGCAGAACGTACAGGCTCCTTGAGTCCTATTTCTAATAGGGCATCCATAGCGGTTTTACCGAAACCAGGGAAGGATTCATTACTGTGTGGCAGCTATCATCCTATTTTCCTTCTCAACGGGGATGTCAAGATATCGGCTGGAGTCTTGGCGGCCCGCCTCAAGGTTATACCGTCCCTTAGCCACCACACCCAGGTGGGATTTGTACAAGGGAGGTCCTCTAGGAACTATCTTCGCACCCTAGCACATGCACTTTGGGCCACCAGAGACTACAGGGATGAGGCCTTGGCTCTCTCCCTTGATGCTGAGAAAGCCTACGATAGGATAGAATGGTATCTCTTTGAGACCCTGAAACGCTTCAGTCTGGGTGATGGGTTCACTAACAAAGTCCTTTGGATATATGACTCGCCCACGGCACAAGTCAATTGTGGGGGATTCCTTTCAGACGTGTTCTCCGTCAAACAAGGAACCCGGAAAGGCTGCCTACTGTTGCAGCTGTTATTGCTCCTGGCAGTTGAGCCTCTGGCAGCTCTCACCATTCATTGACGACGTACCCATACCAGGAGGCGAGGCCCGATCTACTTATAAGCCGACAACATATTGCTCACACTCACGGATCTTACAATTTCCCTCCCAGCATTAAGAGTTATTCTGGCGTAATTTGAAGCGATATCAGGGTATAAAAGCAATTGGGATAAAAGCGAACCACTACCCCTGTCCCTTGTGACCATGTGCACCGCTCTAGCGGGCTTCCCAATCCACTGGAAACAGTCACACCTTAAATACCTAGGGATTTATATTAATAGAGTACTGGATCAGATGGTGCAGGATAACCTGGAGCCACTGCTCACCCGCACCAAACAAGATTTAGAGAAATGGGGCCAGATGTAGGAAGATATGCTTTTGCGAGTCTGAAATTGCGAGTCGGTGCGACTCGCAATTTCAGACTCGCAAAAGCATATGCAGAATGGTGTCTCAGACACCTTCTGCGACTCGCTATGGGGTCGCAAAGACCCACCTCATCAATATTCATGAGGTGGGTCGCATTTTGCGACCCCATAGCGAGTCCCTGCACTCACAGGGATGGTGGCCTGCTGTAGTCAGCAGACCTCCATGTCTGTGACTGCTTTATAAATAAAGCAGTTTTTTTTTCCCCCTTTTTGCAGCCTGTTTTCCTTAAAGGAAAACGAGTTGCAAAATGAAAAATAAACCGAAACCACTGGCTGCTCTAAAAAATTATTTTTGTCGACATTCACAAAGAGGAAGGGGTCCCATGGGGACCCCTTCCCCCCTTCCCTTTTGCGAATGAGTTACCACCAGTGTGACACTGGTGGTAACTGCGAGTTGGTTTGCGACCACATTCGCGGTCACAAAGCAACTCTGAATTGCGATGCGAGTCGCAAATAGGAAGGGAACACCCCTTCCTATTTGCGAGTCGCATTCCCAAATTGCGAGTCGGTACCGACTCGCAATTTGAGAATGAGCATCACGTTCGGCCGTTTGCATGGCGCAAACAGCAAAAAACGCAGTTTGCGCCATGCAAACGGCTTGCTACATCTGGCCCATGGTCCCATCTGGGGCTGTCCCTTTGGGGGAGGGTGCAGGCTGTACGCACGGTAACTCCACCACGAGACACACATGTCCTTGGAATGTTACCACTACAAGTACCTCTGCCAATGCTCAGAACGGTGGATAGTTGTATATGCGCATTTGTATGGGTTCAATGAGACCACAGCTATCCAGAGCTAAACTCACTGCTCACCGGGAATGCGGTGAGCTGGGATTACCTTCTGTGGAACACTATGCACTGGCTCTACATCTTTCTCAACTGGCCTTTACGCTCCCGGGTGTACCAGACACTCCACTATGGGTGGAGGCGGAATGCACTCTGTCACAAATGTCACAAGGACTAGTTGTGCTTTACGGCACCAGAGCTCCCCCGTTCCGACCTGTTAACCCAATGATGCAGGCCATGTTGAACTCCTGGCGCAGGGCTCACCGCCTGTTAGGAGTGGACCCTCGGATTCATACCCATGCTCCACTTTGGGGCAATACCGGTTTGCTAACTGAGGGGTGGGGGAGGGGAGGTGTAGTGACTGACTGGGAGGACTGGCAATCTAAGGGTTTCTTACACATCCATCAACTCCTAGATAATGGGAATCTGAAGCAATTCCCGGCGCTACAGTTCGAATTTGACCTAACTGGCCACTATTCCTGCAGTTACTTGCAGCTCTCGCACTGCCTTCATAGCCGTATGGGGAACCGCCCATGGACATTGCAGCGATTCCTGGTGCTTGATTATCTAGAAATCTGGGGTTTCTTCCGGGGAGTGACGTCAGGTATGCGCAACCTGCTGAGCCGGCATTTATTCTCCTTGCCCCTTCTAATCACCTTCAAGGCCAAATGGCAGGCACAATTACAGGTGGAATATGATATGGAAGACTGGACTGCCCTATTGGAAGAGCATGAACGGGGTGCTAGGGAGGCTCAAATCAAATTCTGTCTTTTTAAAACTCTGCACAAATGGTACTGGATGCCCCAGAAACTTACAGCAGCAGGACTACTGACCCATGAGAATTGCTGGTGCTGCTCCCACCCGCATTGCGACCTACTTCATGTACTCTGCGACAGTCCAAATATACTATCATACTGGGAAGCAGTGGGGGACACGCTGCGAGAAGTCTTGCCACTCCTGCCTTTCTTCCCAAAACTCTGCTCCTTTTGCACGATACCGGGGAAATCCAACGCCTGTCTCGAACGCAATCCGCCTCCTGCACACTGCGTTGGCTACGGCTAAACTGTGTATTCTCCAACATTGGCGAGCAACAACGGCCCCCTCACATGACGAATGTCTATCGGCAATGTTCCAAAAAGCTGCCCACGAACGCATTATTAATAGCTTACAAGATAGGACAGAGGTATTTCTGCAAACATGGCCCCCTTTCCTCAGAAATGTTGATCGTATTCCCCTCCCCAACCTAGTCTTCATCGTCCTCTCCCTTACCACCTGAGTGCCCTCTCATCCCACACCTCGGAAACTCCGGGGCCCCATGTGGCGCCACTCTGTGATACCCTCCCCACCCCTAGATGCTCAGATGTTCAGCCCCCTCATCCCCCCCTTACAATCTCCCTCCTCTACCCCCTAGTCGCTCCATCTTTCTTCTTCTCTTTTCTTTTTCTCTTTCTCTGCCCTTTCTTCTCTTTTCCCTCCTCCCCTTCCTTATCCCTCTTCTTCTTCTTCCTTCTCTCCTTCGCATCTCTCTCCCTTTCCTCCCTCCCCCTTTTCCCTATTCTCTTCTTTTTTCTTACACCTCCTGACCCTCTTCTCACCCCCTTTTCTTTTCTTGCAGGTATCTTGTCCTCTATTCCTCTCCTCTCTTCATCCACTCCATAACCATTTCCTCTCTTCCCGTAGTAAGATAAGAGCTCTCAGTGATAGATATTGTCCTCTACCACACCCACCCCCTTCGTTGCACCGTTGTGACCCCACTGTGATATCCACCTACCACTGACCCCAGACCCGCAAGGGTCCCTCACCGGGTCAGCAAAACAGAGGTCCCTTGGGTTCTCTGTAGACACAAATCGTAGCGCTGTTCCTCGTCCTGCCCCTCTACATGCGGTCGGCCCTGACACCTTACAGTAATTTCCCTTTCCTCCGATTGGCACATGCCTAGGGTCCCGCACACGTACACGAATACCATGTTACGGTTTTGCAATTTGTGGCATTGTATTTCTCTGCTGAGGTTTATGGATATTGCTAATGGTTTGGGTGTACCAATGAAGGAAGCTCATTATGCTACACAATATTGTTATATAAGATGCTATTTCCATTTTTCAATAAAGAATTGAAAAATAAAAAAATAAAAGTATTTATATAGGCAGCAGTTTGATATGTGTGTGGGGTACGAGGGCTTAATGGCAGGTCCTTTAATATGGCATTTCCACACTCCAGCCTGTACAGAACTAGGAGCTTGACAGTGGCTGCAAAATGAAGGGGCACAAGTTTGACCCTACAAGGAAAGACAACTAGTTGAAACTGATTTTTGTTAATTTGGTCACACGGACTCAAGTGTAAATCATACTGTTTAGTTTGTAAAAAAAATCTGAGCTCAAACCACCCTGTAAGCACAAAACAAGCATTTTTGGAGCAGCTTTCCCTACAAAGGGCAGCCACCATCCCATCGCAATACGCATTGCTTACCTTGCTTTTTGGCACTTAAAGTGACTGGAAAGCTGTAGTTGAAAGTGCTGCGCTTGGCTTTTACCGGCATTTCGTTTGGCATGTATCCTAGGGAGCACAAAAGAAAATGCTTCACTAACTGGAAAAGAAATGTGGGAATGTCAAATAAAAAAAATGAAAATAATGGCATTTTGGAAATTAAAAGTAGCAGAACAGATGAGAAAGAAAACTGATCTACCATCTGCTGACCATGGGATCACTGCATCGGCTCAGGCCCCCCAAATGGAGAGCAGGGGAAAAACAGCACAAAAGGTGTCCTGCCAAAGAATTTCTCTACAAACAATGCTGGCATGCAACTAAACACACTATCAAGCAATTACTCCCAAATAAAGCTAAAAACAGAGCAGAATCCATAAAGAAACACAGCCTTACAACAGGAGGCAACGATATTTGCTGCAATCAGCAATTTACAGCTTATTTATTTATATATCGTCTGTATTTTCAATGTGTGCTTTCACCAAAGTGAAACTTAATATCACCTACTTAAAAATTAAGCAAGATTTATGTCAGAAATGGGCTCTCTAGTTGGCAGTGGTTTTCACCATGTCCAAGTAGGGACCCTCACTTTAGACAGGGTAAGGGAGCCACACAGCTAAGATAACCCTTGCTAACTCCCTTGGTAGCTTGGCACGAGCAGTCAGGCTAATCTCAGGGCAATGTGAAAAGTATTTGTAAACACACACAATAACACAGTGAAAATACCACAAAAGTACTCCACACCAGTTTAGAAAAATAGCCAATATTTATAAGAGTAAAACAACACCAAATGACAAAAATACAACATATAGAAGCAAAGAATAGTGCTTAGAAACACAATAGCTCTAAATGGGGCTATAACAGCGTCTTGAAAGAGTCATTCCCAACAGTTAGACCCCACTCGCGAGGGAGTGCAGGCCGGTCACGGAGTTGCACGGACCACAGGTACAGTACCTTGAAAACCGATGAGGAAACAAAGACGTTGCAAAGAGTCGGGGAGGTGAGGCGTTGCGGGAGCCTGTGCAGCATCTATTCTTTACTGCTACCGGGGATGTGAGGAGTCGGTAGGAGAGGTGAGGTGTCGGTTCCTTACTGGTGCAAGGAAGTCGATGCGGCATTGGTGGCGAGGCGTCAGTTCCTTACGACCCTGTGGGTCCAGCAGGTCAAGATGAGAGGCACTGACTTTGTGGTGTCCCACAGGGCCACAGGTGTGCGGCGGAGTTGCGTGTCACGGGCGTCAGTAAAACGGTACATGGGACTCACAATGTAGTGGGACTTCGGAGGTGCTGCAGCGGGGGGCCTGCATCGGGCGCAGTCATTGCACCCACAGCTACGGTGCAGGCAGCGGCGTGGAGTCGTGCAGCAGCGCCTGTTCCAAAACCACTATGGAGTTGATTAGCTTGATTTCTTCTGGGCTGCACTAGAGCTCACTTCCAAGGGCCCAGGGACTGGATTTGGCACCACTTGGAAAGTCAGGACTCTCAGCAAAAGAGCCCAAACACTGAAGGTGACTATTGGACGTCCTTGAGACTTCTTAACAGGAGGCAAGCTTAGTCCAAGCCCTTGGAGAAACCTTTGGAAGCAGGATGAAGAAAGCAAAGTCCAGTCCTTTTACTCCCAGTACAGAAGCAGGAAGCAGGAGGCCAGCACAGAAAAGCAGCAGGCAGAGTAGCAGCCCCTCCTACAGCATTCAGCTCTTCTTCCTGGCAGAATGTTCTGAGTCCAGAAGAATTCTAACTTTCTGGGGGTCAGCGGTCCAGTACCTATACCCATCTCTGCCTTTAGGTAGGCATACTACAAAGAAAAGTCTTTGTCGTGCACGAGACCCTGCTTGTCCTGTCCTGGCCCTAGACATACTCCAGGGGGTTAGAGACTGCTTTGTGTAAGGACAGGCACTTCCCTAATCAGAAGCAACTGTCCGCTCCTCCCACCACTCTAGCTCAGAAAGACCCATCAGCCTGGTGATGGGCCAATAGGACATGCGGGGCACACCTCAGCTCCCTCTGTGTCACTGTCTAGGGGGAATTCATAAACAGCCCAACTGTCCAAGTGTGTATTCCACAGACAGGCAGGGCCACAGACTGGTCAAGGACGAATAGCCCACTTACTAAAAGTGCCATTTTTAAACTTACAATTCAAAAACCAACTGCACCAAAGGATGTGTTTTTAAGATGTGAATTCAGGGACCCCAAACTCCACATCTCTATTTTCTCCCAGTGAAATTACACTTAAGATATTTGAAGGCAATCCCTATGTTACCCTATGGGAGAGAGAGTCCTTGCAGTAGTGAAAAACTAATTTAGCAGTGTTTCACTATCAGGACATGTAAAACACACCAGTAAATACCCTACCTTTTAAATTTGAAATACACTGCATCCTACCCATGGGGCTGCCTTGGGCTTACCTTAGGGGCGACTTGTATGTAGTAAAAGGGAAGGTTTAGGCCTGGCTAATGGGCGTACTTGCCAGGTCGAAACGGCAGTTTAAAACTTCCCACACAGACTCAACAGTGGCAGGTCTGAGATGTCCACAGGGCTATGCATGTGGGTGGCACAATCAGTGCTGCAGGCCCACTAGTAGCATTTGATTTACAGGGCAAACATGGTACACTATACTAGGGACTCACTAGTAAATCAAATATGGAAATCATGGATAAACCAATCACCAATACCATTTAGACAGAGAGCACATGCACTTTAGCACTGGTCAGCAGTGGTAAAGTGCCCAGAATCCTAAATCTAGCAAAAACGAAATTCAACACAGGATCAAAAACTGGAGGTCAGAAGCAAAAAGACAGGGGATACGGCAAGAGCTGAAAGGTCTAACAAATTACATCCCCAAAAAGTGAAAGTCATACCACAGCACAGACCCATTGGTTGTTACAGAAGTTTAAACCAGCAATGTCTTATTACTCAATTTTGTTTGTTATGGTGAACTCATCTTAGGTTTGCTATTGTGAACTCATTTTACCTTTTTTTTAAACGCTGTTGATTCATGTTACATTCAGCTAAAACACTGTGTTGTTTAATCACGGTCATACTGTATATCTTTGTAACGCTTAGGCCTCCATTGGAGTCGCACGTCTGATGTATTTAGTCTCTTCTTTGTACTGGTACTTGCGAGGAGCATTCACAACTAACTAGTTCGCTGTCTAAAAAGTGTATATTATCTGTATATTTTCAAAGTTCTCCATATCCTTTTCATGAGAACCCCTGGCATTTGCTGAGACTCACACTGCCTGAGCTCCATTTTCTGTCGCGTGTATATGCCATTGCTGTCTACAGGGTGTGAATGCATAAGAAGTGTTGAATTGTGGCAGGGGTTAGCATTCCACGCTCATGGACTCAGGGAGGTGAAATGCTGCCCCACAGAGCACTTATTGTAGCTATCTTTGCCTTAATATCTTTTAGACCTCAGGTAGGCCTGAGGACATTGCCTTTCGTTCAGAGCCACAGGACTGAACTGACCTATAGCTTGGTATGGACGATTTAACAAATAATGCCTTATTGCTCCATCAATATTGTTTGTTGTTTTACAAATTAAAGTGGCGAGCAAAGCGTTGCCAATGCATCGTCACACAATTACTTCTTCCTTGCATTCAAAAATGGGCAAAAAGTTTTTTAATGCAGAAATAGTAAAAAATGCATTTAAAGTAGCACTGATAAATACATAAACAATGTTGCATTTTTTTAAACATGCTTTATAAAGTAGAGGAATATACTTAAGATTACCCGCATATGTCATTGTAGTAGTAACAATGACTTGTTTTTACGTGTAGTCTTTCAGAAAACAGATTTTACCATTTGAGTCTGCTCTTCTAGAGTATCCATCACGGTGGACAGGAAATGTTGGAGCTATTTACTCATTGGTTTTAATAATGAGGGAGGCCATGGCCTTTTACGCTGCTGAAATTTCCGAGTCACAGGTTAGGCTGTTCTGTTGGATATGTTTAGGAAACTTTAAGAAAATCTACATTCCTGGTGGGAACGGTTCATATGAGGAAAATGACTTTTTAAGACCAGGCTAGATCTGAAATATTCCAGAGCCTGGTATTGCAATTTAGATTATTATGGAATTTATGGTTTGGAAATGGTGATTTCTACTTGGGCCGGGTTTATTATTCTTGGAGCGTGAAGTGCTTTATAACGCTTCTATGCTTTGGGGTATGATTTCACAGTGCCCTGGCGTCGGTCTCACAGCTTTTCTATAAACACACAGACTTTGGAACTATATTGCTTACCAGGTTCCAGAATACGGATACCATGGTTTTCTTCTAAGGTGTGAGGGGCTGTTCTAGCCCTGTTTTTTCTCTTTGCATGCTGATACCAACGGGCTTGCACTTTTTCTAAGCAAATGTACAATCCCAAAGGTGGAAAGGGACAATCAGGGCTGTGTGAGCTGCTCATGGAGACATGGAGGAGATTCAGGACTCTGAAATGTCCAAGGTACTCTACAGGAAAGACTTAGCTTTTCCAAATACAGAGGGCTCTTCATTCTGGACCCCAAAAACCACTTTGGAAATAGTAGATGGATATTTGCCTGAGTTGGACATGACAATATCCAAACAGGTCTACACGGGGCCTTCGAAGTTTACCGTATTTCATTCCGCAGCGTATCCGGAAGTCCAGGACCTGGTAAATCTTCGAGGAAGAGTCTTTCCTGGGGTCATACCCAAAGCGCACCCACAGACTCCTCCAGGGGCCGGTTAACTGGAGAGAAGAAGAAAGGGTCTCAGTTACAGGGCAGCTAGGACAGAGGTCAAACAACCCTTCGCCAGGAGATAAGGGATGTTTAATTCTCCCCCCTTTGAGCCAGGATCAATGGAAAAGGCAGCTAGAAATTGAAGGGCTTTGTTTCTAGGTCTAGAGGGGCTACTGCACCACAATATGAACTGCACAGATCAAGGCTCTGGCATGCAATGCAGACACAGCGTTTTATGCTAAGCCGACCAGGACATTGGGTACAGGTGATGCCTGTTACTTATAAAGCTGCAAAACACAGAAAATGTGGCTGCAAGTGTTATAAAATAAATTATATACTCTGAGTAACACCTTTGAATTTTTCCCAGTGCTTATCCCTTCTATCCTGATCAAATATTAAATTCCACAGAAAATACTAATTATCTTCAAACTTTTAAAAATTGTACCCCACAGTCCTGTGTAAAAAAAATGTAATCGGCTTCCATGAACGATAAACACATTTTCTCACAATAATTCTACATAATCCATAACTCTGATTGCATCTTTAAAATGGATAACTACATTTAAATGAAATGTTTGTACTGGTAAATCTATTTAAAGACAGGATTGCCTGCATACTAATGGCAGCCAAGTCTTCCTCCCTAAAAGTATCTGTGGTGTATAGGACTTTGAGAGTTATCTCACCCCACACTTTGACACCTACAGGGCATATGTGATGAAAGACATTCCTGCAGTGTGCCTCACTGCCACTCTGTTTCCTTTCACTAAATTCACAGCACTGTTTCCAGCATGATATTTGGCTTGGATACTAAATGCTCCTCTTGGTTAGGACCTGGTGCTCCCTACCCCCTCCTCGAAATAAATTCAAGCCCTCAGGGGTGCCCACACCACAGTTTGAAGACCTCTGTTACAGGCTATTAACTGACCCAAATATGCCATGAAAATCGTCCGCAACAAAGAAATTAAGAAATAAATTCAGAAAAAAAACAACTCCCTAGCCATAAGTAGCAGGTGTCTGCTGTATAATATAGGGTCCCAAGCACTCATCCGGCATCACCTACTTTGGTCTACCTAGCAGGCACTCGCCCTGCAGCATGGGGTCTTGCACAGCAGCACAAGAACAAACCTTGCATCACCTCCCTAGCCCTACGTAGCAGGTGCCCGCTGTATAATAAAGGGTCCCAAGCACTCATCCTGCATCCCCTACTTTGATCTACCTAGCAGGCACTCGCCCTGCAGCATGGGGTCTTGCACAGCAGCACAAGAACAAACCTTGCATCACCTCCCTAGCCCTACGTAGCAGGTGCCCGCTGTATAATAAAGGGTCCCAAGCACTCATCCTGCATCCCCTACTTTGATCTACCTAGCAGGCACTCGCCCTGTAGCATGGGGTCTTGCACAGCAGCACAAGCACACACCTTGCATTACCTCCCTAGTCCTACGTAGCAGGTGCCCGCTGTATAATATAGGGTCCCAAGCACTCATCCGGCATCACCTACTTCGGTCTACCTAGCAGGCACTCACCCTGCAGCATGGGGTCTTGCACAGCAGCACAAACACACATCTTGCATCACCTCCCTAGCCCTACGTAGCAGGTGCCTGCTGTATAATATAGGGTCCCAAGCACTCATCCGACATCACCTACTTTGATCTACCTAGCAGGCCCTCACCCTGCAGCATAGGGTCTTGCACAGCAGCACAAGCACACACCTTGCATTACCTCCCTAGTCCTACGTAGCAGGTGCCCGCTGTATAATATAGGGTCCCAAGCACTCATCCGGCATCACCTACTTCGGTCTACCTAGCAGGCACTCGCCCTGCAGCATGGGGTCTTGCACAGCAGCACAAGCACTTCCTCTGCATCGCCCTTCTCAGCTGAGCAGCAGGCACAGGCCCCCGGCCTCATCCTACACAAACAACGCCTTGCGGCCGGACACCTACACAGACACTTACCATGTAGTAGGCCACGCAAGGCAGCATCAGCTTCAGCTTCTCGGGGTTGATTCCAATATTGGACTTCAGTGCGTTCCGGGACCAGATGGGACGGACCTCAAACAACTGCAAAATCAAAAGGGTAAGGGGCGTTCAACAATTCTATGCAACGTCAGGCTGCGACCAAGGCACTAGAAGAATCAGAAGAATCCCAATAAAATGAATGTGATAGCAGGAAGTGTAAACTTGTTTTTAAGTGTGCATTCCTTGGACACTTAAATAGAAGAGATATTAGCAAAGCCTTTTGTAAGAAGAAAAAAACATTTTAAGATTAAAAATAAAAAACTGAAAATGTCTTAGCCTCTCACTATAAGCTAACTTATCTTTCTTAGGCTGTCACCCAGTCCTACCACATTCATCAGCATTCTTGCAGCACTGCACAAGGAACACCGAAGTTAAATGGAGGGGGGGGGATGTTGAGATTTTATTTCTGGGCCAACCAGGAAGAAGCTCCCCTCATCAGCAGCTACATTCCTGCTGCTGAGTTGCATTCTTAGGTCTCACCTACCAGACAGTTTGCACTGTACGAAAGAGCTACTGTGAATTTGGAGTGGGCTTAGAGCCCACCCATTCCTTACCATTGGTTGGCTTTATTGTCACTCATTTGCTTGCCTTCTGGTTTGCCTCCTCCTCTTTGTGTTTCTTCCTCCATTGGAGCACAGCCTCTTCACAATCCTTTTCATTGGCTGAAATGACTTTTTCACTGCTCACATTTAGGGAACAAAATTTTTCTTTTTCATTCAGCACCCCAAGAAAATGTATGTGTTTTCTAGCTATCTCCCTCTTGTGCTGCTTACCTCTCTCAAATACCGGCCTCCATCCCACATAGAGTTGCTCCCCACACTTCCCAGATTGTCCGTAAAGGCATGGGTACAGGGTCTTTTTCTGGGGTACGACTGAAGAGCAGAAATTAAGGGTTATTTTGCTTTATCCCCTACTTTCTGCATATTGCATGGAAGCACAAGCTTTGGCACACAAAGGATATTGTGGCACTCGGGGAAGGGCTATTTGTTGCATCCAATCAGCTGGGCTCTCAGGCAGTAGGTGTACTTAGCACAGCACTCCTTCTGGCTTTGGCAAGTGTTAGAAATGGGGTTTTTGGTTGGCAGTCAGGTTGCCCTCTGTCCAAGCAAGAACCCTCACTCTAGTCAGGGTAAGTCACACACAATCCAAAATCAGCCTGTGCTCACCCTCCGGTAGCTTGGCACGAGCAGTCAGGCTTAACTTAGAAGGCAATGTGTAAAGCATTTGTGCAATAAATCATACAACACCATAGCATAACACCACAAAAATACACCACACAGTATTTAGAAAAATATATAATATTTATCTGGGTATCTTCAGGTCAAAACGATCAAAGTTGCAATACGAATTTGTAAAGATATCACTGAAAAGTGATAGAAAGTGTCTTAAGTCTTTAGAATATAAACAAAGTCTCTTTCAAGCACAAGTACCTGGTTTCTGGTGGAAAATCTTCTCAGAGGGCCACAGGAGAAGAGGTGCGTGGAAAACGGGTGTGCGCGTCGATTTCTCCTCAGCACACACGGACTTGCGTCGTTATTTTCCACGCGGGGAAGTCGGCGTCGTTTTCCGGCGCGTGGACAGTCTCTTTCTGTGGATCGCGGGGATTACCAGATGTCCCGGGTCTGTGCATGGATTTTCCTGCTTGTTCTCCGACTGCGCGTCGGTCTGCGGGGCTGCGCGTCGAAGTTACGATCTCACGGCAGGCGTCGCGTCGATTTCTCCTCTAGACTTCGATCTGCGGGGCTGCGCGTTGAAATTACGATCTCACGGCAGGCGTTGCGTCGATTTCTCCTCTAGAGGTCGGGCGGCGTTGTCCTTGCGAGGCAGTGCGTCGGATCTTCGATCGTCCAGAGAGCGTCGCGTCGATCAGCGTCGGAGTGCGGCGTTTTTCTCGCCGCGAAACAAGCTGTGCGTCGAAATTTTCGGTGCACGGAGCGTCCAAGTAAAAGAGGGAAGTCTTTTTGGTCCTGAGACTTCAAGGAACAGGAGGCAAGCTCTATCCAAGCCCTTGGAGAGCACTTTCACAGCCAGACAAGAGTTCAGCAAGGCAGCAGGGCAACAGCAAGGCAGCAGTCCTTTGTAGAAAGCAGGCAGGTGAGTCCTTTGAGCAGCCAGGCAGTTCTTCTTGGCAGGATGTAGGTTCTGGTTCAGGTTTCTTCTCCAGCAAGTGTCTGATGAGGTAGGGCAGAGGCCCTGTTTTATACTAAGTTGTGCCTTTGAAGTGGGGGTGACTTCAAAGAGTCTCTAAGAAATGCACCAAGCCCCCTTTCAGTTCAATCCTGTCTGCCAGAGTCCCAGTAGGGGGTGTGGCAGTCCTTTGTGTGAGGGCTGGCCCTCCACCCTCCCAGCCCAGGAAGACCCATTCAAAATGCAGATGTATGCAAGTGAGGCTGAGTACCCTGTGTTTGGGGTGTGTCTGAGTGAATGCACAAGGAGCTGTCAACTAAACCTAGCCAGACATGGATTGAAGGGCACAACAAGATTTTAGTGCCAAGAAATGCTCACTTTCTAAAAGTGGCATTTCTAGAATAGTAATATTAAATCCGACTTCACCAGTCAGCAGGATTTTGTATTACCATTCTGGCCATACTAAATATGACCTTCCTGCTCCTTTCAGATCAGCAGCTGCCACTTCAACAGTGTATGAGGGCAGCCCCAATGTTAGCCTATGAAAGGAGCAGGCCTCACAGTAGTGTAAAAACGAATTTAGGAGTTTTACACTACCAGGACATATAACTACACAGGTACATGTCCTGCCTTTTACCTACACAGCACCCTGCTCTAGGGGTTACCTAGGGCACACATTAGGGATGACTTATATGTAGTAAAAGGGGAGTTCTAGGCTTGGCAAGTACTTTTAAATGCCAAGTCGAAGTGGCAGTGAAACTGCACACACAGGCCTTGCAATGGCAGGCCTGAGACAGGGTTAAGGGGCTACTGAGGTGGGTGGCACAACCAGTGCTGCAGGCCCACTAATAGCATTTAATCTACCTGCCCTAGGCACATGTAGTGCACACTGCCAGGGACTTACACGTAAATTAAATAGTCAATCATGGATAAACCAATCAGTAGTACAATTTACACAGAGAGCATATGCACTTTAGCACTAGTTAGCAGTGGTAAAGTGCCCAGAGGTCAAAAGCCAACAACAACAGGTCAGAAAAAATAGGAGGAAGGAGGCAAAAAGTTTGGGGATGTCCCTGTCAAAAAGCCAGGTCCAACATGACCCCCTACCAGCCTAAAGCCAGGGGAGAACAATCACTATCCTGAAGTACTTCCCTGTTTGAGGCGACAGAACAAGGACCCAGGCCCACAACAGCAGGGGCATGCTCCAGTTCTTCGCCTTCCTGACTCCAATTGGATCACTCTGTCCATACTCTCAGGGCCCACTAAGCCAACCCATGGGGAACCTTTCTCCTTACCTGCGGATCCCATCTGTGCAGCACCTAACCTTACTTTGCTCACAGATGTATCCCAGGAGCAGGATAGTACCACCACGACCAACACAGTGGTGTTGCCTACTCTACCCCCGGGGTGTGACACTTGTCCCCTCCCCAGGGATAACTCTGTCCACCCGGACAGCAAGCCACAGTGATTACTGACAGCTGCCAGGGATGAGAGCCAGGCCCCAGGCCTCTCAAAGCTCTCCAACCACTGTGGCTGTGGAGAGTGGGGGGCGGTAGCCCCAGGTGCTGGGCACCCTTTAACCACTCTCCCTTCCACCAGGTCAGGGATGACAGCCTGACCCTGGTCCTCCCCTCTGGGGCTCTGTACCCTCCCTCCTGGAGCGGTACCCCCAGAGTCCAACATGGTCAGGGTGCTTACAGAAGTCGCCCTGTACCATTCCTCCACCAGTGCAGGGCTGTTAACCTGCAACTGGCCCTCCAACCTGGGGCCTGTACCTTCAGGTTGGACTAGGGCCCGGGGTGAGGCTTCCCTCCCCCTGCCCTCCCCTCTGGGGTCCAGCACCCTCCAACTAGGAGTGGCCTCCTCAGAAGACAACATGGTAGGGGCACTGTTATCAGTAGCCCCTCCCTCCAGGTCCGGGGGGACACCCTGAACCTGGTCTTCCAGCCCAGGGTCTGTACCCTCAGACTGGATCACTGCCTGGCAAACCAGGACTTCCTGGGGGGGCACACCTACCCCCCACCAGGTCAGAGTTTAACCTCTGCACCTGACCATTCAACTCAGAGTCACCACCCTGAAGTTGAACAATTGCCTGGCACGCCAGGACTTCCTGGAGGGCACACTGACCCTCCACTAGGTCAGAGTTTAACCTCTGGACCTGGTTCTCCAACCTAGGGTCACCACCCTGAGGTTGGGCAACTGCCTGGCACGCCAGGGCTTTCTGGGGGGCACACCTACCCCCCACCAGGTCAGAGTTTAACCTCTGAACCCGGTTATCCAACCCAGAGTCAGCACCCTGAGGTTGGACAACTGCCTGGTACACCAGGACTTCCAGGGAGGCACACCTACCTCCCACCAGGTCAGAGTTTAACCTCTGAGCCTGGTGCCCCAACCCAGGGTCACCACCCTGAGGTTGGGCAATTGCCTGGCACGCCAGGACTTTCTGGGGGGCACCCCTACCCCCCACCAGGTCAGAGTTTAACCTCTGAACCTGGTCATCCAACCCAGAGTCAACACCCTGAGGTTGGACACTTGCCTGGCACAGCAGGACTTCTTGGGAGGCACACCTACCTCCCACCAGGTCAGAGTTTAATCTCTGAACCTGGGTATCCAACCCAGAGTCACCACCCTGAGGTTGAACAATTGCCTGGCATGCCAGGACTTTCTGGGGGGCACACCTACCCCCCACCAGGTCAGAGTTTAACCTCTGAACCAGGTTATCCAACCCAGAGCCAGCACTCTGAGGTTGGACCACTGCCTGGTACACCAGGACTTTCTGGAGGGCACACCTACCCCCCAACAGGTCAGAGTTTATCCCCTGAACCTGGTTAGCCAATCCAGAGTCATCACCCCGAAGTTGAACCATTGCCTGGCAGGCCAGGACTTCCAGGGAGGCACACCTACCTCCCACCAGGTCAGAGTTTAACCGCTGAGCCTGGTTCCCCAACCCAGGGTCACCACCCTGAGGTTGGGCAATTGCCTGGCACGCCAGGACTTTCTGGGGGGCACACCTACCCCCCATCAGGTCAGAGTTTAACCTCTGAACCTGGTTATCCAACCCAGAGTCAACACCCTGAGGTTGGACAATTGCCTGGCACAGCAGGACTTCTTGGGAGGCACATCTACCTCCCACCAGGTCAGAGTTTAACCTCTGAACCTGGGTATCCAACCTAGAGTCACCACCCTGAGGTTGAATCTTTGCCTGGCATGCCAGGACTTCCTGGGGGGCACTCTCACCCCTCACAAGGGACATACCGTCCCCAAGGGTCACACAAGAGTCTGGTTGGCGCAGGTCTCCCGACCTCTGCCCATCCGGCAGAGTCTGGGTTTCCCCCAAACCAGAAAAGGTTTCACCTGGGTCATTCCTGGGGGGCTCTGCTCTCAGAGCTGTCCCCTGACTCTCAAGGTCCTCCACTGGGGTCTGCAACCCCCTCTCAACCCTATGTCTGGACTTCTGCACCCCCTCACTAGGAGGGGTACTGCCAGACACCAGAACTGTTGGGATGCTGGCTACAGTCACCCCCCCAAGTTCTTCTGACACTGCGGGGCTTCCCTCAAAAGGTGGCCCTACGGTACAGGCTAGGCTTCCCTCCTGGTGTTCCCTCATGGAACCCTCTAGGACCTGGGACCTACCTGGGACACTACAATCCTTTCCCACCACACTCGGTTGGGAACCACCTAGACCACTCCCTTCAGGAGCACCCCCAAATGCCTCTTCAGACTCTCTGGTACTCACCCAGAAGTCTGCCTCCATTGTAAGTTCCCTGGGGTCAGAGAACTCACACTCCACCTGGTGTTGGCGTAGCTCTGGAAAATAAGGACCAGACATATGCTCTCCAGCAATTACATAATTCTGCCCTTCACATGTATTAACCACAGTACCTTTCACCCAACCACCCAGTAACTCAACCTTGGAAAAGCACTCTACTTCACCGTCCTGAGACTGGTGAGACAGTATCTGTCTGTCCCTGACACTCAACCCATACTCTTCTGGGATGTCTCTACACTCTATATCCAGGACGTCCACCAGGGGGGAACCCTTTTCTCTGTCACTCTCTGCTAGAGTCAGTAAAGTGTCCCTCCCCCCAGTAGGAATATGACTCCCTGTGCCAGTTCCCCAATCCTTCTCAGGGACCCTGTGCATAACGGGAACTACCTCATACCCTTGAACTGCCTGGGGTGTGTCAACTCCCTTCTTCAAGTTGGGCACCACATCTCTGGGCTTGTGCCCTTCTTCAGCAGTACTAGATGCAAGATTTTTGCTGCCACCATCTGAACTGGACTCAGCCCTTCCGGCCTCCAGTTTCAGCTCTTTACAGCTCAGCTCTTGAACTGCAATCTTTTCTTCCTCCAGGGCTAAGAGACTCGCTGCCTCAGCCCTTTCAAGAAACTCATCTAGTTCTTCCATCCACCGCTCTCGAGCTCGGAGCCATTCTGCTCTCACTGGATCTCTTTCCTCATCTGAGTAGTCATCCTCCTCATTTGAGAAGTCCCCCTCCTCATCTGAGGGGTATTTAGTCATTTGGTTTTTTTCTGCCTCTCTCTCTGCCCATCTTTCTTCCTCCCAGACTATGTAGGCATGTAGCATTTCCATCTTAGTAGATTTCCTTGATACAGGAAGGCCCCATTTTCTGCAAAGCCTCCTTAAGTCAGCCTTAGTGAGGTGGTCAGTAGGCACAAAGAGTGCGTAGGTAAGCAATCCCATTCTGATAAGATCTTACTAGCAAAAACCAAAATCCAAAGTCCCAAATATCAATAGTATATCCAGGAGGACATCAGAGAACCAAAAGCAAAAAAAGATGAAAAATCAAGTTGACCTTCAACTGTGGGTAGGTAGTGAAATACTTAGCTACTGTATGTCACTGCACAAACACAAGTCCTATCCTCACCGCTGATCACCAATTTTAGAAATGGGGTTTTTGGTTGGCAGTCAGGTTGCCCTCTGTCCAAGCAAGAACCCTCACTCTAGTCAGGGTAAGTCACACACAATCCAAAATCAGCCTGTGCTCACCCTCCGGTAGCTTGGCACGAGCAGTCAGGCTTAACTTAGAAGGCAATGTGTAAAGCATTTGTGCAATAAATCATACAACACCATAGCATAACACCACAAAAATACACCACACAGTATTTAGAAAAATATATAATATTTATCTGGGTATCTTCAGGTCAAAACGATCAAAGTTGCAATACGAATTTGTAAAGATATCACTGAAAAGTGATAGAAAGTGTCTTAAGTCTTTAGAATATAAACAAAGTCTCTTTCAAGCACAAGTACCTGGTTTCTGGTGGAAAATCTTCTCAGAGGGCCACAGGAGAAGAGGTGCGTGGAAAACGGGTGTGCGCGTCGATTTCTCCTCAGCACACACGGACTTGCGTCGTTATTTTCCACGCGGGGAAGTCGGCGTCGTTTTCCGGCGCTTGGACAGTCTCTTTCTGTGGATCGCGGGGATTACCAGATGTCCCGGGTCTGTGCGTGGATTTTCCTGCTTGTTCTCCGGCTGCGCGTCGGTCTGCGGGGCTGCGCGTCGAAGTTACGATCTCACGGCAGGCGTCGCGTCGATTTCTCCTCTAGACTTCGATCTGCGGGGCTGCGCGTTGAAATTACGATCTCACGGCAGGCGTTGCGTCGATTTCTCCTCTAGAGGTCGGGTGGCGTTGTCCTTGCGAGGCCGTGCGTCGGATCTTCGATCGTCCCGAGAGCGTCGCGTCGATCAGCGTCGGAGTGCGGCGTTTTTCTCGCCGCGAAACAAGCGGTGCGTCGAAATTTTCGGTGCACGGAGCGTCCAAGTAAAAGAGGGAAGTCTTTTTGGTCCTGAGACTTCAAGGAACAGGAGGCAAGCTCTATCCAAGCCCTGGGAGAGCACTTTCACAGCCAGACAAGAGTTCAGCAAGGCAGCAGGGCAACAGCAAGGCAGCAGTCCTTTGTAGAAAGCAGGCAGGTGAGTCCTTTGAGCAGCCAGGCAGTTCTTCTTGGCAGGATGTAGGTTCTGGTTCAGGTTTCTTCTCCAGCAAGTGTCTGATGAGGTAGGGCAGAGGCCCTGTTTTATACTAAGTTGTGCCTTTGAAGTGGGGGTGACTTCAAAGAGTCTCTAAGAAATGCACCAAGCCCCCTTTCAGTTCAATCCTGTCTGCCAGAGTCCCAGTAGGGGGTGTGGCAGTCCTTTGTGTGAGGGCTGGCCCTCCACCCTCCCAGCCCAGGAAGACCCATTCAAAATGCAGATGTATGCAAGTGAGGCTGAGTACCCTGTGTGTGGGGTGTGTCTGAGTGAATGCACAAGGAGCTGTCAACTAAACCTAGCCAGACGTGGATTGAAGGGCACAACAAGATTTTAGTGCCAAGAAATGCTCACTTTCTAAAAGTGGCATTTCTAGAATAGTAATATTAAATCCGACTTCACCAGTCAGCAGGATTTTGTATTACCATTCTGGCCATACTAAATATGACCTTCCTGCTCCTTTCAGATCAGCAGCTGCCACTTCAACAGTGTATGAGGGCAGCCCCAATGTTAGCCTATGAAAGGAGCAGGCCTCACAGTAGTGTAAAAACGAATTTAGGAGTTTTACACTACCAGGACATATAACTACACAGGTACATGTCCTGCCTTTTACCTACACAGCACCCTGCTCTAGGGGTTACCTAGGGCACACATTAGGGATGACTTATATGTAGTAAAAGGGGAGCCCTAGGCTTGGCAAGTACTTTTAAATGCCAAGTCGAAGTGGCAGTGAAACTGCACACACAGGCCTTGCAATGGCAGGCCTGAGACAGGGTTAAGGGGCTACTGAGGTGGGTGGCACAACCAGTGCTGCAGGCCCACTAATAGCATTTAATCTACCTGCCCTAGGCACATGTAGTGCACTCTGCCAGGGACTTACACGTAAATTAAATAGTCAATCATGGATAAACCAATCAGTAGTACAATTTACACAGAGAGCATATGCACTTTAGCACTGGTTAGCAGTGGTAAAGTGCCCAGAGGTCAAAAGCCAACAACAACAGGTCAGAAAAAATAGGAGGAAGGAGGCAAAAAGTTTGGGGATCTCCCTGTCAAAAAGCCAGGTCCAACAGCAAGCATTTCCCATTAAATTCTGACACCACCTTATTTGAAATTCTGTTCAGTGTTTCCAAAGTGAAAAGTATTTGGAATAAGTTTAAATACTGAAAACAATTAATTTAATGTACAGTTTTGAGATACCATTAGATATGTAATTCTTTCCCTACAGATTCCTTTTTACATTTTTTTAAACAATACTTTACAGACAAACATTGGCAAAGCCATCACACTATGTAGGCAAGACCTATTGGCTTTACCAATGCTCGTTTGTATCTGCAATGGCCTTTTTTTTATAACATTTGCTCCAAGAACAGTAAATGAGATTTTCAAAATGTCACATATCCAAGCATAACGTTTTCAAGATGCTCCTGACAAATTCACTCTTTCCTGTCTAATCAGGTCACTCCCTTAGGGTTTGAAGTTTATTCTAGTAATATAGTGAAAGAACTACAACAACAAGCATCTCAGCAGGAAAGACTTTCCAACTGAGCGACCCATTTTCTTTTCTACAATGGGGTACACTCTAAACAAAATCATGAATGTTAATAGCACATTACCAGAGGGGAGCAGTGACAACAGAAGAGGCCAGCACTGACAGAGAGAGTGTCTCTATCAAGGAGTAAGGACCTTCCGTAAGACTCAAAGAGTGCTAGAGGTGAATAATTACAAAATAATGCAGATCGTGCATCACTCGCGGATGGAACGGTGTGAGCAGATGTGGCTGTGGGTTCGCTGCTGGAGCAAGCGTGGAATATGCTCACGGCGAGACTGGAGGAAGGCTTAAAAGGGAGAGGAATTACATACATGCAAAGTGCTGGCAGGTAACCTGCAAAAGTAGGGCAGTGAGTTATGAGGAACTTCTAAGAAAAGCTCAATGGCATGGAGAAACAGGCCCAGAAGCCTGAGGCAGATAAGGGCAGCCTCTTAAATGGCAAGGAAACTGAGAAACCATGGTTAGCGCCCGGTGTGCCACGGCAAGAAAGCAAAGACACGGGCCTGACCAGTCCCTAGTATCAGACTGAAAGAGAGAAGAGGGTTAGATGGGCTTGGGGTACTCTGATGAGGTATAAACTGTGGTGAGATGAATTGCTGCTAAGAATACTGAGACATGGGATGGGTGAATGTGGGATAACAGGGGTAGCTGAGGGAGATGGAATGACTGTGGCACTAGATTTACAAAGAATACACAAACGTGGATGGATGGGCCTCGGTCTTGTACCAGGAGTTGCCTGGAGTACAATGGAAGCACCACGGTACTCTCCAAAGGAGTGGACTACCGGTGACTGGGATACTGTACTGGGTGTAGACAGGATGTGACAGGCGGCTTGTGGTTCTCTACTGAGAATACACAAACGTGGATGGATGGGCCTTGGTCTTGTACCAGGTGTTGCCTGGAGTACAATGGAAGCCCGATGGTACTCTCCAAAGGAGTGTACTACCGGTGACTGGGATACTGTACTGGGTGTAGACAGGATGTGACAGGCGGCTTGTGGTTCTCTACTAAGAATACACAAACGTGGATGGATGGGCCTCGGTCTTGTAACAGGTGTTGCCTGGAGTACAATGGAAGCCCGATGGTACTCTCCAAAGGAGTGGACTACCGGTAACTGGGATTCTGTACTGGGTGTAGACAGGATGTGACGGGCGGCTTGTGGTTCTCTACTAAGGATACACAAACGTGGATGGATGGGCCTCGGTCTTGTAACAGGTGTTGCCTGGAGTACAATGGAAGCCCAATGGTACTCTCCAAAGGAGTGGACTACCGGTAACTGGGATTCTGTACTGGGTGTAGACAGGATGTGACGGGCGGCTTGTGGTTCTCTACTAAGAATACACAAACGTGGATTGGATGGGCCTCGGTCTTGTACCAGGTGTTGCCTGGAGTACAATGGAAGCCCCATTGGTACTCTCCAAAGGAGTGGACTACCGGTGACTGGGATACTGTACTGTGTATAGAGAGGATGAGACGGGCGGCTTGTGTTCTCTACTAAGAATACACAATAGAGGGCAGATTGTGTGAGGGTACTGTGCCTGGTATAACCTGGAGGAAAAGGAAGGCGCCTGGGAGTCTGCTAAGAATACACCGATGTGGGCTAGAACAGCCTGGGGCACTGTAATGGGTATATAATATGCCAAGATGAATGGCCCATGCATCGCTTTTTGCTAAGAATATCGAGCCATGGGCAGGATAGGTATAGTTTTTGCACCAGGCATAAAACGGAGTGAAATTAATGTCCCATAATATTAACCTAAGAACACATCAAGGTGGGCTGAAAAGCCTTGGGTACTGTACCAGTTGTAAAGTATGGCAAGATGGAAGGTTTCGTGGTACACTAAAAACACACCACCGTGGACTGGGTATGCCTCGAGTAGTGTGCCAGGTACAAAGTAGGGTGAGATGACTGGCGATGCATCAAACTCTACTGAGTAGACCGAGCAGTAGGATGGGTGCTGCTGGGGTAATGCACTAGGTATAAACTGAGGCGAGATGAATGGCCTGTGCATTGGACTCTGATGAGTATACTGGGACATGGGCTGGGTGCAGCTGGAGCATTGCACTAGGTATAAACTGAGGCGAGATGAATGACCTATGCATTGGACTCTGATGAGTATACTGGGACATGGGCTGGGTGCAGCTGGAGCACTGCACTAGGTATAAACTGAGGCGAGATGAAAGGCCTGTGCATTGGGCTCTGATGAGTATACTGAGACATGGGCTGGGTGCAGCTGGGGCACTGCACTAGGTATAAACTGAGGCAAGATGAAAGGCCTGTGCATTGGACTCTGATGAGTATACTGAGACATGGGCTGGGTGCTGCACTAGGTATAAACTGGAGAGAGCTTTAATGAGTAGACCAACATGTGCTGGGTGCTGCTGGGGAACTGCGCCAGGTGCAAAATAGGGCACGCTGAATGGCCAATGCATTATGCTCTACTGAGTGTACTATCACATGGGCTGGGTACAGCACTGGGTATAAATTGGGGACAGCTGAATGGCCAATGCATTATGCTCTACTGAGAGTATACTAACACATGGGCTGGGTACAGCACTAGGTATAAATTGGGGACAGCTGAATGGCCAATGCATTATGCTCTACCAAGTATACCAAGATGTGGACTGAGTGCTTCTGGGATGTTGCAACAGGAACAAACTGGGGAAAATAGATGGATACTATGAATACACTGATGTGGACTGGATAGTTTCAGGTAAAGACTAGGTATAATCCTGGGTGCGAGGAATGGTCTTGTAGAAAAGTACTGAGAATCGTGCTATCTGTGAGATAGACCCAAGGTACTGTACCTGTTTCAGATCATCCTCCAGCCGTTTGTCGACGGCATTTGTACAAATTCTCTTCCAGTTTTGCAGAGCAGCTGGCAAGGGCTTGCTGGGGATCTCCTTGTCCTCAAAGTTGACAAAGATGGCATTGTGTGGGCGGCGGGCCCTGCTGAGGCCGATTAGGTTCTCACTGGACACCTGGGGCGGGTTGTAGCCTTCCCTAGAAAGTAAGGAAATCAGGTCACAGACTTGTGCTTGTCATACTAAAATTTCACAGTGATACATGCTCACTTGCGAACAATGGTGACAACCACACAGAGTGGACCATACATTCAACTGCCCAACATGCTAATAGAGACATCACCCAACTACACTTGTCTTTCTAAGGCATCAACATTATTATTTATTTTTTTTACATGCCACTAGAGGCATAATAACTCATAGAAAACTGAAACAAGATTCTGTCAAACAAAGATATAAAACAAGCACTGGCAATATCAAAAGGTCTGGTTTATGATTTAAATTGACTTTTTGTCACTGAAGGATGTAGACTGACAATCAGTTATCCTGCAAACAGTCTGTCACTCATCTTTGCACTCATGCTTCTATTCACCTATCCACTGACTCTTGTATTCCTCCTCTGAAACAATAAGACCACACAAACTCAACCACATATTGAAGATAGAAGACTACAAGAAGAAAAAAATAAAATATGCTGCCATTTAAACACTGCTCGTAATAACAAAACTAACATAAGAGAGGGGGTCCATCTTACAGTGCGTCGTACATAGTCCATCACTGATTTAGAGTTTAAACGTGGCCAAAACATTTAGAACCAACATGCTGGCCGTCTTGGAATAGTACAACGACACACTATGGACAATAGCATCCCATAACGGTCGCCCAGTTTAGAGGAAGTTGCCATGATGTGTTGTGCAGATGACATGAGCAGCAAGCAGCCTATTCGCACGGCCAGAAAACCTGCTGTATTCTCTCGGGAAACAATAAAATAAAAAGAGAAGCAAAGAAATAAAAGGGGAAAAAATAAAAGGAGAATATTGAAGACTAAAGAACTGGTCGACCAGCTCTGAGAGTGAAGCGCCCTCGTTTTCCGTTAGATGTGCATGCGATCAGACAACACTTTCATTCACAGGGCAAGAGAGACAATGGCTGATGTGGACTGGAGTCCTCTCCTATGAAATACACAGTCATGGATGGAAGCAGAGTGGAAATGACACTCCAACAGAGCAACGGCAGAAGAGCGCTGACTCAAAGGCCATCTATGTATCTATATGGATATAAATGAATTACTTTATTATTTATTGATTTTTTTTACTATAAGATTATGGCAGACAGCTAAGCCTGGCAGGCCTTCTGAACAGATCCTAGCAAGGATTATTACAGTGCAAATCTTCTACCCCTAGGGTTTTGTCAGAGGGTGTAACCAACACCAAAATCCTTCCCTATCAAGATAACATGCGAGAGTTCATGGAACAAAATACTCAACTGCCGGCTTTAACATGGCGTGAAAACAACACACCCTTTTTAAAGGCCTGTTGGTTTTAACTTATGTGATACCTTTACCTAGTGAGCCAATCAGTCCTACAAGTGTTATCACTAACCTGTCACCGTAACCAACTCAGGCCTCTGTACTGAGCGTACGCTTTCCCACAAGGCAACCATCAGGTATAAGGTCATAAAATTTCATTACAAAAATATACAAAACTACAGTTGGCAACTCAAGATACAAACCCCTCCTGCACGTCCACTTCAAACAAGCCTAACACGGATTACCACAATGAAAACCTTATAGCCCTAGGGTATGTCACAGGGGATGTAAAACACCAAACCCGTTGACTTCATATAACAAAATACTTCTCTGCAGCCTGTAACACAGCATGATAACAATCGACAATTAACAGGGTTAGTGGCTTTAAAAATGCCTTTCTCAATGAATAAACCAAACCTACTGGCTTTGTCATAATTTTTTATAATAAGGGCATCAGACCTATGGCTTTGAGCATTACTCTTACCAGTGGATCAATGAGGCTTGTACCTTTTATCAGTGGCTTGTTACTATAAGTAACTCCGGTCTACTGCGTTGCCCATAAGCTTTCCAGCAAGGCAACCATCAGGAAGGCAGTCACAAAACTAGAAATGTAAACAACATTACAGATTGCAAAGCAAACTATTAGGTCTCCTGAGAGGGACTAACACATTTTCCATCCCCCTGGTGTGTCAGAGGGGTAATCAACACTAAGGGCCCGATTTAGATTTCGGTGCAGTAACTTGTCTGCCGAAATCTAACCCGGGCCCTAAAACCTTTGCCTTCTACAGTAAGCTGTGAGATTCCAAGTAACAAAATACTCCTCTGCAGATTTTAATACAGTAAAAACAATCCACCCTTAAAAGCTTGCTGACTTTAACATGTCCTTTCCACAATAGGTAGATCAGGCCCACTGGCATAACTTTTCATAATAAACAGATCTAGCTTATAGTCTTGGTCATTGGCTTGCCTCGGTCACCAACAAGGCCCTGCTTTACTAAGCATAAGCTTTCACACATTGTAACCAGAGAAGAACAAACATCATAATTACCTAATTACCAAAGAGAAGTGGTTTAATAGTATCTCAGTGGCATTTGTGTGGCATCAAAGGGCAAGCTCCATCCATCGCACTGGCATGGGTGTGACCTGAAAGGTCAAACACAATAGCTTTGCCTGCCTTATGCAGCTGGATAAACCAATGATCACAGCTGGGTGGAGTGGAGGCACTCTTCCTGTGGAAGTACACAGCTTCTGACACACCAAAAGCTGTACTTGGGTAATCATAATCTGGGCAGAGCCACAGTCCCTCTACTCCAGAAAGCATTTTTTTTTCTTCAATCACATAAGGTCTAGAAAGTGCTTAATATGTTTTTATGGTGCATGTGGGTTACTGTGGTTTGTAATAGTGCTCCAGGTTAAACGGGGCGATGGAAGCAGTCCTACCTAAAGACTCGACAAACCATAGTACTACATTTCTGCACGACTGTCTTTACTACTGCATCAGTACCTTCGCAGTAATGTTTTAGGGGAGACCAACATATGTTTCACGTCTCAAAGACACCTTTCCTAAAAGGCTTGTAAACCAGATGACCTGCCTCAATCTAGTCCGAACACTCCTATCACATGTATGTAGCACACAAACAATCCAGTACCGGGAACAAACCCCCCCCATACAAAGTTTTGCAAAAGCACATCACACCTGATTTTTAGTTCCGATAACCACGTGTAGTTCCTGCCCATGCACCTGAATCCTGACCTGCAGTACCGCTTGCTAGTCCAGTCCTCGGCGCCAGGCGCCTCTACAAATGTAAGAAACATCCCGGCTGCAGCAAACTTACAGCTCTTCTCCAGTGCTCTTCCAGCCTGACTTGAAATACTTCTCCCTGTACAAACCAACAGACTCCATGATCTTACTCCAAACTTCTCAATCTGCAAACATGTGCATGTTGGGGTGCACAGGTCTATACAATGAGCACGCTTTTCTGACTACTCACTACATGCTTGTGGATGTGAGGTGCGCAGCTGTCCTTGGATAGAACTCCTCACTCTACAGGCATGCGTTAGGTGCAAACTCTGTACTACGATAAGTCTGTTCACTTTACGTCCATATGCGTGTGTGCAGGGCACAAATGTACTCTGATCAGCTCACTTACTCTACTGTGGTACCTTGGGATGACCACATCTGCTTCTCTTTGCAGGTGGGTATGTGTGATGTACATCTGCATTCCCTTATCAGACAGGTCACTCTACATGGATGTGAAGTGCTCACTCAGCATGTCAGGTGCTTACATCTGTACTATGGTCATGGATCAGTTACTTTAATGTGTCTGTGCTTGTGGGGACTAAGCATGCACTTTGAGCACAGAATGCTTGCAGGCATGTGCAAGCTGGTCTGTGATGCTCACACCTGTACAATGATCAGACACTGCTCACTCTGGAGAAATGTTCGTGTTTGTAAAGTGTACACAACCACACTTTGAAAATACTGCTTGAGCTAGTAACTTGTTTGTGATTAATTAGTACATAAATTTACATTTTGGTGATTGCGTTCTATCCACAGATTGGGGGTGGAAGGTTTACGCATAAACACTCTAATAAGACTGCTCACTTTACAGATGAGTGTTCACTTAGTGAGTGTGCCATGTGAGCCGTGAAATACGTGCTATACTCAAACTGCTATATCTGCAAGCATGTGCAATTTGCCCACTGTTCCCTTTGCACGTTTGCATTCGAGGTGCACACAGCAGACGACTCACTTGTCAGGCGTGTCTACATGCAATGGTGACTGCTCACTCTGCAGACGTGTGCAACGCGCACATATATGTGTACTCTGACAGAACACTGCTCAATCTTCGAAGGAGTGCATTGGATGTGCACTCAGCGACTGCTCAACCTGCAGAAACATCCATGGTGTGTGTGTGGTGAACCCATACACATTTTGATCAGATCCCAGGTAATAACTCTCAAGGTGATACCTCATGTACTTCAGTAGGTCAGATGGTCGAGCACATGCCAGACACTATTCTGCCCATCTGTGGCCATGTTAAAGCAAACTTTGCAAGCGCCTGCGACTCGCGCCTTGTTTACTTATGTTCTAAACTCTGCTCAAGGTTAATGGTGAGAAGCCCACGGCTGCAGCTGGGAGAATGGGCAGATTTCACTTGTGCTGCTTGGATAGCAAACATGATAACAGCTGTGGCTGGCAGTAGGGCTTCCAAAATTCCACTGCACCCTTCCACACGTGTGTGCCACGTGACCATAAGGATATCGCTGCACTCATTTAAGAAAAAGTAAACTGACAGGAGCTTGGGAAGGATGGGGAGGCTACCAAGCATTCCCCTCTTCATATTAACCTGGCATTTCAACCGGAAGAGAAACGCAAGAGCGCTTACTCGCCTTGTGGCAAACTGACTACCGGTGGAACACATACTATGCCATGACTTACCCTTCTCCCATGGCAGGGACAAGCTCTGACACATCTGACATGGTCCCCCTACATAGGCTCTCTACAGGTGATTTACCAAATTCTGTGTAGGCGCTTGGACAAAGGTCCTCTCCAAGACTTGTACAAGCTGCTGCTTTTTCTCGCAAGCCTTGGGATGGTTCTCTAGCAAAAGTGACATTCATGACACTCCTCTGGACATTTTCCATCAATTACTTTGCTGATCATCCTCAAAATTGGATTGGGAAGTCTGGGGGGGGGGGATCACCTTTCTCCCGCCCCTCAAAAAGCCAGGCTATACGGTGAGTAGCAGTGGTAGAGGTGAGGTGTTGGCCCAAGTGCACAGGCCTGTAACTCTGCGGACAGCTTTCCTACGGTTCCTCCCTGTTTAAAGATCCATCTATTTCCCCTTGATGGGGGTCTCTTGCCTTCTTTGTGTGGGGCATGTGTGCAGGAGTGAATTGGGAAGCATTCAGTTGCCTGCAGGTGTACCTTGCCTAGCCCTACACACTGAAGATGAGGTGTGAAGAGCTGTCTGTGAGAAGTTAGCGCTTCATTACAAGGGGAGTGGAAAGGAGGCGCTGTAGCACAGGTGCCCTACACAACGTAGATTCAGAAACATGTTTACCTTTTTGTGATGTTAAGGAAGAGGAATGTGAACACATATAGCGAAGTGACCCTAAACCAGCAGCAGAGCAGACCTAAACCAGCTGAGGCATGGCCTCAATGCTTTAATGCACAAACAATGCAGTCAATAGTCAGCCTGCCCTTGCACGCGTGCAATACATGTGGCGTGTGTGCACGTGTGGTCTTTTTGAAACTCATGTGTTCTTGCTTCACACGGGCTGCCCTTATCCAGGACGGGAGGCTGGGCCTGCCTGTACCCATGCCCAGGAGCCCCTCCCCAAAATCTGCTTTGCCGGCTGAGTGGGGGATGCTGTCAGTGTATTCTCTTGGTTAGAGGAGATTTCACCCTACAAAGGGGTTCTACAAAATCATCTTCATCTTGAGTGGTCGGACCTGTGACTCCTTCATGCAGAAAGAAAAGTACGCTTTACTAGATTAGGGACACTTTCAAACTTAAGAAAATGCCATCCCTTTGGTGGGCAAGCAGGTCATTGCCAGCCAAGTGGGATAAACACTCACATCCTTGAATCAATAGATGTGCCTCGTTTTGACTTCAAGGAGGCGTACCAAGGCAGGGAAGGAACACTGCCAGAATCTGAACCTCTGCCGTATTGTTCCTCTTCCTCCTGACTGGGTCCAAGTCAAGATTCCTGCGTGAACTTTTGCTGCTGGATGCAGAGCTTAAATGCCTGAAAGATCAGTTAGACTGCACCTAACACGAGAAGTGACGAGCTTTGTCTTCAACGCCAAGACTCAAAAGCAACCCTGAACTGCTCCACTGGTTGTGGTGGTGATCTTTGTTGTGTGGGTGGTGGCAATTAGTGATTTTGGACCTACAAACAAAGGACCGGACATATGAAAGGATTTAGCATTTCTTAATGGAATGAATCACAATTTCGGTCCATTCAGAAATTATAGATTGCCTTTTCATATGTACAAAGGCCAATAGGGAATCGTAAAATGCGATTTCTACTTAGCAGAAATCACATTTTGCGATTCCTTTAATAGGAAATCGCAAATATGGATTTCCTATTTGCGATTTCCTAAACACATGTACAAAGCACTTCCTAAATGAGAGATGGCCATTTAAGAAATGCTATCACCATAGACTCCAAGTCGATGGTAACCCTGTGCAATTTTTAAAAATGCACCCAAAATGCATTTTTTAACACGCCATGTTGCAGGCACATGCCCCTAGGGCATTTGTGTACTTTACATGTGCACCACTTTTTTTGTGGGGGGGGGGAAGCAACAAGGGGGTTGGAGGCCAATAGGCACTCTTGGTTTTGCATTTCCTAATTTGTGATTTCCTATTCTGTGTCCTGCAGCACGGTGTCACTGCGCCTGATTTAGTAGCACGTCTGGGGTCAAACCTCAGCCTAAACAAACAAGCCACATATCATTGATTTGTGTGTTATTTTTATTTCTCTATTTATTTGTACTTTACTTTCCCTGGACATTGGTGTGACTAAGTGCTGTACTGTCTCAGGGTTTCTAACCCTCCCGCTGACTAATAAGACCGACCGCCCCCACAGCCTAGAGAGTGTCAGCTGCCCACAGGGAGTAACTTGGTTATCTAATAAGAATCCAATATTGTTGTTGCCCCGGGACACCAATGGTAAACAACAGCCCCAACAAAGTGTACTGCCCCATAATCAGAGCCTCAATGCCCCAAGAAAGGGGCCCACTGTAGGTAGCAGCTCTGTCCACTGTCCTATCAAGAGGCATTACACAACCGTCCCACCGCTGGCACCACTTGAAGGTCTGCCAAGTCTCCCCTGCAGGCCAACAGGAGCACACTGTCCTTAATAAGGAGGGGTTGAGCCTGTTACCGATTGGGGCATGTTATTCAATGTCATCAACCACGGGCCTATCTGCTCCATACCTGGATTCAGGCATGTGGTACATGGTCACAAAAGCCCCTCAATAACAGTGTTTCTATGAGCCGACTGGGCCCAACTCGCAAAGAAGTCAGAAACTTGCCTCTATCTGTTGCAGCTTCAAAAAAAACACTTGCATGCATTAACATTTCTGCATTTGAACTTCTAGAAAGTATACATTTGCAACTGCATCAAAGTAAAGCATCAGTGCATTTGCACCAAGCAACCTTTTGTTGGTTCCCCACAGGGATTTATTTTTCCAGTGGAGTACCCCAATCTCTTACAACTCCATCAGTTTGGGGGTGTCCTCTCCTCTCGTAGAAGCATAACTCTGAGCAAATCAAGAATAAATATGTGGCCTTTGGCAGGACAGGGGACGAGCCGTAAAATGTTTGAGAATACCCAAAAATCTACAAGTGTTCGGACGTCACTTGACTTCACAGATTTATCCACCCCCAAAGGCGCATAACTTACTTGTCAATACATTTATTAATCCTTAAATATACGCCACATTGGTGTTATTTTACATGCGAGTAAATACAGTTCCAACTGTAAATTCATATTTTGTGAATCACAAACCTTAATTTTCAGCTATTAATTACAAGACACACGCTGTAGAGTCAAGCTGACAGCGTAATGTCCTGAAGACTCTTAGGAACTATTCCGATACACCAGTATTTTAAAATTTACCCAAGGGCTTTGCTCCAAAAAGTGGTAAAACCTGCTACTGCCATATCTTTGCACGTGCGCGTTTTAGCACTGCCAATCTGGGAAATCAGAACCAACACATGTCTGACTATGGCAGGAGAGAGTCCCAATGACGTCAGTGCCCCGGGGTATGACCTGCATTAGAAGAAACAATCACGCCACTTCCTACTGGAATGCAGGTGGACATTAATGATCAGCAGCAGAGCACTGCATAGTCATATGTAAAACTCACAGCAATTATTTTTCACCAGGGCACATATACACAGTAGCGTGTGATCAGATGCAGAAGTGTGCAGCGTAGGCGTGGGGCCACATGCAGGTGTGTGCAAAGGGAGGTGTGCAACCAGATCACATGCAAGAGCCTGTAATGGGAGTTGTGTGAGACCAAACCTTAGGCAGGAGCATGCAATGAGAAGTATGTGACTAGATCACATTCAAGGGGATGCATGTGAGACCAGACGACATGTAGAGTGTATGATGGGAGTCATATCAGACCAGACCACACGCAGGAGCATGCAATGGGAGGCATGTGAGAGCAGACCATATATAGGAGCATGCAATAGGAGGCATGTGAGACAACACCAAGAGCAAGAGCATGCAGTGGGAGGCATGGGAGACCAGACCACATGTAGAGTGTATGATGGGAGTCATATCAGACCAGACCGCACGCAGGAGCATGCAATGGGAGGCATGTGAGAGCAGACCATATATAGGAGCATGCAATAGGAGGCATGTGAGACAACACCATGAGCAAGAGCATGCAGTGGGAGGCATGGGAGACCAGACCACACAAAGGAGCAAGAAATGGGAGATGAGTGACCATATCACATGCAGGTGCATCCTATGGGAAGCATGTGAGACAACACCATATGTAGGAACATGCAATAGGAGGCGCTTGAGACCACATGCAAGTGCAAGCAATAAGAGTTGTGTGAGGTCATATTACATTGAGGTGAATGCGAGGCGTGTCAGATCAGACCACATGCAGTATCTGTAAGGGGCAGCAGAACCACACACGTGCATGCACGTCTTCCATAAACACAGTGATGCCAGACCTGTGCTGTACGTCCGGTCGGTAGTAATAGTCCACAGGGTTGTCCAAGCGAGAGAATATGGGAGGAGGAATGTACAGTGGGACATCCTGGGTGAAGAATTCTTCTCTCTGAGGTTCCCGCAGCAGAAGTTTGTCGTACATGGAGACGGGCTTCCCATCTGTGTCCGTGTGCACCGCCAGGTACTGGAAGTCACACATTCCTAGGGATTAGTGCAGACAGAAGAGGAGGCTGAAAACGACAATATTCAAGTGTGGCTGCAGACCAGACACAAGTCCCGCATCTGAGCTCCAAGAACAAACACACACACTGAGAATGTGAGCTGCCTCTGTCAGACATACTCAAATGTGTGTTGCTACCTCACGCGCTGTCTCGCTGTGCACTACCGCATTCTATTCCGCCTCAGCGTGTGCTGCTTCTTTATTCTATTCCACATCAATGTGTGTGGCCACCTCACGTGGTGGCTCCACGTGTGCTTGTCCCTCCTTCAACTCTGCCTTAGCCTGTGCTGCTACCCCATGTGCTGCCTCCATGTATGCTGCTACCTCAGAGTGCTCTGCCTGGGCGTCTGCTGCTACCCCATGTGCTGCCTCCATGTATGCTGCTACCTCAGTGTGCTCTGCCTGGGCGTCTGCTGCAACCCCATGTGCTGCCTCCATCTATGCTGCAACCTCAGTCTGCTTTGCCTGGGCGTGTGCTGCTACCCCATGTGCTCCCTACATGTCTCCTGCTTCCTCAGTCTGCTCAGCCTGGGCGTGTGCTGCTACCCCATGTGCTGCCTCCATGTCTCCTGCTTCCTCAGTCTGCTCTGCCTGGGGCGTGTGCTGCTACCCCATGTGCTGCCTACATGTATGCTGCTACCTCAGTCTGCTCTGCCTGGGGCGTGTGCTGCTACCCCATGTGCTGCCTACATGTATGCTGCTACCTCAGTCTGCTCTGCCTGGGGCGTGTGCTGCTACCCCATGTGCTGCCTACAGGTATGCTGCTACCTCAGTCTGCTCTGCTACCCCATGTGCTGCCTACATGTATGCTGCTACGTCAGTCTGCTCTGCCTGGGCGTGTGCTGCTACCCCATGTGCTGCCTACATGTCTCCTGCTTCCTCAGTCTGCTCTGCCTGGGGCGTGTGCTGCTACCCCATGTGCTGCCTACATGTATGCTGCTACCTCAGTCTGCTCTGCCTGGGCGTGTGCTGCTACCCCATGTGCTGCCTACATGTATGCTGCTACCTCAGTCTGCTCTGCCTGGGCATGTGCTGCTACTCCCTGCGTTGCCTCCATGTGATCTACTACGTCATTCTATTAGGCCTCAGTGTGTGCTGCTATCTCGTACGGTGCCTTCATGTGTGCAGCTACCCCAGTATATTCTACCTCGTGTGCTGCTTTCATGTGTGCTGCTACCACCTCATCCTGAACCATCACACAGCGTGCTGCTATCTCAGTCAGTCCTCTGTGTGCTGCTAGTGCCTCATTCTGATCTGTGCCACGCGTGTTGCTGTCCCAGCCCTCCCTTTCAAGTCTGCTGCCGCCGCAGCCTATCCTGCCTCATTCCATTTTACCTTGATACGGTCTAGCGTCTCCTGCTGCTGCCTCAGTCTCCTACTGACTGCTCCTACTGCAGCCTGTTAGGCCTCATATCCTGCTAGCTTTGTCCGCTGCAGCTTACTCTGCCCTGCTTCCATTCTACCTCTGTTTGCGGGTGTTGACTCAGTCAATCCTACCTCATTCCATTTTATCTTCCTGCAGCTGCTGCCTCAGTCTGCCCAGTCTTGATGTCTCTCCTACTGCTGACGCGCTGCACCTCTCAGCCTGTGCTGCTGCCTCAGTCGGCTCAGCCTCATGGCTATATTAGTCTGCACGCTTTTGTTATTTTCTGTTTCCATTCCTCCTGTGTTTGTGGATCTTGGCTCAGTCCATCCTGCCTCAATCCAACCTGCCGCCTTGTGTGCTGATACCCAACTCAGCCCTACCTCATCTGCTGCTGAGTCGGTGTGCCCTGCCTCGTTCTACCCTGCCTCGTTCTACCCTGCCTCAGTATCACTGTCTCAGTGTGCACTGCCGTGCTGGGTGTTTGCCCTGCCTCCACATGTACGGCTACTGCACTGGCCTGTTCCACTGAGGGCGAAGGAGTGCAGGGTTATTACAATTTAAAAGATACACAATTATTTTCAACATAAGATTCACACAAAACATTCTGGTTATGATGTATAATCGAATCCCTCAACAAAATACTCAGGAGAAAAATCCTAAAGAAAATCAGGACATTTATTCACTCCGATTCCAGCTTCACCTCCGAGGAAAGAGCCTTCCCTACAGTGGCCATCATATGCAGTATCTAGGTTCAGGACACACCTGCCCTGCCTTGTCCTTAAACAACAATAATAATACATACTTTATTTATTTATAAAAGCTTTATATAGTGCGCACATGACCCACCGGGGTATCAGAGCGCTTTAAAAATGGTCATGCAGAACGATACAAGTAAAGCAGGAAACACATATCCGAAGCGGAATAACGCTGAAGATATACAACACTATATGACACACTACATGACATACCCAACGTGAAATACCCTACACGACAAACCCATCACACACTTGTGTTGACCCTATGAGAAACGTGCGGATCAGCAACAGAAGGTCCAATCGGACAGATAAACCTACAGTAAAGTATATTATGACTAGTCAGCACCCCACCAAGAGAGAAGCAGAGGAGCACCTTGAAACTTGTAGACCGTGCTGATGATGCCCAAGATGTCCATTCTCAGTCTCTGCTGGGGTTCAGGCCCACGAGGTGTGGGGACACCATCCGCAGGACGCTTCCGCCGCCCGGTCTTTCGCCTCACACGCAGTAACATGCTGGTGGTCGGGAAGCGGTCGGCGCACACAGGATGACAGTAGGGGTCCTTAGGACGGAAGTACAACTCAAGTCTCTTGGAGGGGTCAGCGTGAATCTATTGAAGAAAGGAAAACATAACAAAAGTTGGGGGGGAAAAAAAGAGCATCTTGAAGAATTCTCATGAAAAAATATGTAGATTTGTAGGCAAGTCACTGCCTTTCTGTGTCATACCTCACTACATTAATATATATGTATATATATACACATACACACACACACACACACCACAAGGCCTGCTTCAAGTGAATTTTAAGGATAGTATAAGTCACACAAGACTTCTGTTCCTCTTGCATCATACTGAATATGCCATGACTTCTTGGGAACCGATAATGCGCTTGTAATGTAAAGTTTGGGATGCTCTGTTCTGTATATTTAGATAGAACAGAGCATCCCAAAATGTAGATTACAAGCAGTCTGGTCACACACCTCCAACTGCACGGTCCTGCCTGTGGTCGGGACACATACTTCACAGTGCACGCTACTGTATGTGGTGTTGTCACATACCTCACATTGCTCGCTCCGGAATGTGGTCTTGTCACGCACCTTAAATTGCACATTTTTGCATGTGGTCTGGTCATACACCTTACACAGCATGCTTCTGCGTGTGGTTTGGACACACTCCTCACATTGCATGCTCCTGCACATGGTCTGGTCACACACCACACATTGCATGCTCCTGCAGATGGTGTGCTCGCACCACTCTTATTCAACACATCTGCATGTGGTTTGTCATGCACCTCCAAGTGGTCTGGTCACACACTTCACATTGCACGCTCCAGCATGTGGTCTGGTCACACACCTCACATTGCACGCTCCAGCATGTGGTCTGGTCACACACCTTACATTGCACGCTCCAGCATGTGGTCTGGTCACACACCTTACATTGCACGCTCCTGCATGTGGTCTAGTCACAAACTTTACATTGCACGCTCCTGCATGTGGTCTGGTCACACACCTCACATTGCACACTCCTACATGGGGTCTAGTCACAAACCTTACATTGTACACTCCTACATGTGGTCTGGTCACGCACCTCACATTGCACACATACCTGCATGTGGTCTGGTCACGCACCTCACATTTGTTGCACGCTCTTACATGTGGTCTGGTCACAAACCTTACTTTACACGCTCCTGAATGTGGTCTGGTCACAAACCTCACATTGCACGATCCTCCATGTGGACTGGCCACACACTTAACATTGCACGATTTTGCATATGGTCTAGTTACACACCTCACACTGCCTGCTCCTGCATGTGGTCTGGTCCCATACCTCACACTGCACACCTCACATTGCATGCTCCTCTGCATGTGGTCTGGTTACACACCTCACACTGCACACACCTGCATGTGGTCTGGTCACACAATTCACATTGCACGCTCCTGCATGTGGTCTGGTCACACACCTTACATTGCACGCTCTTCCATGTGGACTGGTCACACACCTCACATTGCATGCTTTGCATGTGGTCTAGTTACACACCTTACATTGCACGCTCCTGCGTGTGGTCGGGTCACACACCTCACATTGCGTGCTCCTACAGGTGGTCTGGTCACACAACTCACATTGCACACACCTGCATGTGGTCTGGTCACACAAGTCACATAGCACGCTCCTGCATGGTTTGTCACGCACATCCATGTTGTCTGGTCACACACCTTCTTATGCTGACAATTCTAGCTTCACTTCCATTAGAGGCTATATGTATATATAGAACAGAGCATCCCAAACTTTGCGTTAGAAGCACAGCACAGGTCACCAAGAAGTTTTATGGCATATCCATTTTGACTGCAGAGGAAGAGAACCGTTGAGTGACTTATAGTATCCCTAATATGCACCTGAACCGGGCACATCACCCATAGAACACCGCCATCATGAGAACTGTAGGCCATCTTTGAAACACAAGAGTTTATTCGAAGTGTTTGAAAAATATATGTTTTGCAATTAGAAAGCCTGGCTGCCTAGGATTTAACATGCACCTGGGTTATTTTTAACCAGACTGGATGGTCTGCGTCTAGTCTCTTGTTTATTGCCATTTAAAGCCCAGTAAGACAGTGCGGTGCTGGTGAGTCAGGAGGGGAGCATCCATTTATAAGGAGCAGGGAAATGTGTGGGTTCTGGAACTAATGATTTTGAGAAGCACCAGGGCTGCGCTGCTTTTCAGAAGCTGAGGTTCACATGGTCATTGTTTTGAGTCGAGAAGGGTGTTCTGAAGGCCAGTATCTTATGCATGAGCTGTTGATGCAACAGAATAAGATCATAAGGAAATTGTATTCAGTGGTCTGCATGTGTATAATTTAACAAGTGGCCCTAAACCATGAACGCCATCATGCAGTAGTATAAAGTTATTCAAATTCATGTAAATAAGCTTTTTCAAAAGAAGATTGTTTAAGTCCAGTTTAAATGGCTACCTGGGAACACTGCACATGTGAAGATTTGCTAATTTTCTGCTGATCTAATATCACGTCAACAAGGTTTGCTCATAGATATAAACGTCCAATCTACCAGGACTGATCAGTCCCTGTCCCTGACCTTGAAGGGGTTTCCAAACCTCAGCAGGATATGAGATGAATGGAGTATTAATTAAAAGTACTGTGAGATCAGGACACCGGCTGGTGACACACACAGCAATGCACCGGGGTATTAATGGCAGGTACTAGGGGGGTCAGGCAAACCGCTGGTGACACATTCAGGAGGATCCGTGATGCACTGGGGTATTAATGGCAATTACTGGGGGCCAGGCAATCTACTGGTGACACATTCAGGTGGATCTGCGATACACTGGGGTATTAATGGCAAGAACTAGGCGTCAGGTAATCTGCTGGTGACATATTCAGGTAGATCCGTGATGCACTGGTGCATTAATGGCAAGTACTGGGGATCAGGTAATACACTGGTGACACATTCAGGTGGATCCAAGATGCACTGGGGAATTAATGGCAAGTACTGGGGGATCAGGTAATACGCTGGTGACACACAGGCGGATTAAAGATGCACTGGGGTATTAATGGCAAGTACTGGGGGGTCAGGCAATCCGCTGGTGACACATTCAGGCAGACCCACAATGCTCTGGGATATTAATGGCAAGTACCAGGGGGTTAGGCAATCCGCTGGTGACACATTCAGGCGGACCCACAATGCACTGGGGTATTAATGGCAAGTACTGGGGGGTCAGGCAATCCGCTGGTGACACATTCAGGCAGATCTGCGATGAACTGGGGTATTAATGGCAAGTATTGGGGGGGTCAGACTAACCGCTGGTGACACATTCAGGCGGATTTGAGATGCACAGGGGTATTAATGGCAATTACTGGGGGTGTCAGGCAAACCGCTGGTGACACATTCAGGAGGATCCGTGATGCACTGGGTTATTAATGGCAAGTACTGGGGGGTCAGGCAATCCACTGGTGACACATTCAGGCAGATCCGCGATGCACTGGGTTATTATTAATGGCAAGAACTAGGCGTCAGGTAATCTGCTGGTGACATATTCAGGTAGATCCGCGATGCACTGGTGCCTTAATGGCAAGTACTGGGGATAAGGTAATACGCTGGTGACACACAGGATGATTAACGATGCACTGGGGTATTAATGGCAAGTACTGGGGGATCAGGTAATACGCTGGTGACACACAGGCGGGTTAACAATGCACTGGGGTATTAATAGCAAGTACTGGGGGGTCAGGCAATCTGCTGGTGACACATTCAGGCGGACCCACAATGCACTGGGATATTAATGGCAAGTACCAGGGGGTCAGGCAATCCACTTGTAACACATTCAGGCGGATCTGCGATGAACTGGGGTATTAATGGCAAGTACTGGGGGGGGTCAGACTAACCGCTGGTGACACATTCAGGTAGATTTGAGATGCACCGGGGTATTAATGGCAATTACTGGGGGGTCAGGCAATCTTCTGGTGACACATTCAGGCGGGTCTGCAATACACTGGGGTATTAAGGGCAAGTACTGGGGGTTCGGCAATCTTCTGGTGACATATTCAGGCGGCTCCGTGATGCACTGGGGTATTAATGGCAAGTACTGGGGGTCAGGCAATTGCTGGTGACACATTCAGGCGGATCAGAGATGCACCGGGGTATTAATGGCAAGTACTGGGGTCAGGCAATCTGCTGGTGACATATTCAGGCAGATCCGAGATGCACTGGGGTATTAATGGCAAGTACTGGGGGTCAGGCAATTGTTGGTGACACATTCAGGCGGATCTGAGATGCACTGAGGTATTAACGGCAAGTATTGGGAGTCAGATAATCCACTGGTGACACATTCAGGCGGATCTGCGATGCACAAGGGTATTAATGGCAAGTGCTGAGGGTCACGCAATCCACTGGTGACACATTCAGGCAGATCTGTGATGCACTGGGGTATTAATGGCAAGTACTGGGGGTCAGGCACTCCGCAGGTGACACATTCAGGCGGATCCCCGATGCACTGGGGTATTAATGGCAAGCCTGGAGGGGGTGGGGGGTCAGGCAATCCGCTGGTCACACATTCAGGCAGATACAAGATGCACTGGGGTATTAGTAGCAAGTTCTGAACATTGTGGCTACAGGACTCATCTCGCGGAGTTCACTCACTCAAGCGACGTGGTGATTAGTTTCTTTTAAAGACCACAAACAAGTTGAAAGCCACATGGACTCTGGCCAATGCTTGTTTTCTAAGCTGCCAGATGCTCTCCTTAGTGGCCAATATATCTTCTTCTTCTTTCTCACCTTTTATGTGGAGCCTGTCTCCTCCTCATCTGTCTATGCGGTTCTCTTCCTCTGGGTGAGTCGCGTGGTATGAATTGTATGTACACTTCTGCTAAGAACCTCTACCCACAAATAGAAAAAGGATTCGATCCACAAAGAGGAAAAAAAAAATCTACAAAACTTAAGAAATATCTCTATTTCAGGGAGAATAACATCTGATCACAAGTGTGAAAGAGACCAGGTGCACTCAAGGTTGTTCACTTATCAACTGGGCAACTGGAATTATGTGGCAGGGGAGGGACAAATTATGTGACAGGATTGACTAAATTATGCAGCAAGAAAAGGCAAATTATGCGGCGTAATGCAGCACATTTCGTGACAGCATTACATAATTATTTTGTCATTTGAACACTTGTTAACACTGTCTGGGCATAGGCTGCATCTCATTAGTACCAGTTTACAACCCAAAAACAGCAATCCGCAACAGAAAGATGACCAGTCAACCTTTGTAAAGGGCCTTCCACTGCGCAGCAACACATGTGGCTGCATTTTTAGTAACATTTTAACTGTTTGAGCTGGAAACGATTTTTTGGTTAAAATATGCAGATTATGCAGGAGATGATGGATTATGTGTCAAATGCAGAAAAGATATAATTATGCATAAAACACTGCGGCTGCACAATCACATAACTCCAGTAGCCCTGCTTGTCAAGCAGAGTAAGAGTGCGTAACTTTGTAAGCATGCTGCATGAAACTAAGGCTATTAATCGAACACGAATAAGTGAGTGAATGCAGTTTAACGTGGACAGAGAAAAGGAAAGAAATGTAATATGTTCTGGATGCATGCTGCAAAACCACCTATACATTTAAGTGAAGTTTGCTAAAATAATGTAAAGGGCCACGGTCCTGAGAGCACGCAATGTCACCAAAGGGAATAGTAAATGCAGTCTTTAGAAAGATAGGTGTTCCTTCGAGAGAGGCTTGTGGCTTCTTCAGAAACTTCTACCACCCTTTTGAAATAATATAGGGGTGGAGCTTGCTGGAAGTGGTGGACTGCATGAGAAACACAACCACCGCCTGCTTGTCTTGGTGACTGTGGTGGAGCAGATTTTCATAAACATCGTATAAGGTGGTTTGAGGCAGGATGTGTCTTTAGGTGGTTTGAGGCAGGATGTGTCTTTTTTTTTTTTTTTTTTAACACAGCCTTGGAAGCGATGGCACTGTTCTCAATATGAGATGTCTGTGATGGGACACCAGGGTGAGCAGCTGCTGATATCAAGAGAGGGTCCTCACTGTTTCACAGAGGAGGGCCACCACCACCTTTTCAGGTTGTTCATTTCATCATCAACGAGGCTCCGATTGGTGACAAGAGCCATCCGTCAGTATGTGAGATGACCACTGGCTTCCTGGTTGGTCAGTCCACTCATGTTGGTGAAGAGTCGCAAAAACCTCTTCCTTTGTCTCCAAAGCTCTTCTGCACTTTTTTGTGGCTTGCTTTTGGTGTCTTAGATCTCCCAAAAGGACGGGTTAACGCCCACAATGCAGACAAACTGCCCTAGGACCCTTGAGCAGACGGCGCGGAATGTGAGCAACTAATCCTGATGGACTCACTCTTACAGCAATTTACAGTCTGTACATTCACTTTTGAATGCAAAAAGTACTTGACAGGCTTGAAAAACATATATAGAGCGAGTTGTATAAGGGCATTTATTTTTAATTAATAGGTCAAAATGAACCCAAAGAGGATCGGTAACTCAGTGGTAGAGCTAACAGGGGGAAAGGTAAGGGGGGAGGAGGGGCGTGACCCCACTCGTGCTTTCCTGTTCCAAGGCGCCCCTTGCCTGGTACCCGGAAACATCAGGATAAAAAATGATCTGCAGTTTCCATTTGAAATGCAAGCATTTTATTTGCTAAAGCAGCAACACATGTTCAGAAACTGGGGCATCGAGTGACTAATTTTGCAAAATAATTGTTTGCATTTCCAAAGTAACATACATCACCATTGATTCTGCCAGACGTATTTGAAGAGGTCCTGTTCGGAGGTAATATCTGGAGCCAACCCCTGTATGTGCCACGCTGGACTGGGCCTCTTGCTGAATTCCCTCCCAGCAGAAAGGACGCTTTGAGTGCAGTCCTTGAGCTCTGTAATGGGGACAGAAGTAAAGGGAGCCTCTCCTGGGACACAGTGAAGCAGGTGCAATGGCACCAGGGCTAGGGGTGCTTGACGGGGCCACTGCTCCCAAACTCTGGCTGTATTTTACTATTCAACTAGTGGATGGAGGTCACATTTCCATACTGGTACGCGATACCCACGACACCCTTGCTGCACCACCTCGCCTCTTCAGGGAGCGATGCAAGCGGGACATGCCCTGGTAGGCACAGGCAGGGTAGAATCACAGTAAGATATCACTTGAACACAGCACAAGTTTCACGTAAAGTTGCAGTCTCTGTATATTTTTATTTATTTAATGCATTTGGCTTAAAATTTATGTATTCTAGTCTGAGGATTTTGTTCTTGGTTTCTCAATTTCATTAGAAACAAAATATTAGTTAACTCCAAAAATGCATTATCTTCAATGTACACGCAAATACACTAGTACCCTGTACTGTATAAGGGATGAAGGCAACCAAGAGTCGGTGTTTGATGACCTCATTGGAAGTTCATGATGTTGAACTAATTTGTACCAGGGTAGACAGATAGGTAGATATACATACATATATACCACTGGCAGTTGCCAGTAGGTAGTTATAGTTAGGACCTAGTTTAAATAGGAAAATCGTTTTTTAGTTTTTGAGCTTTTTGACGAATCTTCACAATTTTTTCAAAACTAGCGCGCAACTCACTTCAGCTGCTGTCTGGAAAGTTTCAGTGTGATTTGTCAAAAGGAGGCTGAGAAAAGTGGGCGGGGGGTCCCAAAACACGTTTTCCTCATGCAATTTCCCATAGGGATTTTAGACACTGTTACAGCCCGAACTGCTGGATGGAGTTACTGCAAATTTGGCAGAAAGCTAGATCTTGGTTCCGAAAAACTCTTTTGGTATCATGGTGTGTATCTGTTTAGTAGTTTTAGAGTGATTAAAGAAAAAAGGTTTATGCGAAGCTAGAGTCACCACACGCCAACTGCAATGCTGTGAATGGCTAGCCGCAATCTGAAAAAAAAGTTGCAGCCTCCATTTTGTGAATCAGGACACGGTTCCCGGGGGAAAGGGAGGAAATAAAGATTAAATAGGATATAAGGGGTTGGGATACACATATCCTGACCCCATGGGACTGATGGAGTGGTCTGTGAGGGACGCCTCATGGGAAAGAAATTGCTGAAAACTTTTTATTACATAAACAAGGATCCGTGGATCCACTGTAGTGCTCAGCCACCCCCTCCCCCACCTTCCCCCCATGAATATGTGGTGGATTTGCGGGTCCTGAGTCACAATTTAAAAAAAAACAAAGACACCCACTGACAGACCCACTCACACACCTGCTCACACATCCATACAGCCACTCACACAACCACTCAGAGATCCAGAACACCACTCACACACCCATACAGCCACTCACAGACCTACTCAAAGACCCAGAAACCACTCACACATCCACTAACAGGCCCACAGAGGCACTCACACACCTATACAGCCACTCACAGGCCCACACATGCACTCAAACACTCACCACATACGCAGACTGACTCCCACGTTCAGTGCCATACAGCCACTCACAGACCCACATAGCCAAATACACACAGAAAGACCCTCTTACACACCCACTCACAGACCCAGTCATTGACACATCACTGAGAGACCCACACAGCCACTTACATATCCACTTATACACACACCCACCACACACTCACACGTCCACTTACATACCCACACAACCACTCACACACCCACTCAGAGGCCCAGAAAACCGTGGGGTTGGCAGCTTGCGGGGTGTTGGCTGCAAATCAGTCATGACGACATCTATGACATCATTGATAATATCGCTGCAACATTTGCTGTAAAACTATTGATGAGAAAACTTTGTATGGTAGGGTCAAGAGTTATAGTTACCTTGGCAAATAGGATGTATTGGAGAGATTACTGCTCCTACATGCAGCAGGTCAACATGTTTCAGCCCTTTGTATGACCCCCTCAGATAATCCTGGGCTTTCTTCAGGACCGCAATCCCTAAGTTGACTACATACGTCACCAGCACACATGCATTCAGTACCAGTATTATTTAAGTGCTGCAGCAGGAAGATTTGCTGTTTATGCAAGCTTTATGAAGTCATGTGACATACAAACGCAGAAAATTAATGAAACAAACAAAACAACACCGACATATTGGACATGCATACAAGAAAGGGAGCAGAAGTCTCCTCTTTGAGACATGCTGTATCAGCTGTGTGTCACTGCAAACATAACACCGTGGGTAATCACTGCAAACTGGTGGGCACACATACTGTATTTTAAAACCATACCAGTACACACATTCACTCTCCTACCCTTGCCATAGGTCAAGAGGGCTACATGGAGGAGTTAACGAGGAGAGCCTTGTAGTCACACACTAATAAGAAAACGTAATTCCCATTAATGTCATCAAAACAGTTTGAGGAGGTGGGAGATCTCCTTAGAATCACTGTCAAAGATCTCTCCCTGCCATCAAATCTACTTAGGCATTTCACTTCTCCCAATGACAAGTGCTACTTATCTGATGGGACTCTGAAAAACTGGAGAGAGCATTTAAATGAAGCCCTCCAGAGTCTGAATAACTGACCATTAACAAATGCTGAAACACACCTGATACAAATGCTAACCCCAGCTTTGCAGATACAACCACATGTGGCCACCAACACCATTGTGTACTGGTAAATAAAACCTGGAGCTTTAGCTCCTTACAGAGCCACACCAGAATCTGCAGGTCTTGACCTACATGCTTACAGAATTGCCCACCTTGTCATAATTCCAGTGTATGGAGGATTGGTGAAGAAGGGGGTTGCACCAGCCCTTCTGACAGTATGCAAGGAGGGAGGTTTTGGTTCAACTGACAAAAAGCCTGGTGCTAAGGTGTGGGCGGAATCCCCAAACGGCCCTTCAGAACCTGCAGAAATTATAGCCAAGGGCCCCAATAATGTCCTGCTGATCATGAAACCAGGAAAGGAAAAATGGGAGCACGTCCCAGCTGACAAATGTTATTTGCAAGAATGACCATACTTGTTTTTTTTACAGATCATACTACAGCTTGTCTCTGCCGTGGGTGTGCTGTGTGGTCTCCTTTCGGGCGTGTGGGGTCAGGAGGGACCCACCACCCCCAACTTCAACCTGATCGATTAGACAGATAAGGATGTATTAGAATAATGTTAATGGTACAGCAGGGAACAGTTTGGTTTTGAGAGAGCACCTTGGGATCCTGGCCAGTTCCAACGTGTTGCTTTCAAAACTGACCTGAAGTAGCCAGTATTTTTTAACAACAACTTGCAGAGCGGGAGGGGTTTTCTAGAAAAGTCCTTTCTGGCCTGTTTAGGGTATATAAGAGACCGAAAACCGGATGGAAGTGAAGTGATTCAGATCTCTGGTAGGGTTGGGACGCTGATGCCTGTCATCCTTTCTGTGAGGGTAGATCTCTTTCTCTTCACAGTCGATCTGGGGTCTACGACTGTTTACTGAAGGGAGAAAGATGAAGCAACTGTGCCCCATGGTGATGCATTTTTAATTCCTATTATCTGCTTTGCATTGTGTATGTATATATATACATATATGTGTGTGTCTTTGCATATATATTTGCTCTTTATAGATTGAAGGTTCCGTGTACACGTTTTCATTTCATTATTGCACACAGTTTAAACGTGCACTTTCAATTGTACTGACCTTTCTTTACAAGCCTCGCAGAGTGATTTAATAAATGTATTTCCTAGACTAAGAGTTGCATACCAAAGATTATTTTCAGTGTGTGTGTATTTCAGCTCGGTCAGCAGTGAAGCAAAACATATCTGCAGTTATGAATTTCAGTGTGTCTCTGTGTCTCTGCCCGTGCACAGCAAGTGTTGTCTGCAGGGAATGACCTCCAGCCAACCCCCACCCGTTGCTCAACCTTCGGCCTGGCCATTCGCCCATCTTGCCAGGCTTCCAATCCCCCTCTGCGCATAGCCTTTGCCCACGCACAGCAGAGGTTTGGGGGCAGAATCTGGCCTCTGGCTATGACCTATGTCTATTCCCCCATGAGCACCTAAAAGCCTCCGCCCCACCCTAGGCACCGCATCCACTGCGAGTGACCAACTGCCCAACGAGCACAGTCAAAGGCCATGCGCAGCACAAGGTGACGCGCATGGCCTGGTAACTGGCCTAGTCTCCTTCCTGTCATGGGTGCCCAACGCCTCACAGGCATCCAAGATAGGCACTGCACCAAAACCCCATCGATACCCATCTCTGCTCCCAAGCCCTGGTCAGTGGTGACCCAACTGCTGTGTACAGCCTTTGGCAGTGTGCTGCGTGGTTTGGCTGCAGGGTGAGACCTTCAGCCAGGGCATGTATCCAACCTTCTATTTGCGCCCCATCCTCCATCTTTGTGCCCAGCCTTCAGCTGTGTGGAGCGGTGGGTAGGCCTTGCACCCAATCCCACTCCAAGAGGCTAATGGTGTTTGACTGAAGTGTCCGTTCATAACAATATTATTATTTTTTTATTATGGTTTTAGTGGTTCCACAGCAGTACAATACCACAGAGCAATACCACAGGGCAAGCTGGTAATGTGGGACCTATGACTTTTTTTTTTTTCATTATAACTTAAGGAGGTTTCCTTCTGATACCCTCCACCGCACATGGCTTTTGGGGTCAAGATGTGCCGCCACTTGGCCCCTTATGTGAGTTTTCATTTTTTTCAGGATTTAGGACAAAGTCCCAGAGTCCTGTAATAACTGCCACAACATATTGTGGCCAGTCAATGAGTGTCCATCCATCCACTACGAATAGGTCCAGGTAGTTCCAGCTAACCAATGGTTTAGATTGTTCTAAATTGTTACCGCCAAATTCACTGTGATTTGATCAAGCCATTTTTTTTTTTTATGTATCGTAGAGCAAAGCTTCCTAAGGGAAATAACATGGGAAATCATTCTTTTGTGCCCCTCCTTGATGGATTGGCGCAAACCTTTCCATGAAGAAGCTGGAGTGGATTAACAACTTTTTTTGGAAAGTTTAGGCAAATTCATCAAACAGTGCCAAAGTTATTAAAGAAACAAAAAAAGTATTTCCTATGTAAACTGATCTAATCAGAACTATACAGAGGCGAATCTCTTCTTTAAAGGAATTTCAAACTGTTCTGTTCAATTATTTCCATTGTTTTACAAATCCTAACCAGACACATATCAACTAAGCTAATTCTGTGAAAAACGGGGCAACACGGAATGGAATAAACATACTGTCATTGTACAACACCCCAACATATTGCCACAAAATCCTTCCCAGACCATTACATGTTGACCATTTTATAACTATATGTTTCAATCAAGTGTGTGTGTGTGTGGGTGTATTCACCATTGAGGTCAGACAACGTGAACCCTGATGACTTAGGTCTGCTTTCATAATACACCCCAAAATTAATAGTGAAGCACAAACCCTGCTTTACTGTCTCTTCACTACTTCCAGAACACTATCTGATCTCCATACTACATATACCAAGTTTATGAATAAGAGATCCATACCAACATCCAATGTTGCCCGTGCAGTCCCAGAATTAATTCCCAAAACTGTTGGCATAAGATCTAATAAAGTACCATTATACTGAGGGTGATCCAGAACAGGTATACTGGGTTGAAATTCAGTCAACATCACTGAGAGCCAGCAGAATGTTTGTCTAAATTAGGGAAGCTGAATGTATGTATGTGTGTGTGTATATATATATATATATATATATATATATATACACACACATATATTTTTTTTTCATCAAAGGTTGTTCTTTTGCCATATCTGCGTGCAGAGCACCAAACACCATCCTTGCACATAAAAGGCTGAACTAAAAATGTGGATGGGCAAGTATTTTATTTTACGGAGGTGAAGCAGGTCTGCAAAAAGCGGTGGACCCGCAGAAGTGTACAGAAGCGCTCTATTTCTTTAGGGCAGGGGCCTTCAAACTGGGGGGGTCTAAAAGTGATCCCAGGGGGAGGAGGCGCCAGGTTCTGGCTAAAAGAAACATTATGCTGCTAACAGGGCTTTGGTTTAAGCTGAAAAAAAGCAAGCAGCAGTAAAATGCTCAGTAATGGGCCATCACTGCCGTGTTTGTCATTCATATCCAAGTTGGGAGTGTGTGTCAAAAGAGAGGGAACTCTAAATACTCCTCAAAACCCCAACCCCACCCCCAGTAATCACACAGTGGATACTTTTACAAGTTAGTAAAGCCTGCCTGACCACAACAGGACGTTTGAGATTATTATTATATATATGCATATGATTGCATTTTTAAAACCATATGAAAAACTTAAATGCAATGTTTAAATACCTCTATATTTAAACAGTGCAGAATAATTATGAAAATTTTGAAGGGGGCCCCAATGCTATTTATTTTCCCTTGGTGCGGGGCGCAACATTAAAGGTTTGGGGGCCTCTGCTTAGGGGTGAGCCGGCGGCTCACCGGTTGACAGGTGCGCTTACCCGGCTGACCCCTTCCGCGCCCCCCAGGGTCGCCAGCATGCCCGCCACGCTGCGCAGCACTCCCGGGTACTCCACGCAGACCATGGGCCGCTGCCGGTTCAGGGACAGCACTGCCGAGCCGGGCTCTGGGGGCCCCGCCGGCGAGGGTACCCCCGTCTCCCCAGCCTCCTCCATCACCGTGGGCTGCCTGACTGCCTGGCGCCGGCATGGACGCTGCGGCGGATTAGAGGGGGCGGAGCCGCGGCGCCCGCTTCCTGTCACTAGGTCGCCATCTTAGAAAGTGGCAGGACCAGCGCGGTCAAAATAATAAGCATTTATCTGTATTGTGCGATGAGGAAATGTAATCATTGTGGTAGCAATATAATTTTATTAAAATAGCGAAATGTTTTTTACATAATCAGAAGATAATTTATTTGTTGAGTAGAATTCGATTTTTGAAATTAGTTTAAAGTATTTACTTGAATAAATTAAATATTATAATAAAAATATCTATTTTTTATAGGAAACTACGAGGCGTCTTAAGCTACTTGGGTTTCTTGGCTCAGTTCAATGAGGAATACAATGTACAATATGGCCGCCAGATTTGGGAGCTGCTGCCAATCGCTGTAAACACCAACGCTTCATAGGGTGTTCGTTTTCTAACTCGATGACGCTTGCCTTCCCAGCGCTTTACTTGGTCATACTAGAACTGTATTTGTTTTTTGGCATTCATTGAAACCGACGACGGACTCGGTCCGGTAGCGATGGGCTTCCGCCTGCAACAAGACCATGGATGGAAGGTTCCTGGGCACCACCGTTCCTACCACCTTGATATGTTCTCTCAGTAATGAGGACGCCGAGGGGTTTAATTTTAGGATGCTTATTTTGACACTTTATAATGTAGATGTGTTATATTTTGTAGTTATTAGCAGTTTTTTTCTAAAATACTTTTTTTTATTTTTTGTAACTTTCTTTTCATGAGTTGTGCAGAACTTCATGTGCTTTCCAAGGAATTTCGCGTTTCAAGGATGTGCCAGCCTGTTGCTGTCTCTCAAAAGAGAGTTTAGGCAGCTGCCACCAGTCTCTCCTTGCAGCTGCCTCAGTTCATATCCAGTGCCATGTAGTGCTGTTTATATAGCGCTTACTTATTGCTTGTGAGGCCCAAGGAGCACGTTAAAAGCCTGACTCGTACAGACAACCAGAGGCCTGGAGTGAACTTCTACACCTTACTCCAGCCCTGCCAAGTGCCACGCGTCTTGTGTTAGAATAACGCATGTTCAGTCATTTTCCGCATTACCGCAGTGCCTGAGATTGTCTTCCAAAAGAACCGTGTCCTGAAGTGTGGTAAATGCTTCTAGTTCCAGTCTCTCACTTTGCTAGCTAAGCTTCATGTTGTGTATATCAAAGGCCACAAAGTAGCGCTGGTGTACAACGGGAGGTATAGGATTCTTAATATATTACGATATTTATATTGTCCCCTCGTCTTCATCGCTTGAATTTTCTTGCGAAAAAGTGTCACTCATAGTTGCTGAAATGTCACTCATAATTACACTGAAATTATGAAAATGTAATTATGAAAATGTCACACATAGCAATCTGAAACCTTGGCAGATGTGTTACCTTTCTTTTTGAACCGTCACTACTAGGGGGTCTTGAGGTGTACTGAGAGATGCCACTAGATGGCACTGTTCCATCATTAATGCCTGTTGGTGACTTTGAATAATGTACCTGCTAAGGACCAATGACATTGCGCATCTGGAAGAATGTTTTCACAGTTTATTTGAATGGCACCGAACAAAACCAGGCCCCGTATTTACAAGTCCCTTGCGTCTAGTGCACACCCATATCTGCAAGGCCTCACAAAGCCGCTTTGCGTGACTTTTCATGGCCTTTTAGATATGGGATAAGGCAACACAGCACAAGTTGCTGCGTTGCCTTACTTTGCATCAGGGAGGTGTTTCCATGGGGGTTGCGTGGGTGTTCCCACGCAACATCCATGAATTTTGATGCATTCACAGATCTACAAGGTTTTGTAAACCTCGGAATGTGTCAAATGCCTACGCCACCACCGGGGTAAACAGGCGAAAATCCGACATAACTCGTAATGTGGAGGTCTTCAGACCACCAACCCTGGCGGTCTTCTGGCACCCACGGCTTTGTCAGTCTTTGGAAAAGACCGCAGAAGTCATAATGAGGGCCTATGTGGCAAGTGCAGCAATTTCATATTATACAGAAAGGCCTATGTGGCAAGTGCAGCAATTTGATATTATACAGAAAGACCCTCATTACGATTTCAGCGGTCTTTTTGAAAGACAGCCGAAGCCGCTGGCACCAGAAGACCGCCAGTGCTGAGTGTGTGTGTGTCTGAATGGAAACAGATGGAAGGGGGCGGTGTCAGGGTGCAAGTGAGTAGGTGTATGTATTGTGATGCATGCAAGTGGGGATGCATGTGTGCAAGTCTGTGAGTGAGTGGGGGTGTCTGTGTATGCGTTTGTGAGTGCGTGTATGCCAAGGGTGGGAGGTGGGTGTTGTGTGTGAGTGCATGTATGTTTGTGTGAATGCGGAGGGGGAAGAAGGTTTCTGAGTGCGTGTGTGCGAGTGAATGGGTGTATCTGAGAGCATGTTTGGGTGCGAGTGTGTGGGGGTGCATGAATGTAGGTGTGTGGGGGGGTGTCTGCCGGCAACAGGAATGGAGATTCCTGTCGCCGGGCGCATGACCGCCAGCGGTGCGACCGCCATGAAAATGCTGGTGGTCTGCCGAGTCGTAATACCGATGGGGGTATTATGGCTACCGCCGAGCCGGAGGTGCTCACCTCCAACTCAGTAGTCCGACTGCCCTGGAGGTACGGGAGGCATTTCAGCGGTTTGGCTTCGGCCAAACTGCTGAAGTCATAATATGGCGGAAGACCGCCACCGCAAGTCTGTCAGTCCAAGGACCGCCAGACTCATAATGAGGGCCAAAAAGCCATGGGAGTGGAATGTTTTTTAGTCGCCGTGAGTACAGAATTAAAATTTTAAAATAAAACTTTAAAAAACAACTCTTTATTATATATATTTTTACATAATGTCATTGTAATATTTTTATTGTGTTTTATACTGTTTTATACACCATAACTTAATAGCATGCATTCCTTTATACATTATAGCCCTCATCAGTCTTTCGTAAAGACTGCCGAAGCCACGTGTGCCAGAATACCACCAGTGTTGGCAGTCCAAAGAACGCCATATTACGAGTTATGTCGGGAAATCCGACACCGTTGGCCTGCCCGATGGTGGAAGAGAGGCATTTCCACCACCAGCACCGCCACGGCAACAGGACACCGCCTGCCGTTTCCTGAATGGCGGTGTTGTGCTGGTGGTGAAAATGCCGAGACCCATCACCGCCCGGACGACTGTTTCGCTGAGACAGGTAGGTGGACCATCTAAAAGGAGGATTAGGGTGCTGTTGTGTGTGAGTGAGTGCCTGTATGTTTTTGTGAATGAGGAGGGTCTGAAGGGGGTGTCTGAATGTGTGTGCGCGAGTGAATGGGTGTATCTGAGTGCGTATTTGGGTGTGAGAGTGTGGGGTGTATGTAAGCAAATGCGTGGGTGAGTGGGGGATGCGTGAATGTAGGTGTGCGTCATGTGGGGGTGTGTCTGCCGACGACAGGAATGGACATTCCTGTCGCCGGGTGCATGACCTCCAGAATTTTCATGGCGGTGTGACCACGATGAAAATGCTGGCGGTCTGCCGAGTCATAATACCGATGGTGGTATTACGGCTATTGCCGGGCCGGAGGTGCTCACCTCCGGCCTGGCAGTCCAACCGCCCTCGCGGTATGGGTGGCGTTTCAGCGGTTTGGCTTGGGCCAAACTGCCAAAGTCGTAATATGCGCACCAGTGAGTCTGGTGGTCCTAGGACCACCAGACTTGTAATGAGGGCCATAATGATGATTAATGCACATTGATGATACAATTGTCTGCAAACCTCAATTCATACCTGGTAATATTTTCCACCTTTATTTAAAGTATCAGCCTTTTAAGGATAGAAGGCTGCGTCAGACCTGCTGAGATTTAAAATTGCAACCTGCAGCTCCCTGGACAGTAACCTAAACCCTTTGTGCAAGCTTACTGATTTTGTACTCTTGCATTATGTAAATACCATATCAAATAATATATAGATTAAGCTGTACCCTTGCCGGAGACCTTGTGCAGCAGGAGTCTACTGGCTCCTTGTAGAAAATCTGTTTAGTCAACCTTGGCAGTAATCCTTCACTTCCATAGAACCTGAATTTAGGTGTTAAACTGATACTAAAGACGCAAAACCTTTGCCCAGACAGTGTTTACATGTGTAAAAATTAAAAAAATAGTAAAGTAATATTGCTGCAGATTGTGCCTCATTATGCCGCATAATTTGCCTTTTCTTGCTGCATAATTTAGTCAACTTGTTGCATAAATTTGTCCCCTCACATTAGAAAACAGTCTTGTATGCAGGTGTCACACATGGGAGTGCTGTCTTCTCTACACTTAACAGCATGGACGTCATTAAGGGGTCACCATGGGTTACAGCTGCCCCTTGCCACCCCTGGCAGTCCCTTTGCGACCCCTGGCCTCAGACGTCGGTTGGAGCTCCAATTTCCTTGTTTTCTGTCAGTGTTTTATTACACTAATAGTGAATAATGTATTATTCATTATTAGTATAATAAAGAATGGGGTACAGTTAGCCACAGTATGACACTCACTGGCAGCTGAGGTGAGTAAACATACTTTTAAATGTATGGCGTGTGCGTGCTTGCTTTTGTGTCTGTTTATGTGAGAGAATGTGTGTATATGTGTATGTGGCAAAGGGTGTGTGTGTGTGTAAGCATGTGTGTGAGTAAAAGTAAATGTCCAATGGCATATGATGTCACTTCCACCGCCCCTGGCATTATGGCGAATTGACGTTCCTCCTTCATCGGACTCACATCTGAGCCCATTCTTTTGTGTAAGGCTCAATCCTGACTTATATTTGAATGGAGCCCCACTCATCAGTGTCTCACGTACGAACAGCTTCACGGCTTCCATAGAGTTTAGGCGGGGCGCTCCTTCCAGAGACGTTTTGAGGCATACTTAAAGTGGGGTCTGGCCCAGGGCCCCAGCCTTCCAGGGCCTGCCCTGAGAAGCCAGCTCTGTTCTGCAGTATCTTGCCCTGATGTCCTTGAATAATTCTTAAACATTTTGTTTAAAAAAATGTTTACCTTTAATGTGGGTGGTGTGTGAAAGTCTAATACAGACACTTTGCAAAGAAAGTGCAAAGTGTTTAAGTTTCATCCAACATTCATAAAAAAAGCTTCTTTAGCTAAAAACAGAACTTCACATATGAGAAATGGGAGGGAATTGCAGAGATTATTTTCTGTAATATCAGTGAGCAGCTGCTGTTTTATAATATTAAAAACACACATCTCTATCCCTGAATATTAGATTACACAAATTTAGAATTTGGGTAAGTGTGTCTGTGCACCATCAGTGCCTTCGCCAAAGACGGCGTGAAAGAGCTGAAATTGGATCATAAATTCAAAACTGTTTCTAGCTTGGGCCCCTAAAATATGTTTGGCCCAATGCCCCCCAAATCCCTAAGATGTCCCTGGCTCTCCACCGCAATTCAAGCTTTTTCACCCATTACAGTTTCCTGTTGGGAGCAGATAGAGATGTGGAGTTTGAGTCTCTGAACTCACAATTTAAAAATACACCTTTTGGTAAAGTTTGGATTTTAGATTGACAGTTTGAAAATGCCACCTTTAGAAAGTGGCATTTTCTAGCTTAAACCATTCTGTTCCTCTTCCTGCTTGTGTATTCCATGTATGAGTCAGACTGACAGTTGCACTGTTGTGAATTCCCTCTAGACACTTACACAAAGGGAGCTGGGGTGTAGTCTGCATATCCTGATAAGTCTCCTGGGCTAGAGTGGGGAGGGAGGAGCTGACACTTACACCTGAATGGGCTGTGCCTGTCCTCACACAATGCAGTCTCCAACCCCCTGATGTGTGTCTGGGGCAAGGCCTGGGCAATGCAGGATCTTGTGAACAACTGAGACTTTCCTTTGAAGTTTGCCTATTTCAAAGACAGAAAGGGGTATAAGTAGTGGACCAAAAATCCCAGACTTTTAGAACACTTCTGGATCAAGAGGAGCCTCTGCGAAGGAGAAGAGCTGAAGAGCTGGAGGAGGAGTACTTCTTCTTTGCTGTGTGTGCTTTGCTGAGTTGGCCTGCAGTTGCTGATTCTGCCTTAATGAGGACAAAGCCTGGACTTTGCTGTGTATCCTGCTTGTGAAGTTTCTCCAAGGGCTTGGAGTAGAGCTTGCCTTCTGTTGGAAGTCTCAGTGATATTAAAGACTTCAGCTTCATCTGCCTACAGCACTGGAAACTGTGTGTTTTGTGCTGCAACAGAAGAAAAAGCATTGCAACGGCATCAACGATGCTGTTGCCTGCACGTGACCTGATGAGGCCACACGGAGCCGTGCCCCACGTCGCACCACAACCCTGGTCTCACCAATGCCACCACCTGATGCCGTCACTGAGCCGCTGGCTGCTTGCACTGTGACCTGGGGGCCCCACACTCTGCATCGCCTTGCTCACACCACAGCCTTGGCATCCCCGATGACGATGCTCCATGCAGACACCAACGCCGCTGCCTGCACCGTGGCCTGAGGACACCGCTCATAAAGTACACAGACCACCGTCCTTTACCGCACCGCAGTCCCGGTCTACCGACACCATCGCCATCGACTCCAGTGTCATCCACAGGCGTCCCTGTCTGCACTACGACACGTGGGCGTAGTACACAGCCCACCCCTTGCCACACCGCCACCTTTGGCGTACCGACGACAGTGCTCCAGCAACGATGACGCCGCTGCCTGCACTGTGACCTGGAGACACCGCACGTCACACCGCCCCACTTCACAGCGCAGCCCTGGTCTCATTGGCGCCGCAGGATGCCATCACCAAGCTGCTGCCAGCACCGTAACCTGTGGGCATCACACATTGCATCATCCTGATTCACACCACAGCCCTGACACCATCCACGGCAGCACTCCTGACTTCGTCATCAGCCCGGAGTATGATCTGCAACGCGTGTGACTTCAAGGGCCCGACAACCCGTGCACCGACCTCCAGAACTAACGCCTGCGACTCCACCAACACCGCACTCTGGATCTCAGTGCGAGAATCACGACGCCCTGCATTTCCAATGTACTGTTTGCTGGTCTTCACGACACTGTAGCTGGCCCGCGATGCCGCCGCCGGCCTGAACTGTTGGATTTGTTGTCTAGGACACTGTAATAGCCCCAGATGGAGCAATCGACTTCAAAGAAATGTATGTTTTATGTTAATTCTTGCAAAATTAATATCTTTATTATTGCATGTTGGATTGTTCTCGTTTTGGTCTTGCTTAACACAGATAAATATTGGCTATTGTTCTAAAACTGGTGTGGTGTCCTTTTGTAGTGTATTCGCTTTATTTCTGTGTGTGATGTGCAGATACTTTACACATTGCTCCTGAGATAAGCCTGACTGCTCGTGCCAAGCTACCAAGATGGTGAGCAGGGGTTATCTGAGCTGGGTATCTCCCTTATCCTGACTAGAGTGAGGGTCCCTACTTGGATAGGGTGCAAACCGACAGCCAACTAAAGACCCCATTTCTAACAATGCCCTTGGTATGCACCTTCCTAATTGTGAGTAGCAATCCCTATTTTGGGAGTTGGTAACATGATACCAACTCACAAAACAGGGATGGTACATTATACAAGGCCATTTTGCAGTCGCAAATGGCGCAGTTCACCTGTTGCAACCACGAAATTGCTTTGTACATCGCCCCTGATTGCTATACAGTGCAGGCCTGTCTCTGGAAGTATCAGAGAAGGCACATTATTTCTAACATAAGCATGTAGTGAATCCTTTTTAGTTTTATTGGGGCTCAGTAGATTAACTTAGCCCTTTGGCTTGCTGGCCTGTGCCCCTGTCACCTAGTGACTTTTAACCTACTTAGCCTGCTCTGTTTTAGTCCATTTATTTTATTATTTCTTTTACGGTGGCTGCCATTGTTTATAGTTATAAAAATGTTTTGATTTGCGTTATCAGTGCCACTCTATGAAAGCGTCATTATCAGCATCATAATGAAGTGATGTACATAGGTATTCACATCATGTCCCTTTCTCTCTTATGTGTGACAGGAACATAATGTACACTTGTTGGGTATTGTTTATATAATTGCCTCCACAAGTCTGCTTCTTTATCAATTGTTTGGGAACATACCTGCGTCAGGGGTCCTAAATGATCTGTATAAATACATCTCACACAGACAAGGTTATCAGAGGGATTCCTACCAGATGCCATCAAAGGTATCTATGCTACACGTCGCCTTGATGCAGACCCAGCCTTCGTGTCCCCACAGAGTCTGATCTAGAGACCTCATTCCAAGGTAACGCAGGTTGGGGGCGCTTCTCATGGACATGGTACTGGCAGGTTAGGTTTATCACACCTAGCTCTCATTAGGTTAGAGATTGGGTTCTCTATGCTTGGGATTTTACATCTCATGTTTATAGCAAGATCGTGAAGTTTTTCTGTATTCACAACGCTCTTCTTCACAATTATGCTTCTTTTATTGTTCATTATCCTAATAATTGCAGCTCATGCATTTTATCATAGATTGCAGTTTTTTCAATAAACATATTGAAATATTTCCTGCATCTCCTTCATTGCCTGTTTGTGACTGAGACTTGTTGCTAACATGAGAAAGAGATAACTTCCGTTCCAGCACGACTTGTCTGAGATGTCACAACCTAGAGTCCATGTGTAAGGCTGCCAGAAATCACCTTTTATTGTCTGGGTTTTTGGTGAGGTACTGCTTGTGAGCCAGGAGGGTTGGGCCAACAGTTGTGACTTGTTCTAGGAGTGACTTAGTCTTCTATAAACAAAATTGCTGTCATCCCAAAACCAGCAGTCTTGCCTGGGAGCGACAGTCCAACTATGACAACCAAAAGTTAATTTAGTCACTCTAACTGGGGGTACAATGCCTGCCAAGAATGAGCTGCCCCAGTGGACGCACCCAGTACCCAACAGTGGTCCCCTATCTCAGCCCAACCATATCTATATAATATAGTGCCTTCCTGACACGGAGTCCAAAATAGAAGCGCAGAGTTTCACAAACACGGAGGGATCATGGAAAAGATTTGCAGCTGTGGCACGTTGCTTTTTTCCTTTCCCAGAAATGCTTATCTTGTCCTGCCTTGTGCTCTTGGCCACAGAGCATGACAGGAAATCAACCGTACACTGTGCATGTCTGTGCCCACATGCATATCTGTTTTTTAGCCCAATATTTGTTTGCTGATTTTAAACGGAAACCATTTATGTCAAAGCCAGGAAGCCAAAATAGAAACCGTAAGCAAACTGCACTTTTGTTTTGCTTCATATCGGGCAAATTCCTGACTACGGTCTGTTTTTATAATAATCAGTCTTTAAAAATCAGCCACTTTTCCTTTTCGACTTTAATCTGGCAACTATGCTATAAGTGAAGCTGAATATTCTAATATTGTCCACATTCCTCTGAGTTCAGCCGAGCATAATTCTGTTAAGTTTGGTTAATACGTTCCTTGCCCTCACTTTCCAGCTTCTTCAAGTATACACAATCATAATTAAAACATGACTATTTAGACAAGTAACTACACTAAGGATTTTTTTACAGTTGAACATTCATAAAAAGCGTTTTTGTTCCATTGCGTCAATAAAATCTGCAAGTATTCCCTGCAGCAGACCCACAGGATGCTTCAGTGGTCCCTGATTCATGGAAGCACTCTTGATTAATTGAATATGATCACATGCCTCGTCAATGGCACCTTTTTCAATGGCACAGCCGAGTGTTTAGTTTGAGCCGGTGGTTTCGGTGCCCAGCACCAGCAGTTAATTGTCGACTCCAGTACTTATGACAGTGTGCCACATGGTGGCGCTGTTTGACTAATTTAGATATGAGCACTCTAACTGTTGCTTATGTATCCAATATTCATAAAAATGACTATTTTCAGTAGCTAAAGCCATTTTTACAGCTTTGGAGGCCTGGAATAGTCTGCGCTGTCACACTGGCAGGAGGAATTGGTGGTGCAGGCTACGATGGTCCCATTTGCGAGGGCCCTGACACTTGCACTTTTTACAAACTAAGCACAGGCACAGTGGTATCCGAGTCCATGGCTGTCAGTTCTAAAAGAGACATAACTTGACCCCACTGCCTGCCAGTTACCAGCGTCCTTTTCTGATTGGGAAACTGTCCACTTCCAGATTCACGTGAAGTCCATCCTCTGCCTGTGAGGTCATCTCTCACACTCCTTCCGTAGCCCACCTGTACACGCGTGACTAGCATCTATTCTCCTTGGTGGGTATGAAGGACTAACCACTTCCATTTCAGGCCTGCAGCACTTCCCACTATTTCCAAAGTGCTATGAATTAATCTATTCCACAAATGGCTTTGGCAGAGGGAAATGGATTGGTCCAGCTACCCATGAATACAGCTACCCTGTAAAGTATCCAAAAAGGGATGAATGGAATGCTTGAACCTATCTCAGGCACTAGTAATTACTCCGGCCGTATCCCAATCCACTGTTATTTTCCACACCATGTCACCTCAGTTTGGACCCAGATATATGCAAATCAGTCTTCACCCTGCTCCAGTGAGGACTGTCCAGCCCCAACTACCAAGTCAGGTCCTCCTTGAACTAAAACACAAGCAACCCAGGACCGGTTTCGCCCTTGTTAAGGGCTCATCAGCCGGGTATCGTTGGTTCCAGAAGCACTGTGTGCACAGGACCCATTTCTGGTCATACCTGTCCCACTTAGGGTGGCACACTAAAGTATACAAAAAAGTTATAAATATTTTAGAGTTCCCATAGAAAGAGCGTTTTTTGTATCACTAATAACTTTTTGCATTTTGATGCATCTTCATGAAACAACTCTTTCTTGGAAAGTTTTGGGGTGATCCATCAAGCAGGTGCCAACAAAAGAGGTGTGTATGTGGGGGTTCAAAAAATAATTATTTCCCTTGTTAAATCCCATAGGAATTTTCTGTTACAGCTACAGACAAAAATTGCTGATTTTTTGGCAAAAATTTGGCAAAATTTTGTAACTTTACTTAGAAAGAGTACTAATTATGATTTGGTGTAAATTCATTCAGAATTATTTGATAAATTTTTACTTAAAGAGTGCTCTGGCAGGTTATGTCGGCGTTAAAACAATAGATTTATCTAGACATTTGGTCCCACTGGGTCCCATCATACTGTGAAATCAAATAATTCGGCCTTCTGATTGGCCAAGGGAGCTTTTTCTTCCTGTCAGCCATTCTAAGCGATCTGATTGGCAGGCCACAAGCCAGAGAAACATGGTACAGCCACTGTTATAGGGTCCTAGTAACGTTTTTTCTTTTAAAAGGTGTAAGGGGCAGGGTAGGGACACTCTGACCCCCTCTAGCCGCTATAGGGCGAGGTCCAGAAGGACCCTCACAGGACCAAAAAATAATAAAGACATTTTGGGAAATTTTGTGAACTAGTTGAAAGGCCTGCTGCTGTTGTTGATACACTCTGACAGGTGGACTTCATTCCGCACCGGTCTTCGTCTGCCTGTCCTCTGGCAAGAACTTAATGTGGCAGATGAAAAACTGATTGTATCATTAGATACTGAGAAGGCCTTTGAGAGACTGGATTGAGGGTACTTGTTCCCGCTTGTAGAGACCATGGGTTTTTGGCCTAGGATTCCTGACTAAGGTTAAATGGTTATCTATGAACCCTACTGAAGAGGTCTCTTGTAATGGACACATTTCCCAGACTTTTCCGATCCTGAGGGGAGACAGGGATGCCTACTCTTACCCCTGCTCTTCACATTGGCTCTTGAGTCACTGGCTTTCTGGTTTCTAGGGTTACCACATTAATTGGGGGAAACGTGAGGAAATGCCAAGGGCGTTTCACGAACCATGGAATACTGAAGGTTTAAATGTCTGTTGCCTGTTTGTCCCGAAGGTTATACCTGTCACTCTTGAGAAGGGATTCATTGGTCTTCGTCGTACTAGTTCAGATACTTGCAACACTTCTATGTTGGAATTCCTCTGGGTGGATGGTTCCCTTACAGTTTTTGTAATGAATGTACACCTATGGTATTTGCCTGAACAGATTTGGTATTGTATGTACCTGCGTGCTAAGGCTGGAGAATAATAAAAACGATTAATATTTAAGAATACTGAAAATCTCTAAGGCTACAATCAATAACGCATGACTTTTCCAGCTTCCTATGGGTCTCCAGCCAGCACTCCTACGGGCATATTTATGAGAGCTTTCATCATGCTGGAACCGCACAATGTGGTACGTGCGTGACGCAAACCTCTGAGTCAGATTTTAGAGACCATGGCTTTGAACTGCTACAAAAATCTGGAGTAATGCACCACAATGCAAATCGCTGCATTGCATAACTCTGCACAAGAGAGGCATTCCATGGGCACTGTGTGGGTGTTCCCATGCGAATCCCATGGTTTTTTATGCATTCCTAGATTTACCAAACCTGGTAAACCCAGGAATGTGCCAAAAAGACACGTGTCCCCAGGAGAGACATAACAAGGAGAAATATATTTATTTCTCCTGGCTCCATCCTCTTTCTACGTTGGCCACATTCGGCAGCACCCATAGAGGAAAAATGCCTCTAAGGAGTCTTCTTGTGAAGGAAGGTGTCCCTTCCTCCACAAAAACAATCCTGCATGCAACACAGGCACCCTTGCACCACGGAGCAAGGGTGCCTGTGTTGGCGCTAGGCAGCCCATTGTGCGCCAGTGTAGGGTGAAAGGACATATGTCTTAAATACTGTGCATTCCTGCCCTTTCCCTGCAGCGCAGGAAGGTGGCTTGCTGTGCCACTTTGCCATAGATATGGCCCCTAGTGTCTTCCTCCTTCTTCCAACCCAGGGGCTCGGTCTAGATGCAGGAGATGTGCTGGGAGACCCCACGGCAGGAACCTGGGTAAGCAAATTCATCTCACTGCCTCTTTGGTCAGAACTAAACACCTAAGAGCGCCTCTCTCCTTGGACAGCTGGAAAGTGGTGGAAACAAGCGCCTACCAGTTCTTGTGAAGCACTATGAACTCCTGTAGTGGTGTTTGTTCTTCTTGATAGAGCCCGGCCCCCTCGAAAGAAGGTAAAGGTAGCTACCTCTTTAAAGACCAGCAGACCCAGACCAATCGCAGCCTAATCTTGAGTCTGCCCTGTAGCCACAAGATCACGTCACTAAACAAACCCACCAAGGCAGAGCTTAATTTGAGCCAGGAGTTGCAGGTGGGGAACACCGGCACTCATTTTTGGGGACTGACGCTTACAGACTGATCCAGATCAAGAGAGAGAAAAACACATAACGGGGAAATGAGGAGGAAAAGAAAGACAGACAAAGAATCACAAAGGGAGAAAGGAGGGTAGAAAAAAAATTGGAAAGAGTGAGATAAGGAGGCAGAGATTGTCTGGTGGTGGATTAAAGAGGCCTGAGGTGGAACCAAGACTAGGCAGCCTTGGTATTAGACACCCCGACATACCAGAGTGACAGCCAGGGCCTTCTGAGGAAAGGAAAATGTGAGGCCTCTGCACATAGAAATGAATCACTGATACCACTGTGAGATCCCCTGACCCTTTCAGCAGCCCATCGGCCAATGAGCTTCTGAGCTTGCCCAGATCAAGGCCACCTGTTTGTCACCAAGGTACATCCTGGCCACCGCGGGCCTGGGGAGGGGTTATTAAGTGGTTCATATTTACCTGCCCACCCATCTGTGCTCCCGGACGTCTGCCAGCCCCCCTTTCTCACCTTCCACCCGCGCAATATACAAGTAGAACCTTTCTTGTTGCTTTTGTTCCTCCTCCTCTTCCGTCATCCGCTTTCCTGCTGTCTCCCTCTTTGCCATCCATCTTTTTTCTGCAGTTTTTATATAGCGCAACCTCTACCTGAAGGCATTGGAACACTTTACATGAGCACCAGTTACATGACAAAAGGACACATTTATTTTGTTGCTAGGCGCTGGGGAGATTAAGTGATTTGACCAGAATAAGGTGACCAGGTGTCCCAGATTTTCTGGAACAGTCCCGGTTTTTCAACTGCTGTCTCAGCAGATTTGGGAAAATTTAAGGTTATGCCCCGGTTATCAGAAGGTGTCAACTGAAAATGGTGGGACATGCCTTTTTATGTTTTCCAAAGCCAGGATAGCTAGCACCTGTTATAAGAAAGCAATTTAATTAACAGCCCTGATACTGGCTTTAAAAATGGCATTTTATTTATATTCTTAGTGCCTCTGGTGTAATTTTATGCTGATGAGTGCTGTCATTCTGCGCATTCAGTTGAAGTAAAATTATAGGGCCTGATTACAACTTTGGAGGAGGTGTTAATCCGTCCCAAAAGTGACGGTAAAGTGACGGATATACCACCAGCCGTATTACGAGTCCATTATATCCTATGGAACTCGTAATACAGCTGGTGGTATATCCGTCACATTTGGGACGGATTAACACCTCCTCCAAAGTTGTAATCAGGCCCATAGTCTCTTTTCTATTTTGTATGAAATGTCTCATTTTCTGGCTTTAAAATTTTGGTCACCCTTACCCAGAATCACAGGATGTTGAGCCGACGCCGAGACTCAAACCTGTTTCCCCACCTCCAAGGGAGGCAGCTCTCCCCAGTCCGCCATTACCATACCTACTAGTGGTATGTATCTAGATCAGGGGTCTACAAACTGGGGGTGGCAGACCCTAGGAGGGCCTCAGATGATTCCAGGGGTGGGGGCGCCAGGCTACAGCCAAGACAAGCATTATGCTGATAACAGGGCTTTGAGCTGAAAAAAACGAGTAGCAGTAAACCACTCCTTAATGGGCCATCACCGACATGTTTTGTCCTTTATATCCAAGCTGGGATTGTGTGTCACAAGGGAAGGGACTCCAAACACTCTTCAAAACCCCACCCCGCTTCTAATAATCACACTGAATACTTTTATATGTTAGTAGACACACATTCACAAATCCATTCATACATGCCTTCTCACACATGCATACATGCACGCAAACAACACTACACATACATTCGCATTCACGCACACACACACATTCATGCACACACACCCCCACACACACACAAAACACCCTTCATTCCCTCCCCTGTCGGAAACCCCGTTTACCTGAATCCAGGGGGTTTTCCGGTAGGGGACGGGACGAGGCGCTGCTACCGCCAGCTGCGCCCGCCAGCAGAACACCGCCAGGCCGTATTATTTTTCATAATACGCCTGGCGGTGGTCTACTGGCGTGGCGCTGCTGGTGGTAGCAGAGTCACCTTAACGCCATCCGCCAGCATGGCCACAGCCGGATCTCCGCCCTTCTTGTGGCGGAAATCCGGCGGTGGTCATTATTTGGCAGACGGCTGTTAGCCGCTGCGACGGTCTTTTGGCGGCCACCGACACGGCGGCATTTACCGCCAATGTTTTAATGAGGGCCTATGTATTTGATTGCATTTTTAAAACAGTAACAGAACTTAATTGCAATCCTTACCTAAGACTAGACATGTAAACATTGCCAATTTAATAGAATAATTATAAAAAATTGGGGAGGGGTAATGATTTTTTGCCACGGAGCGGCGGCATTCAATAGTTTGAAGAGCACCGATGTAGACACACGTCGCATTGCGTATCAAACACACAACTTTATTGCCATGCACAAAATCTTTCTGAGAGGAAAGATAGTTGTAAACATTCTGTGTGTGCTCCCTCCCTCCCCAGCCCCAGAATCACACCGCCCTCTGGAAGCCCCTCCAAGGCTCTGGGTGTCGCCTCGTGACCCCCGCTCCCGCACACTGCTTGCAGCAGCTGCCTGGGCGCGATAGCGCTCCGTGCCCGTCGAGGCGCTCTGTGCGTGCGCTTTATCACCCCCGGACAGTCGCCCAGGGGGGCCACCGCCTCACTCCCCCTCCATGATTCAGCAAAGCTCCTCCCGGACCAGAGGAAAACAAGCAATGTGCAAATCAGAATGTCAGATTATACAATCCTGCAAAATACCCAAAGGGGGAAATACGAGTTCTTCAAATACCCTGAGGCCAGATAAGGGGGCGCGCGCGTCACTCAGCACTTGTCGACCACGGGCCCTGCTTTCTGCACGTGCACTCACTTACAAACCCAATATTACATTATATTTCAGATCCAAGAAGAGAGAAGAGGGGGTCTGCATTACATTTAAAATAGGAATCAATATTGTCATATGCAAATAATTCACTTTTAAAAAACAATGCCGTTTTAAATTAAAAACAAGATCGAAAATCTGTTTCTTTTCTGCATATGTTTTTAAACATATATAATGAATTAAAAATGACCAGCTCATTCTTTTTCAAAAACGAATGTCAGGGGTGATATTTAGTGTAATGTGGCAAAGGACAGAGCGCCCTCGAGGATTAATTAGGGTTTACAGCAGGAGCGAGAGTTCGGAGTTAGTTTGAGGCTTAAACGTAGTAAAAGATAGTGTTTAATTTGTAAATAAAAACGTGCCGGTGCCCAAAGCTCTCCTCTGGCACTCTCAGCTGCTCCAATTAAATGTATACTGAGGCAGCGCAATCCTGAAGCCATCTCGGGCCTCTTTAATCCATGTACAGCCACTCCCTGCCCCTTCAGCTCACTCTTGCAGCTTTCTGCTTTCTCCCTTTGTGACGCTTTTTCGTTTTTCTCTTCCTCTATCTTTCCCATATGTGTCGTTTGCTTGCAGCAAATGCTTGAGGCAGAAAAATAAGCGCCGGCCCCATAAATAAGTGCTGGTGCACCGTATCGGAAAAAACAAGCACAAATTAAGCACTGGTAAAAGAGCACAGAGATAAATGTCGTTTATATAGCACTACATTTTAACATTTCCCGTTGAAGTATATGTAAATCACTGCATGCTTGTCCCAAACTTTATCCATCTGCCTTTCTGTACACTACTATATAGTCAGGGGCACTGGAATTATGCGATTGTGCAGCCGCAGCGATTTTCACATAATTATAGATTTGCCACATAATCCATCATCTGCCCCATAACCTGCAGATTTTAACAAAAACAATTGTTTCTAACTCAGATGATTCAAAAGTTACTAAAAATGCAGCGCAATGTCTTGCTGCGCTATGGAAGGCCCTTTGCATAACTGGGCTGGTCCCCTTTCGGTTGCTTATTGTTATATTATGATGTTCAACTGGTAGTAACGAGGTGAATGCTATGCCAAGGCAGTGTTACCAAGAATAAAGATGATGAAATAATGAAGTAATACTATCACAAATTGTGCCACATTATGCCGCATAATTTGCCTTATCTTGTCGCATAAGTTACTGAACCCTGCCGCTTTATTTGGCTCTCTCCTGCTGCATAATTCCAGTAGTCCGGTATATAGAGTGCATGGGAGTTCATTATGTATAACACAATGATGACTAGAGCCCCAGAGATTCCTGCTTCGGCTTTAAACGGCGCAAATAAACCTGAGGATAGATATGGTGTTTCATGTGGTACTAAGCGCTTCTTAATATTAGCAGAAAGAAGCGCTTAAGGCCTGGGGGGATTACGTGATTATCTAGGGAGTTTTCAAAAGGTAAAATGAGCATGAAGAGGTGTGTGTATGGATTCAATACCAAGACCTTGGAAGCCTAGCCCACATTCTTCACCTCACAGTCCGGGGGATCCCTCTTACAGCACCCATGATGTCTACATGTCAATTCATTGACATTAATGTAAAACTTGCCAACGTCAACATTGCTAGTATTTACCGGCCCTGAACTTCCATGCACATGCTTGTTTATCTGCTTCTAGTTCTTGGAGGTCATATTCCATTTTTAGATCTCACATACCAGACAGCTTGTACCAGTCAGTTGGCGTCAGACTTCTTGTGGGCCTTGCCAAAACTTACAGGTGGCTTACAGCCCACACATTGCTTACAATTGGTTGCATTTATTGTCACTCAAATTTGCTTGCTCCCTATTCGATGGCTTGACTTCCTCTTCTGTTTGTCTCTCCCCTGGAGCACAGCCTCTTTACCATCCTTTTGACTAGATGACTTGTATCCTTCCACATTGAGTACTATTTTTGTCTTTTTCGTTCATCACTCCAAGACAGTACACACGTTTTCTAGCTCTCTCCCTCGTGTGCTACATCTCTTCCAATAGCCAGTCTCAGCACGCTTCTTGTAGCTCTCGCACTCCACCTAAGTACATCCACTGCTTGCTCCACACCCTCCATGGCTTTTATTGTTTATTCATTTATTTAGTTATGTGGCTTGCCATGGGCTCAGCCTCAAACACCTCCATTGCTCCCACCCCTTCTGCCCACCCCCGTTGCTTCCCAGCACCTGCTCCACCACTTGCTCCTCGATTGCTCCCTGAACTCTTCGTGGTTCTTTACATATTTACCATTCTGCAGTGGAAAAAGTTTCTTTGCACAACTAAAATGTCACTTTCTTTAGTTTACTGATCCAAATTATGACCACCATCTTGGATAGGTAAATAAACTAAGAAAACAATGGCACCTGCATCATTCCATAGGAGCAAGCATGCGTGTTGACTGTTGGTGCATGCACGTGCATATCTCATTGTGCATGCGAAAGCCTACGGATGACGCAGATTTTATTGCACCTGCTTTTCTGTTTTTATTTGCTAATGCTACACAGTATTGGCAAAAAGCATTGGCAAGGCAAATAGTCAAAAAAGTTGGGACCTATGGGCTTTGCCAGCGCTTGTTGGCTTTGCACATGATGTCCCCACTCCGCAAGGTTTTCAGGGTGTCATTCATTGCTTCTTCAAAGCTGAAACAGTCGCAGAGGGAAAGAACAGCTGAATATATAATTAAAGACCATTCATGCATGCAGAATGTGTGCATGTGGTCAAGACCCTTTCCAACCAGTGAAGCCAGATTTCTCTCCCTCGGTTGTTATACTGAATTGTGCATAAGCTACTATGTCTTTGACGCCACAGGCCTACCTCGCCAGAAGCACCATTTTTTAAATTATACATCCATAACACTGCTCATCAGCTCTCAACTGTCCCTAGAGATGGCGCTCAATACTGACCTGCGAGAAACACCACGGGGCATATTTAAGATCCCCTTGCGCCACTTCAGCGCAGCCTTAGCACTACGGTGACCTTTTCCCCGCGCCATATTTACAAAGTGGCGCAATGCGTGCATTGCGCCAGGTTGTGACCTCTTGTGCCACATTATGCCTGTGCCAGGCATAATGTATGCAAGGGGGGGCGTTCCGGCGATAGGAGGCCCGAAAAAATGGCGCAGTGAAATTTAAAAGATTTCACTGCGCCATTTTTTCTGTCATGTTTAACGCCTACTCAGGGCAGGCGTTAAAAGGACGCACCCATTTAAACCTATGGGCCTCCGTGCACTTTGCTATACTAGCGACAACATTTTTTACGCTAATGTAGCAAAGCGCCACAACAGAGTAAACAAAATTGATGCTATCGTTATAACTTTCGCCATGGTGAGCCGTATCTTACATATGGTACACACATGGTGGCGTTAGGGGGGGCACAAGAAAAGTGGTGCTGCATTGGATGCAACGCCACTCTTCTTAAATTCAGCCCCATGTCTTTCATTTATTATTGCTGACTGCAGCACCCTGTGCCAGCCTGTGATGTTTCAGCATCTAATGTCCCAGTGTTTGGTCAGTCTTGAGACCACCAGGGCAAAGTTCCTTGCATAGTTTGCCCCCGCCATTTGTTGGAGCCCACAGTGGTGGCATACTTCCTCCGTGGACTTCCCTCGCTTTCATTCTTGTAGTGTTTATTGTGCACAATTTTACAGACCACTGGTTCCATCTCAATCAAAATATGCAAGAAAGTGTAAACAAAAGCACATTGTACTATGTCTTAGAATGTACCAATCCCGCCCTGCGTAACAACTTCTTAGATCCGCATATGATCCATCAAGGCAGCTAGCCAATGTAGACACCATAAAGGAATCCAAGTGGAGCACCCACAAAAACTGGGGCACTGGTCTCATTATGTATTGGTTTCAGGGTTCTGATTGAAAGCCTATCAATGATGAAGAAACCACTTTTAACATTATCACTCTATTGGTCGTGGCTTACATCAGTGATTCTTAACCTATGGTCCACGGATGCGTGGACAGCCACCACACATAGTCAGGGGGTCTGCGACTGTTTAGAAAATGAAATAATATTAGAATAAAATAAAGCATATAGACAATAAACATCATAATGTAAAACCGAACATTTCAAAATGTTCTGTAAATGTTACAAATGTGAAATTGGAGGCTGAAAATTAAGGGGCATATTTATAACCCCCAAGCGCCACCGGATTGTCACTTTTAGTGACGATTCGGTGGCACTGTGTCCTGCACCGTACATACAAAACGGCATTAGGCCGCTGTTGTGGCTTAACGCCGCCTTGTAAATATGGGCCCTCTGACGCCCAAGGGGTGTTACTGTGGGCGTACCCGTGCAACACCCATTGCTTTTTGACAGTGCCCCGGGTTTACAAGGAAACATGAATCTGAGGCAATACCAAAAACTAACGCCACCCCAGGGGTGGTGTCAACATGCTGAAATGAAGAGAAATACTTTTATTTCTCCATGTTTTTGCTTTTCTTCCATTCTGTAGCACACACAGAAAGAACAAAACACCATTAATGATTGTCTGTACACATAAACAAGCATTCAATAATGACATTTTGCTACGTCTATGTGTGCTGCATTCTGCAAAACATCATTCTGCAGCACACACAGGAGTAACAAATCACCTTTATTGATTGTTTATGTGCAGGAAAGGACACCTTCCTGCACACAGACAATCATTCCTTGTAACACAGGCATCCTTGCACTATTGTGCAAGGGTGCCTGCGTAGATGCTAGGCAGCTAATTTTAGCACCAGCGCTAGAGGAAACACAGGGGTGTGCTGTATTTTTGTAAATACAGCACATCCCTGCGTTTCTGAAGACATGCAGCGCAACACTACCCATTTTGTGTGTAGATCTGCCCCTAAGTTGGTATTCTTGGTTTCTGTGGGACCTGTGGAAGTAAGCAAGCAATAGCATGGGTGACTGCTGAAAACAATTGAAGCACTAGCGTCTGCCAACAAAAACACAGGACACATTTGGAGCAAAAATAGATTAACATATTGCTTTGTTTTTGAGAAATAAAACCAGACTTTTAAAGATCCATCCTTCCCAATACAAGTTACATTTTTATATTTCAGAAAGTTTGTGAATGAAAGTAAATATTTCATAGCATGTGTATTTTGTTTGAAATACATTCTCTACAGTTTTGCGTTTTTGAAGTTAAATTGCAGAAATTGCTTAGGCAAGGGCCCCCAGCTCCCAATAGTGATTCAGTGGGGGTCTGCGGAATTGAAAAGGTTAAGAGCCACTGCCCTGCATAAAGAAGTGAAGTGTAATTGGCCAATGTGTGGGGTGCTAGGCAGGAGTTTGGAACAGTCTCCCCAATGTGTAGCAAAGAATTCTAACTCCTTTCATTCAAAGTCTCCCCAGTAAAAGCTGAAGAAGGACGACATTGTGTATGCCTCTTACCTTTAAAAAAAATTTTTGTTCTCAAGTAGAAAGAGTCCATGACATATATAGTTTGAAATTGATAAAATGAAGCTTTGCATCACTAACACAGACAGAGGCGGCTGCTACCAGGCAGGGCTGGTGGGGCAGTGTGCAGAGCGGAGGGGGTTGGGTTAATAAAATATTGAAAATTGCACTTACCTGCCACCTCGCCTCTGCCGCCTCCTCAGTGCTTGCTTTGCTCCCCTCCCCACCCAATCCAGAAGCTTCTCTCATGCTGTTACACAGCATGAGTGAAATGCCAGGATTAGCCTGAGTGGGCTGAAATGCCGCTCATGGAGGGAGTGGGTGCCTGCACTTGGTATCCACCCGGCTGTGAAATACAGCTCAGGTGGAGAGTTCTAGGTGCGCATGCCAGATCGGTCAATTCCAGACGGCCGACCAAACTGACATGCGCACTTTGAGTGCACCACTCCTCCGACTCCCTCCTGACACGGAGAATGCTGTTCCCGCCCCTCCCACAACTGCGGAAAAATAAAATCCTAATAATGTATTATCATTTTATTTTTCTGCTACTTTATTAGCAGTGGGGTGACGTTCCTCCGCCATAACAGAGGGGCCTCCCCTGTACACAAATAAAAAAAAAATTAAGCATCTAGAAATGTAAACAAAACAAAAAAGGACAGCAAAACACCATGATTACATAGAAATGACACAATCACAAAACTTCCAAGTTAGTCTTCTTTACAACATATTATCGCAAATTATTCAGGCAGAGCACACCAGACTTCTAAAACAAAAAATTCCTGCCCCAATTCTTGCAGCCTACAGGCTCTCATGCTGTTGCACATATTTCATCTTGTGCCTCAGCATGTTTTCATTTTTGTAGAATTAATGACCTGACCATCAGCGAGGTGATAAACACAAATGTCCGTTGTCCCATGGTAGCCTGCCTAAATTGTGAGTTTATTCCAAATAAGGCCCTGTAGGGGTCTGGCCATATATTCTCCTGAAGCTTTTGACTAACAAACCAAAATACTTGCTCCCAAAAGTGATAGTGGCGGACATGTGAAACAGATGCACAGCCAATCACCTCCTTTCATTGCCATATCTGGACCACGCTGCTGAACCAGTAAAATACATCTTTTCAATTCGATACGGAGTGTAGAATAACATCCATTTTGAAAAAAAGGACATCCTTTTATAGTTAGCTTCATGAATGGCTTTGTGGACCATTTGATTGTACCGTGTCCATGAGGGCCACTCTATCTTACAAATTTGTGGAAGCCATTACATTAGCTAACAAGAATTTGCAATGCAACAGGTCTCGCATTACGTCGAGTTAGAGCTATTAGCATTGTAAACTCCTAACCTGACTTTTCTTGCCACATTAAATGAAAAGAAAAAGCGCAATCGTGCTGCGAAATAAAGAGAAAAAGTAGTCCAGAAACCATATGGAAAACATGGAGCGTCGTATGTTTCCAGTAGTTTACCGGTGCTTTTGAGGAGGGCTAAACACTGGAAAAGGCATGACGTATGCATGCCTTTCACTAATGAAAACAAGCGGATTTCAAAAGGCAAGCCCACAAACCAATTAAAGTGACTGATGTAACATGGGCGTGGTTAAAATCCCTTTAAAGAGAGATTAGAAGAGGGACGGAGTGCTTTGCGCTTGCCCCTAAAAATGGAAGTACCACCTCTTCCCTTAATTTCTGGTGCAATTGGAGATACCAGTTGTGTATACCTTTAATAGGCTTTACTAATATTCTCGGCTTGCTTTCCGAATGCTTGCCCACTCCCTTGAGTAAAATGCCTAATTTGTAAATAGGTGTCCACCAATTTAGGGGTGATAGCGGAATTATTGGATGCTAGCTGTTGCCAAGATTTTACTACTCTGGCTACCATGAAATCTCCAAGTTTGCAATATCCAACCCTCTATAGCTGAGGCATTTAGCTGCAAGCCTACCATGTGGCAGTCCTTTAATCATTAGAGATTGATGAAATAGAGGAATCTAAAATTTGTGCCTTATCCTCTCAAATCTAAAAGTCACTGCATAAGACAGTTTATACCTAACTAGCTTAGGCAGATTTGGTATCTTCTTGAAAAGATGGAAGCTTGACACCTACCTCACTTAGCATTGTTTTAAGATAGAAATGATTAGAGCAAGCATTATTGGGTGACGCTCAAGCAAGCCAATCGAGAAGGGTGGCCTGATAATACTTTTTTAATTCGCAGAAGCACCAGTTCCCCGTCTTCTACATTTAGTTGTACTGTCTTCAAATTATTACAAGATTTCTTACCCTGCCACAAAAGGTGAGGTACCAGTTGATCAATTCATCAAAGAATGATTGATGGATTTTGATCATAACATTTGGAAAAATAAACATGAATAAAGGGAAAATTACAATTTTGATTCATGCGGTCCGTCCAATAATGGTGAGGGCCAGTGAACGCCATTGATGGACTAACCCGCAAACTTTATTCTGAGTGGTAGTATAATTTAAACGAAACAGGTCTGAAAAATTGGTTGTGGCGTAAATTTCCAGATATCTCATGGGGTGAGTGTGAGAGAAATGTGACCTCACTTCGACAGGAAGAACCAAGGGGGTGCAATTGACTCCGACCTAGAGTGGTTGATTTCTTATCCACCAATGCTTGTGAACTCCTTGATCTTAGTGAATGTGTTCTGAATATTCTGCTCATCCGCAGCCAAATATAATATAAAGGAACCAGTGAAAAGTTCCACTTTAGACGCCCTTTAACTGGAGCCAATATACGCGCATCTTGTCTCTTATTGTGGCCAGCCACTATGTGGGCATCTCAGCTGGCAGGCGTTGGTGAGAGGGCAGCCTTGATGCAAGCAGTGGCTGAGCTACAACAATCATTAGACATGAGGGCTCAAGGAGCCAAGCAGGAGTCTTTAACAGTCACCTTGGTTCTTCCACTGAGACCTTATTCTTTTGAAAACAAGTGGTTGTTTTCCTGTGACTTCCTGTAAACGTTATATTCACCTTTTTTTGCTTGGAACACCTGGTTGGTGTGAAGTAAAACCAAAATAAATATGTACAAAAAAACAGCAATCTCGGTTCACCTTTGGTAGCTTGGTCTGAGCTTCAGGGCAAGCCCAACACAAAATATAAGTGGTACTCTGCATAACAATAAACACATGAATAATTGTTTAGAGGTCCATTCAAAATTTAAGTTGAAAGGTTAAATTGAAATTTTAAAAATGGCACTGATAAAAACACATGAAAAATTGTGTTAAAATCAACAGGGAGATGTGAAAAAATGGGAATTCTGTCCTGAGAAGTTTTGTCTATGTAGGTCTGACTGGGTCTTAGGCACTTGGCGCTGCACGTAATGCAGCGCCACTTTCCTTGCGCCCCTTAGCGCCCCTCTTCCACCACCATGTTTATTGACGCTATTGATGTACTCTGCAGGAGTGCCACCAAAATATTGGCGCTACTCTTGCAGAGTACATAGGGGCCCATTAAAAATAATAGAAGTCCCCTTTTAACGCCTGCTCTGAGCATGCGTTAAAAGTGAGTAGAAAATGACGCAAGGAATTCCGTTCGATTTCCTTGTGCCATTTTTTGCTCCCCCCTAATGGTGGAATGCCCCCTGTGCATACATTATGCCCGGCGCAGGCGTAATGTAGCACAAAAGGTTACAAAGTGGCGCAATGCATGCATTGTGCCACTTTGTAGATATGGCGTGAGGATTTTGGCCTTGTTGAGCCACATTAGCGTAAAAAAAATGACGCTAATGTGGTGCAAGGTGGAGCTAGGGGCTTTTAAATATGCCCCTTAGTGAGGCCATACTGAAGCAAGGGTGTTAGAAATGGGGTTTCTGGTTGGCTACAGTATACACCTAAGCCAGGCAGAACCCACCGCTCTAGTCAGGGCAAGTCAGATACAAAAACTAAATTAACTGTGCTCACCCTCTGGTAGCTTGGTGCAAAACAGTCAGGCTTAACTTAAGAGGCAATGTGTAAAGTATTTGTGCAACACTCAGGCAATAATTATAGTAAAAACACCTCAGAAGAAAAAGATTCCGTACAGGGGCCGAGTAAAAAATAGAGAGATTTTATCCGTTTTCAACACGACCACAAAAGAAAATGCCAGTACTTAAATAGACCAAGTTTTGGGATTGGAACATTGGCTGGGAAGTTCTCAGGCTCTTATTTATTAAGTTTCTCGTGGTACTCCTGCACAAAAAAGTGTTCCGGACAGGTGTCACGCTATCCCCGTAGCGCGAGGTGGGCGGTGAAGGTGCTGAAGTCCATGGGCGACACTTCTAGAAGGATTATAGCCAGCCTTCAGGCGCTTCTTCGGCTGCAGCTCTGGATCAGGTAGGAGCACCAGTCCTGAGGCAGGGAGTCCCAGCGGAGTCTTGTGCTTGTTGGGGGGCACCTCACTCAATTCCAGGTGCATGTGGGGACGCCAGAGGCCACCCGATGCAATGAGCCACCCAGGCCGGTTCTAGATGGTTGTGGAGCGGCTCGGCTGGCCTGGTTCGGACGTGCCCCGCAGCGGATAGCGAGGTGAAGAGGAGAGGCAGAGTCACCTCCAGCCGGCACAGCACTGGGGGGCAGACTATGGGTTGCTCTAGTTCACGCTATGGTGCCTTTGGTGATTTCTGCCACAGGTGCCCCCCAGTGGCCGAAGCAGTGGTCGCTGGGGGTATTTGGTCAAACCGAGGCTCGAGCAATGCACAGCGAAGAAAAGTGCAGGGAATCCAGCCGCAGGGATGCAGAGTGCAGGTTTCACAGACCCTTGAGTTCCCGGGGGATGATTCTTTGGTCACTGGAGTTCAGGGTAGAGATCAGCTGTCAACAGGGCAGCACAACAGGCCAGAGCAGCGGTTCTTGGGAACAGTCAAATCTGGCAAAGTGGTGATTCTAACACACAGCAGCCCTTACTCTGAGTCCCCTGGTGTCCAGAAGTGTCCTCCTGAGTGGGTCCAGAGACCCAATAACTATACAAGGAAGTGCCATTGATGTGGGGGATGACGTCAAAAGAATTATTGTGAAGTGCACAGGTCCCCCTGTCAGGTCAGCCTCAGCTCCAGACGGCCAGTGGGAGGTAATCAGCCCCTTTGTGTGACCTCCAGTCCTTACCCTTTGAGGTGTGTGAGCCCTTCCCACCCTCCTCCCCAGGAAGACCCATCGGTATGCAGATGAATGCAGATGTGGCTGAGCATCCTGTGTCGTGGGTGTCCGAAGAGAATGCACAAGTGTAGCTGTCACCGAGCCCAAGCCAGACGTGCTTTGGAGATAGGGCGTAGGTCAGTGCAGAGAAATGTCCACCTCCTAAAAGGGACATTTCTAAAATAGTAATAATAAATCTGACTTTACCAGTAAGGGGGATTTATTATTCCCAATCCAATGGTACTAAACATGATGCAGCTATTCCTCTCAGATCAGGAATTACAGCTTAAAGATTTTATAAGGAATACCTAATGCTGGTCTATGAGAAGGGCACGCCTTATAGTATTGAAGAATTAACTTTAGGAGTTTTTCATTACTATGACATGAAACAAAACTTAAAGGTACATGTCCTACCTTTTCCTTACATGGCACCCTGCTCTATGGGCTACCTGACGCCTAAGTTAGGGGTGACTTATAATAAAGAAAAGGAGATTGTTGGGCTTGGCATGAGGTTTTAGATGCCAAGTCGGGGTGGCCGTGAGACTGCACACAAAGGCTCTGTAGTGGCAGGCCTGAGACAGGTTTGCAGGGCTTCTTAAGTGGGTGGCACAATCAGTGCTGCAGGCCCACTAGTAGCATTTAATTTACAGGCCCTGGGTATGTAGTATATCACTCTGCAAGGAACTTTCAGGTAAATTAAGTATGCCAATTGGAGATACACCAATGTTGTCATGTTCTAGGGGAGAAGCACGTGCACGTTCTCTCTGATTGGCAGTGGTAAAGTGCTCAGAGTCCTAAAGCCAACAAAAAAGATACAAAAACAAAACAGGAGGTAAAGGCAAAAAGTCTGGGGTAAGACCAGCCTAAGGATGTCATGTCTAATACAGGAGTTTATCTCTGTAAAAGAGTTTACTTCTGCACTTATAAACTGTTTTCGAGCAAGCATCTAGCCAGCAGAGGGCCATACCCGACAGTGCTTAATTTGTAAATAAAAAGGTGCCGGTGCCCAAAGCCCTCCTCTTAAACATGCGGCTGCTGCAAATAAATGTGGGAACACGGAATACTGAGGCAGAGTAATTCTGAAGCCATCTCGGGCCTCTTCAATCCATTTAAAGACACTCCCTGCCCCTTCAGCTCACACCTGCAGATTTCTGCTTTCTCTCATTGTGCCGCTTTTTCGTTTTTCTCTTCCTCCGTCTTTCCCAAACATGTCTTTTGCTTGCAGCAAATGTTTGAGGCAAAAGAGTAAGCCCCGGCCCTCAAAAATAAGTGCTGGTGCTCAGCACCGGAAACAACAAGCACAAATTAAGCACAGATACCCGAGCAGAGCCCCGCAAGCATGGATGCAGTAGGTGGAAACCTCTAGTGAGCCACTGCGATAAAGAAACTAAAGCTCAGAATGGTATGAAGAGACCCCTGTTTCCAACGTTCCCTGGATATGCCTAGGACCTTCCCACGGTTCTTTTCCTGCAGTTTGTACGGATCTCATAACTTCTATTCAATCAGGGCTCACCTACCAGGCTTAAGAGGGGTCCCGAAAGAACAGTGAGCAGGACGGGCTGTTTCCCTTCTACAGGAAGATTGTGTGCTTCTCAGGTACATCCTACGTGGAACCCTCTGGCCTCTGAATGGAAGTCCAAGTTTTTACACCAGTTCTGCACTTACTGCCAGGTGATAAGTGAATCAAAAAGAAAGTGATGGACGGAGTACTTTAATTAATCTCAGTCACTGGCGAGCACTCAAGGCCGCATCCCAGGCCATCATTTTTCACCCACCATGCCACCTCAGTTTGGACTCAGTCATATGCAAATCAGTCTTGACCCTGCTCCAATGGGAATGGTCCACCCTGAACTGCCAAGCCAGGTCCTCCCTGGACCAGAACACAAGCAACCTTGGGGCAGTTTCACACTAGTTATGGGCTCCTCATCTGGGTATAGATGACCGCTCCCCTTCAGCGCCTCGAAGCAGTCCCAGGATGACATAGCATCATGGACCAGAGGATATAAATCTTGTCCATGTGCTAACCAATTGTCCTGCTTGTGCAATATAGAATGGGACAAACAGATTGCAGTCTATACTGTCCATACTGAATAAATATGTTCCCACCAGGGCAAAAACTGATAAACCACACTGGACACAATTACAAAGATGTATAAGTCATCTTTCTGTTATACAGTATTTCCTTCTGGTGTTTAAAAAAAAAAAAAAAAAAAAAACTATTCCTTGAATGACCTTTGTTAAAAAAAATAAAAAAAAGCGAAGCGCGTTGATTTTGCATTGTTTTGCTTTAGAAGTGAGGCAGGCTTTTGACGAAACCTGGCTGAATCGTTCTAATTTTATAGGTGGGAAAAACGATTTGTTCCTCCCCTTGACATGTAACCTCACCGAATGCAGAGCAGATCCAGTTTAATCGGTTCACTTCAGCTACTAACAAGCAAGCGGAACCGCAGCGCAAAGAAGCGAGTCCTGTGAGTTTGCACTAGTGCAAAGTCTGTGTGTGAGTGGAGCTCCTTTCGGCCTTCTCCCCACCGCACAGCCCTTGCCCTCTCTGCTGCCCTCACACCCCACAGCTCTCCCTCCATCACAGCGCCGGGAAGCGGAGTTTGGGTGGCATAAAGCGCCTCCCACCCCTGCAGTTCAGGGAGAGGGTGATCACTTGTGGTCAGCCCGGGCACTATCTGGGCCTGAGAGCTGGGCACCACACCCTAGGCCGCCTTTCACACGCTGGCAGTTGGCACCCGCCAGGCTCTGATAAAACTATCTGGTGGCCCCAGATCCACCCGGGCCCTCCATGCCCAGGGCCCAGATTTTCACAACCCCCACTAGGCGCCCCCCGTCCTCTCGGCGCTGCCTTCAGACCCGCCCCAGATTGCAGACCCTACTTCTGCCCGGGGGCCTGGGGCACCCCCGGTTCATGGGAGCTGTGCAGACAGGCCCGGGAGTCTGAGCTGCGGGCTGGGCTGGGGCGGAGTCACACTCGCCCCTCTCTCCCTCCGCTCTAACTCGCCCTTCTGACTGTACCGCTGTCCTCTTCCCCCTCTCTCGCTCCCCTGCTCTGGCGACCTTTGTTATCTCTCCCTCTGTCACTCCGTCTTCTTGTTGGCTCTCAGGTCTCTCTTTACCTCTCAGTGCCCTTTTCTCCCAGACTCCCTCCCTTTTCCCCTCTTTTCCCAGTTCTGCCCTCTACATCTGCCCCCCCCCCCCTTTCTCTAACTCTTTTTTCCTGCCCCTACTTCTCCCTCCCTACCCCCCACCCCCGGCTCCCCCTCCTCCACCCCATGATACTCACTGTCACATCTCTCCCTCTGGCAGTCAGCACTTTGCATGGACCTCATTTGCAAAGCAAACCAGCCGCAGCGCGTGGACCCACGGGTGGGGGGTGGGTGGGGGATCTGTTGGGAGAGGGGTGCGGCCAGACAGTGGCCATCACAAAACCCCCCTTTGTCAGAGCGGATCACTATAGATTTGACCATTTTTACATTTCGATTTTTGTATATTCGAACTTTTGTTTACCTTCCCGATACACCCGGAGGTTTTGCGGCTGGCAGAAGCATCTTGTCAGTCACACGTACTTGTAGAGTCAGTCATACATACGTGCGGAGTCAGTCATGCATAAGTGCAATGTCACTAATACATTCGTACAGTGTCAGTAATACATACGTGCAGTGTCAATAATAAATATGTGCATACATACGTGCAGTCAGTAAAACAGTAATTCATCAGTGCAGTTCCAGTAATACATACGTGCATACACACGTGCAGTGTCATTATTACGTCCGGGTAGTGTCAGTAATACATCAGTGCATACCTACATGCAGTCAGTAATGCACATGTGCAGTGTCAGTAATACAGATGTGCAGTGTAGTAGGACAGCTCGTGCCTTTACACAGCTGTTGTGACTGAGTAGTAACACAGTTACACATATAAAATAGTCCAACATACACAAAGTTACACAAGGTGGATGGGTACATAGTGTAATTACAAACCACAGTTATGGAGTGAACTTTGTTACACAGTCGATATAGCTACATTGTTTTCACCGTTACATTGTTACCCAGCAAGTCACAACCGTGTGTTACTGCACTTACGTGGTTACAGCGTTAGCATATTTACAACTTTGAGTGGTTACACTGTTAGTATAGATCAATATTTACACTGCAGTCAATCGTGTTGCACGGTATAGGTTAACATACTTTACATACTTGGTTTAGATGTGCTTCAAACACATGTATTCATTACACTAGTTAGTAGTAGGGGTGGGCGGTAAACTCTGCTCCGCCGACAGAGTTTTCGAAGATTTGGCCACTCCGCATTACGCATGTAGCACGAAGTACCGGCTAAATTCTACCTGAAGCGCATGGTGGTGTTTTCTCAAGCGCGGCTCGCCAAGGGTAAGTTGGTGAGTGCAAATTGGCTTCCCCTAGCGTGACTTCCGGGCGCTAGGAGGGCACTGGTGAGATTTTCCCAACGTGGGCGGGCATTCACGACCGTTTGCGTTGGGAAAGCTGCCACTCAAGTAGAAAATCTACTCAAACAGCAGTGAAACCTACACAAGCAGCAGTGCCCTTTGGCACACCATGTGGTGTTGTTCACGCTGATTTCTCAGAACGGCACGAGCTTCTGGCGCTTAAAATCAGCAGAGCGTACGGAGGTTCACTCGCACACCGAACTCCGTAGAATCTTGCAGAGTTTTTATGTAACTTCACGGAATTCCGGGGAGTGAAACTCTGCGAATTCCACCCCCTCTTAGTTAGCAGTAGAGCTGGAACAATGCTACATCACTGAAGTCATAGGGGTTGTGAAAAATCGAAGGTCACACAAATAACAAATGAAGCGAATGAGCCGCGCCCACTCAGCAGGGAACGTGGTAAGGGTGTGGTATGTAGCCAGTGATGGATTTCGGAATACACTGCTGCAAATTTATTACTAAAGCATGGTGTGATAGCGCATTGTCATTTACAGACTAAACATTGTTCATATCATTTGTCACAGAATGTCCAGAGATTTGTAGTCTCCCTGATAAAACTATATAAGACACCAACGATAGACAATGTGCAGTATTTCAGAGCATATTTACTATTTGCACAGCACCATGTAAAGTGTCTTGATTTGTTTCGATCATATTAAAATGTTTGTTTCTGTTACACTTCAGAATTACAAAAAATGTGCTTCAGTTATGCTTCCCCAAGTGCTACATTTTGTAATATTTCTACTGTTCATTTACAGGTATTTACCATCTGTTGTGTATTAGAAAAAGGTAGACATCCGCCAGCCTTTGCTTTCACATTCCCTGTAGGCCAGCAAGACCGCCACACAGCTCACACAGTTCACACTACAAAATCCTCTCATTTTGTAGACAGAGAAAGACAAGCATTTACAATGCAACGGGTCTCGCGTTTGCTCATGTTAGAGCTGATCGCGTTGTAAACTCCTAACCCGACTTTTCACCTATCAGCAAAAGTGCATTTATGTACGTAACCCGGAAAAGTGCAGTTAACTATGTAAAGCGCTCAACTTCTGCCAAGCGAAATCGTGCTAGTAAATTAGAGAAAAAGAAGTCCACGAGCCCGATGGAAAACAGCGAGCCTCGCATGTTTTCTGTACTTGGTCGATGCGCTCGAGGAGGGCTAGCCACCGGAAAAGGCATGACGTATGCGTGTCTTCGACTAATGAAAGCAAGCAGATTTTATTAGGCAAGCCCACGAACCAATAAAAAACACTGACGTGAAGTTGACAGGGCTCCGAGCCCTTTTCTAAACCCTAAAGCGTCTTGCTGCGATACTCATGCGCGAGCGCATGCAACGCAGGCTCGACCCTAAAAAACCAATATAGATGATAAAAATAACCAGCAGTTTGTCAGAAGGACAGCATGACATCTGACCTCCTCTGTCAACACACAGCAAATGTGACAAGACTAAGGCATCTTTACAGCTCATTCACCATCTGACACTATCATGGTTATTTTTGGGGTGCTGTAGCCCCCCTACTCCCAGCGCCTAAGCTAGCGAGCCCAAATCCCAGTTCCACACCTGGTGTATACACAGAGCACAGCCGTATCACCTTGTAGTAATCACTCTAATAGCAAACCCCCCATTCAGCACCACACATGAATTCAAGCTAGCACGTCACTTCCGCATCCGAGGGTGATGTCAGCACCATTAAGCAGACATTTCACAGCAGACTGCTGCTCTGAGGGTCTTTTTCTGCAATAATCTGCAGGGTGAATATTATCATTTCTTCAGTCAGCGACAGTGTGATCTTTACATAGTCAGCCCCCTGGCCCCCGTGCCCCCCACCTGTGGCATTTTGTCAGTGACGTCACATTCGGTTCCACGGTGTGTTTTCCTATTTCCTGACTCAGACGTCTTTTGCTTCTTATCAAGAAATTGCAGGTCAGTTACTCCACACAGCAGAAGAGCCCATGTTTTGGTGAGTAACAGACCAGTGCTTTAAATGGAAACAATATCTGCGGGTCCTCACCAAACAGAGCCATGGACTGGGGGGGGGGGGGGGGGGGGGGGGAGTTTGGAGGGGGATATGGGCGGGAAGGGAGCAAGGCTAGATTTTAAACTTTTTTTAAGCTGCATGCATTGTAAGAATGACGGATGCGAAATGGACAAGACAGGATCATAAATTCCACCAGGCAACAAATTCATTTGACTCCCTATGTTCCTGTGTTCAGACACATACAGAGTCAATATCTAGGCTCGGTGGGGGTGCCAACTCTGACCGAAACATTCAGAAGGTGAATTGACAACTGCGTAAAGAATCAAGATGTCGAAAGTGCCACCAAAATCCTAAATAAATAAACAAATGCCAAAGTCCTCATGACGGCTTACCACTGCATTTGTCCTTGTTGCCAATTTCTTTGAGGCAGAATAAAAAAAAAAAAATTATAAGCTGACTGTCAAAGTTTGCCCTCTTTCTGCTGCCAACCCTTGCCCCCAATTATTTAAAGGATCACACACTGAAGGTTTCCCATTTCCATCCCTTATTAGGGCTCTACCTAATTCATAAAACTGGTGTTGGCCTCACAATTGCCCATATTAAAAATACATTTGACCCCACCTAGGTAAACGTGCTGCACCATTTGCCCGCAAAGCTGATGACATTTTGTTAGTGAAATTTTCAACAATTCCCCAACAGTCAATTCAATTTCCTCAGTCAAGAAAAGAAAAAAATGCACTTCCTGCATCCAGAGTTCGCAGTTTCTGGACTTTGTGATTCCTGGAAACATCTCCTCATTACTTCTGTAGGGAAGGCAAAGACTAATTCAGATGGTCTGGAAATGGAAGAGACAGACTGTTAACCAGTGCTTAATTTCTAAATAAAGAGGTGCCGGTGCCCAAAGCCCTCCTCTTAAACACGCGGCTGCTGCAATTAACTGTGCGAACACGGAATACTGAGGCAGAGTAATCCTGAAGCCATCTCAGGCCTCTTCAATCCATTTAAAGCCACCCCCTGCCCCTTCAGCCCACTCTTGCAGCTTTCTGCTTTCTTCCTTTGTGACGCTTTTTCGTTTTTCCCTTCATCTGTCTTTCCCATATGTGTCTTCTGCTCGCAGCAAATCCTTGAGGCAGAAGACCAAGCCCCGGCCCTCAAAAATAAGTGCCGGTGCTCAGCACCGGAAACAACAAGCACAAATTAAGCACTGCTGTTAACACAACCCTAATCAACACTACAAGACCCAGAATGCAAAGCAAAACCTAAGACTGGGTGAGCTCCCTACACATGGACCTGGGAAACTTGGTTGCACTGCCTCTCCCTGCACCTGCTGTTAGCAGCATGAATGGGACCTCATGCCAGAAGGTCAGTGCAAAACCAGGCTCCTGAATATCTGACCCAATGAGCATTGTTCCACTCGTGTTGTAATAGAAGGGGGTCTGGCTTGGAGAAGACATCAACCCTTTGGACGGTTCTGTGCAGACTTAAAGTAGCATGTAAACTTGGGCTGGACAGAATTCTCTATCATAAGCGCGTGCTCGGTGCACAGGGAAGATCAGGGCCGGACTGGCCGTGGCGGGCATCAGGCGTTTTCCCGGGAGGCTGTAAGGGTTGGGGACGGATTGACAGCGGTGGGGGCCGGTTTTGTTACTAGGGGCCGGTTTGCTGCACTCCTGCAACATCAGCCTCCCCAGGGGGCTGGCCCGACATATTGCCAGGGCTGCCATAGGTTCCCAGTCGGGCCAGGGGGGAGATTAAATGATTTGTTAGAATCAGGGGTGGCCCCTCCGCTACGGCGAAGAAGCGTGGTCCCACTGCTGAAAGCCCCCCACCCCTTCCTGGCAGCAGTCGCTACTGCTGACGAACCCTAAATGATGTCCATGGATGTCCCTTTAAAAACTAAACTAGCGCCCACACTGATTCTGAGTAGATTCTGTCCTCAGTCGCGGCTGGCGATGGTGCAAAGTGGCGGGGCGGACACAGAACAAAACAAAACGAAAGCAATACACACGGAACAAAACAAAACCAAAATTTTTTTTTTTTTTTAACTGCTGCTCTTCTCTTTGGCACAGGCTCCGAGTTTTGCGTCTGCTGCTTCTGCTGGCGGGGGGCGACGCTCCTCCACCATACCAGAGGAACCGCCGCTGGGTAGAACCAAGAATGTTGGAGCTGACCTCAGGACTTGACCTGACTCCCCCAGTTCCAAAGTCGGCAGCTCTGGCCCTTAGGCCTGTTATAATGCATGAGGTTCTGTAATCTTGCACAAACAGCAGTCACAAATTTCTTCATAATCAGAGATTTGTGACTCACCAAGTCGCTGATTATAAAGAAAAGGCATCATAACTCAACTATTATAAGTTATTAAGGTTGAACTCTGAGGCCACAGTGCTTGCTGCCAGAGCCAACAGCCGGGGTGAAAGGCAGGTCAAGTCACATAATTAAAGCACCAAACAGAACATGTTGATTTTCTTTCTTCTGCTCTATTTTAAGAGCTTCCAATGAGAAGCAGAGAGAATGTTTATTTTTTGCACTCCTTAGATAGAGAAAAGCTAGAGTCTTTCTTCATGTTTCTATGCGCTCCGAGGTACTGCAGCTTTTTTTTTAAAACTGACTTGTATTGAACTGCTTATTATATCTGTTTGCAACAAATACCTAATAGGTTTTAGTTGTGTTTAGTTTTACATTAGAGATTTAATTTTTATTCTTCATGTTTGCAAACATGCTCACTCTTTCATGTAAAAGAGGTACGCACCAAGGTTTTAAGTGGTTTGTGGGAAAAGTGATGATGCGACCATGTATTATATGGGATAAAGGACCCCCTGGCTTACATGATAGGGATTTTGCAAGTCACCTTGGAGTTCCTCTCTATGGTTATGGAACTCCTCTGTGACTTGCAATATCCTTATTTATGGCACGGGGTACTCTATCTGGTAAATTCCTCAGCTAATTCATGTTAGAGTTTCATGCGTGAAGGATATTTACTGCACCAGCGGCTAGGCAGGACCCGTTTCCTGCAGCTTACCAGAAGCTAAAGGTGCTCCTAATCTTCTGGCCTCCTGGGGTTGGATTGAAAGCTGTGGGGTACCCAGCCGAGCTGGGGTGATCTACTCAGCAGGTGTCAGTCTGATTCACACCCCAAACACTCCCCTTCTGAAGCTACACCCTTGCGTGAACAACACATAGTCCCTGAAAGCCCTTCACTCAGAATTCATCCCAGAACAATGGCTGATACTGATATATGTGTACACCTACTGCTGTGGTTTGAAACAGAACTCAGATTACAATGTCATAGCAGGAAGAGTGCATCCCTTTAAACAAGATGTTTTCAAAGATCTTCTGATTTCAGAGACTTTCAGTAATCCTGGTATGTTATGCCCTGGTCAAGACTCATTGGTGTGGTGTGATTGACGTGGTTTTAGAATAAGGAAGTTAGAGGAAGCGGTGCTTAATATCAAACATCTTTGGGGGTATAGTGAGTTTAAAAAGAATTTAAAAAAACTCCCTGTAAAGTGCAACATGGATATCTATTGGCTTTGCCAATGCTTATTCGTTCAGCCCTAAGCCCAGCCTCCTGTGTATAGTTTCCATGGCAGCACATGCCGGTTAGATCGTTACCATGAAAACACTTCAAGGCCTGGACAAAGTACTCCAGGGGCTAGTAGGTTAGCCCTCTAAGGATTGTCCTGCTGACACTTCCGCCCTGCAGGGGGGCGGAGTCTACCTTACCACACCCACCGGAGGGGTATGCTGGAAAATGGTTCTGGAACAGGAAAAGCATTGCACAGTATAGTAACAGCAACACAGAGCTTAATTTGAGCTGGTGCTTTCCAGTGCTCAACACCAGCACTTAATTGCCAACAATGCAATATAGGTTTATCATGACACAATATTTCCCAAAAGCAGCTTAGGTTACCTGACACAACATATAGGTTGATCATGACACAGCATATCCAAATAGCAGCTTAGGTTTATCGTGACACAACATCTAGATTTATCATGACAACACATATCCCCAAAGCAGCTTAGGTTTATCATGACACAACATAAAGGTTTATCATGACACAACATATCCCAAAAGCAATTTAGGTATGTCATGACACAACACATAGGTTTATCACGACACAACATAAGGTTTTATCATGACACAGCATATCCCAAAAGCAGCTTAGGTTTATCATGATACAACATAAAGGTTTATCATGACACAGCATATCCCAAAAGCAGCTTAGATTTATCATGACACAACATAAAGGTTTATCATGACACAACATATCCCAAAAGCAGTTTAGGTATGTCATGACACAACACATAGGTTTATCATGACAGAACATAAGGGTTTATCATGACACAGCATATCTAAAAAGCAGCTTAGGTTTATCATGATACAAAATATAGGCTTATCATGACACAACATTTCCCAAAAGCAGCTTAGGTTTATTGTAGGTGCTTCACCGGGCCGCCAAGGTGTAGCCTGAGGTGAACACAGTTGGTGGTGTAACCTCTAAAGGCAATGATGTCTTTGGAGCTTGTGTGCTACAGTTGTCCAGCCAACACAGATTGCGAGCAGACACAAGGAGTATACATTATTGGCAGCCTACTACCACGAGGGATACCTACAACGGCAGAGATGTTTGTCATGCACCTTGAATTACAGTATGTTGTGCTGTTTATCACTCAGTTGTCTTTCTGTTTGTAACCAGTTGCCATGCAGTCTTGTTCTAAAGGCATTAAAATCTTTCATGCATACTGTCATTTTGGGCTGATTGCACATGCAGTCATGGAGTGATCATGCAAAGGGGCCACAAACACCCATCAGATCCCCCTGCCAATCACCAGGCAGAGTGTACTGGTGAGATAGTCTATGGAGTCAACACAGGCGTTTCAGTGACTCGGATCCAGGCAGGTGTGCTCAGGAAAGCTCTGAGGAATCAACCCATTGATGGCTTTGTCAACCCGGCAAAGCAGTGGTGTGTGGAGTCCCCCAGGAATGACAGAGGAGTGAATCGCTGAGGCTACTGTGGAACCTCCACAGAGTAGTAGGATCTGTGCAACCAGGAATAAGAGAGGCCCAAAACCCTCAAAGTACCATCAAAACACGGTGGTGCCAACCAAGTAAACTTACCCTGGAGACACAGTGACCCGACATATCTCAATGGAGCCTTGCCCAAGATAGGCCCAGAGTAATTTTAAGGGCTGGCAATTAGATATTCAGTTGTGTTATTACATCTGTGCAGAAGTGGAACTGACTCAATCTCTTGTTGTGGGTGGTGTTAAGGTAATTGGAGGGAAAGGAGGCAGTCAGGTTCTGTGGAAGGAATACATTTAACTGAACCAACAAGCGAGGAGAAGAGGGTGAGTGGGACCAAGGTCGAGGTAAGGGAGTCAATCAGGGTCTGAGGTTCTAGCACCAGCCACGGGCCCTTTCCAGAACTAACAGCCCCAAACAGGGAGGATACAACAGGAAGCTGCCCTTAACCACCCCACCCTCCTGACCTTTACTAGGGTGGCTAAGGGATGCCCTGGGGAGACTTACTGAATACTGTCAGTAGGAGAAAGAGACAGTCCGCAGTGTCCTATGTATGTCACGCGACCCGCCCAGGATCTTCCACTCTAAACAGAAGACGCTTCATTTCCTTGAGTAGAATTTGAATTTCCTAAACCAATTATTTGTGTTTCAACCATCTCTTGACTCCTCTGTTGGGGGCTGTGACTAAGTACACAATGCATTTGTCCCTCTGTACAAGGAAGAGAAAGCAAAGCCTTGCTGAGACCTAATTAGGAAGACAGCCTTGGACATCTATGGGCTCAAGGTGGGTGCAATGGCTTTTGCCACTCAAGACAGACTTTTTGCCAACCCGCTGCCCTAGAAACATTTGATGCCTCCACGGGAGGAAGGTGGGGGTTGTTGGCTGGTGCCTTCTTGCCAATGGTGTCCTAGGAAGATTCCTGGTATTCACTTCATGTAGCACCAGTTAGTAAGTTTAATCGAGACGTAGGTTCAGATTTACAAGAAAGTGGCGCATCAGCTCAGATGCACCTCTTTTTTTGCGCCCCTCTCTATGCCCCCTTAATGACACCATGTGTGTGCCGTATTTACAATACGGTGCACCATGGCGCTCGTTTCCAAAATAGCTTCATAATTTATGACGCTACTGTGGCGCTTTGCTGGATTAGAGCCATAAATCATGGTGCTCATGCAGCAAAGCACTAGTGAGGCCTGTAGGCTACTATGGGCCGTCACTTTAACGCCTGCCCCGAGTAGGCGTTAAAAATGACGGAAAAATTGTTGCTGTGAAATCTTGTAGATTTCTCTGCGTCATTTTTTGCAGCATCCCTGCGTGGGAATGTCCCTCTTGCACATATTATACCTGGCGCAGGTACAATGTGGCACAAGGGGTTACAAAGTGGTCCAACGCTGGCATTGCGCTACTTTGTAAATATGGCAAAGGAGAATGGCCTCCTTAATGCCACATTAGCATAAAAAAACGACGCTAAGAGGCGTTAGGCCCTTGTAAATCTGGCCCATAGTTCACAGTTGACTTCCGGTATGAAAGGCCGGAAGTGTTTAAGGGCCCTTTGTAAACACATGTGGCTTTCGACACTCAAACTGATACCCAACCACACGAGATGTGAGTTACACTGTACAGTCTTAGCGAGGGACTACAGCCAACCACACACACACCCTGGTGACGTCAACTCACAAAACCCCAGAATCCTTTAGAGATGCACCCAGACAACCAGCAGCATAGAGGGTGCTCTATATAAATTGCAAGTCAGTGCTCAGCCGGTCCCTGAGCAGAGGTCTACCCTATGGGACCCAGCCCAGAACTGATTTCACAGAGAGAAGGGAGCTTACTAGTAGAGGAGGCGGCGAGCCCAGACCGTGGGACCTCGAGAGATGCCTATCGGTCTGACGAACCACAGCCCAAGCGTTTCTTGTGCTCTCTTCCTGCCGCAATCTCTTTCTTCACAGGGCCGGACTCGCGAACCAATAGCAGCCCTGGTTAAGATGCTCAAACTAGCCCTGCTTCCTTCATCTCCTCGTGCAATCTCTCTCTCTCTCTCCATCCATCCATTCTCTCTCTTCTACTCTCCTCTCTCTGATCGCTTTCTCTCTCCCTTCACCCTCTCTTGCTCTCTCTCTTGAAGCCTCCCCTGCCTGCTGCATGTAACCCGGGGAGCTGGGGACAGTGGCAAAGGGACCAGGAGCCAACCTGGGCTTTGAAAACCAGCTTCAAAGAGCTCTGGCCCACCAGGGAAATGCCCGGTGGATTAAAAGGCCAGTCCGGCCCTCCTTTCTCTTTCAAACACAGAGGTTTTCTTTACTCTTTGTACCTATTCGTGGCTCTGCTGACTCTCCCTGATAATCTTCAGTTAAAGAATCTATGTTTGTATGTTTTTATATTTCTAAAGTGCAAATCTAGCTGGCTAGCAATGGAGTACTGTTTAGGGAAAGGAGCACTGCACACAGGGCTTTAAGTAGGCCGGGTCCTGCCAGTGCCCAGCACCAGCAACTCTAAAAAGCAGGTGCTGAGACGGGTCCCTATGGGGCCCTCCATTCTTGCCCTCACCCTCAGGATGAAAACACAACAGCAGCAGCACCAGCCTTCACTGCCTTAGATGTAACTTCAAAGAGATTCCTTACAGTTCTTTCACACTTTCATAACTTCAGACCTGAAGCATTTTAAATATTTGATGCAGAGAAGCCATTGTTTTTGCTTATTTATCTTATGCAACTAACAACCGCTGACAAAGCCAATAGTTCTAGCTTGTTGTAGGTGTAATGTTACTTTTTGTATTATATATCCGGATGCAACGACAGAATGAAGCAGCAAAATACCAGTCGGGCAGCACACTGTGTTACGCACAGGTTTTTAGCTTACGTCTTTTTAAGCCACACCCTTAATGACATTAGCCACGCCCCTTTGGGACACTTCCAAGTTTTATCATCCCACTGAAAGACCTGGCTGCACACATGTGCATGCCGACACATTTCTATATAGTCCCTGGTCTGCATAGCGGCTTTTGCCTTTGCAGGGGGCTATTGATTACGTGTATAACTACATGTTTATGTTTCTGTGTCCCCTATGCCTTTGCTTATATCTGTGCATGTGGATTGTATGTCTGTAATTCACTGCTTGAGTTGCATTTGCGCTGTGTGTGACTGTGTGCACGTTGTTGTGTGTGATTGTGCATAAGGTTCTGCAACTATTTAGATGTACAAGTGTGTGACTGTGTTGTGCATCTGTTTGAGTGTGTCTTCTGTATGTCTAGCCTACCTGTGTGATTGTGAATGCAGTTGTGTATACATTTTGTGTGTGACTGATTTTGTATGTATTTATGAGTGTGTTTGGTTGTCTTTTTGTGTGGTTATGTCTGGGTGTCTGTGTTCCTCCTTATGTGTGTAGTTGAGTGTGAAGTGTGCATCACTTTGTAGTTGTGAAGTTGTGAGTTTTTTGTGTGGTACAGTGTGTTTGTGTATGGTTTCACACAGGAGGCGCTGTATCTCCAACACACAGAAAGTCTCCCCCAAGATTATAACCCATTAGTTAATAACCCTGTTACCACAGTAAGTCCCATATGTACGAAAGTTCCATTTTGCATTTCCTAGTGAGTCTTAAGAAATCACTATTTAGGAAATGCAAAATGAATTGTAAGAAAATTGTGATTTCCTAATAGCGATTCCTATGGAGTCGTAATTGTTATTTAGAAATCACATTTTTGGAAATGCTAAACCATTCGTACCAATGGTTTTGCATTTCCAAATTTGTGATTTCCGAATAGGAAATCACACTATTGGAAACGCTAATCCCTTTGTACCTATGGGCCTGAGCCCCCCACTTAACAATAATTACCTAGAGAGTGGTGCTCATGTCCAGTGCTCCTATGCCTCCTCTACATGGCACTGTAAAAACTGTACTTTGGGTGCATTTTTAAAAATTGCACCTGGTTACCTTCGTATTAGATTCAATGTTAATATCATTCCCTATATGTCCCTTTCGCATTTAGGAAATGCTATGTACATGCACTTTCGAAGACACAAATAGGAAATCCCTATTTGGGATTTCCTATTTTTCACATTCTGCAACCGCATTCCAAGCCTTTGTACATAAGGAAATGCTATTTAGCATTTCTTAAAGGCCCAAAATAGTGTTTCGGTCCATTAAGAAATGCTAAATAGCTTCGTACAGATGGGCCTGCATCTCTGTACTCTTAGTAACACCTCAGCCTCTCAGTAGTTCTAAGCCCCACAATTGACTCATTATGTTCTGTGCTTTGGTTACGCCTCCAGCAAGTATGCTCCAGCCTATGTATAGATTGTCACCACCATCTTAGATTTCTGAGCCATTTTTGAACCATGTGGTTCCACAACACCACAAGCCAAGCATCAAATGCAACTAGGGTGAAGAGACAAGGAGGAAGGGACATCATTCAAAAAGTAGCCAATGATAAATAAATTTATATATATATATGTTATATACTGGCAGGTGCCACTAGGTAATTATAGTTAGGACCATGTTTGACTTGATAATGTCTGTGGCATCGTTTGACAAATTTTCCAAAAAAGTGCCCCTGTGATTCTTGTTGCGCACAGAAAGGGTTCGGGGTGATCCGTCAAGCAGGGGCCAAGATAAAAGGAGGGGGGTCAAAAAGGTTGCATTTCCCATGTTAATTCCAATAGGACCTTTAGACACAGCTACAACCCGGACCACTGGACAGAATTACACCACATTGGGCAGAAACTTAAGGAAATCCAAGTTTGTATATCTCTGGCCTCGATGACTTCGCGAATAATGACGAGCTCGTGCAGGGAAATGCACAGCTCTGATTGGCTGCCAGCACTTCGCAAAACTACAATTTAATAGTAACTTTACGACTGAGGAAACCCCGCAGCCGGGGCAGTGAACTCCACACATAAAAAGATAGGAATACCCCATTTCTATATATACAGTGGTTTCTGCCCTCCTGCAGAGCCCCCAGAGTCATAAAACCCTGTCCTATCTTTTTCTGTGCGGTGTTTTCCACCTGACTGCAGAGCCCACGCAGTCGTAAAAGCCTGTCCTATCTTTTTATGAGCGGAGGTCTCCGCCCTGACTGCAGAGTCTCCGCAGTCATAAAGTTACTATTAAATTGCAGTTTTGTGAATACTGAAAAAGAGTAAACTTACACAAACCTGTAAGTTTACCTTTGTGACTCGTGGCCATATTGAGCAAAGGATGGCCACCAGGCTTAAAACTCACTCACTAGTTCCCAGTGTACCAACCTTGTTTAGAAAGCGACACAGAAGCAGAGGAGCCCAGTGGCACCCATAGTGGGTAAACACAGAGCCTGTGTTATTTTATAGGCTCCCAGCAGACTGTGCAAATGCTGCGGCCGGTGTTGCGGCTAACGACTTGATTTCATCCTAAGGTCCTCCTTACAAGCAGACAGTTACATTTTTTGTTATTGTCCTGCCCCAAAATTACCATTACCAGTCCTGATAATTCTAGAGCTGGGAAAATAACGAGAATTACATGTTTTGGGAGAGTAACATACAGGAATCAATGTTTTCACGATAATTCACTCATAATTTTTCCGAGAGTTTTACAAAGAGATTTTGACTGCTTTCAGCAGCCAAAACCTCCATATGAAAATCAAAACCCTATAATTACAAATTGGACTGGAACTTCCAGGTCCATCAAAACTTTTGGGTCACTGGTAATGAAGGCCAAAAATCACCATGTCGTGTTTTCTCTCTGTGGTGGGATGGATCAATAATGCTTCTAATGAAGAAATCAGACGCAAGGCAGTGGTGCTGCTCGGTTTACCGACCTCGGAAGGATGGAAGCTGCGGTACTCCTTAGCAGGGGCAGCTGCTTTGCAATGGCGAAGGAGCGTTTCCCACCGGCTCAGCCAGCAGCAGAAAAATAAAACAATAGTTCTGTATCATTTTATTTTTCTGCTGCTGGCTCAGCCGGCAGCATGTGAAGGGAGGGGCGGGCTGGGCCAGGGGAGATAGGTGGGGGGAGGAGGGGAGAGAGTGCACCTAAGTGCGCTGTGTGTTCCATCTCAGGCCGGCCAAACACACATGCACACTTAGGTTTCCCCAGCCCGGCTGTGTTGAACAGCTGGGCTAGAGAAACTGCACAGACCACAGGGTTGTATCTGAGTGACAGTCCAAGCCACTCAGACCAATCCTGATGCTGCTGTCATGCTAGGTTTTGCATGAAAGCAGCGCCAGGATTGGTGGGGAGCCTGTGCTGGTGTCCCAGTGAATGCTAGCACACCACATTGAGGGAAGAGGAGCCAGGAGCCAGGTGGCAGGAGACAGCGGCATTGTAGTGAACGTACATTTTTTTTTAGTTTGTATTTTTTTTTCTTTTTATCCCCCATCTCTGTCCCCCCCACCCATCCCCTTGAGATTTGTGGCAGTCACTTAGTAGTGTGAAGCCCCTTGTACAGGCCCTCTTCACAAAATCATTTATGAGTATGAAAAATAGAACTACAGGAGTGCCCCTGTACGTGTTATTACAGGCCTTTAAGAATCAGGTTCTAAATATCCAACTACCTATCAGTAAGTGCAGAGGGCACATTGCTTTTTATTTGTACTAATTATATATGACAATTTCCTGAGTGTTACTTTTGTGGTCCCATTTTAGATTGTTTGGTGTCAATTCACAAAAGCAAGTGAAATTATGTAAAATACTACACCTGCTGGACTCTTTTACGTACTTTTACATGCCTTTGTGAATCAGCCCCATTGAACTGCTGTGTTGGCTCACAGCTGTTCCTGGCTTCCACTAGATGGCAGTGTGCAGCCTGCTTCCTAGCATACATGGATAACAAGCATCTACAATGCAACGGGTCTCGCGTTTGCTCATGTTAGAGCTGATCGCGTTGTAAACTCTTAATCCGACTTTTCACCTATCGGGCAAAAGTGAATTTATGTACATAACCCGAAAAAGTGAAATCAAGTATGTAAAGCGCTCGACTTCTGCCAAGCGAGATCGCGCTCCTAAATTAGAGAAAAAAAAGTCCACCAGCCCGATGGAAAACAGCGAGCCTCGCATGTTTTCTGTACTTGGTTGATGTGCTCGAGGAGGGCTTGCCACCGGAAAAGGCATGACATATGGGTGCCTTCGACTAATGAAAGCAAGCAGATTTTATTAGGGAAGCCTACGAACCAATAAAAAACACTGACGTGAAGTTGACAGGGCTCCGAGCCCTTTTCTAAATACAAAAGAGTCTCGCTGCGATGCGCATGCGCAAGCGCATGCAACGCAGGCTCGACCCTAAAAAGGAGGCAACATTTCATACATAACATGAGAAATTGCTCTTTTCACAGATTTGTGATCAAAGTAGTGTTATGTGGTTGCTAAGACTGTCTGGTCATTGGACATAAGAGGCATTATGGAGGTCATTTAGGGTTCGCCAGGGGTCACCTGGCTTGTCCCTTGTGACCTCTCACACTGTCATTGTAACCCCTGGGCTCAGAGGTGACAAAATCAGTGCCAAGAACTCTTTTGTTCCTTATTTTCTGCCCCTTTTCATTACACTAAAAGTGAAAAATTGTCTATTATTCAATAATAGTGTAATAAAACGTGGCGCACACTTAGCTGGAACAGTACCTTTGGTGGCAGCCACGGTAAGTAACGATTGTTTCAAATATATGTTGTGTATATGCTCACTGGTGAGAGTGTGTATAGGGTGAGAGAGAGTGTGTGTATGTTTGAGCACGTGCCCCTGTATGTGCAAGCTTGTATGTGCGAGTAAATCGAGTAAGTCAGTGATATGTAGTGAGTGAGATTGAGGCCTAAGTTTACAAATGTTTGATGCAATGCAACACTGCACCAAAGTTGTTGTGCTCCTTTCCATCAAAGGGCAAGAGAACAAGTTTGCCATGTCTACTAAAAGCTGGTACGCTTCTGGCAGCCATGTGCCAATGCAAACACCCTTGTGCCATAGTGCAAGGCATGCGCTTTCTCTGACGCAAATGTTTTGTATTGGAAGGGGCCCATTCCAATACCAACAAGCATTTTCAATGCAACGGGTCTCGCATTTGTTCGACTTAGAGCTATTAGCGTTGTAAAGCAAAATAAATGCAGCGCGATCGCGCTGAGTGGAAAATAAACAGATAAAGTAGTCCGGACTCCAGGCTGAAAACATCGAGCCTCGTATGTTTTTGGTACTTTACCGGTGCTGTGTAGGTGGGCTAAACACCGGAAAAGGCATGTCATATGCATGCCTTCCACAAATGAAAGCAAGCGGATTTTAAAAGGCAAGCCCACGAACCAATGTAAGTGACTGAAGTGTCATGGGCGTGGTTTCAAGCCCAAAGAGAGATTACAGAATGGACGGAACACTTTGTGCTCACCCATGAAAACCATGCTTTCAACCTCTTCCCACTTTGTATGTGTGCTGTACATGACAGCAGCCATGCAGAGCTGGAAGAAGAAAGACAATTGAAAACGCCACAGTCACAAAAAATAACGTAAAGCAGAGCTTAGGGCAACTGTGCTTTACTTTGGGATAGTACACAAGGGAAATTGTGATTTTTATTAGATAGTTAATCCCACCTTAACATTCTGCTCTGGGTTTGCGTGACAAAATTGACGCAAATCGGGCGCAAAGAGTTGGTAAACTTGGACCTGAGTGTCAGTAAGTAAGAGTGAGGGAATGAATGAGATTAAGAGTGAGTGCAAGTGAGTGAGTGAGAATGAATAAGAATGAGTGCAAGAGCGTGTGAGTGAGAATTAATGAGTGGGAGTGAAGGTGAGTGAGAACGAGTGTGAGTGAGTGAGTGTGAGCGGGAATGTGATATGGTGCTTGTGAGGCTGTGAGTGGCTCTGGCATACTTCAGGTAATTATTGTGTCATGGAGATACCCAGGGCAAAACACTGGCACTAGCCTACTTGTATTAATTCTTAGTATGACAGATGCCTCTGACAAAATACTGAGAGTGGCCCACTAGGGGAATTCTTGGCATAAAGGACTCCAATGGTAAAGTAATGATACTTGCACACTTAAGGTAATCCATGACATGTAGGGAAGTCCTAGAAAGATATTGGCATACTGGAGGAATACTTAGCATCTGGACAAGAGTGGAAGAATGCTGGTACTGGCACAAAGGGGCTAATTATTGGCACAATGTGGACAACTGGGCATATGAGACATTGGCAGCCAGGACAAAATGCTGCCCTGACATACTGAGGTAATTGTTGACATAAGGGTCACGTATGGTATACGGACAATATACATTCCAAACATTTAGCACTGATATAATTTATGTCTTTTTTTTAAATAAGGAGGCACCCTTGCAATATGGGGGCACCCATGACAAAATAATGGGCCTGGCACAATGGAGGTAATTTTTGACATATGGGTGCACCCATAGCACATTATGAAAAAAAAGGCCAACTCCTGGGGAACGTCAGGAGTCATTGGCTTCGCGCATCATGAAAGGAATTGAATGTTTAATAATTGCGCTTTGACGTCCTGTGGCATTTTAGGAAATTTAAATGAAAATGGTACTTTAAAACTCACAATTTTACCCCAATATTTCACTTTTTGTGGGTGAAGAACCCTCCAAAAGAGGTCTGGTAATCGTTATGCCCTTTAACTTTCAAAGATCAAGTCAGCATCATGAGATGCATGGTATCTAAAATAACCATTGTCTAATTAGGCTGTTATACTAATTATGCACTTATTGCGGAACTTCAGCAATGACAATTATTGTGATTTTGGGGTCACGCAACAGCCCTCTTGTCCTGGAAACCCTGGAAGTCAAGAGTCATATGATGTCACTTCCTGTGACGTTGTTAAAGTTAAAGGGTATGTGATGTCACTTCTGCTACCCCTGCTCATATTCTGCACAGATCTTGAAAAGTCTCTTTTTCACGCCCATAACAATACACGCTTTTCTACATTTCACTGCCCGGCAGTGCCCAGGCCTGTTACACAAATGAAGCTAGTTTGACCAATCAGAAATGTTTCCTTGTCTTCTACTGATGAGGTGTATGTGGCTACACAGTTTAGCAGGTAACTTTGCTGAGTCGATTGCACCTCGATCACATGCCACAGAGTCAGTTGCAAAATGTACAGAGCAGCAGTGATCCACCATTCATTCTAAGAGCCCCTGCAAACCGTAGTAAGTGTGGGGTTACGTACTTGTGACTAATGTAGCAGTGCTACACGCTGCAGACAGAATTTTAAACCAAGCGCTATGTAAATGTTCCTTTCCCTTTCTAAGTCCTTTCTAATGATTTTTGGTGCGTCTTCAAACTCCAAGCACTCAATAAAGATACCTTTAAATTCTGTATTAATCTTGTCACATTTCCTGCGCTTCAAAGACAAAGGTCAAATGTCAGGCTATGTCTTCTGACAAATTGCTGCTTATGTTTTTTACCACAGGGATTGGTGTTTACAAACTCCTCTCACTTGCAGTCAGAGAAAGAAAGGGAAAGTGAATTATGTGACAATCTTGCTGGGGTACAGGGAGTGTGAAAGGAAAGGTCGTAGGATATCATTTTTGTAACACAAAACAAAATATAATGTGATGGAAGCGAAGATTTTATTAGGATCAAAACAAATTGACACTTTAATCACTGATGCACAAATGATAAATATTCACTGAACCCCGATGCACACACATTATCGTTTGTGTGAAATATCTAGTTTTAGCAGTAAATCTGTACCTCTGTGTAAATCCAGTGGCCGTGTCAATGGAAAAAGTGGTGACTGTAAATGATAGTTCAGTACCACAGGATGCTTTAGTTATGTTAAAAAATTGCCCGCCTCACTTCCATTGAAGCTAGGGAGGTCCAAAACATCTAAAAAGTGAGTTGTGGTTCTAAAACATTTGGGTAGCCCTGCTTTATAGGATGAAGACAGTATCTGAGCACTAGTCTTACATGGGTTCCATCATAGGTCAGCTTAAATCACACATTTAACAATGCCGTTGCATCACATTTCTCAAAACTTGGGGTTCATCTACATTATAAGTGATCCACATGTAAATTAATAAATAGTAAAAACTGCCTCCGAAGAAGCAAACACTTAAAACCTATTCAGACTTATGTATAGATTGTGGATGAGCAGAAACAACAAATTCCTATTCAGTGAGTACCTGAAAGACATTAAGTGGACAGCCCTCTGCAGCACCATCACCAATGCAAGCTCTGTCCCCTACTGGTAAAAATGAAAAGGGCATCCCTTAAGGATGTGGGTGCAAAACTCACTCCATTAACTATTTAGAACCCTAATCAAATGTAGAATCACACTGATGAAAGTACATTTGGAAAAATAATTGCAGTTTTGGGCACTTTTCACTCATTTCTAATATAGCACTGAAAGTTAGGATTGGCCTCCCAGAAGGAAGAAACTAAAACAAGACGCCTGCTGACACATATGTGCCAATGTTATGCATTTTCACCTACTTTCTTTGGGATGGCAACACCCATTTCAGAATTGTTTGTCAGAGGACTGTTTTGTCTCTTACGTGACTTGTGATGGGAGCTTGCAGTCTGTTTTGCTAGAGTGGGAGTGTGACTGGATACCCCTGCTGTTCATGTCTGCATATCCCAGCAGATCCCATCCCTACTAAATTCACATCTGACACCAGCACTTGAAGTAGTCCAAGTCACTAGTGTTAATCGTGAAAGCTGAACCAATATGCACAGAAATTTCAACTGCAGGACCGTGTGAAGCATCAAGAAAAAGAACAAACACTAGTTTTGCAGTTTTTGAATGGGCCTTGGGTGAGCCGGGCGAGCATCTGGGGGTTTGCACACCCCTTAGAACCGAGCCTGGCATCCACTCTGTAGCCAAACCCACAAAAACGTGAGAAACCGGATCCATCCTCAATAGTCCTCATAATTATAGGTATGTTATGTTGTGTGCATGTGTGTGTACGCCTTCACCTTGGCCACTGTCACTTCTTGCTTGGATCACCAGGGTTTTGTCAGTGCAAAGAGGAGCTTCTGGTTATGTACTCACTAGTACACCTCTCCTAGCACCACCTAATGCACATCCATCCACACTGAAACATTCCTTTGTGTTGGCTGTTCCAAGGTAATTCATGATGGCTTTGCCTGTTCCACCGGTCACATATTTATCTGCTCTGGTCCCACATTCACCAGTGCCAGCTCTGCCCTTGCTGCCACTTGCACCTTAAGCCATGGTGGTTCTTCTACGGTACACCACCACTCACAACTTCAGCCATGCTGGCTCTCCCGGTGACGCCGGAGGTCCACTTTGCGCTGGAAGCCCTTCCCGCACAGCTCACAGGTGAAGGGCTTGAACCCGGTGTGCTTGCGGCTGTGTGTGATGAGGTTTGAGCTCTGGCTGAAGGCTTTGCCACAGACCTGGCACTTGTGAGGCTTCTCTCCTGAAACATAAAGGAGGAAAGAGATCAATTCAGCGTAGTGGGCTCCAAAATAAGGAACAGGAACCTGACAATCTGATCACTCACCTACTAAAATACTCAATGCCACATCCATCTAAAAACACCAAGCCAACATCACCCATGCTATGGCTGGAGCAGAAATGGACCTTCACAAGAAGTAGCCTAGGGGGCTACCAAAGAACAGGATTGTTCATCTCCAGAAAATTTGAAGACCACTTTTCCACTGTCCTTATCCTGACCAAGAGCAGAGCTAATATCACTTCTGTCCTGAGACATCTTCACTGACCCTGAGTTCAAGCAGGCACCACCATCAAAGCCAAATCAAACACACTGCCATAAATAGAGTCTCCCAATACACCACAGACAGAATCAACTGACACCCGACACCTAAACCCTTGTAACAGACTAAAATTCAGCCTAGGTTCTCCTCAAAGACCTTCATCCATGACTAAAAATAAATCAGCTCTGCAACACAGACACTTCTTCAAAAAACAAAAGCTAACCTATGCTCCAATACACAGATCCTCCAGGTGCCAAACCCAACCCATGCTCTGACATCCATTTCAAATAGCAACATTCAACTACACTCCAATTCCTAGGCCATCTTTAAGTAACATAATCCAACTTACACTTCACTACACAGACCCTATATCAAATACGAACAGGTCGCCTGAAGTCCAACACACAGACTCTCCTTAAATCCAAAAAGGTCACCTGACATCCAACACACAGACTCTCCTTTAAATGTGAACAGGTCACGTGAAGTCCAACAGATACTATTTCAAATATGAACAGGTCACGTGATGTCCGACACACAGACCCTCCTTCAAATGTCATTATGGACCCTGGACACCAGCACTCACTACACAGGGTCCTTACCTGTGTGGATGTACGTGTGTTTCTTCATACGGTCTTTGCCTGTGTGGATGTAGGTGTGCTTCTTCATGCGGTCTTTACCTGTGTGGATGTAGGTGTGCTTCTTCATGCTGTCTTTACCTGTGTGGATGTAAGTGTGCTTCTTCATACAGTATTTACCTGTGTATGTAGGTGTGTTTCTTGATATGGTATTCACCTGTGTGGATGTAGGTGTGCTTCTTCATAAAGTCTTTAACTGTGTGGATGTAGGTGTGTTTCTTCATGCGGTCTTTACCTGTGTGGATGTAGATGTGCTTCTTCATGTGGTCTTTACCTGTGTGGATGTAGGTGTGCTTCTTTATACAGTCTTTACCTGTGTGGAAGTAGATGTGCTTCTCTATGCGGTCTTTACCTGTGTGAGTGTAGGTGTACTTCTTCATACGGTCTGTACCTGCGTGGATGTAAGTGTGTTTCTTCATACTGTCTTTACCTCCGTGGATGTAGGTGTCCTTCTTCATATGGTTTTTACCTGTGTGGATGAAGATGTGCTTCTTCATACGGTCTTTACCTGTGTGGATGTAGGTGTGTTTCTTCATACGGTCTTTACCTGTGTGGATGTAGGTGTGCTTCTTCATGTGGTCTATATCTGTGTAGATGTAGGTGTGCTTCTTCATAGGTATTTACCTGTGTGGATGTAGGCGTTTCTTCATGCAGTCTTTACCTCTGTGGATGTAGGTGTGTTTCTTCATACAGTCTTTACCTGTGTGGATGCAGGTGTGCGTCTTCATGTGGTCTTTACCTGTGTGGAGGTAGGTGTGTTTCTTCATGCGGTCTTTACCTGTCTGGATGTAGGTGTGCTTCTTCATGCGGTCTTTACATGTGTACAGGTAGGTGTCCCTCTTCATACAGTCTTTACCTGTGTGTATGTAGGTGTGTTTCTTCATGCGGTCTTTACCAGTGTGGATGTATGTGTGCTTCTTCATGTGGTCATTACCTGTGTGGATGTAGGTGTACTTTTTCATGCTGTCTTCACCTGTGTGGATGTAGGTGTGTTTCTTCATATGGTCTTTACTGTGTAGATGCAGGTGTGTTTTTTCATGTAGTCTTTACCTGTCTGGATGTAGGTGTACCTCTTCATGCGGTCTTTACCTGTGTGGATGTAGGTGTACTTCTTCATACGGTGTTTACCTGTGTGGATGTGGGTGTGCTTCTTCATACAGCCTTTGCCTGTGTGGATGTAGGTGTGCCTCTTCATGCGGTCTTTAACTGTGTGGATGCAGGTGTGCTTCTTCATGTGGTCCTTACCTGTGTGGATGTAGGTGTGCCTCTTCATCTGGTCTTTACCTGGGTGGACGTAGGTGTGCTTTCATGTGGTCTTTACCTGTGTGGATGTAGGTGTGCCTCTTCATGCGGTCTTTACCTGTGTGGACGTTGGTGTGCTTTCATGTGGTCTTTACCTGTGTGGATGTAGGTGTGCTTTCATGCGGTCTTTACCTGTGTGGACATAGGTGTGCTTTGATGTGGTCTTTACCTGTGTGAATGTAGGTGTGCCTCTTCATGCAGTCTTTACCTGTGTGGATGTAGGTGTGTTTCTTCATGCGGTCTTTACCTGTGTGGATGTAGGTGTGCCTCTTCATGTGGTCTTTACCTGTGTGGATGTAGGTGTGCTTCTTCATACGGTCTTTACCTGTGTGGATGTAGGTGTGTTTCTTCATACGGTCTTTACCTGTGTGGATGTAGGTGTGCCTCTTCATGCGGTCTTTACCTGTGTGGACTTGGGGGGGTTTCTTCATGCGGTCTTTACCTGTGTGGATGTAGGTGTGCCTCTTCATTTTGTCTTTACCTGTGTGGATGTAGGTGTGCTTCTTCATACGGTCTTTACCTGTGTGGATGTAGGTGTGCTTCTTCATGCGGTCTTTACCTGTGTGGATGTAGGTGTGCCTCTTCATACGGTCTTTACCTGTGTGGATGTAGGTGTGCTTCTTCATACGGTCTTTACCTGTGTGGATGTAGGTGTGCTTCTTCATACGGTCTTTACCTGTGTGGATATAGGTGTGTTTCTTCATGTCAGACTTCTGGTGGAAGCGCTTGCCACAGAACTGGCACGGATAGGGCCGGGTGTCAGAATGGATCAGGAGGTGGGTGGACAGCGTGGACGACCTCTTGAATGTCTTCCCGCACATCTTGCACTCGAAGCTTCGCTCCTGCAGGATGATAGAATCCAATTGCACAGCTTTCACTTTTTATCAACTTTTGGAAAAAAATGCACTTGAAACCTAATTCTCAGCAGTCTTCAGCAAAGTGACACCTTATTACAGTATACTACTGGGACATCATTTTCAAAATATTGATATACATATTGGCCGTCATTACAACTTTGGTGGTCTTTCTCCAAGACCGCCGAAGCTGCAGGTGCCGGCTCCCTAGTATGACTTTTCCACTGGGCCAGCGGACGGTAACATTGTTTCCGTCCGCTGGCCCAGCGAAAAAGTCACATCAACATTGCAGCCGGCTCGTAATAGAGCCAGCGGCAATGTTGATGTGCAGCGGGTGCAGTAGTACCCATCGCACATTTCACTGCCTGAAATGTGCAATGGGGCCCCCAGGGGCACCCCAAGTTCCCCTTACCGCCAGCTTTTCCATGGCGGTGTTTACCGCCGTGGACAGGCTGGCAGTTGGGGATTATGACTGCCTGGTGGTATGTTGGAGGGGCCGGCGGTATGGCCGTGGCTATTGCGACACGGTCATAATAGCTGGCGGAACACCGCCAGCCTGTTGGCGGTGTTACTGCCAGCTTACCGCCAGCCGCCAGGGTCGTAATGAGGCCCATTGTGTCCTAATTATAGTACCAAAATACTCTGAAGGTATGTATCTGTTTAGTGTGCTTAACCCTATATCAGTGGTGTTCAAACTGTGGGGTGCCCCCGCTTAGGGGACCATGGTTATGCTCCCACGGGGGGGGCAAATGCCGTTGTAAATGAAGATGGCCTGGGAGTGACATTCTCTTTATTTTTTCACGTTTCCGGGTAGTCTTTATTTACATCCAGCAGGTACAGTGCATATAAAAAGTATGCCAACTATGATTATTGGTGCCATAGTGGCAGGGTCAAAGACCACGATAAGTGGCTAAAAAGAACAACATTTTCTGTAAGTATTTATCCAGCTGCATATAAATAATGCACATACCGTAAACAAAAAATAAATGCAAATTAAAACCAATCCTTGGGAACACTTTCTTTTATGTTATCAAGGGCCAGATGTAGGAAACAGTTTGCGACTCGCAAACCGCAAAAATTGCCGTTTGCGAGTCGCAAACCAGAGTTTCATATGCAGAAATGCATTTTGCGAGTCGGAACCGACTCGCAAAATGCATTTCCGACTCGCAAATAGGAAGGGGTGTTCCCTTCCTATTTGCGACTCGCAGTGGGATGCAATTCCATTTGCGACCGCGTGTCTCAGTTACCATCCACTTGAAGTGGATGGTAACCCACTCGCAAATTGGAAGGGGTCCCCATGGGACCCCTTCCCCTTTGTGAATGGACCCCAAAATATTTTTTCAGGGCAGGTAGTGGTCCAAAGGACCACTACCTGCCCTCAAAAAATTCCGAAACAAAAGGTTTCAGATTTTTTTTTAAGTGCAGCTCGTTTTCCTTTAAGGAAAACGGGCTACACTTAAAAAAACAAACTGCTTCATTGACAAGCAGTCACGGACATGGAGGTCTGCTGACTACAGCAGGCCTCCATGTTAGTGAGTGCCCATAGTCGCTATGGGGCCGCAATTTGCGACCCACCTCATTAATATTAATGAGGTGGGTCTTTGCGACACCGTTCTGCATATGGTTTTGCGACTCGGAAATTGCGAGTCGCTCGGAGTCGCAATTTCCGAGTCGCAAAACCAAGTTTTGCTACATCTGGCCCCAAATTTCAGTTCATCAAGGCAATCACTGCAGACGTCTGTTTGTGAGACCAGAGAGTCACACAATGTAACCGTGGTTAGCACAGTGCGGAATCGTGACTTGTGTATTTATAATGCTAAGAAGCCCCAGCCTGTAACACAAAGCGCTGTAAATATGCAAGCCATTATTTAAAATTGTATTATACACTGTATTAGCAAGGCTGCTGGAATTGTGTGTCTGGAAGTACCAAATTATGTGGTAGGGTTGACTAAAATATGTGGCGAAAAAAAGCCAAAATCTGTGGCTTAATGCAGCACTTTTTGTGATAGTGTTACTTCATTATTTTATCAGTTTTACACACTTTAATACTGTGTAGGCAAATGTTTCACCTCATTAGTATCACTTTAACACCAAAATTCAGCAATAAGCAACAAAAAAGTGACCGCCAAGCTTTGCGATGGGCCTGCTAAAGCGTGTCAACATGTGATGTTGCCTTTTTAGCAACTTTTTATCAATTTAAGCTAGAAACACATGTTTTGTTAAAATCTGTAGAATATGCAGCAGATGATGGATTAAGTGGCAAATGCAGCAAATCCATAATTATGTGGAAAATGCTACAGCCACAAAATTGCATAATTTCAGTGTTCCTGAGTATAAAATAGGCTGCCACAAAATGATTTAGCATTCAAGATAAAACAATTGCTTTCAGAGAATACCTTTAGAAATAGGTAATTACACTGTACCTAGTGAAAACATTTTTACAAGTCCATTAAAAAGAAAGTTTCCAAAAGTTAAGACACTTAGACAGCTCTCAAAAAGAATAGTGACTTCATAATTTAAAGCCAGTTTTCTGATCCAAACAGCCTTTACATTGGGTGATTAGCTAATGGCAACATTTACAATTCTTTCAGATTGCAGGTACCCTGGCGAGAGGGCCTGTTTCTTCTTAAGTTCTCTGTCCATTGATAGCCTCAAGGAGGTGGCCCAGAGGAAAGTGTGCTATGTGTGGGCCTCGTTTTCCCTTGCAAACGGACAGACACAGCTCTCACAGGGAGATCCCCCTAAGGAAGGTGGAGAATTTTCTTAAATGGTTGTTGTTACCATTATTGCAGCAAGTGCAGTGGCACTGGGCAGTGCACCCTAATTTTGGCTGTTACTAGCAAAATGGTAGGTGGGAACCCTTTTTAGGGTCGAGCCTGCATTGCATGCGCTCGCGCATGCGTATCACAGCGAGACGCTTTAGGGTTTAGAAAAGGGCTCGGAGCCCTGTCGACGTCACATCAGTGTTTTTCATTGGTTCGTGGGCTTGCCTATTAAAATCTGCTTGCTATCATTAGTCGAAGGCACGCATACGTCATGCCTTTTCCGGTGGCTGGCCCTCCTCGAGCGCATCGACCAAGTACATAAAACATGCGAGGCTCGCTGTTTTCTGTCCGGCTCGTGGACTACTTTTTCTCTAATTTATAGCGCGATTTCGCTTGGCAGAAGTCGAGCGCTTTACATAGTTAAATACACTTTTTCGGCTTACGTATATAAATGCACTTTTGCCGATAGGTGAAAAGTCGGGTTAGGAGTTTACAACGCTATCAGCTCGAACATGAGCAAACGCGAGACCCGTTGCATTGCAAATGCTTGTTTTTCTTGTTAGCATTAGGGCCCAGGTTACCCTTGCTGCGCAGGGAGCAGGTCCAAAGCAACAGGCGGCAAGATCCATCCATCTTGTATTGATGCTATGCGCTCTGGGACCCTTGTGGTTCTGGGCGGACTCTAAACAGAAACCACATGATATGAGGGGAGGTGTCAGGGTGTGGTTCTGGGGTCTATGACATAAAGGGAGGCATGAACGAGACCCCCACGGTGGAGGCCTGCCCCTCCCTAGACAGATCTATAGACAGGGCTGTCCAGCAATGCAACAGGTTTTAGGTTATCTTTGTGTTTGGAAGAGGGACTGAGTACATGATTCAGCCAAAAAGGGGTGGGCCTCTGAGTAGGCCCCACATCTCCCCCACCCCCAAAGGGACTGGGGCAGAATAACCATGATTACATGACTGTGCGCACTAGCCATGCAAGCACACGTCACGCTAAATACACAACGCACAAATATATTACTTGATGCTCATCCTACAGCGCCACAAAGCTTCTCCGTCAGAGTGCTAATCTGACCCCCTATAATATAACATCCTACTCCAAAAAAGTTTCCAATTATATGATAACCTGTGCTAAAAATACTTATCCGCTCACTAAGCTAATTTCTTCAAGTAGTTCAGACTTAGGCGAGAAAGGATGCAATGCTTCGTAGAAGAGGATGACAATAGAGTGCATGGCGTGGTGGAGCTTGTGAGACAGCCAGACAGCGCGGCTCCTCTGCTATGGAGGAGGAGCGTTTTCCCTCCCCAGCAGCACCAGCTACAAAACTTTAAAAATAAAACGATAATAGACAATGTTTACTTTCCTTTTATTTAAAAGGGGTGGGCCAATGGGTGGATGACAGCCATGGAGGGGCGTGGTGTGCGCATGTGTGTTTTGCCTCCCGTCTCAGGACGGCCAAACACACATGTGCACTGAGCTCTCTCCAACCCGGCACTGCATTGCCAGGTTGGGGCAGCAGGCACAGGCTCCCAGTCTGCCTGGGAGCACAAAGCCAGGACGTTCAGGCCAATCCTGACACTGCTCTCATGCTGCCAACAGCATGAGAACAGCATTAGGATTGGCCACAGGGCAGGCTGGGAGCCTGTGCCTGCCTGCAGTGAACCCGAGAGCAGAAGAAAGCGGTGCTGCGGGGTCAAGGTAAGTTTTTTATTTTTTTTTGCTTTTGTTTTGTCCGCACCCTCCCCAGCCCACCACTTTGCCCCGTCGCCAGCCGCAACTGCACCCAGAGCCGGCCTTTGCTAACATGGCCCCTGGGGCGTGGACTAAGAAATGTGGCGCCCTCGCTGATGGTAGTGAATGAAATGAGGCAACAGGGGGTCCCTTTTGTGTTCACTGGTCCGTACCTGGATGAGAAGGGATTGGCCCCTGAACTCAAACATCCCCGGATCCCCCCCCCAGATACCATAAACCACGATAGCTGAGCTTCCTCATGTGATGATGGTTTTGTTGGTGTGTCAGCAGGGGTCAGAGGGTGAAGGGAGGGCAAGGAAGCAGGTACAGGGGGTTAAAACATCACCGGCGATATATTAATGAAGGACTAAAAACACTTTAAACTGGAAAATCAGACAGAAACAAAGAGGCAGGGACAAGGATGAGGATGGAGAAGATGAGAAGGCGCTGCTGTTGGCGTAACCTTAATGCACACAGCTCCGCGCGCCCCTTGGAACACTGGTGCCCTGTGCCTGGGCCCACCTTGCCCATGCTAAAGGCCGTCCCTGGTCATAACTTTAATGCACACAGCTCCACGCGCCCCTCAGAACACTTGCGCCCCGGGCCTGGGCCAGCCCATCCATGCTAAAGGCCGTCCCTGGTCATAACCTTAATGCACACAGCTCCACGCGCCCCTCAGAACACTTGCGCCCCGGGCCTGTGCCCACCTCATCCATGCTAAAGGCCGGCCCTGGTCATAACTTTAATGCACCCAGCTCCACGTGCCCCTGAGGACACTGGCGCCCTGTGCCCGGGCCCACCTCATCCATGCTAAAGGCCGGCCCTGGTCATAACTTTAATGCACCCAGCTCCACGCGCCCCTCAGAACACTTGCGCCCCGGGCCTGGGCCAGCTCATCCATGCTAAAGGCCGGCCCTGGTCATAACTTTAATGCACCCAGCTCCGCGCGCCCCTTGGAACACTGGTGCCCTGTGCCTGGGCCCACCTCGCCCATGCTAAAGGCCGTCCCTGGTCATAACTTTAATGCACACAGCTCCACGCGCCCCTCAGAACACTTGCGCCCCGGGCCTGGGCCAGCCCATCCATGCTAAAGGCCGTCCCTAGTCATTACCTTAATGCACACAGCTCCACGCGCCCCTCAGAACACTTGCGCCCCGGGCCTGTGCCCACCTCATCCATGCTAAAGGCCGTCCCTGGTCATAACTTTAATGCACCCAGCTCCACGTGCCCCTCAGAACACGGGCGCCCTGTGCCTGGGCCCAGCTCCTCCATGCTAAGGGCCGGCCCTGGTCATAATCTTAATGCACCCAGCTCCACGTGCCCCTCAGAACACGGGCGCCCTGTGCCTGGGCCCAGCTCCTCCATGCTAAAGGCCGGCCCTGGTCATAACCTTAATGCACACAGCTCCGCGCGCCCCTTGGAACACTGGTGCCCTGTGCCTGGGCCCACCTCGCCCATGCTAAAGGCCGTCCCTGGTCATAACTTTAATGCACACAGCTCCACGCGCCCCTCAGAACACTTGCGCCCCGGGCCTGGGCCAGCCCATCCATGCTAAAGGCCGTCCCTAGTCATTACCTTAATGCACACAGCTCCACGCGCCCCTCAGAACACGGGCGCCCTGGGCCTGGGCCCATCTCATCCATGCTAAAGGCCGTCCCTGGTCATAACCTTAATGCACCCAGCTCCACGTGCCCCTCAGAACACTTGCGCCCCGGGCCTGGGCCCAGCCCATCCATGCTAAGGGCCGGCCCTGGTCATAATCTTAATGCACCCAGCTCCACGTGCCCCTCAGAACACGGGCGCCCTGTGCCTGGGCCCAGCTCATCCATGCTAAGGGCCGGCCCTGGTCATAACCTTAATGCACACAGCTTCGTGAGCTCCTCGGGATACTGGCGCCCTGGGCCTGTGCCCACCTCATCCATGCTAAAGGCCGGCCCTGGTCATAACCTTAACGCACACAGCTCCATGCGCCCCTCAGAACACTGGCGCCCTGGGCCTGTGCCCACCTCATCCATGCTAAAGGCCGTCCCTGGTCATAACCTTAATGCACACAGCTCCACGCGCCCCTCAGAACACTTGCGCCCCGGGCCTGGGCCAGCCCATCCATGCTAAAGGCCGGCCCTGGTCATTACCTTAATGCACACAGCTCCACGCGCCCCTCAGAACACTTGCGCCCCGGGCCTGGGCCAGCCCATCCATGCTAAAGGCCGGCCCTGGTCATTACCTTAATGCACCCAGCTCCACGTGCCCCTCAGAACACGGGCGCCCTGTGCCTGGGCCCAGCCCATCCATGCTAAAGGCCGTCCCTGGTCATAACCTTAATGCACACAGCTCCACGCGCCCCTCAGAACACGGGCGCCCTGGGCCTGGGCCCATCTCATCCATGCTAAAGGCCGTCCCTGGTCATAACCTTAATGCACCCAGCTCCACGTGCCCCTCAGAACACTTGCGCCCCGGGCCTGGGCCCAGCCCATCCATGCTAAGGGCCGGCCCTGGTCATAATCTTAATGCACCCAGCTCCACGTGCCCCTCAGAACACGGGCGCCCTGTGCCTGGGCCCAGCTCATCCATGCTAAGGGCCGGCCCTGGTCATAACCTTAATGCACACAGCTTCGTGAGCTCCTCGGGATACTGGCGCCCTGGGCCTGTGCCCACCTCATCCATGCTAAAGGCCGGCCCTGGTCATAACCTTAATGCACACAGCTCCGCGCGCCCCTTGGAACACTGGTGCCCTGTGCCTGGGCCCACCTCGCCCATGCTAAAGGCCGTCCCTGGTCATAACTTTAATGCACACAGCTCCACGCGCCCCTCAGAACACTTGCGCCCCGGGCCTGGGCCAGCCCATCCATGCTAAAGGCCGTCCCTAGTCATTACCTTAATGCACACAGCTCCACGCGCCCCTCAGAACACGGGCGCCCTGGGCCTGGGCCCATCTCATCCATGCTAAAGGCCGTCCCTGGTCATAACCTTAATGCACCCAGCTCCACGTGCCCCTCAGAACACTTGCGCCCCGGGCCTGGGCCCAGCCCATCCATGCTAAGGGCCGGCCCTGGTCATAATCTTAATGCACCCAGCTCCACGTGCCCCTCAGAACACGGGCGCCCTGTGCCTGGGCCCAGCTCATCCATGCTAAGGGCCGGCCCTGGTCATAACCTTAATGCACACAGCTTCGTGAGCTCCTCGGGATACTGGCGCCCTGGGCCTGTGCCCACCTCATCCATGCTAAAGGCCGGCCCTGGTCATAACCTTAACGCACACAGCTCCATGCGCCCCTCAGAACACTGGCGCCCTGGGCCTGTGCCCACCTCATCCATGCTAAAGGCCGGCCCTGGTCATAACCTTAACGCACACAGCTCCATGCGCCCCTCAGAACACTGGCGCCCTGGGCCTGTGCCCACCTCATCCATGCTAAAGGCCGGCCCTGGTCATTACCTTAATGCACCCAGCTCCACGTGCCCCTCAGAACACGGGCGCCCTGTGCCTGGGCCCAGCCCATCCATGCTAAAGGCCGTCCCTGGTCATAACCTTAATGCACACAGCTCCACGCGCCCCTCAGAACACTGGCGCCCTGGGCCTGTGCCCACCTCATCCATGCTAAAGGCCGTCCCTGGTCATTACCTTAATGCACACAGCTCCACGCGCCACTTGGAACACTGGCGCCCTGTGCCTGGGCCCACCTCGCCCATGCTAAAGGCCGGCCCTGGTCATAACTTTAATGCACACAGCTCCGCGCGCCCCTTGGGACACTGGCGCCCTGGGCATGTGCCCACCTCGCCCATGCTAAAGGCCGTCCCTGGTCATTACCTTAATGCACACAGCTCCACGCGCCCCTCAGAACACTGGCGCCCTGGGCCTGTGCCCACCTCATCCATGCTAAAGGCCGGCCCTGGTCATAACCTTAATGCACCCAGCTCCACGTGCCCCTGAGGACACCGGTGCCCTGGGCCTGTGCCCACCTCATCCATGCCAAAGGCCGGCCCTGGTCATAACCTTAATGCACCCAGCTCCGCGCGCCCCTGAGGACACTGGCGCCCTGGGCCTGTGCCCACCTCATCCATGCCAAAGGCCGGCCCTGGTCATAACCTTAATGCACCCAGCTCCACGTGCCCCTGAGGACACTGGCGCCCTGTGCCCGGGCCCAGCTCCTCCATGCCAAAGGCCGGCCCTGCAGACAGCCAAGGAGGTGTGCCGGCAGGTGGCGTAATGCAAGCAGAAGGTGCCCGTGCGCACTCGCAAGAGACGTACCTGAGAGTGGACGTTCATGTGCTGCTCCCGGCTCACCGAGTGACCAAAGGTTTTGCCGCAGACGTCGCACGCAAAGGGACGGGTACCGCTGTGGGATCTGCGCACGTGGACTTCGAGCCCGTGGGGCGTGGAGAACACCTGGGAAAAAGGAAATGAGAGCCAATCAATCAGCATGTATCCTCTGTACGGAGAACTCTGCGGGACAGAAGAGAGTGTCTGGTACAGAAAGTGCGATTTCAGCAACCGATCCATTCTTCCCCCTCCCTTCCTTGTCTGCTATACTCCTTGTCTCCATCCATCCACCCATCCGTCCACTCATGGCTCCATCCAGCCATCCACCCGTCCCTCACTCCATCAGTCCAGCCATCCCTACCGCTTATCCTCCCTCCTTGCCTTCATCCATCCACCCTTCCATTCATCCATTTGTCGATCCATCAGACCATCCCTCCCTACCTCTTTTCCTCCTTCCATCCATCCATTTCCAGTACCTGAGTACGGCACATGTGTCCTAGGCTCTGCTATTTTCTACCAGAACTAATCTGCAGTGTAATTAAGTAAATAAGGAGGGACACTTGTCACGTAAAATCGACTGCACTGCTGAGAAAGGCGCAGGAAACTCTGGAAGAAGCTTTTAATATGGGGAAACAGTCCTAAATATTCACTTCCATATGGACATATCAGCAACGTGGATATATCTGAAGTGTGAAAGGAGTGTTCTTTAGGCTCCATAATGAGCCCTGAAAGGAAAACAAGAGCTCTGTGTGAAGGCACTATCAAAAGAGAGCTCTGTGTGAAGGCACTCTCAAAAGAGAGCTCTGTGTGAAGGCACTATCAAAAGAAAGCTCTGTGTGAAGGCACTCTCAAAAGAGAGCTCTGTGTGAAGGCACTATCAAAAGAGAGCTCTGTGTGAAGGCACTATCAAAAGAAAGCTCTGTGTGAAGGCACTCTCAAAAGAGAGCTCTGTGTGAAGGCACTATCAAAAGAAAGCTCTGTGTGAAGGCACTCTCAAAAGAGAGCTCTGTGTGAAGGCACTATCAAAAGAAAGCTCTGTGTGAAGGCATTCTCAAAAGAGAGCTCTGTGTGAAGGCACTCTCAAAAGAGAGCTCTGTGTGAAGGCACTATCAAAAGAAAGCTCTGTGTGAAGGCACTCTCAAAAGAGAGCTCTGTGTGAAGGCACTATCAAAAGAGAGCTCTGTGTGAAGGCACTCTCAAAAGAGAGCTCTGTGTGAAGGCACTCTCAAAAGAGAGCTCCGTGGGAGGACGCTCTCAAAAGAAAGCTCTGTGTGAAGGTGCTCAAAAGAGAGCTCCATGTGAGGGCGCTCGCAAAAGAGAGCTCCCTGGGAGGGCACTCTCAAAAAAGAGCTCTGTGTGAAGGAGCTCTCGAAAGAGAGCTCTGTCTGAAGGCGCTCTCAGGAGCTATGTGTGAAGGCGCTCTCAAAAGAGAGCTCCGTGTGAGAGCGCTCTCAAAAGAGAGTTGTATTTGTCAACGAGATTGAGGAGGTTCACAATATGCGGATAAGTTTTATCAGGGAAAGGTTCGTCCACCGAGAACTGCTACAAAAATAGTTCTTAGGTGAAGCATCGACTTACTGTTCCACTTAAGGCTATTCTTGAGCTCGGAGCTTGGAGTCATCCTTAGAGGTAATACTGAGTGTAGGGGTTAACAGGATGCTTGGAGTGTTGGTCCTTAGAAGACAAAGCTGTCTCAGAGCACAAAATATACCAGGGTTGAAGGGAATGCTCAGACTAGCAGGTCACCCTTAAAGTGTTAGAACATACCTACAGTTCCAGGCCATGCTTTGAGTTGTAGAAGATACCTACAGTTCCAGTGCACGCTTGGAGTGTTAGAAGATACCTACAGTTCCACTGCACGCTTAGAGTGTTAGAAGATACCTACACTTCCAGGTCAAACTTAAAGGGTTAGAAGACACCTAGAGTTCCAGGTCATGCTTAAAGGTTTGGAAGATATCTACAGTTCCAGGTCATGTTGAGACTATCAGGCCATGCTTCGAGTGTTAGAAGATACCTACATTTCCAGGTCATCCTGAGACTAGCAGGCCATGCTTAGAGTGTTGGAAGATACCTACAGTTCCAGGTCATGCTGAGAGTGTTAAAAGATACCTACAGTTCCAGGTCATGCTTAGAGTGTTAGACGATATCTACAGTTCCAGGTCATGCTAAGATTAGCAGGTCTTGCTTAGGGTTTTAGGTGACACCTACAATTCCAGGTCGCGCTGAGACAAGCAGGCCATGCTTAGAGTGTTAGAACATACCTACAGTTTCAGGTCATGTTTAGACTAGCAAGCCATGCTTAGAGTGTTAGAAGTTACCTACAGTTCCAGGCCATGCTTAGAGTGTTAGAAGATACCTACAGTTCCAGATCATGCTTAAAGAGTTAGAAGATACCTACAGTTCCAGGCCATTCTTAGAGTGTTAGAGCTACCTAGCGTTCTAAGTCATGCTTAGTTTGTTAGAAGATACCTAATGTTCCAGGTCATACTTAGAGTGCTAGAAGATACCTACAGGTCCAGGTCATGCTTCGAGTGTTAGAAGTTACCTACAGTTCCAGATCATGCTTAAAGAGTTAGAAGATACCTACAGTTCCAGGCCATTCTTAGAGTGTTAGAGATACCTAGCGTTCTAGGTCATGCTTAGTTTGTTAGAAGATACCTAATGTTCCAGGTCATACTTAGAGTGCTAGAAGATACCTACAGTTCCAGGCCATGCTTCGAGTGTTAGAAGATACCTACAGTTCCAGGTCATACTGTGTTAGAATAGAAGACACCTAGAGTTCCAGGTCATGCTTAAAGTGTTAGAAAATACCTACAGTTCCAGGTCATACCTAAAGTGTTAGGAGAGACCTATAGTTCCAGGTCATGCTTAAAGTGTTAGAAGATACCTGCAGTTCCAGGTCATGCTGAGACTAGCAGGCCATGCTGAGAGTGTTAGAAGATACCTACAGTTCCAAGTCATGCTTAGAGTGTTAGAAGGTACCTACAGTTCCAAGTCATGCTGAGACTACAGGACTATGCTCAGAGTGTTAGAGATACCTACATTTCCAGGTCATGCTTAGTTTGTTAGAAGATACCTAATGTTCCAGGTCATACCTAGAGTGTTAGAAGATACCTACAGTTCCAGGGCATGCTTAGAGTGTTAGAAGATATCTACAGTTCCAGGTCATACTTAAAGTGTTAGAATAGAAGACACCTAGAGTTCCAGGTCATGCTTAAAGTGTTAGAGGATACCTACAGTTTCAGAGCATGCTGAGACTAGTAGACCATGCTTAGAGTGTTAGAAGATACCTACAGGTCCAGGCAATGCTTCAAGTGTTAGAAGATACCTACAGTTCCAGGTCATACGTAAAGTGTTAGAAGACACCTAGAGTTCCAGGTCATGCTTCAAGTTTTAGAAGATATCTACAGTTCCAGGTCATACTGAGACTAGCAGGCCATGCTTCGAGTGTTAGACGATACCTACAGTTCCAAGTCATGCTGAGACTAGCAGACCGTGCTTAGACTGTTAGAAGATACCTACAGTTCCAGGTCATGCTCAGAGTGTTAGACGATATCTACAGTTACAGGTCATTCTCAAAGTGGTACAAGACACCTAGAGTTCCAGGTCATGCTCAGATTAGCAAGTCATGCTTAGGGTTTTAGGTGACACCTACAATTCCAGGTCAATCTGAGACTAGCAGGCTATGCGTAGAGTGTTAGAACATACCTAGAGTTCCAGGTCATGCTTAGACTAGCAGGCCATGCTTAGAATGTTGGAAGACACCTACAGGTCCAGGTCATTCTTAGAGTGTTAATAGAAACCTACAGTTCCAGGCCATTCTTCGAGTGTTAGAAGATATCTACAGTTCCAGGTAATACTTAAAGTGTTAGAACAGAAGACACCTAGAGTTCCAAGTCATGCTTAAAGTGTTAGAAGATACCTACAATTCCAGGTCATACTTAAAGAGTTAGAAGACACCCTGAGTACCAGGTCATGCTTAAAGTGTTAGAAGATACCTACAGTTCCAGGTCATGCTGAGACTAGCAGGCCATGCTGAGAGTGTTAGAAGATACCTACAGTTCCAGGTTATGCTCAGACTAGCAGGCCATGCTTAGAGTGTTAGAAGATACTTATAGTTCCAGGTCATGTTTAGGGTGTTAGAAGATACCTACAGTTCCAAGTCATGGTGAGACTAGTAGGCCATGCTTACCATGTTAGAGATACCTACGGTTCCAGGTCAAGCTTAGTTTGTTAAAAGATACCTAATGTTCAAGGTCATACTTGGAGTGTTAGAAGATACCTACAGTTCCAGGCCATGCTTCGAGTTTTAGAAGATACCTACAGTTCCAGGTCATACTTAAAGTATTAGAATTGAAGACACCTAGAGTTCCAGGTCATGCTTGAAGTGTTATAAGATACCTTCAGTTCCAGAGCATGGTGTGAATAGCAGGCCATGCTTACAGTGTTAGACGATACCTACAGTTCCAGGTCATACTTAAAGTATTAGAATTGAAGACACCTAGAGTTCCAGGTCATGCTTGAAGTGTTATAAGATACCTACAGTTCCAGAGCATGGTGTGAATAGCAGGCCATGCTTGGAGTGTTAGAAGATACCTACAGTTCCAGGCCATGCTTGAGTGTTAGGAGATATCTACAGTTCCAGGTCATACTTAAAGTGTTCGAAGACACCTAGAGTTCCAAGTCATGCTTAAGGTGTTAGAAGATATCTACAGTTCCAGGTCATGCTGAGACTAGCAGGCCATGCTTGGAGTGTTAGAAGATACCTACAGTTCCAGGTCATGCTGAGACTAGCAGGCCATGCTTAAAGTGTTAGAAGATACCTATAGTTCCAGGGCATGCTTAGAGTGTTAGAAGATACCTACAGTTCCAGGTCATACTTAAAGTATTGGAATTAAAGACACCTAGAGTTCCAGGTCATGCTTGAAGTGTTATAAGATACCTACAGTTCCAGAGCATGGTGTGAATAGCAGGCCATGCTTAAAGTGTTAGAAGATACCTACAGTTCCAGGCAATGCTTTGAGTGTTAGAAGATATCTACAGTTCCAGGTCATACTTAAAGTGTTCGAAGACACCTAGAGTTTCCAAGTCATGCTTAAGGTGTTAGAATATATCTACAGTTCCAGGTCATGCTGAGACTAGCAGGCCATGCTTGGAGTGTTAGAAGATACCTATAGTTCCAGGGCATGTTTGGAGTGTTAGAAGATACCTACAGTTCCAGGTCATACTTAAAGTATTAGAGTTGAAGACACCTAGAGTTCCAGGTCATGCTTAGAGTGTTAGAAGATACCTTCAGTTCGAGGTCTGCTTACACTAGCAGGTCATGCCTAGAGTGTTAGGTGATACCTACAGTTACAGATTGTGCTAAGACTACCAGGTCATGCTAAGAGTGTTAGAAGATATCTGCAGTTCCAAGTCATGCTTACACTAGCAGGTCTTTCTTAGAGTGTTAAGTGATACCTACAGTTCTAGGTCAGACTTAGAGTAGCAGGTCATACTTAACGTTTTAGAAGATACCTACAGTTTCAGGTCATGCATAGGTATGCAGGTAATGCTTAAAGTTTTAGAACGTACCAACAGTTCCAGGTCACGCTTAAAGTCTGATGTGATACCTACAGTTCCAGGTTATGCTAAGGCTAGCAGGTCATGCTTAGGGTGTTAGGTGATACCTACAGTTCCAGGTCCTGCTTAGAGGAACAAGCTATGCTCAAAGGTTTACATGCATTTTCTACTTAGCGCTCTAAGTGATGATTACAATTTCAGGTCATGTTGAATGTTCAGATAATTTCCATAGAAAGGATCTGAGGAGATAAGGCTTAAGAAAGTTGGCACAGACTGTTTTAGTCAGCGGAGGATAAAATATGCAAGAATAGCAGAGGGGAATGGAGGAGGCGGCAGGCGGGACTGCAGCGTGTAGGAGAGCAGTAGCAAGGACTTCCGGGTCAGAAGCAGGTGACTAGGAAGAGCCAGGCAGGTGCTTCCGGGTTAGATTATGAAGTGACAGCATACAGAAGATGTTGCCTCGTGTCATTGCTTTTCGGGATGTCTGCAGCCTTTCATTTATTGTTGCGTTTTCCCAACGAACTTGATGTTTTCTATGCTCTCTCCCTGTTACCCTCCTTTCATTAGGACTTTTTTGTTCTGAGGATGTGTTCCCTTTGCGCTGTTCCTGCCCACTCCTGGATGATGTGCTGCACCTGTGTGATTAGCAGTGCTCCCAAGTCTGGGGAGGGTTCCTGCAACTCTCTGAGGTCGTGAGCTGCCCTTTCACCAGAGCATCAGGTACGCCAGTGTTTCTCTCTTTCTCTCCCAGATCCCATTCCCCCAAGAGCAACCATGGTGGCAGAATTACTCGAACTTCTGCATCCCATCTCCCTTTATATATGAGATTAGGAGTCATATTTACTAGAACGTGGAACAGCGTTGCACCACTTCAGAAACACAGAGATGAGCCATGTTTACAAACATATGGTGCACTCCTGTGTTTCCCCTAGTGCTGGCACTAAATATAGCTGTACAATAGTGCAAGGGTGTTTACGTTGAAGGGAATGATTGTTTATGTGCAGGAAGGTGTCCCTTAATAAACAATAATGGCGATTTCGCGCTTCTATGTGTGCAGTTGAATGCAGCACACAAAGGAAGCAAATCGTCATTATTTAATGATTGTTTATATGCAGGAAGGGACACCTTCCTACCCATAAACAATCATTCATAGCGTTTTGCTCTTTCTGTGTGTGCTGCATAATGCAGCACACAGAAAAAGAAAAAACGAGGAGAAATAAAAGTATTCCACGTCTGGGGTGGCATTCGTTTTTGGAACTTCCACAGATCTACGATTCCTTGTAAATCTGGAGCAGCGTCAAAAACAATGGGTGCTGCGTGGGTACGCCTACAGCAACACCCATTGCATGCCCCTCTGCTGCAGAAAACTGCGTCAGAGGCCCATATTTACAAGGCGGCGTTAAGTCACAAAAACTGCCTTGTAAATATGGCGCAGTGCGCAGCGCCACCTGAGTGTTACATAATGTGACGCTCATGTGGCGCCAGGGGCTTGTAAATATGCTACTAGGCGGGTTATCATTGACAGTCATTGTCACAGGTCTGCCCCAAGATATCAGCTTCTCACAGGTGCTATCTTAGAGTTCCAGGTTATACTTGGATTTCTTTGTCATGTGTAGTGGTAAGGCTTTGCTTCCGGCTGAGTGTTACATCTGCACAAGAGACTCACCAGAGCCAGCGGTGTGTTCCATGTGCTTTGCTTTCATGCAGGAGACAGCGCCTCTCTTGTCCTCACTCACAGAACAGAGTAGCATCTGCTTCCATCCTGCTCCGTGTCAACATCTCTCGGGCTGGTTGGGTGGTTGTTCTGTGCACTGTGAGGAGCACTGACCTAGGCAGACAGTGGACACAGTGTGGGAGCATGGAAAGGAAGAAGGATGTCAAACAAGGTGTGGTTAGCCTTAAATCTTTGCCTTTCCAAGATGGCCGTCTTCCCAGGGTTTGTCATCTGAACTGCACAATCCAAGATGGCGCCAATCTCTGTACCTATGATGTCATGCACCTGGACCATATAAGAGTAGGTTTTTGTCATGAGATAGATGTGTCCCACCGCATTTGTTCACTTATTTTTTGTCATCTTCGTCATCAAGTTTGAATCCTTTTTTGTCTCTGAATTTTGCTCTTTTATTCTGCATCTGGATTCCTTATTTAGAATCTACTTTTCTGAAGATCTTACATATAGCGCTTTCTTCACCCTGGCTCAGGCAGGGCCATCTCCAGCGCTGGTGGCGTCCGGTGCGACAACGTTTGTTGGCACCCCCCCAATGACCACCTCCGCCACGGATTCCCACACTACTACCCTTTAATAGTGCCCCTCACACTTCATAGCGCCACCAGCGGTGGCTCCTCCACTAAGGCAAAGGGGTGTCACTCCACTGCTCTCTCAGCAGTGAAAGCAAGAAAAATAAAATGGTAATAACAGGGGGTATTATCCTTTTATTTTTCCTTGCTAGTTAAGTCAAGGGTAGGGTGGGGCTGGGCCATCCTGATGGACAGCAGCTGCAGCAGGGGGAGGAGTGGTGGGCACTGCTGCAAGTGCGCATGTCGCTCTGGTCAGCAGTCTTAGGACGGCCAAACCGACATGCGCACTTAGATCTCTCCACCCAAGCTGTGTTGCACAGCCGGGTGGAGATCAAGCACAGGCTCCCAGGACCTAACTGAACATCAAAACAGCCCGCTCAGGCCAATCTCAGTGCTGCTCTCATGCTGGTAAATAGTATTACCAGCATCAGAGCAGAGTCTGCATTGGGTTAGGAACTCTGAGCTTTGCATGGACTACCGGGAGTCGAGAGAAGAGGTGCAAAAGAGCACCGATGCGGCGGCCGGCAGACAAGTGGTTTTTACATTTTTTTTGTTGTATTTTTCTCCCCCCGCCCTGCCCCTCTCTTCCCTCTGTGTTGCTCCACCACTTTTGTTCACAACGGCCACCACCTTGCGCCACTCATACCAGTGTAAGGTGTCAGAGCACTTGACATCACACGCACATTACACAGAGACAATCGTTCATACATGTGTAAATCAGTGTATAGGAAATGTTACATAAGACAGACGACCCCAAGGTGTGGGAGTCACATGTCATTCATACTGGTAGGCAGTGTAGTTTCACAGTGCTTGGTCTAGAGAAGCACAAACTCAGAATTTAAAACGTAACACTAGGGTTGTAGGTTCTCTTTAATAATAAGAATTGATTTATACCCAAATGAACCCTTTTTGCAACATTAGGATAATGAAGACGGGACAAAATAATCATAAAACTCTATACCTTGCAGTATGTATGTATGCAGCTCTTTCATGACACTTATAAACTGCAAGTAACAAAAGGATTTCTCTAACAAAAGCAGAACCCACTGACCTGTTTACATTATATGCACTCTGTGATCTGCTTGGTACACGTTCTCTCCAGCAGGTACGTTAACCCCCTGCGCTACCTTAGACGAGTCAAAACTTCCAATGGACAAAACTCATATCGTTCTCCAGAAAGAACATTAATCACAGGAGTTACCTCAACATTTTTATTGTTGCCTGAAAATTGTTATAATCCAAAAGAGGGAACCCTGTAACCCTAACCTAACCTGGGTACTATAGTAGCCAAAAACACAACTGGCCAGCAGGTAGGGACAAATTCAACCATTATTTTAAGAAACCAGTACTCACTCCTGATTTCATGGGTCAATTCCTTTCCCTTATTTATTTAAATCAGTTTAAAAGGTCAGCAGTAGCTCGTTGTTGAGCAATCCATAACATAGCTATATACAAAACACAGATATATACATAACATCACAAACATTTATGACAGAAAAACAAATCACAATATTGGCTGTATGCCAAAAGAGGGTTATGCCCAACATCATTCCTTTACATTGTGGTCACTGTTACAAGATTATAGTTGTAACCCACTAAAATGCGATGATAGAGGGATTTAGCTTCACCCAGCTGTCAAATACCTAAATATTTTTTCGAAGGTATTATGTAGTGCATATAAAATTCCGTGCTTGAGTTAACTAACTTCAAAGCCCTCAATCTCGCTAGAGATGTGTCAACGCGTTTCGGCCTCTTCAGTCAGGGCCTCATCAGGGCTGTCAGGGGGCAATGGCGCCTCTACAAAAATTAACAGAAAGACTAAAATCATACCAGTCCAAATGGTATCAACATAACAAATATACAAACGAAATGTGCGTCAGTGTCAGTGTCACCCAAACCCATCTGTATCCCATCAATGAAACTTCTTGTCAGAACATTTTAAATAATCCTTACTTACACCACCGTGTGGCTAAGGTGAAAGCCAAAACTCAAGTTGTAAAAGTGCACTAAGTCAACCACAACTGACGTGTTCTATGTTGTTACTAAGCATGCATCTTAATAGTGTGCCCACCAAAGGTAAAGAGCTGTTAGTCATACCTTTATTCTGTTAGGCTTAGTAATACCTGCAGGTTGCCGCATCTACTCTCAAGTTTGTATCTAGCCAGCCAAAAAGAACATCAGCACATTAATATGTTTGAGTAAAAAACCTTCGTGTAAAAATGTGTCTGTGCCTTCTATTAGCACCATAAAAAGTGTGCTCAAGCCTTACTTTATCATTTCAAGCGTATATGATGATTCACTGTCAAAGACTGGGGAGAATCCTTTTACTAGCTGGACCGATGCCGCTATCAAAAGTATAAAACGAAGTCAAAAACAAAGAGGATGCCATTAATCATTAGCACAGAATTGCCAAATCAAGATTATTTACCTGAAGTCCAAATAACCGACTTACTTGTCTTGACATGCCGCATATAGGCAGTTCGGAGTTTTTCGAAATTTCCGACGACAAGCAGTTACCTCTCTGCTGCTCGCGTCTTTCTAGAAGCAAAAGTGGTTCGTCAGACACGCGCGATGTGACCAGGGTTCCGTGGGCGCCTACACTAGCTCGCGCCTACTTTGTAAAGTCGGCGTGCATACGGGGAATTGGGTTCCCCTAAGATGGCCACCCATGCGTAATGGCATCCTCTTTGTTTTTGACTTCGTTTTATACTTTTTATGGTGCTAATAGAAGGCACAGACACATTTTTACACGAAGGTTTTTTACTCAAACATATTAATGTGCTGATGTTCTTTTTGGCTGGCTAGATACAAACTTGAGAGTAGATGCGGCAACCTGCAGGTATTACTAAGCCTAACAGAATAAAGGTATGACTAACAGCTCTTTACCTTTGGTGGGCACACTATTAAGATGCATGCTCAGTAACAACATAGAACACGTCAGTTGTGGTTGAGTTAGTGCACTTTTACAACTTGAGTTTTGGCTTTCACCTTAGCCACACGGTGGTGTAAGTAAGGATTATTTAAAATGTTCTGACAAGAAGTTTCATTGATGGGATACAGATGGGTTTGGGTGACACTGACACTGACGCACATTTCGTTTGTATATTTGTTATGTTGATACCATTTGGACTGGTATGATTTTAGTCTTTCTGTAAATTTTTGTAGAGGCGCCATTGCCCCCTGACAGCCCTGATGAGGCCCTGACTGAAGAGGCCGAAACGCGTTGACACATCTCTAGCGAGATTGAGGGCTTTGAAGTTAGTTAACTCAAGCACGGAATTTTATATGCACTACATAATACCTTCGAAAAAATATGTAGGTATTTGACTGCTGGGTGCAGCTAAATCCCTCTATCATCGCATTTTAGTGGGTTACAACTATAATCTTGTAACAGTGACCACAATGTAAAGGAATGATGTTGGGCATAACCCTCTTTTGGCACACAGCCAATATTGTGATTTGTTTTTCTGTCATAAATGTTTGTGATGTTATGTGTATATCTGTGTTTTGTATATAGCTATGTTATGGATTGCTCAACGACGAGCTACTGCTGACCTTTTAAAATGATTTAAATAAATAAGGGAAAGGAATTGACCCATGAAATCAGGAGTGAGTACTGGTTTCTTAAAATAATGGTTGAATTTGTCCCTACCTGCTGACCAGTTGTGTTTTTGGCTAAAATTGTTTGAGGTAAGAAAACTGGCTGCAGGTGCTTTTAGAAGCATAATTGAATTGCAAACACGGTGCCCCCGCCTGAAGTCAGTGCCCGGTGCGGTGGCACCGGTCGCACCACCCTAGAGCAGGCCCTGGGTTCAGGATGCTGTTGGTGCCGTTTTCATCACCCCCCCCCCCCCCCCCAACCCCTTTGCATGGTCCATCATCTGTAGTCAATAAGCAGCAGGATTGCCACGAGGTTTTGTGCCCTTGTGTTCTCATCCCTGGCTGAGATCCCTGAGGGACAGGACATCTTTTCTAAGTACATTAGATGCGGGGTGTTACCGTGGGGAGTGATAGGGGGCCCTTTCTCCGGATGATGAAGAAGGAAACTTCAGAGACTGTTGCAGCGTCCTGTCCTTGACCTTAAAAAGACCTTCAGCCCCAAGGGATTGTGGAAAATCTTTTTATGTTGAAGTATTTTCTTCTGTCGCCTGTTGAAAGTTTCTCACCAGCTCGCTGGTCCTATATCCCTGTTTCCCAGTTTTTGCACCATGCCCCGTTCTGGGAGGTAATGCCACTAGCGGCAGCCGGAGGGACTGATGGTGAGAGTGAGTGCAGGACATTTGCTAAGGTCCAGTATTCACCTGAAGTGGATGGCGTTTTTGTTGTTGTTTTTTTTGTGATGTTATATATATCCGTCTTTGGCTGTGCTCGGAGCGAGCAGTGACATGACTTTAGCATAAGTAATTAGCATCGCGGGTGTCCCGGTAAATTCCGAGCCCTGCACAGACACCTGTCTGCACAGAGATCAGAATCATACATTTTGTGTTCATTACTGCACTTCCCGCGTTTTCCCCATGCAAATTGTGGCGTAACAAAGCCCCCCGCAGCGCTGCGGGGAAAGGGGGGCGCGAGCTCCAGTAGGCCCCCTCGGCACAGAACACTATGCCCGGGCAGCAGGCTCCCGACTGGGTTCAGGGGGGGGTGGCTCCAGGTACTTTGCGGGGGCGGGGGGCTCAAGTTTCGTTACGCCTCTGATTTTCAGCTGGACAAGAATGTAAAAATTTAGCGGTGGAAAAACGCCCTCTGAACTCTGAGACGTTTGAAATTTGGTATGAAAGGCGTGAACTGAGCGCCTCATTCTCCCTTTCCAGTGGGGAAACTCGGAAATAAAGGTACGTGTTGCGCCTGGTAAATTCCGATCCAAATGGTATCGGATTTAACCTGCTGCAAAAATTACCTTGATCTCACCGGGCACCTCATAATAAGGATCATTTCGTTTTCCACTTACTATAATCAGAGCCACTGGAATTATGCGTCAGGGATGGACCACATTAAGCGACAGAGTTAAGTAAATTATGCGGCAAGAAGCGGCCGATTAGGTTGCACCTCAGTACCAGTTTAATACCTGAATATACCAACCAGCTACAGAAAGGTGACCAGTCAACCTTTGCAAAGCGCCTTCCACTGTGGGGCAACACCTCACTGCGCTTTTAGTAACTTTTGAACCGTTTGAGCTAAAATCAAAAACCTTTTTTTGTTAAAATCTGCAAATTATGTGGCAGGCGATGGATTGAGTAGCAAATGCGGCAAATCTACAATTATGCTAAGAATATCCATGACCGCACAATCGCATAATTCCAGTGGCCCTGACTAGAAGAGCTTTTAACTCACGTTGCACTTTCCTAGAAGCACTTTAATTACATGTTTGAATGATTTCTATAGAGCACATAGAGCTAGGAGCAGCATGCTTCGAGGCACATTACAGAAAACATGAAAACAGCTCTGCAAGGGCATAGGACAGTGATATGCAAACACGTGAACGCTAGCATACACTTAGAATACACTGCAGCAGCCCGAAACTTAACCGAACAAACTTGCACAAACACTTACATATTCGTGCTCCGTGTATTTAAGGTACACGTGATGAAAGCAGATCACCTGCTTATGATTCTCGCCACGTAATCAAGTAATAAGGATTATATTTTATGGTGATATATATTTTGCGTGTATATGCACTTTTATGGCAACTGCCGAATAAAGATTTTTTGACTGACTGACTGACTCTCACCACGAAACGCACATGCAACAGGCTAAGGGGGGTCTGTCCCTTGGCTGCCCCATGGACTCTGGCACGTGCCCTGTGAGTTCGGTGGTCTTGAATAGTGCCTCGTAGCCTCTTACCCACTCGTGGCACAACGCCTGATCTCCTCAGTCCATGCGTTACTAAAATGCGACCCTCCTGTTTTGTGACCCTCTGATAGACGCCTAATGAGCACCTTAAAATCAGCAAGCTTATTTTCCCAACTTATTTTTCCAGAATATATTTGCTAAAAATTCTTCTTTAAGCACAGTTTTGCAAAGTTGGTATAACTCTGTAAACTTTACAAAAACTTTGGAAGAGAGATTTAACTTTCTCCCACCTCTATTAGCAAACACTTTTTTTCGATGTCAATCCCTGCACCATAACGCATGCATAAATGCAAGCATTATTTTTAGGGTTAAGATAATTCAGGTTGAAAAGTCCAGGATAAGAAATTTTGAACAATTGAATATTTAGGGGCATATTTAAGAAAAGTGGCGCTGCACACACCGAACCTCCACCATGGTATTTAAAATATGGCGTACCATGGCGCAGGGTAGGGGGCAATAGCGTCATTTATTTTACACTATTGATGTACTCTGCGGAAGTAGCGCCAATATTTTGAAGCTACTCCTGAAGAGTATATAGGGGCCCTTTGTAAACAATGGGGTGCCCCCTTTTAACGCCAAGCTTTGACCTTGGGTAGCAAGGGCAATGGGGTAGCAGCTGCTACCCCAGGCTGCCCCTAAATGTGGTCCATGTGAGTCCCCCCCTCCACCAGCGCCTTGAGACCCTTACGGGTGAGTAGCTGAGCTATATAAGCAATGCCTGATCGACTGATTTGATTGTATAAACCTGAAGCTTACTGAAATGGGGGAGTTCACCAAAGCATACCTCAGTGGTGTCTGCAGATGTGATTTTTTAAGGGGACACACAGAGGCCCAGAGATAAAACTGGCGGGGCCACATACAGAGAGCGATCATGAAGACTGGAGGCATGTGTGTTTCATGTATATATTCGAATTCAAACTTTTTATCGAGGTTGTGAATAAACACTACTATTGTCAGTGGAAAAGGCAATGTCTTCAGTGTGGCTCAGTCACATCTGTTCTCATCTTCATATGACTCTATTACAGCGCTTTATATGAGCACCAGTTACATTTCACAAGGACACATTCATTTCTGGTAGGCATAGGGAGGTTAGGTGATTTGCTCAGAATCACAGGATGTTGAACCCACGCGGGGATTTGAACCTAGTTTTCCAGCTCTAAAGTCAGCAACTCTGGCCTTTACATGCCCTCTCTCATTCTCATATGTTACTCAGTCTGCGTATCTCACACCACATTTCTTTTCTCTTCAGCACCCTCTTTTCGCTCTGCCTTACACGCACTTCCTTCATCTCCTCAAGTCTCACACACACACACACACGCGTGCGAACCCACAAAACTGTACACAATTACTTTTCTTTAACTTTGGCCTGTTGATTTTTTGATAGCTGTGCACCCCCTTCACACCCTGTCGCAGGTAATGCAATTACAATTGGAACCCCTGACCATTGCTCTGTGCTCTCTGCAGAGATGCCAAGGATTGGATGAGCATGTATTCTGAACCCCTTTATGTCCCACTGACGGGTATTGTGAGAAATGTGTTCTACATTTATTCTGAACTCGGCAGCTTTCAGTCGTGGTCCACTCACAAGACTACAAGTACCATAATTCAAAGAAAAAGCCTAGACTGAAGCAGCGCATCACGCGTGGACCTGGGAAACTTGACAGGGCTGGAATCTTTTATAGGCAGTTTGGTCTCAGTTTGTGCCCCACTCAGTGGTATGTGTAAAGAGTCCACAAAGGCCCCTTACCTTGTTGCACTTCACGCAGTGGTAGGACTCCATGTTGGGTGAGTACCGCGTGCAGTAGTCGATGGGCGGCTCGGGGTCAGCACTTGGTCCCAGGTGGCTTCCGTAGAGGTTGATGGAGCGCTCCAGCAGGGCCGACTGTGCGCTGGGGGTCATCTGCCTGAAAGAGGGGTAGGCCGGGCAGAAGGGCTCCCATGGGAAGCTGGGCTTGTAGTAGGGCACCATGGCGGGTGAGCTGTAGGCCTTGATGGGCAGAGGGACCACAGGTGCATCTGAGATGAAATGGGTTCTCGTTAAAGAATGGAAAGGTGAAATTCACCACCTGGTTGACTTGTTCGAATACCCACTTTAAAGAGGATGCGCTTCGAGTCTCTTCATGCAAGTGGAGCGCTATCTCTGGCCCCCCCGTTTCTAGAGAATTCTTACTAGCTGCCTCTAGTGACCTCTGGCCCACTGGACCCTGTTAAATATCTGAACATTGTGCTTCTTGTGACCTCTAACCCTCAGCACCCTTAGAAACCTCTGACTTCTGCAGCTCTAGACATATCTGTCTCCTGTCCCTTTAGACACCTCTAAGCGCCCTGCCTCTTATGACCTCTGACCCCTATCATCAGAAAGAGTTTTGACTCCTGTGCCGCTAGGGAACTCTGATCCCTGTGCCTCCAGATATCTCTGAACCCTGGGACTCTAGAGATCTCTGAACCCTGTGCCTCCAGATATCTCTGAGCCCTGGGACTCTAGAGATCTCTGAACCATGTGCCTCCAGATGTCTCTGGACCCTGTGCCTAAAGATTTCTCTGAACCCTGTGCCTCTAGAGGTCTCTGGTCCCTATACCTCCAGATATCTCTGATCCCTGTGCCTCCAGATATCTCTGAACCCTGGGACTCTAGAGATCTCTGAACCCTGTGCCTCCAGATATCTCTGAGCCCTGGGACTCTAGAGATCTCTGAACCATGTGCCTCCAGATGTCTCTGGACCCTGTGCCTAAAGATGTCTCTGAACCCTGTGCCTCTAGAGGTCTCTGGTCCCTATACCTCCAGATATCTCTGATCCCTGTGCCTCCAGATATCTCTGAACCCTGGGACTCTAGAGATCTCTGAACCATGGGCCTCTAGAGATCTCTGGACCCTGTGCCTCCAGATGGCTCTGAACCCTGTGCCTCTAGAGATCTCTGAACCATGGACCTCTAGAGATCTCTGAACCCTGTGCCTCCAGATGTCTCTGAACCCTGTGCCTCTAGAGATCTCTGAACCATGGACCTCTAGAGATCTCTGGACCCTGCGCCTCACGATGTCTCTGGACCCTGTGCCTAAAGATGTCTCTGAACCCTGTGCCTCGAGAGGTCTCTGATCCCTATAACTCCAGATGTCTCTGAACCCTGTGTCTCTACCGGTCTCTGAACCCTGTGCCTCTAGAGGTCTCTGATTCCTATACCTCCAGATGTCTCTGAACTCTGTGGGTCTACAGGACTCTGAGCCCTGTGCCTTTAGAGGTCGCTGATCCCTATGCCTCCAGATATCTCTGAACCCTGTGGCTGTACAGGTCTCTGAACCCTGTGCCTCTAGAGTCTCTGACCCTTTTATCTCTAGAGAGCTCAGACCTGTCTGCCTCTAGAGACCTCTAAACCTTGTATCTCTATAGGGCTCAGAGCCCTGTGCCTCTAGAGGCCTCTGACCTTTGTGTCTCTAGAGAGCTCAGAGCCCTGTGCCTCTAGAGATCTCCGGCCCTTGTATCTCTACAGAGCTCAGACCTGCGTGCCTCTAGAGGCCTCGGACCCTTGTACCTTTAGAGAGCTCAGAGCCCTGTGCCTCTAGAGACCTCTGACCCTTGTATCTCTAAGGAGCCCAGACCTGCGTGCCTCTAGAGACCTCTGACCCTTGTATCTCTAAGGAGCTTAGACCTGCGCGCCTCTAGAGATCTCCGGCCCTTGTATCTCTACAGAGCTCAGACCTGCGTGCCTCTAGAGGCCTCGGAACCTTGTACCTTTAGAGAGCTCAGAGCCCTGTGCCTCTAGAGATCTCTGACCCATGTATCTCTAAGGAGCCCAGACCTGCGTGCCTCTAGAGACCTCTGACCCTTGTATCTCTAAGGAGCCCAGACCTGCGCGCCTCTAGAGACATCTGAACCTTGTATCTGTGAGGGCTCAGAGCCCTGTGCCTCTAGAGACCTCTGACCCTTGTATCTCTAAGGAGCCCAGACCTGCGTGCCTCTAGAGACATCTGAACCTTGTAGCTGTGAGGGCTCAGAGCCCTGTGCCTCTAGAGACCTCTGACCCTTGTATCTCTACAGAGCTCAGACCTGCGTGCCTCTAGAGACCCCTAAACCTTGTATCTGTGAGGGCTCAGAGCCCTGTGCCTCTAGAGACCTCTGACCCTTGTATCTCTAAGGAGCTCAGACCTGCGTGCCTCTAGAGGCTTCGGCCCCTTGTACCTCTAGAGAGATCTGAGCCCTGTGCCTCTAGAGACCTCTAAACTTTGTATCTGTGAGGGCTCAGAGCCCTGTGCCTCTAGAGATCTCCGACCCTTGTATCTCTACAGAGCTCAGACCTGCGTGCCTCTAGAGGCCTCGGACCCTTTTACCTTTAGAGAGGTCAGAGCCCTGTGCCTCTAGAAACCCCTGACCCTTGTATCTCTAAGGAGCTCAGACCTGCGCGCCTCTAGAGACCTCTGAACCTTGTATCTGTGAGGGCTCAGAGCCCTGTGCCTCTAGAAACCTCTGACCCTTGTATCTCTAAGGAGCTCAGACCTGCGCGCCTCTAGAGACCTCTGAACCTTGTAGCTGTGAGGGCTCAGAGCCCTGTGCCTCTAGAGACCTCTGACCCTTGTATCTCTAAGGAGCCCAGACCTGCGTGCCTCTAGAGACCTCTGAACCTTGTATCTGTGAGAGCTCAGGGCCCTGTGCCTCTAGAAACCTCTGACCCTTGTATCTCTAAGGTGCTCAGACCTGCGCGCCTTTAGAGACCTCTGAACCTTGTATCTGTGAGGGCTCAGAGCCCTGTGCCTCTAGAGGCCTCTGGCCCTTGTATCTCTAAGGAGCCCAGACCTGCGCGCCTCTAGAGACCTCTGACCCTTGTATCTCTAAGGTGCTTAGACCTGCGTGCCTCTAGAGGCTTCGGGCCCTTGTACCTCTAGAGAGATCTGAGCCCTGTGCCTCTAGAGACCTCTAATCTTTGTATCTGTGAGGGCTCAGAGCCCTGTGCCTCTAGAGATCTCTGACCCTTGTATCTCTACAGAGCTCAGACCTGCGTGCCTCTAGAGGCCTCGGACCCTTGTACCTTTAGAGAGCTCAGAGTCCTGTGCCTCTAGAGACCTCTGACCCTTGTATCTCTAAGGAGCTCAGACCTGTGCACCTCTAGAGACCTCTGAACCTTGTATCTGTGACGGCTCAGAGCCCTGTGCCTCTAGAGGCCTCTGACCCTTGATCTCTAAGGAGCCTAGACCTGCACGCCTCTAGAGGCCTCGGACCCTTGTACCTTTAGAGAGCTCAGAGCCCTGTGCATCTAGAAACCTCTGACCCTTGTATCTCTAAGGAGCCCAGACCTGCACGCCTCTAGAGACCTCTGACCCTTGTATCTCTAAGGAGCCCAGACCTGCGTGCCTCTATAGGCTTCGGGCCCTTGTACCTCTAGAGAGATCTGAGCCCTGTGCCTCTAGAGACCTCTAAACTTTGTATCTGTGAGGGCTCAGAGCCCTGTGCCTCTAGAGATCTCTGACCCTTGTATCTCTACAGAGCTCAGACCTGCGTGCCTCTAGAGGCCTCGGAGCCTTGTACCTTTAGAGAGCTCAGAGCCCTGTGCCTCTAGAGACCTCTGACCCTTGTATCTCTAAGGAGCTCAGACCTGCGCGCCTCTAGAGACCTCTGAACCTTGTATCTGTGAGGGCTCAGAGCCCTGTGCCTCTAGAGACCTCTGACCCTTGTATCTCTAAGGAGCCTAGACCTGCGCGCCTCTAGAGGCCTCGGACCCTTGTATCTCTAAGGAGCCCAGACCTGCGTGCCTCTATAGGCTTCGGGCCCTTGTACCTCTAGAGAGATCTGAGCCCTGTGCATCTAGAGACCTCTAAACTTTGTATCTGTGAGGGCTCAGAGCCCTGTGCCTCTAGAGATCTCTGACCCTTGTATCTCTACAGAGCTCAGACCTGCGTGCCTCTAGAGGCCTCGGAGCCTTGTACCTTAAGAGAGCTCAGAGCCCTGTGCCTCTAGAGACCTCTGACCCTTGTATCTCTAAGGAGCCCAGACCTGCGCGCCTCTAGAGACCTCTGAACCTTGTATCTGTGAGGGCTCAGAGCCCTGTGCCTCTAGAGACCTCTGACCCTTGTATCTCTAAGGAGCCCAGACCTGCGCTCCTCTAGAGACCTCTGAACCTTGTATCTGTGAGGGCTCAGAGCCCTGTGCCCCTAGAGACCTCTGACCCTTGTATCTCTAGGGAGCCCAGACCTGCGTGCCTCTAGAGGCTTCGGGCCCTTGTACCTCTAGAGAAATCAGAGCCCTGTGCCTCTAGAGGCCTCTAAACTTTGTATCTGTAAGGGCTCAGAGCCCTGTGCCCCTAGAGGCCTCCGACCATTGTATCTTTGAAGACTACTGCTCTCAGGCCTGAGCTGACTCCTTTACTCTCAGGCCTGAGCTGACACCACCACTCTCAGGTCTGAGCTGACACCTCCACTCTCAGGTCTGAGCTAACACCTCCGTTCTGAGACCTAGAATGACACCTCCAAATTCAGACCTGGACTGACACCTACACTCTCAGATCTGAGCTGACACCTGGACTGACACCTCCACTCTCCGGTCTGAGCTGACATCTCCCCTCTCAGACCTGGACTGACACCTCCACTTTCAGGTCTGACCTGACACCCCCATTCTCAGACCTGGACTGATACCTCCACTGTCAGGGCTGGCCTGACATCTGCACTCTCAGCTCTGGACTTACACCCGCACTCTCAGGTCTAGACTGACACCTCCACTCACAGACCTGGACTCACGCGTCCAATCTCAGACCTGGACTGACACCTTCACTCTCAGGCCTGGACTGACACCTCCACTCTCAGGCCTGGACTGACACCTCCACTCTCAGGTCTGAGCTGACCCCTTCACTCTCAGATCTGAGCTGACACCTCCACTCTGGACCTGGACTGACCCCTTCACTCTCAGATCTGAGCTGACGCCTCCACTCTGAGGTCTGAGCTGACACCCCCACTCTCAGTCCTGGACTGACACCACCACTCTTAGACCTGGGCTGACACCTCCACTCTCAGATAGGGGCTGATACCACCAATCTCAGGCCTGGACGGACACATCCACTCTCAGGTCTAAGCTTACGGACCCACTTTCAAGTCTAAGCTGACACCACTACTCACAGACGTGGGCTGACACCTCTACTTTCACACCTGGGATGACACCTCCTCTCTAAGACCTGTGCTTACACCTCCACTGTCAGGCCTGAGCTGACACCTCCACTCCGTAGGCCAGAGCTGACACATCCACTCTCAGGTCTAAGCTTAGACCTCCACTCTCAGGCCTGGACTGACACCTCAATTCTCAGGCCTGGACTGACACCTCCACTTCCAGGCCTGAATTGACACCTACACTCTCAGGCCTGGACTGACACCACCACTCCTAGACGTGGGCTGATACCTCCTCTCTAAGACCTGTGCTTACACCTCCACTCTCAGGTCTGAGCTGATGCCTCCACTCCGTAGGTCTGAGCTGACACCTCCACTCTCAGGTCTGATCTGACACCTCCACTCTCAGGCATTGATGGAAACGACCACTCTCAGACCTGAGCTGACACCTCCACTCTCAGGCCTGAGCTGACACCTCCACTCTCAGACCTGAGCTGACACATCCACTCTCAGACCTGAGCTGACACCTCCACTCTCATGCCCGCCCTGACACCTCCACTTCCAGGCCTGGATTGACACCTACACTCTCAGGCCTGGACTGACACCCACACTCTCAGACATGGGCTGACACCTCTACTCTCAGACCTGGGATGACACCTCCTCTCTAAGACCTGTGCTTACACCTCCACTCTCAGGTCTGAGCTGACACCTCCACTCTCAGGCATAGATGGAAAAGACCACTCTCAGACCTGAGCTGACACCTCCACTCTCAGGCCTGAGCGGACACCTCCACTCTCAGACCTGAGCTGACACCTCCACTCTCAAGCCTGAGCAGCCACCTCCACTCTCAGGCCTGAGCTGACACCTCCACTCTCAGGTCTGAGCTGAGACCTCCACCCTCAGGCCTGGACTGACACCTCAATTCTCAGGCTTGCCCTGACACCCACACTCTCAGACCTGGGCTGACACCTCTACTCTCAAACCTGGGATGACACCTCCCCTCTAAGACCTGTGCTGACACTACCACTCTCAGGTCTGGACTGCCACCTCCACTCTCAGGCCTGGATTGACACCTCCACTTCCAGGCCTGGATTGACACCTACACTCTCAGGCCTGGACTGACATCCACACTCTCAAACCTGGGATGACACCTCCTCTCTAAGACCTGTGCTTACACCTCCACTCTCAGGCCTGAGCTGACACTACGACTCTCAGGTCTGGACTGCCACCTCCACTCTCAGGCCTGGATTGACACCTCCACTCTCAGGCCTGGACGGACACCTCTACTTTCAGGGCTGGACTGACATCTCCACACTACGATCAGACCTGCTGAGGGGGTGGAAAAGGTCACGTACAACTTCTCTCAAAAGCATTCACTAATAACTCAGACAGCACCCATGTGTAGGCATGTGACTGAGTGCCTGCCCTTACCTTGAGCACGGTGCAGTACCGCCCTGTTCAGGTACTGGAGAGGAGCGCCCCCTGTGTCCATGCAGGGCACCTCTTCTTCTTTAATGTGCACCTCTGGAGATGACGTCAGCAGTGGAGCTGTGACGCAGGACTCCGGCTCCATCTTGGGTTCACAGTTCACAGCTGGAGATAAACAGGACATGGACCTTTCATGTTCTAACTCTGTCACCTTCATTTTACACCAAAGTGTGCTTACACGACCCCCAACCAATGCACAAACTTCTGCCCAGGATTCGAGGCGCTGTAATCCGCTAGGGGTGCAGGGGACCCAGACAAGTTTCCCATATATTTTGATCAATAATGTCTTCCCTGCTTTCCTAGATATTTCAGAGCGGCCCCACGGGAGTGTCCTGCTGGACACGTTCTAGTGTTGGGACTTTTACCAGTTTACCAGCCATTAGTCTGTCCTGTTATACCCACCCTAGACCCATCCATCACAGGTGTCACCGGTCAGGTGACCCTGCCAATATAAGGGGCCTGGTGCACGTGCCCTGGGCCAATTACTGTACCATATAACTATGGGGGTCATTCTGACCCTGGCGGCTGGTGACCGCCATGGTCACCGACCACGGGAGCACCGCCAACAGGCTGGCGGTGCTCCCAAGGGCATTCTGACCGCGGCGGTTCAGCCGTGGTCAGAAAGGGTAAACCGGCGGTCTCCTGCCGGTTTACCGCTGCCCCATTGAATCCTCCATGGCGGCGGAGCGCGCTCCGCCGCCATGGGGATTCAGACACCCCCTACTGCCATCCTGTTCATGGCGGGAAACCCGCCATGAACAGGATGGCGGTAGGGGGTGCCGCGGGGCCCCTGGGGGCCCCTGCAGTGCCCATGCCAATGGCATGGGCACTGCAGGGGCCCCCGTAAGAGGGCCCCACAAAGTATTTCAGTGTCTGCTTTGCAGACACTGAAATACGCGACGGGTGCAACTGCACCCGTCGCACCCCTGCAACTACGCCGGCTCAATTCTGAGCCGGCGTCCACGTTGCAGGGGCATTTCCGCTTGGCCGGCGGAAATGTTTGAATGGCCGCCGCGGTCTTTTGACCGCGGTGCGGTCATTTGTCGGCGGTACCTTGGCGGACGGCCTCCGCCGTCCGCCAAGGTCTGAATGACCCCCTATGTGTTCGTATCATTCCTGCATCAGCATGCGGGCCTAGGGCCCCCAACATTACAATAGGGATGAGGCGGGTCGACCCCATTGGCCACCTGATGCCAACCCTGCTGGTCTCCTGACCTGGTCTCCTTGAGGACAGCAAGGCAAGACTCACCCCATGTTGTGGGGCTGAATACTGTGGCACATGCAAACCAGCCCGAGTGAGTCTGCACACGCTGCATGACCCGGTAAGCAACCCGCAACCTGCCCCGAGATCTACCCGCACCCGGGTAAGTCCGTACAATGCCAGCGCTGCTGTCCAGTATCGCCCCACACCGCAGAAATGGAAAAGGTCTGCAGGGGATCTTAAGCCCATCGCGACGGCCACCATCAGGGAAGATGAGTACGTCCTGAGGCCGTGCGTGCACTGAGCTCCTCAGCACTCGTCTCTATAGCGCCCACCTGAGAGACGGGTCAGAACCTACCAACAGGACATGATCTGTGAGAGGTCCACGCGGAGAGACGAGTCACGTCCCACTGACAGGACGCAACCTGTAAGAGGTCCACGAGAAGAGAAGGGTCACGTCCTACCGACAGGACATGATCTGTGGGACGTCCACGAGGAGAGAAGAGTCATGTCCTACCGACAGGACGCGACCTGTGAGAGGTCCACGCGGAGAGACGAGTCACGTCCTACCGACAGGACAGGACCTGGGAGAGGTCCACAAGGAGAGAAGAGTCACGTCCTACAGACAGTACAGCACCTGGGAGAGGTCCACGAGGAGAGAAGAATCACGTCCTACCCACAGGACAGGACCTGTGAGAGGTCCACGAGGAGAGAAGAGTCACGTCACACCCACAGGACAGGACCTCGGAGAGAAGAGTCACATCCTACTAACAGTGCAGGACCTGGGATAGGTCCACGAGGAGAGAAGAGTCACGTCCTACCGACAGGACAGGACCTGGGAGAGGTTCATGAGGAGAGCAGAGTCACGTCCTACCGACAGTACAGGACCTGGGAGAGGTCCACGAGGAGAGAAGAGTCACGTCCTACCAACAGGACGGGACCTAGGAGAGGTCCGTGGCAAAAATGAGAAACAGCCCTATGAACAGGACTCGACCAGGGAGGTCCATGTGAAGTGATCGTCACTGCGAGAGGCCTAGTCTGAAGAGGAGAGGAGAGTGGCACAATGCCACATCACAAAGAAGAGGAGTGAAAGGTGTGTTACAGACCTGATCCCAACAACCACAGGTGCGCAGGACGAAGGAAGAAGAGCTACAAGACCCAGAACTCGTGTCACTTCTGGAGAGTACGTCCAGAAACACAAGCCTACCACCGGGGTCTGGCGACATCACTGCAGACAGCTTAAAGGGAGTACCGAAAGTAAGCCGCCGGAGTGCCTGACCACCTAGCTGCCCCACGCTTCACAGTGTGACTGTCCAGACACCTGTCACTGGCTGCTTGAGATAGATGGCATCCCTGAGAGCGACTGCACATGCTAAAGAAGAAGTAGAAGAACCTCCAGTGGCCATAAAGTCCCTCCAGACATCCTCATTCCAGACATCCTCATTCCAAGTAAGACATCGCCACCTGTTGAACAAGTTTCCAAATGGTAAAATTGTCATCTTTACCATGTGCATCACCAGAAGCCAACGAGGCATTGCTGGTGCTGTGGGAGACTCATCACCTAGGGACCATCTGTTAGACCCCAAGTGCTCCTGAGTCCTGCTGAAGAGAGCACACCTGACCATTATATCACCTACCCTTGTCGTTGCACAAGCAATTTGGACGTAGCGCTGTTGGGAGTTCCGCAGTGACCCCTTTGCGTGGCCTACAGGAGGCCCTGCACAACCGCTCACAGTTGTGTGGCAACACAGCAAAAAGGACCTCAAGGGAAATCTGGTGTGAGAGAATCCCAGCCCGAGAGATGAGTCTGAAGTTGCTCCAATGACAGCTACAGCATGATGAAGCATGCCACTATTAGTTAGTGAGGGCAGTTTTTTCAAAATTAATCTGCTGTATCTCTAGCTGGTGGGATAGTTCCTGGGGTCTCCACTTTGAATTCTTGTCCTTTGTGTGTTATTGGAGACTTTCAGTGAGCCTTCTTCATCCATTGGTCTGTTATTGTGTCATTCACATTTTACTTCCCGTCAGTACAGCACACAACATGGCAGTGGGCCAGCCCATTTCAGCCGTTGGGTGACTATGGGTGACAGCAATCTGTCCTTCCAAAATACACTAAGTAGTTCTTTCAGTGTCAGGTATACCTAAAAATAGTTTTGCTTTTAACCAATTTTTTAGACTGACAAGGGCCCAACAGCTTCCCCTATTATTGCATTTTACAAAAAAAAGGCAAAAAACAGATTTATTGGCTTTTCCAATGATTGTTAGAATTTATCTTGGCTTTCAACTACGTAATATAATTGATGCCTCACCCTAATTATTCACTTATTAACTCAGTGATTTTTGAAACCACTAAAATCAGGGAAACATATTTGACTCGCTTAGAGTAAAATACCTTTTTAGCAACAACGGATCAACGCCCTCAGCACGATACGGCCAATCGTCACCACCAGCATGGATCAGGCAGTACAGAATTTCAACAACTGGATCACACATGCTGCCGACAAAGTCACTCCAACCAAACCACCCAAACCCCCCAGACCTACCAAACATGCCAACTGGTACATCCCAGAACTCGGGGCGGCCAAACACAGGTGCATACACCTGGAAAGAAGATGGCGCATGAGCATGGACCTCACTGACCAAGACGCCCTCAAAACTGCCCTCAACAACTACTACTGCCTAATCAAGGCCACTAAAAAGGAAGCCCTAACCCACTGCATCGAAACCAGCTCCAACCAAACTAAGGAACTCTTCTCCATCGTCAGAGTTTACGCGCCCATCAGCCACTGAAAACTGCTTCTCCTACTCGAAAGAACTCTGAGCTGCATTAGCAAACCAGTTCCACAACAAAATTCAGATCATCTATTAAAACTTCGATCCCCAACCCTCCAACCTCCTCAACATCCCAATGACCACCACAGTTGCCCACCCACTCAACACCTGGGAGCAACTCAGCACACCGAACACAACCTCACTCATGAACTCCATCCACTCCGGAGCACCCACCGACCCCTGCCCCCACCGACTTTTCAACCTCAGGAGAGACAAGATCAGCCACCAACTCACCACCATCCTCAATGCCTTGCTAGCTACAGCCACCTTCCCTGAAGCCTGGAAGCACACTGAGATCAGACACCGTGCACCTGAAGAGGAACAACATACTGGACCCATCCCAATCAGGCTTCAGAGCCAACCACAGCACCGAGACAGCCCTCATTGCCTCAACAGATGGCATTTGTAGACTACTCGACAGAGGAGATTCAACTGTCATGATCCTACTGGACCTTTCTGCAACCTTCAGCACCGTCTCACACCACATACTCATTGACCGACTATGCCAGATAGGAATCACAAGTGACACACTCAGATGGGTGGCGTCTTTCCTCACAGAGCGTACCCACGGAGTCCGACTCCCCACTTCACCTTGCAAGCCAGGCCCACCATCTGCGGCGTCCCCCAAGGCTCATCCCTCAGCCCAACCCTCTTCAATAGCTACATGACACCTCTTGCGGAGATAGTGAGCTCACACAATATCAATATCATCTCAGACGCTGATGACACCATCACTAACCAACTTCAGGAAGGGACTCAAGATGTGGCTTTTCGACTATCAACTTCAGCAAGCACCTGGATACCCACTCGGGTAATTAGCAACGCTCTACAAATACCTCTTGATTGTTTGAGAGGTTTTAAAATGTAGCCTGCTGAAAAGTGTATTCCAGGGGAGAGCCATGATTTATAACACATAGTTGGAATTGACTGTGAAGTTACTCACACAAGGGGAGCCCCAAGGATAACAAGGTGTGTAACACAGGTACTTGGAGCCCCTAACGTTCAGGGGGCCCCAGCCCTTCAGGAGTTCTCCATTCAGCTTCATGACTTTGAATATTTGTGAGATCTGGTTGTCTCGGGTCCCTCAAAACATTCTGCAGGGGATGGGTGCATCATTTTGCGTTACACCACTGGTTACTTGATGGATTTGTCAACACATTTCTCAGGACCCCCCAGTCTGTTCATACATGGTCCCCCCACCCCTACTCTACCACTGGTGCCGTCTGGCAACCAGAGGTACTGAACAGTGACCCATATAAGGGGACACAGGCCAATTTCTAGTTCTACAAATGCTTAGAAGAGCCATCTTTGTGGTTCTTGTGTAACTCAGGCTGCAGATTTCAGCCTCTGACCTGTTGCTGTCTTTTCGTAACTTTAAAGAAAGTGGCAATCTTTTTTTCTGCAGCTGTCTCATGCACCCAACTTTGTATTACCAAAGTGATGCAGCCTGATTCTGACCCTGTTATTACTGTGAAACTATGACAGGAGCAGGGAAAAGCATACTTTAGGAGTCTGTGGCAGCCATAAGGGCCTAGGCAAACTCGACTACATAAAAGCACCTATGGACGACAAACCCTGCGGGTTGGTGCAATGCTCAAATCTACAAGCAGGGGCATAGCTTTGGGGATAGAGAGTGACTGGGGTGTAGTATTTAATGAATAGTTGGGTACAGGAGCTTTCAGCCGGGTCTGATGAGGTGTCTGTCAGATTTCACCTGGGATTTTTAAATTCTGACTCAGACAAAGACACACACACATACACACTCATCTCTGTTTTGAAGTCTTAAAACATGGTTATTTTACACAATGCTGTGTTTAAGTACTCCTCAAAACCCTTACTCCTTTCCCTTTCCACTGGCCCTTAAGCACCCCAAAATCTGAAGCTCACACCCCCTCAGTCTGGCTGACCTAGCATCCTCCCAGTCTACAAGCACTGAACACCATGCTTACAATTTTTAGCCTACTGTGTTAATGTGAAGCATACACCTATGGTTTAAGTACCTTACACTCTATAGGTGCAGCGGCACGTGAAAATGTAAGCTTCAAAATTAGCAGAGCCGGACACTCCAAAGTGTAAAAATAGACCAAAGACCCAAACTGCTGACCTGTACAAAATCCAACTCGCCTACCTCCTGTTGTATGATGGAGTAAATTAGTATCCCAAATCCATGTTATAGTAATGTATAGTTTTACACCGCTCTTAGATTTACATTCTATTACTAATGCTTGTATAATATGGCATATACATCTAGTCCAGCCCATAGGAGGCTCAAAATACTCTATCAACACAATAGTAATTTAGACAATCCCAATTGACAAGTTTTCTTTTTTATTATCAGATTTTTCAATTATGTATAGTTTCCTAGCTTGAAAACGAACTCCTTGTGAAACTGAAAACAATTTTTTACTCTCTGGAGTAAGATTTCTCGAGGCTTTCAATATCAGGTCTAGAGTGTAGACCTGAGGCCCATAAAACTCTGTCTGCTTGGGATTGGTGAATTGAGATCAGGGGTTTCCATATAAGAAGATCCACTCACCTGCGCTGAGGCTCATCTCTGGATCCCATCGGGGCAGGAAGTCGGTGTCCACATAGCGGTGCTGGTGGTACGAGTGGGTCTTCTTGCTTTTCACAAGAAAAGACCGAGGCATTTTCTGCCCAATGGCCCGGGATGGTCCTTGAGAAACAGAACACACAACCTTTCAGTCAAAAGCCTTTTACACCAACTCCAGGTATAATGTCACAAAACAAATGATTTTATGTTGAAGTAATAGTGTTTTATAAATCACAACTTGCACACCCAAGCTTAAGGATCAAGAAAATTGCTTGATCTGAGCCCCCACCATGGTGGGACGATAAATAAACCATAATTACAGAACTACAACACTGAAGAATTCAAAATGAAGAGATGTGAACATTACAAACATTATAGGTATGATGAAAAAGGAAAAGAGTGTTGAGACAGTCTACCTTTTTGATATTTTTAAAAATAACATTGTGACATTTACTAAAAACAGGTGAGGGTTGATATTAGTGTTGGGTCAAAGTAGTAAATAGGCTTCCACTTGGGGTTAGAGGATGGGTAATGGTTAGCGTAATGGTTGGCATTAGGATCAATCTAAGGTTTAGGGGAAGGATTAGTGTTGGGAAACACCTTTTACAACACGGACTGAGCCACGCATACCATTTCCACGCAAGTGGAACAACACTTGCCTAAATCATGCATCTGCCTTAACCACGCTTGACAGCGGTCCAGCTGTGCCGATGGGCGGGAGGAGGAACAGGAAGGCTCAGGAGAGGAACCTCCGGATGCGGCCAGTAGAGTGGTCCTGGAGCTGGGGTTGGGGGAGGGGGTAGATTTTAGGAGTGGGACAGTTTTAGGGCTCGGTGCGAGGGAGGGTAGAGGTAGTTATTCTGCAGGGGGCAGGCTTTTAGAGCTCAGAGTGTGGGATCGGGGTAGTTTTAAGGTCTGGGGCTGGGTTTTAGGGCCCACAGTGGGGGGAGGGTGGGCATTTGGTGGTGGGGGGTAGTTTTAGGGCTCAGGGTGGGGGGGCTTGGGGTCTGGGTCATTTTCTTCAGGGGTCAGGGTTTTAGGCCTCAGAACAGGGGGAGAGGAAGGGGTGGTTTTAAGGACTGGGTTAGTTTTAGTGGTCAGGGAGGGGGGTCTGGGTAGTTTTAACGGCAGGACGGGTCGTTTTTTGTGCTCAGGGTGGGGGGGCTCAGGTAGTTTTAAGGGCTGGGGCTGGTTTTTAGGGCTCAGGGTGGAGTTGGTCAGTTTTCAGGGGTGGGGCTCAGTTTTAGTGCTCAGGGCAGGGGGGCTGGGGTTAGGGTAGTTTTTGGCTGGGTGCAGGGTTTTAGGCCTCAGGGCAGAGGGAGGGTAAGGAGTAGTTTTGAGAGCTAGGACTGTGTTTTATGGCTCAAGGAACGGGGAAGGGGCAGTTTTAAGGGCTGGGATGGGTTGGATTCCAGGGCTAGGGTACCTGGTGTTAGTGCACAGGGAAGGGGCAGTTTTAAGGGCAGGGATGGGGTCGATTCCAGGGCTGGGGTGCCTGGTATTAGTGAACGGAGGGGGGGTTGTAGTGTGCAACTTACCAGGCATATTCTTTTAGAAATCATGCTTTTACCACAAAATTCATTGTAAAGGCATGCATGGTAAAGGTGCAGTCGTGGTTCAGACCACATTGTTTAGGCATGCGTGGTCATTAGTGTTTCAGTAAACATTATGGTTAGTGTTAGACTTAGGTTTATGGTTAGGGTCTGGATTGGTGCCATATTGGAGCCAATCTCAGCCTGCCCTGTATTCCCCAAATTAGAAGGTCCAGATCAGGTGGGCGTTCCTCCTCTTTCTTGGCCACCAAACTCTGGGACCTTTTGACCGGATCATGTTAGAGGGGCAACCTCAGAGTATCAATTTAGGAACCTCCTAAAGACCCACCTTTTCAGAGAGATCTTACTCGCGGCTCGATCTGTTCTATGTCTGCTCTTTTATAGCGCCTTACTTTTTACCTAGTGCTGGGAAACTCCTTGCTGGAGCAGCTGTTCACACTTTACAAATCGCATTTCATTCATTCATTCATATTTGCATCATTACAAGTTAAAAATTAGTACATTAGTAAAATGGAAAATTCATAATTAAGAATTCTCCATTTTGAATTTGTTGTATTTTTCATTTTAGCATTCTACATCCGCACACATGACCTACCATATGAAGGTTGGGTTGTGGAGCAGTCACTGTGTTTTGCACACCAACTACTGTGCAAACCTGACCTCAGCTTTGCCCGCGACTGATGTTCGCATTATTTGGAGCAGTAAGCCAGCATTTGCAAGTAAGGAGGGCAGTTCAGGGACAGCTGGAGTATTTACAAAGGTAAGAACAGTTGGGAAGTTCTGGAAGGGAACACAACCAGGGGTAAGAGCCTGGGGTAGAAATGTTGGAAAAAGAGAAGAGAGAAAGTTGCTTGGACCAGAGGGAAGGTGACATTGCCTCGGCGAAGGTGGGGCGGACCTTGGAAAGAAGAGAGTTGTATGCAGGGTCTCTGTCTCAGCCTATGACAGCTCCTGGATCTCTTGAGCCCATTTATTTATGGTTGGCGATTTGTAGCTTGGTGTCACTGTACGGTGACTCCAAGGCGCTAGCCCACCAGGAGGTCACCAAGCAAATGGAAAGTTGGGTTGAACAGCCCTCGGATTGGTGAGGCCTGGCCGCTCACAGAGTGGTTTGATCAAAGACAGGTCATCAAGGGATAGAAGGCATTGTCTTAGTTCTGAACAATCTGGAAGTGCTTCGGAGCAGGCCTTCTTCCAGCCTTAAGCGCTATGAGAAAGTAAACAACTGATGGTTTGCAACAGACACACCTGGGCTAAGACAAGCCTTGGCTTCCCACGTCCTCTTCTTGGTGGGACTGGGCAGGCCTGGAGTGTGCTGCTCTGATACAGGCCTCTGGTCATGACCAGAGTGAGCTTTTACCTAGCATCCTTTTCACACTGTAGGACACATCCATTAAGAGTGCTCATCAAACCATTGCCATATAAGAAGCTTCTATAGATTGTGCTTTCTGTGCTGCGTTTCAATGCAGGGTTGCCTCCAGATGACCTTGAAATCCATGACACCTGCAGGGTTTTGCAGAATTTCTTGGCTTTCGTTGTAAGCTGTGTCCACCAGGAGCTGACAGTGTGTCATACCCACAATCCTTGGAGATTTGATGATGCTCCTTGACCTCTGATGCTTGCCAGGTACCCCTCTCTGCATAACATGAGATGTATGTCTAGGTATTGTATTGCCCTCTGTGAGCATCTCTTAGCCTTTTCCTTTTGCAGGACATTTCTTGGAGGAAAGAGGACTTTGCTGCTGTGGAGAGGCCCTTCCTCCACCCTGCCTAAATACTTGGATCCAAAGTTAGCTTTTCAACCACTTTCAACACTGTCAGACCATCTCCTGTGTGCGTGAGCTCTGACAACAGAATAGATTTCTCTCTCCATCTTTATCACATACAACCAGGCCACATCCCGTCAGTCCGATGCATCCTAACCTCAGCCAATAGACCAATGGCTGTTACTTATATCAGACACAGCCAACCCCGCTCGTTTAAGTCTAATCCCAGGTGCAACTGCCAGAACTAGCCCAGCCTGACCTAATATATTCTGACTACATTCACATCAAATAGAAAAAGCCTGGCCCAACAAGTTCCTTTCAGGGTCATGCCCTATATGCAACATCGCTCTCAGCAAATAAAAATCAACAGTGGTCTCTCAAAGCCTGCAACAGTACTTCAAGGTGTACCACAAGGAACAATCCTCTCTCCAGCCCTTTCTAATCTCTTCATAGAGCCCCTCACAGTGATTCTGAACCAAGCTGGGATCAAATATCGCCTATATGCTGATGACACCCAACCAGTGCTTAATTTGTGCTTGTTGTTCCTGGTGCAGAGCACCGGCACTTATTTTTGAGGACCGGAACTTAATTTTCTGCCTCAAGCATTTGCTGCGAGCAAAAGACACATATGAGAAAGACTGAGGAAGAGAAAAACAAAAAGCGTCACAATGGGAGAAAGCTGCAAGAGTGAGCTGAAGGGGCAGGGAGTGACTGTAATGGATTTAAGAGGCCCAAAATGACTTCAGTATTCCTCTGCCTTATTATTCCATGTTCGCACATTTAATTGCAGCACCCGCATGTTTAAGAGGAGGGCTTTGAGCAAAGACACGTTTTTATTTACAAATTAAGCACTGCACCCAACTCTACTACAAATTAAAATCACCCAGCGACATCCAACATCCTAATGCCACACTAATAAAGGTACAAACTTGGCTAAACATCAACCACCTTAAGCTGAACCCCAACTAGACTGAACTACTACTCCTCTCCCCAAAATATGAACCCTTACCTATACAAGAATGGCTCAAGAAGTTGAACACACTAAACTATTCTCTTTCACTATCCAAGTCAGTAAGGTCCCTGGGAATCACCCTGGACAAAAACATGTCAATGAAGGAGCATGTCAACAATTCAGCCAAAGGGGTTCTCTACACACTAAAACATCTCAAGAAAATTAAACCGTTTATTCCCCCGATTATCTTAAGACGGTAGTGCCATCACTAGTCCTCTCAAAACTTGAATACGGCAACGTCATTATCTCACAAACTCCAAAGCGCCACCTTGCGCCCCTAAGAGCAATTCTCGGTGCGGCTGCCAGACTCAACTCAGGAATCAAATGGTATGACCACATCTCACCCGCCCTTAGAAGCTCACTTGGCTTCCCATTGAAGGAAGATGGATCTACAAGACAGCTTGTATGACCCACAAAGCCCGACATACAACAAATCCAAAATAACTAGAAACCAAACTGTCGAGAGCAGGACTAAGCCGTGGTCTGAGAAGCTCCAACTCTCTTCTTCTCATACCTCCACCTCCTAAACTTAAGAAGAAAACCTCCTATGCATGCTCCTTCTCTGGAAACACCCCCAAGATTTGGAACTCACTCCCTAAAGACCTCCACTGCAGGCCTTCCTTCTCTTGCTTCAAAAGGGACCTCAGATCTCTTCTGCCTAACAACTACTTCGACACATGCACAAAGTGATCTGCGTTTCTCAAAGATCCAGCCTTCTTCAAACGGATCAGTCTCCAGCACCGTTACCTTAACGCCGTATCGTTATATACGTTTGTGTATACTGTGACTACCTTAATGCTTTATTGTCCTATACTTTCCTCTCTGTTTGACACACACAAATCTCCTCATGGACTTCTTGTAAACGTATTCACATAACATGTAAAGTGCTCTGATACCCTTGGGTCTAGCTAGCGCTATATACAACTCAAAAAATAAATAAATAAAATAAAAATCAATTCTATACTCATTCATAATTAGCAGAACTATCCTGGTTCAACCCAGTCCATTCCGAACACACTCACCTCTAACAAAAGTAGCCTGACCCAACCAAGTCCCTTCTAACTCCATTCACCTCTACCAGAACTAGCCTGTCCAATGCCAGTCCGTTCTTAACCCATTCTCCTCTAACAGAACTAACCTGACTCTACCAAGTCCATTCTAACCTCATTCACCCCTACCAGAACTAGTCTGACCCTAAACATTCATCTAACCCATTCACCTCTACCAGAACTAGTCTGACTCCACCAAGTCAATCCTAACCTCATTCACCCCTATTAGAACTAGTCTGGCCCTAAACAGTCGCCTAACCCCATTCACATCTACCAGAACTAGCCTGTCCCATGCCAGTCCGTTCTTAACCCATTCACCTCTACCAGAAGTAACCAGCTCCGCCCAGTGCATTCAACCCCATTCACCTCTACCCGAACTAGCCTGACTCCACCAAGTCCATTCTAACCTCATTCACCCCTACCAGAACTAGTCTGGCCCTAAACATTCTTCTAACCCCATTCACCTCTACCAGAACTAGCCTGACTCCACCAAGTCCATTCTAACCTCATTCATCCCTACCAGAACTAGTCTGGCCCTAAACATTTGTCTAACCCCATTCACCTCTACCAGAAATATTCTGACTCCACCAAGTCCATTCTAACCTCATTAACCCCTACTAGAACTAGTCTGGCCCTAAACAGTCGCCTAACCCCATTCACCTCTACCAGAACTAGCCTGTCCCATGCCAGTCCGTTCTTAACCCATTCACCTCTACCAGAAGTAACCAGCTCTGCCCAGTGCATTCCACCCCATTCACCTCTACCCGAACTAACCTGACTCTACCAAGTCCATTGTAGACCTATTCACCTCTATCAGAAGTGAATGACCAAAATTTTGTGGAAAAATATTGTATAAAAAATATTGTTAACTTAGAAATCTCATGGGACAGACTATAAAAGGTAAGAATATCATGTTTTTAGGCATATACTATAGCTTTATAAATTGTGTTATACATAATATCATTTATTTAATATAGTTGTAAAAATGCCCCTTTTTAATTAATTGAATACATATTAGTTATTGTATCATTATAAAGTACTAGTATTATAATAACATTCACATTTAATTTTTACAGTATAATTGGTAATTTTTACTAAATGTATTCAGAAACTTTCAATATAGTAGTTGGTTGTTGGGTTGCAAGGGATTACAGAAGGATGTTATTTAAAATGTAAATTATTGTTTTTATTTTTTTATTTTCGATTATTGTTATGTAAAATAATGGATTAATTGATAAGTACTTGTGTAAAGTATTTATTTGATTTGCTTATATTCTAATCATAGGTGTTTTTAAATAATTGTTAATTGGTTGTTCAGTTTTTTTATTTATACCTATAATTATGTACATTCGTTTTTTATGTATTAATAGCTTTACTTTTGATTGATAATATTAAATTCATTCTTAAATAAACCAATGTTTCATTTTTATAATGTTTGTATTCCTTTTAATTGTTTGTTGGATTAGTTTGGCTATTGGGGAGGGAAGTGTATTTGTTTTAAATATTTTCAATTTTTCCTTTTTTATTTTATTCTTAGTATAACATTTGTATTTTCAATGAATATATTTGTATTTTAAGTATGTTTACATTTTGTATTTTGTTTTATATTTAAATGTGTTTTTGAAAATGCCTATTAATTGGAATAGTAAATCTGGCACTTCCAAAGTCCACCATTTGCGCCACTGTTGCTCATATTGGAGTGGAAATAGTAAATCTAACCTCCAAAGTCCAGCAATTTCCCTGGTTTAGGTCAGATGGGATAGTAAATTTGACCCCCTCCAAAGCCCAACACTTCCCTATGATTGCTGAGATTGGAGTGGGGATGAAAATATATGTCTTCCAAAAGTCTGTTTTCCAACAGGGATTGAAGTGGGAATAATGTATTTAACCCCTCCAAAGTCCAATACTTTCTCTACTATTGCTGAGATTGAAGTGGGAATGCTAAATCTAACCCTTCCAAAGTCTGACACTTTCCCTACAGTTTCTGAGATTGGAGGAGGAATAGTAAACTTAACCCCTCCAAAGACCTACTATTCTACAGTCATTATCGTTATTTTTTTTTAAATAATTATTAGATTAATAAAAAGTAATGCTTTGTAATGTTTTATTAATATTTTAATTCCGTTGATTGTGTACTAATTGTATTTTTTAATATAATTTGATTCATGATTTCGTTGTATATGTGCTTCGGTTTTTTCATTTTTATTATTATTGACACTTTTAATGTAATTTGTTTATTTGTTCAGATAATGTAATTTTTTAAGCATATACAGTATGTATATATATATACACCTGCAAAAACTTTCTAGATCTTTTTCTATTATATTATTGTTGTAAGATATTTTAAATAACTTAAACATGATGCTATATATTTGTTTTATATATTTACCTTTTTTGTGATATTCTGATTCACAATTATTTAAAACTATTTTTTGTAGTTTACATACAATGTATGAAAATTTGGTATTTTAGTTCCTGATATTTTTCATGTGATATTTGTATATCACAATAATTGTGTTCCCTAGAAATTGTCACACAACTCTACCAGAACTTACCCAGTACATTCTCACGTCATTCACCTTTACCAAAACTAGTCGATCCAACCTAGTTCATTTTAACCTGATTCAGACATACCAGAACTATCCTGACTCAACCCTGTCCATTCAAAACTCATTTGCTTCTACCAGAACTAGTCTCATCCTACCCATTTAGTTTGAGCCCCATTCACATTGGCTAGAATCAGCCTGGCCATGCCCACCCACTCAACTCTAACCCCATTCACCTCTACTAGATCCAGCCTGACCAGGCCGATCCCATCCTAACCTCATTGACATTCACCAGATCCAGCCTGACCCACCTCCCCCCCTTTGTTCTCTTCTAACCCTGTTCACCTCTACTAGAACCAACCCAGCCCGCCCACTCCTTCCGAGCCCATTCATAGTCACCTGATCCAGCCTGGCCCCAACTAGTCCACCCTAACCACACGTTAATCTACCAGTTAACCCACTTTAACCCCTTTCTTTATCCCCAGATCCAGCCTGGCCACACCCAATCTGCCCTACACCCATTCACTTCCAGCAGATCCAGCTGGCCCCGCCCAGATACAACCTGGCCCCGCCCAGCTCTTCCTAACCCAATCATATCCACCAGATCCAGGCTGACCCTGCCCAGTCCATTCTAATCCTCTTCACCTCTATTAGATCCAGCCTGACCCCACCCAGTCTGCCCAGAGCCCATTCACGTCCATCAGGTCCAGCCTGGCCGACCTAGTCCACCCTTAGCCCATTCTTATCCACCTGAACCAGCATCGTCATTTTACCCCATTCACCTCTACTAGACCCACCCTGGCCTGTGTACTGTGATCCATCTTGGCCCAGCCAAGTCCACCCTAACCTCATAGAAATCCACTAGATCCGGCCTGGCCCTGCCCAGTCCACCCTAACCCCATTTATGTCCATCAGATCCGCCCTGGCCCCGCCCAGTCCATCATCGCCTTTGCATCCTTTACCAACACTAAGGCGTAGAAAGGGAGGTTATGTGCTCCTTTTAGGTTTCGCCTGTGCAAAATCTCATAAGTAAAATATATTAAACAAGGCTTGGAGCCCGCCCATTACTTATCTTTACTTACCCTTGGTGGGTTCCTATGTCACTCTTGTTTCCTTGCTTCCTATTGGTTAGAGACTCCTTCTTGTCTCTGGCTTCCTTTTTGCTTCAGTGTTCGGCTGTCCCTGCCATGGAGCTTGGACCAAGTACAACTTCCTGTGGCTCGTGTCCTTCTACTGGCCACAGGCTCCTGCAAGCATTCTTTTTGCATGCCCCACACCATAGCTCCTGTCCTCCACTCCCCGCATCTTTTTGCCAGAAGTGTGCTTTGAGTGGAAAAATGTTTTTTATCTTACCCAGGGTTACTGGGTAGCCCCTTACATCTTGCAATTGAGTGAAACAATGGGCAGGCTGGGGACATCCTCATTAGTGTGTCCACCCACCCCCCAGCTTCATTCAGCATCTCACTAGGGGTTCATTACTCATTAGAACATTGGAAGTTGGCAGCTCCATTGAAGACAATGGACTGCTGCGGGCTTTTACAGGCCGGTAAAAGCCCGCAGCGCCAACATTCCAATGGGCTTTGTTCACAGCAACAGCTGTGAACAAAGCCTCACGGAGCCTCACGTGAGCAATTTGTTTTTTTTAAGAGAACATTCTGCCCTGAGTGGCAGAATGTTCTAATAGCCTTAGAACCCGCCTTCGGCTCGGGCATTTAACTCGGGAGCGGGCCTTTAATAGCCGGTAGAGCCCGCTACGGCGGGTTCTAAGGCTATATTAGATAAGGCTGCTCATTTTGAGTTGGTAAGTGTTCAAATATGTTGCTCGCTTGAAGCAGTTGGTACTTAAGTATTTGTAATTTACATATTTCAGTTGCTTGTGCAGTGTGGCATGAAATGCAGGGCCCTGTGTGCTCTGAAAAAAGGCCTCGAAATTAATTACAGTAAATGTAAATTGTGCAGGAAAAAAACACACAACGTTGGGTTTAACTAAAGGGTAATTCCAATGGGGAATCCTGCAATAAGTAAATGATTTCAGCTTGCCTTCTTTCTTTCCCTATTTACCAGGGTAAGATTTGTTTCTGAAACCTTCTCCCTCGGAGACCCCTTTATGAAATACATGTTGGTTCTGATTTAATTGCAAACAAGCACTGGCAATGCCAACAGGTCTAGATTATGAGCACACTGCCAAGCCAGACCTAAAGTTCCATGCACTTTCATGATTATCACCTCCTACTTTTGCTGCTGCCAGAAACAAACACCTTAAATTATCTAGTTATTTAAGGCACTTTAATAGCATTACAATGGCATGTGACTCACCTATAATTTTCAAGCTCAACAGCTTAATGATTAAATAAATGATCACAGTAGTGAGACGGGGTAGCACTTTTTGGTAGAAGCGCACAACTTCTGACCAATCAAAACCTGTACTCCTGGCTCCCAACATGTGGGTGGAACCAAAGCCCCTGTCCGGATGCTTGTCGTGCAGAGCTATATGGATTTGTTAATGTTTTTTAAAGATATTGCACAGCAGCATGGACTGCTGTGCAACATGGATTAAAGCAAAAAAAACTCTGATAAAGTCAACACTGACCACGCCATAGCACTTTGTTTTTATTTACTTTGAGCCGTGTAGCACAACAGCCTGCACCATTTAAAAAAGACATTGACAACACCAGTAGTTCTCACATAGGCAAAACCTACTGGCTTTGCCAATGCTTGTTTATAGAATGAAACCTGTAGAGAACCAAAAGTTTCCAGTCAAGTCCCTTCCTCTTTCTAGTTCCTTGTCGAGAACAGGAACTGGCAGCCGGGACTCCCCGCCAGGTAGTCTGAGGAGTAATCTCAGAGCCAAGAATGTAAAATCAAGGTTTTTCAAAAATCCCAGGCCAGGCAGGATGCCAGGGAAATGTCCCTGTTGTAACAGGGTGTTCGCGGAGATAAAAGGTGTTCTAGAACAAACGGGAATTGTGTGGTACCGGCGTTTGTGGGAGATGAAGTCATCTGGAGGGATCCAGTGCTATGCTGAGCCACTCCAGGCCAGCTGAGCGAGCTGGTGCACATCTGGGCTAAGCAGGATGCGTGTGTGTCCCTGTTACTGGTAGTGTAAGCATGGAGCGTGTCCTTTTCCTGGTGGTCTGAGCAGGGTGTGTCCCTGTTCCTGGTGATCTAAGCAGGGTGTCTCTGGTCTAAGCAGGGTGTCTCTGGTCTAAGCAGGGTGTGTCCCTGGTCTAAGCACTGTGTGTGTCCCTGTTCCTGGTGTTCTAAGCAGGGTGTCTCTGGTCTGAGCAGGGTGTGTCCCTGTTCCTGGTGATCTAAGCAGGGTGTCCCTGGTCTAAGCAGGGTGTGTCCCTGGTCTAAGCACTGTGTGTGTCCCTGTTCCTGGTGATCTAAGCAGGGTGTCTCTGGTCTAAGCAGGGTGTCTCTGGTCTAAGCAGGGTGTGTCCCTGGTCTAAGCACTGTGTGTGTCCCTGTTCCTGGTGTTCTAAGCAGGGTGTCTCTGGTCTAAGCAGGGTGTCTCTGGTCTAAGCAGGGTGTGTCCCTGGTCTAAGCACTGTGTGTGTCCCTGTTCCTGGTGTTCTAAGCAGGGTGTCTCTGGTCTGAGCAGGGTGTGTCCCTGTTCCTGGTGATCTAAGCAGGGTGTCTCTGGTCTAAGCAGGGTGTGTCCCTGGTCTAAGCAGGGTGTGTCCCTGGTCTAAGCACTGTGTGTGTCCCTGTTCCTGGTGTTCTAAGCAGGGTGTCTCTGGTCTAAGCAGGGTGTGTCCCTGTTGGCAGTCTAAGCAGGGTGTGGGGGGAAACATCCTTTATTACGACGTTTTATTTACGAAAGTCGTGGTTAACGAAAGCACAACAACGCTTTTTTTAACCACGACTCCGTTATTTTGTGCCTTAACTAAGTATGTTCTGAACAACGAACATGCGTGGTTAAGGTACAAAGAAGGGAGTTGGCGAAGGAGGACGACGCAGGTGACAAAGGGTCGACTAAGGTAAGTGGGGAGTTTTAGGTTTTGGTGAGGGGGTGGGGGGTCAGGGGGTTTTAGGTTTTGGGGTGGGGTTAGGGGGGTGGGGTGTTTTTGGTTTTGGGGATGGGGGGTCAGGGGGTTTTAGGTTTTGGGGTGGGGTTGGGGGGGTGGGGTGAGGGATGTAGGATGAATGGTGCCTATTAGTAATGCTTTTATCAGGAATGCCTTTACAACAAAATATCGTTGTTAAGGCATTCGTGGTAAAATCATTAGTAGTAAGAACGAGGTCGGTGTTCCGACCTCGTTGTTAAGACACTAGTTGTTTTGAAAGTCGGTGTTCCATCGTACAACCGGTGTAAGCAGGGAGTTTCTACGCTCTAATCAGGGTGTGTGTCCCTTTTTCGGGTGGTCTAAGCTCTGTGTGTCTCTGGTCTAAGCAGGATAGGTGTCCCTGTTCCTGGTGGTCTATGCAGGGTCTGTCCCTGTTCCTGGTGGTCTACGGAGGGTGTGGGTCCCCTGTTCTTGGCGGTCTAAGCAGGTTGGGTCTCTGGTCTAAGCAGGGTGTGTCTCCCTGTTCCTGGTGGTCTAAGCAGGGTGGGTCTCTGACCTAAGCAGGGTGTGTCTCCCTGTTCCTGGAGGTCTAAGCAGGGTGTGTCTCCCTATTCCTGGTGGCCTAAGCACTGTGTGTCTCTGGTCTAGGCAGAATAGGTGTTCCTGTTCCTGGTGGTCTAAGCAGGGTCTGACCCTGTTCCAGGTGGTCTATGGAGGGTGTGGGTCCCCTGTTCTTGGCGGTCTAAGCAGGTTGGGTCTCTGGTCTAAGCAGGGTGTGTCTCCCTGTTCCTGGTGGTCTAAGCAGGGTGGGTCTCTGACCTAAGCAGGGTGTGTCTCCCTGTTCCTGGAGGTCTAAGCAGGGTGTGTCTCCCTGTTCCTGGTGGCCTAAGCACTGTGTGTCTCTGGTCTAGGCAGAATAGGTGTTCCTGTTCCTGGTGGTCTAAGCAGGGTCTGACCCTGTTCCAGGTGGTCTATGGAGGGTGTGGGTCCCCTGTTCTTGGCGGTCTAAGCAGGTTGGGTCTCTGGTCTAAGCAGGGTGTGTCTCTCTGCTCCTGGTGGTCTAAGCAGGGTGTGTCTCTGGTCTAAGCAGGGTGTGTCTCCCTGTTCCTGGTGGTCTAAGCAGGTTGGGTCTCCGGTCTAAGCAGAGTGTGTCTCCCTGTTCCTGGTGGTCTAAGCAGGGTATGTCTCTGGCCTAAGCAGGGTGTGTCTCTCTGTTCCTGGTGGTCTAAGCAGGGTGTGTCTCTGGCCTAAGCAGGGTGTGTCTCCCTGTTCCTGGTGGTCTAAGCAGGGTGTCTCTCTGGCCTAAGCAGGGTGTGTCTCTCTGTTCCTGGTGTTCTAAGCAGGGTGTGTCTCTCTGTTCCTGGTGGCCTAAGCAGGGTGTGTCTCTGGCCTAAGCAGGGTGTGTCTCTCTGTTCCTGGTGTTCTAAGCAGGGTGTGTCTCTCTGTTCCTGGTGTTCTAAGCAGGGTGTGTCTCCCTGTTCCTGGTGGCCTAGCAGGGTGTGTCTCCCTGTTCCTGGTGGTCTAAGGAGGGTGTGTCTCCCTGTTCCTGGTGGTCTAAGGAGGGTGTGTCTCCCTGCTCACAGAGGCCTTTATATTTGTTAGTGTTTTTGAGTGCTTTGCTTGTCATGTTTATGGTATTCAGCTTCTCTGGTGTATTCATGCCGCTTTCTGATTCATCAGGAAGGATGCTCTCCTGCTCATCAGGGCAGCTAATGATGTCCCATAAGGTGATGGGGGTTGTTTGGCAGGGAGTCAGCCACTGTCATCATGGCTGGGCTGAGGTTACATCTGCTCCTGGAGCGGTCACTCATGTATCCATCTAACTTGGAATAAACCCTCACCTGGTGAAGACACATGTCTGTGCATTGCCACACAGCATCATGCAATACAAGAGCTCGCTGAATTCTGGGAGTGGTCCTGCCGTGGATGGGATGAGACAGACACCAGAATAAGGTCTCAGTTCTCTTCTCATATGTGACACAGCAAGTGCATCCCAAACAACCACTCCTCATCTCATTGGGTACCAGTTGCTTGCCATGTTGCCATTCTAAACGGAGAGGGCAAAACCAGAATGGGCACAACATTCTGCAATAAGAGCCCTCTCCAGGATTCTGAATTACAATTCCACCATAAAAGAAAATCTCTCACTTAACATTACAGTATATGGTTGTCTGTATTGAGTGTGAAAGCTGATGGAAGACACAGTATTCAGACGTGGCATAACAGACATACCCTCAAAGTTTTTTTAAGGTGCCAAGAGGGAGTACAAAAATCCCCTCTTGTAAAGTTCCATTACTGCGTAATCTGTGACTGTGCCGGTTGCTCGCGACTAGGAGTGGGTGATAAATTCCGCTCCGCTGATGGAGTTGGCAGAATTTTGCCCACCCTGCAGTACGCTTATAAAGTTCTGTCCAAATTCCACCAACCGCTGCATGGCGGAATTTTTTCACACTTGGGTCACCGAGGTTAAGTTGGCGAGAGGGAGCAAGAATTGGTGTCCCCAGGGCGATTTTTGGGCCTTAGGAGGGCACCCGGCAAGATTTTCTCACTGCAATGTCTCGGGCGGTCACAACCATTCACGGTGAGAAACCTGCCACTCGAGTAGAAAATCAACCTGAGCAGCAGCAAAATCAACTCGAGCAGCAGCACCCTCTGGTGCACCGCCTGGTGATGTTTGTACTGATTTTTCAGAGTTCCATGAGATCCCGGCGCCAAAAATCAGCACGAGCAGCGCAACAAGACGATTTCTGCCCCTTTGTGGAGATGCGCAGAACCTCGCGGAGTTTTCATGTAACTCTGCGGAATTCTGTGGAGTTAAACTCCATGAGTTCCGCCCACCCCTACTTGTGAAACTTCTGTACGCTGATTCAACTGCTCCTCAGGCTTAAATCTCAAGTTTAAACCCCGCTTGAACCCCGAGTGATTCCCACTGGTTCGACTTTTGCAAGCATTCGTCCCATCACCTTTTGTGTGAATGATTCTTAAGCCCGGGGTCAGACCCTTCGAGCCTCTTGGGTTTCAAGCCACTGGAGTCACGAGGCATCTGACCAGGTGTCCAAGGCCAACTGGGACAGGAGTGCAATCCTTGAAGATAACCATGACGTGCCGAGAGAGTATCTTCATCCATGCATGGACCTAAAACCGAAGATTGCCGGGAAGATCGAAGCAAATCGACAGCCATGGCAAGATGAACGAGTCATTGAGGACACAAACTGACCCAACTTCATTAATTGCAGAAAAAAAGTGAAAAACTTTTGTTTAAAGTGACTTCAAGTCCTATGCACATGGTGAGTCAGGTCCTCCCCCATCCTGGGCCCCTGTGGTCTGTTCCATTGCTGATATGTCACACCTTGTCTTGGGTATTATAGGGCACCGAAGAGAAGGGGTGTTGGAGATTTAAGAGGACAACGTACGTCTGTTCCAGTCTTATTGAAGATCACTCATTTTTATTTTAGATATTGGTGCTTCAATTGACTTGTTAATTACAGAATTTCTGTTATTCCTGCAATATGCAACTGCTTTCTGCAGAATGTCTTTGGATATGTGGCTTCCAACGCTACTGCGTTTCCTTCTATGGTTTCATAATTATTAAAATATAGAAAGTTTTTTCCCTGTAGAAACAAAATTGGGAAACCCAGATATTAGAAATGAATTTTACTAAGGCCCTCTTCAGTTTGGCAGCAGGCATATCCACTCGTCTGCATAAAATATGTTTTTTAATCCCATCCTGGATATTAAATGCTTCCCAATTGTCAACATAGAAATAGACAGGGGTTATCAGCGACCTCTACATGCAGAAGTCTGTCAGTCGCGTCATCTCTTGGGGTACTGATTAGTTGTCCTCAGGGAGAGAGCTCACATCCTTGAAGGCACCATGATAGAGCACCCCATCAGCAGCAATCCAAGCAGATCACTTATTTTGAGGTAACATGACACACCACCCCACCACCAGCAATCCAAGCAGCTGTCATCCCTGAGACACCATGGTAAACCATCCCACCATCAGCAATCCACCCAGCTCACATCCTTGAAGGCACCATGACACACCACCCCACCATCAGCAATCCACCCAGCTCACATCCTTGAAGGCACCATGAAACACCACACCACCATCAGCAATCCAACCAGCTCACATCCTTGAAGGCACCATGGCACACCACCCCACCATCAGCAATCCACCCAGCTCACATCCTTGAAGGCACCATGAACCACCACAGCACCATCAGCAATCCAACCAGCTCACATCCTTGAAGGCACCATGACACATCACCCCAATATCAACAGCACCCCAACCAACCCACATCTTTTAAGGCACTGTGAAACACCACCGCATCAGCAGCAATGCAACCACCTCACATTTCCATCCCAGGAGAGACCACCTACTCAGCAGCAATCCAACCACCTTACATCCTTGAAAACACCATGACAGATCTCATCACCAGCAGCAATCCAAGTAGCTCACATCTTTGAAGGCACCATGGCAGACCGCACATCAGCAGCAATCCAACCTGCTCATAACCTTAAGAGCACCATGACACACCACCCCACCATCAGCAATCCAACCAGCTCACATCCTTGAAGGCACCATGACACACTACACCACCATCAGCAATCCAACCAGCTCACATCCTTGAAGGCACCATGACACATCACCCCAATATCAACAGGCATCCAACCAGCTCACATCTTTAGAAATTCCATGCCAGACACTGCATCAGCAGCAATCTAACCAGCTCAGGCAGTTCCAGATTGCATACCCACCCCATCAGCAGCAATCCAGACAACTCATATTGTTGCACATTCCATGACAGACCACCTACTTAGCAACAATCCAACCAGCTTATATCCTTGAAGACGCTATGACACATCACCTCAACAGCAGCAATCCAACCAGGTCACATACTTGAATTCACCATGACAGACCACCTCCGCCATGACAGACCATGTCTGCAGCAGCAATCCAACTATCTCACAGACCACTCAATCGGCATGAATCCAACCAAGTCACATCCTTGAAGACACCGTGGCACATCACCTCACCAGCAGGACTCCAACCAAGCCATATCCTTGCTCATAAAATGACAGGCCACCTCATCAGCAGCAATCCAACCAGCTAACAAACATGACAGACCACCCCATCAGTAGAACTCATATCCGTGTACGTAACACGACAGACCACCCCATCAGCAGAACTTATACCCTTGCACGTAACATGACAGACCACCCCATCAGCAGAACTTATACCCTTGCAGTAACATGACAGACCACCCCATCAGCAGAACTTATACCCTTGCGCGAAACATGACAGGCCACCCATCAGCAGAATTCATACCCTGGCACGTAACATGACAGACCACCCCATCAGCAGAACTTATACCCTCGCACGTAACATGACAGACCACCCCATCAGCAGAACTCATATCCTTGCACGTAACATGACAGACCACCCCATCAGCAGAACTCATATCCTTGCACGTAGCATGACAGACCACCCAGCAGCAGAACTCATACCCTGGCACGTAACATGACAGACCACCCCATCAGCAGAACTCATATCCTTGCACGTAGCATGACAGACCATCCAGCAGCAGAACTCATACCCTGGCACGTAACATGACAGACCACCCCATCAGCAGAACTCATACCCTTGCACGTAACATGACAGACCACCCCATCAGCAGAACTCATATCCTTGCACGTAACATGACAGACCACCCAGCAGCAGAACTCATACCCTTGCACGTAACATGACAGACCACCCCATCAGCAGAACTCATATCCTTGCACGTAACATGACAGACCATCCAGCAGCAGAACTCATATCCTTGCACGTAGCATGACAGACCATCCAGCAGCAGAACTCATACCCTGGCACGTAGCATGACAGACCATCCAGCAGCAGAACTCATACCCTGGCACGTAGCATGACAGACCATCCAGCAGCAGAACTCATATCCTTGCACGTAGCATGACAGACCACCCCATCAGCAGAACTCATATCCTTGCACGTAGCATGACAGACCACCCCATCAGCAGAACTCATACCCTTGCACGTAACATGACAGACCACCCAGCAGCAGAACTCATACCCTTGCACGTAACATGACAGACCACCCCATCAGCAGAACTCATACCCTTGCACGTAACATGACAGACCACCCAGCAGCAGAACTCATACCCTGGCACGTAACATGACAGACCACCCCATCAGCAGAACTCATACCCTTGCACGTAACATGACAGACCACCCAGCAGCAGAACTCATACCCTGGCACGTAACATGACAGACCACCCCATCAGCAGAACTCATATCCTTGCACGTAGCATGACAGACCATCCAGCAGCAGAACTCATACCCTGGCACGTAGCATGACAGACCACCCCATCAGCAGAACTCATATCCTTGCACGTAGCATGACAGACCATCCAGCAGCAGAACTCATACCCTTGCACGTAACATGACAGGCCACCCATCAGCAGAATTCATACCCTGGCACGTAACATGACAGACCACCCCATCAGCAGAACTCATATCCTTGCACGTAGCATGACAGACCATCCAGCAGCAGAACTCATACCCTGGCACGTAACATGACAGACCACCCCATCAGCAGAACTCATATCCTTGCACGTAGCATGACAGACCATCCAGCAGCAGAACTCATACCCTGGCACGTAAGGTGACAGACCGGAAGTTTGTAGTCAGCCGAGCACGTGCTGACCGCGCGCAGCCTTGCGTGAAACTCCTCACCGACCTCGAGATTCTTATGTCTTTTGAAATCAATAGGTTAGGAGGCCGGGAGCCCGGGGGGCAAGGGTACCCCGCCAGGGGTAGGTTACAACATAGCGAGGTACCACTCCCCCTTCTTAAGAATATGGTATGTCCCCTTAGACACAGACATTAGAATGGCTGTCGGGGTCCTAGCACCCTCATATGTGGAGGGGTGCGGCCTCGTCTCTTCTCCCAGGGAGGCGCCCTCAGCCCCCTGAGGAGCAGGGGCATAACGTATAAAGATGGGCCCCCTGCAGAATTCGAGGAGGGGTCTATTCCTTGGACGGAATGGGGCCCCTGTGAAGGGTTTATGGCTCGTGAGAGGTAGAAAGGCCCCGTCTGCGCCAAGGGGCCTTTGTTATACCCCTGCTGAGCAGGCGAAACATCTGCGCTCCAGAGAAGTGCTCAAAATGAAAATCCAGGTCTTGGGAGAGCGGCGCACCCCTAAACGGACGGTGCTAAGATCTGCACCCTGAGACACTCCGGGGACTTCCTCTCTCAGGGCAATAGTGCAAGGTCCTCCAGAGGCATCAGGGCCGCATTTGCATACTCATTTGCATATGCACCGCTAGGACTGGGAGCGAAGCTGTGTCACGCCGTAAACAGTTGTGGGGTTTTATTTCAGAGGCATCTGCTGGGACACATAATCCCCGGCCCGGAGTTTGCATTATTCCAGGGTTTTCACTGCCCCCGCGTCCAGCGCTTCAAAAAGATATAGCGCCTGGGGCGTGTGTGTTGCAATTAGTGTGGCGCACACTACGGAATCAGTTGTTAGTGTTGCACGGTTGGTGCAGCGTTAGGGCCTCGGGGGTGAACTCTGACTTGTGCGACCTTACATGTGATTCGACGTATATAACCGACCCCGGAGTCCCAGGATCCCCATGGTTGAGCCTGGCCTGAAGCTGATATAGGCAAGGACCCCAGAGTTATGCGATTGTGCGGCCGCGGCGATTTCCGCACTATTATAGATTTACCTCATGTGCCAAATAATCCATCTGCTGCCGCATAATCTAAAGACTTTAACAAACAAATGTTTTACATCAAATCGTTAAAAAGTTACCAAAGATGCAACGACACGTGTTGTAGTGCTCTGGAAAGCCCTTTTCAAAGTTGGGTTGGTTAACTTTCTGTTGCTTACTGCTATATTCGGATGGAAAACTGGTACTAACGAAGTTCAGGTCCATACCGTGTTACAAAGTTTAAAAATTACGAAATAACCGAGTAATACTATTACAAAATCTGCCGTATTGTGTTACATCATTTGCCTTTCTTGCCGCATAAATTACTCGCCCCCGGCCGCATAATTTGGCGCTCCCATGCCGCATAATTCCAGCGGCTCTGAATATAAACTCGGGTATAAAATGTGTGTGTGTGTGTTTTTTTATGGACACAGGCGTCATTTTACATGGAGCTCGTACTTCCACGTTGACTCACCCTACCCACCGCGCTAACTCACACGAATCACCTCTAAACAGGGAGCACACACCCTCTAACCTCACACCAACCGTCAGTGACTGAAAGCGCTGTGAAACGCCATAACTTCATACACAGGGAAGTGCCGGGTGATGACAGCTGGGTCTAAAGGGGCAAGCTAGTCGCCCCCTGTTGGTGTGATGGGGTCGGATTGCCCATCAGTCATTGGTTTGGGCTTGGGGGCACCTCGAGGCGTTGTAAGAGCGGTGAGCAGGCACCTTCTCATAGTGTGTGTGGGAGTGAGGCCACACCTGGGCAGATGCTCACCCCCACAAACCCCGCGCACTGAGGGTTACCGCAGGAGCTATGGTAGTAACTGTGAAGCGCCTCCTAGGTGCTCAATGCAAACATGTAAGCGCTATGTTTCTTCCCTCCTACACCAGATGACTGAGTTACAGACCCTGAGGCCGACCCCACCCCACTACACACACACAAGCCCCACCTCCTCCGTTTTACAAACATAGCGTACTTTTCTATAGCACTACAAGCCTGCTTCTAATGTCGGGCGACTGCTTAGCTCGGTAAACATAGGTATTGCGACCACCCTACTCGGTCTTATCAACCTGTGATGGATGAAAGGCTGAGTCAATCCCTGCCTTATTCAAACCTGTGAACTGTGGGTTGCACATTTACCGAGATTTTGTGCCAGGGACACACAAACCCGAAATTAAAATAAGCTGGGGAAGTAAAACAGACGAATCAAGGCTCTGGCGTGTAATGATGTAAAGGTGTGTTACACTTACCTGTCCAGAAGTCTGTGCTTCACGTGCTGGACGAGGAAGCCAGAGGCCCGGGGCGCAGTACTCACACGTGTGGTGGTGCACGCAGGCTGGGGTGCACTGAGCAGTCCTGGAGTGGAGTGTGCAGTCCTGAATGAAGTGCGTGGCCCTGGGGTGGAGTGTGCAGTCCTGTGATGAAATGCGTGGCCCTGGGGTGGAGTGTGCAGTCCTGTGATGAAATGCGTGGCCCTGGGGTGGAGTGTGCAGTCCTGAATGAAGTGCGTGGCCCTGGGGTGGAGTGTGCAGTCCTGTGATGAAATGCGTGGCCCTGGGGTGGAGTGTGCAGTCCTGAATAAAGTACGTCGTTCTAGACTGAGTCCGCTGCCCTGCACAGTCCTGTGGTGAAATGCGTGGCCCTGGGGTGGAGTTTGCAGTCCTGAATGAAGTGCGTGGCCCTGGGGTGGAGTGTGCAGTCCTGTGATGAAATGTGTGGCCCTGGGGTGGAGTGTGCAGTCCTGTGATGAAATGCGTGGCCCTGGGGTGGAGTGTGCAGTCCTGAATGAAGTGCGTGGCCCTGGGGTGGAGTGTGCAGTCCTGTGATGAAATGTGTGGCCCTGGGGTGGAGTGTGCAGTCCTGAATGAAGTGCGTGGCCCTGGGGTGGAGTGTGCAGTCCTGTGATGAAATGTGTGCCCCTGGGGTGGAGTGTGCAGTCCTGTGATGAAATGTGTGCCCCTGGGGTGGAGTGTGCAGTCCTGTGATGAAATGTGTGGCCCTGGGGTGGAGTGTGCAGTCCTGTGATGAAATGCGTGGCCAAGGGGTGGAGTGTGCAGTCCTGAATGAAGTGAGTAGCCCTGGGGTGGGGTGTGCAGTCCTGTGATGAAATGTGTGCCCCTGGGGTGGAGTGTGCAGTCCTGAATGAAGTGCGTGGCCCTGGGGTGGAGTGTGCAGTCCTGTGATGAAATGCGTGGCCCTGGGGTGGAGTGTGCAGTCCTGAATGAAGTGCGTGCTTCTAGACTGAGTCCGCTGCCCTGCACAGTCCTGTGGTGAAATGCGTGGTCCTGGGGGTGGGTGTCCAGTGCTGAGGGAAAATGTATCGTTTTAAAGCAAAGTGAGCTGCTCTTGTGTGAAAAGCACAGCCCTATGATGAAATGCGTGCTTGTGGGCTCAGTTCACACTAGTGGGATGAAACGCAAAGTCCGGGGCCGAGATGAAATGTCTTTCAATGGAGTGCGCAGACCTGGTTGAAGTGCGCAGCCAGGGCCTTTGGCCTTCGGTGGAGTGCGCAGACCTGGTTGAAGTGCGCAGCCAGGGCCTTTGGCCTTCGGTGGAGTGCGCAGGCCTGGTTGAAGTGCGCAGCCAGGGCCTTTGCCCTTCGGTGGAGTGCGCAGACCTGGTTGAAGTGCGCAGCCAGGGCCTTTGCCTTCGGTGGAATGCGCAGACCTGGTTGAAGTGCGCAGCCAGGGCCTTTGCCTTCGGTGGAGTGCGCAGACCTGGTTGAAGTGCGCAGCCAGGGCCTTTGCCCTTCGGTGGAGTGCGCAGACCTGGTTGAAGTGCGCAGCCAGGGCCTTTGCCCTTCGGTGGAGTGCGCAGTCCTTGCGTTCGATGCGCAAACCTGGATGCGGTTCGCAGGCTTGGCCCGAAGTGTGATGTCCTGCGGGAAGTGCAAGTCTTGGGGCAAATTACGCAGCACTTGGCTTAAGTGATCAGTGCTGGGATGGAGTACAAGGCCTAGAGTGAAGTGCGCAATCCTGGAGTGCAGTGCGCAGTCGTGGACTGAAGTGTGCTGTCAAGGAGTGAAGTGTCAGCCCTCAGCTGACGTGCTTAGCCCTGTTAGAGTGCATGATTTCGGCTGAAGTGCACGATTTTGTAAAGTGCAAGTTCTGGGACGAAGTGCACAGTCCTGGGCTTAAGTGCAGAGTCCTGGCGCGGACAGCAAGTCTCATGGGCTGCAGTGCCCAGTCCTGGCGCGGACAGCAAGTCTCATGGGCTGCAGTGCCCAGTCCTGGCGCGGAGAGCAGGTCCTCATGTGCTGGAGGGCGCAGTCCTGGCGTGGACTGGAGGTCCTGGTGCGTAATCCTGGCGTGGACTGGAGGTCCTGGTGCGTACTCCTGGCGTGGACAGCAGGTCCTCTTGGGCTGGAGTGCGCAGTCCTGGCGCGGACAGAAGGTCCTCTGAAGTGCACAGTCCTGGCGTGGACAGCAGGTTTTCTTCGGCTGAAGTGCACAGTCCTGGCGTGGAGAGCAGGTCCTGGTGCGCACTCCTGGCGTGGACAGCAGGCCCTCCTGTGTTGAAGTGCACACTCCTGGCGTGGACAGCAGGCCCTGGGCTGAAGTGCGCAATCCTGGCGAGGACAGCAAGTCCTGGTGCGCACTCCTGGCGTGGACAGCAGGCCCCCCTGTGTTGAAGTGCACAGTCCTGGCGTGGACAGCAGGCCTTCGTGGGCCGAAGTGCGCAGTCCTGGCGTGGACAGCAAGTCCTGGTGCGCACTCCTGGCGTGGACAGCAGGTCCTCCTGTGCTGGAGGGCGCAGTCCTGGCGTGGACAGCAGGTCCTCCTGGGCTGGAGGGCGCAGTCCTGGCGTGGACTGGAGGTCCTGGTGCGCACTCCTGGCGCGGACAGCAGGTCCTGGTGCGCACTCCTGGCGTGGACAGCAGGTCCTCCTGGGCTGAAGTGCGCAGTCCTGGCGTGGAGAGCAGGTGCTCCTGTGCTGCAGTGCTCAGTCCTGGCGTGGAGAGCAAGTCCCCCTGTGCTGAAGTGCTCAGTCCTGGCGTGGATAGCAGGTCCTCCTGGGCTGGAGTGCGCAGTCCTGGCGTGGACTGGAGGTCCTCCTGTGCTGGAGTGCGCAGTCCTGGTGTGGACAGCAGGTCCTCCTGGGCTGGAGGGCGCAGTCCTGGCGTGGACTGGAGGTCCTGGTGCGCACTCCTGGCGCGGACAGCAGGTCCTCCTGGGCTGAAGTGTGCAGTCCTGGCGTGGACAGCAGGTCCTCCTGGGCTGGAGTGCGCAGTCCTGGCGTGGAGAGAAGGTCCTCCTGGGCTGGAGTGCTCAGTCCTGGCGTGGAGAGCAGGTCCCCCTGTGCTGAAGTGCTCAGTCCTGGCGTGGATAGCAGGTCCTCCTGGGCTGGAGTGCGCAGTCCTGGCGTGGACAGCAGGTCCTCCTGGGCTGGAGGGCGCAGTCCTGGCGTGGACTGGAGGCCCTGGTGCGCACTCCTGGCGCGGACAGCAGGTCCTCCTGGGCTGAAGTGCGCAGTCCTGGCGTGGAGAGCAGGTGCTCCTGTGCTGAAGTGCTCAGTCCTGGCGTGGAGAGCAGGCCTTCCTGGGCTGAAGTGCGCAGTCCTGGCGAGGACAGCAAGTCCTGGTGCGCACTCCTGGCGTGGATAGAAGGTGCCCTGAAGTGCACAGTCCTGGCGCGGACAGAAGGTCCTGGCGTGGACAGCAGGTCCTCCTGGGCTGGAGTGCGCAGTCCTGGCGTGGAGAGTAGGTCCTCCTGGGCTGGAGTGCGCAGTCCTGGCGTGGACAGCAGGTCCTCCTGGGCTGAAGTGCGCAGTCCTGGCGTGGGCAGCAGGTCCTCGTGGGCTGGAGTGCGCAGTCCTGGCGCGGAGAGGAGGTCCCCTGAAGTGCACAGTCCTGGCGCGGACAGCAGGTCCTGGTGCGCAGTCCTGGCGTGGACAGCAGGTCCTCCTGGGCTGGAGTGCGCAGTCCTGGCGCGGAGAGGAGGTCCCCTGAAGTGCAGAGTCCTGGCGCGGACAGCAGGTCCTGGTGCGCAGTCCTGGCGTGGACAGCAGGTCCTCCTGGGCTGGAGTGCGCAGTCCTGGCGTGGACAGCAGGTCCTCCTGGGCTGAAGTGCGCAGTCCTGGCGTGGGCAGCAGGTCCTCCTGGGCTGGAGTGCGCAGTCCTGGCGTGGACAGCAGGTCCTCCTGGGCTGAAGTGCGCAGTCCTGGCGTGGGCAGCAGGTCCTCGTGGGCTGGAGTGCGCAGTCCTGGCGCGGAGAGGAGGTCCCCTGAAGTGCACAGTCCTGGCGCGGACAGCAGGTCCTGGTGCGCAGACCTGGCGTGGACAGCAGGTCCTCCTGGGCTGGAGTGCGCAGTCACTGCGTGAACTGTGCAGTTGGGTGGTGAAGTGCACAGTCTTTGCACGAAGTGTGGTGAAACACAATTCCCGACCTGAAGTGCGCAGTTGTGCGGGTGCATGTACCGCTGCGGGATAAAGTGCCGAGGCCTTGGCCGAAAGTGAGCAATTCTTGGCTGAAACGGGCAGCCGTGGAGTGCGCAGTCACGGGGTGGAGTGTGCAATCCTTGGCCGAGGGTGGGGTACACCTCCAGGGGGTTGTGAGCCTACTGCTCCCCTCTGACGCGGTATCTTCGTCTCCGGCTGTGCCACTGCAAACACTTCTGTTTTTTAACCCACCGTTGATTTTTCAATCAGATTACTTGTGTCAAAATCTGGTGGCCAATGACGAGGCGCGGAGTCGGCGTTATTTGCTTATCAAAACTTCCCAGACTTGTGCAACTGAGCCCTTCACTCTGGTAACGGAACAGATGAGACCTGCTTGCTGCCTCCGGGCGCAACCTTGTGCAGGTCTGCACCAAAAGTGCCTAGAAGTGTGTGCGTGTGCATAAACATTCACTCATTTAGTGCCTTGTAAAGTGGCACTTCAGGGCGCTAGCTCACAAGGCAGGCAGGTGGGAGTCTGGCCCAGGGGTAGGGGGTTCTCCAGTAGGCATGGTCCGATCCCTCAGCGAGTGGGTGGGTGTTTGTCACATTCACATGGGCCAGTGTGCACCAACCAGTAGTGCTTCGAATCAGGCTTAACTGACAATCTGAAGCACTATAAAGAAACCGTGAGTTTCCATGTTTAGAGGCAGAAGTCCGACCTCCGCGACCCCTGCAGCGTCAGACCCCTCCTGTCAGACAGCGCGAGATCTCTCGCACCCAAGCCATGCCAGACACCCCCTGCACGAGCAGTTAGAAATCTGATATCTAAGCAGTGGCAGACCTCTCGTAACCTATCAGTGTCAGACCTCTCTCACCCTCAGAACTGTCAGACATCACCGACCCATGCAGTGCCAGACCTCCCCCGTCTAAAAAGGGTCAGTCCTCAGCCACCCAAGCCGGGTCAGATCCCTTCTTCTCAGAGTTAGACCTGTCCTATCCAACCACTGTCAGACCTCTACTTTCCAAGCAGTGTCAGACCTCATCTAATCAAGAAGGGTCAGAACTCTACTACACAAGCAAGGTCAGTCCTCTCCCACTCAAGCAGTGCCAGACCTATCTTATCCAAGCAGCGTCAGACCTCAACCACTAATCAGTCAGACCTGTCCTATCCAAGCTGTGTTAGACCCCCCCAAGAAATGTCCGACCTCTTCTACCCAAGCAGAGTCATACCTCCCCTATCGAAACAGAGACACTCCTAATCTAGCCATGCAGTGTCAGACTTCCCCTACCCAACCAGAGCCAGACGTCTCCTATCCAAGCAATGTCAGACCTCTTCAATCCAAGCAGTGTCAGACCTCTCCTAGTAAAAAAGCACCAGAACTGTCCTACACAAGCACGTTCAGTCCTCTCCCACCCATGCAGTGCCAGATCTCTCCTATCTAAGCAGTGTCAGACCTCTTCTGTCCAAGTAGCGTCAGACATCTACCACCCGTGCAGCGTCCGACCTCTGCCACCCATGCAGCGTCAGCCCCCCTCTAAGAAGTGTCCGATCTCTTCTACCCAAGCAGCGTTAGACCTCTTCTATCCAAGCGACGACAGACCTCTGTTATTCAAGCGGCGTCAGACCTCTCCTATCCAAGCAGTGTCAGACCTATTGTACATAACCAGAGTCAGACCTCTCCTACTGAAATAGACAGTCCTAACCTAGCCATGCTGTATCAGACTTCCCTTATACAAGCAGAGTCAGACCTCTCCTTTCCAAGCTGTGTCAGACCTCTCCGGCACATGCAGTCTCAGACCTGTCCTATCCAAGCAGTGTCAGACCTCTACCACAAATGCAGCGTCAAAACTGTCCTATCCATGCCTTGTCAACCCCCAAGAAGTGACCTTCCTCTTCTACCCAAGCGGTGTCAGACCTCTTCTGTCCAAGCGGTGTCAGACCTCTTCTGTCCAAGCAGTGTCAGATCTATTCTACCAAAACAGAGACACTCCTAACCTAGCCATGCAGTGTTAGACTTCCCCTACCCACGCAGACAGACCTCTCCGACCCATGCAATGTCAGACCTCTCCGACCCATACAGTGTCAGACCTCCCTCATCCAAAATGTGTCAGTCCTCCTCCACCCAAGCCGGGTCAGATCCCAGAATAAGACGTGTCCTACGCAACCACTGCCAGACCTCTACTTTCCAAGCAGTGACAGACCTCTTCTAAGTAAGAAGGATCAGAACTTTCCTAGACAAGCAAGGTCAGTCTTCTCCAGCCCACGCAGTGTCAGACGTCTCCTGTCCAAGCAGTGTCAGACCTCTTCTACCCAAGCAGCGTCTGACATCTACTACCAATGCAGCTTCAGACCTGTGCGCGCCAAGCCGTGTCAGCCCCCCACCCTAAAGAAGTGTCCGACCTTTTCTACCCAAGTGCTGTCAGACCTCTCCTATCCAAGCAGTGTCAGACCTATTCTGCCCAAGCAGTCAGACCTCTCCTACCGAAACAGAGACACTCCTAACCTAGCCATGCAGTGTCATACTTCCCCTATCCAAGCAGAGTCCGCCCTCTCTTATCCAAGCAGTGTCAGACCTCTCCGACCCATACAGTGTCAGACTTCCCCTATACAAGCAGAGTCCGACCTCTCCTAACCAAGCAGTGTCAGATCTTTCCTTTCCAAAAAGTGTCAGTCCTCCTCCACCCAAGCCGGGTCAGACCCCTTCTTCCCAGAGCCCGACCTGTCCTACCCAACCACTGTCAGACCTCTAGTTTCCAAGCAGTGTCAGGCCTCTTCTAGTCAAGAAGGGTCAGAACTCTCCTACATAAGCAAGGTCAGTCCTCTCCCACCCATGCATTGTCAGACATCTCTTATCCAAGCAATGTCAGACCTCTCCTCTCAAGCAGCGTCAGACCTCCACCACCAATGCAGCGCTAGACCTGTCCTATCCAAGCCGTGTTAGAACCCCCCAAAGAAGTGTCCGACCTCTTCTACCCAAGCAGAGTCAGACCTCCCCTATCGAAACAGACACCCCTAATCTAGCCATGCAGTGTCAGACTTCCCCTACCCATGCAGTCAGACCTTTTCTACCCAAGCAGTGTGAGATCTCTACCACCCAAGCAGCATCAGGCCTATTCTACCCAAGCAGAGTCAGATATCTCCTACCGAAACAGACACTCCTAACCTAGCCATGCAGTGACAGACGTCTCCTCCCCATGCAGTCAGACCTCTTCTACCCAAGCAGTGTGAGAACTCTACCACCCATGCAGCATCAGACCTATTCTACCCAAGCAGAGTCAGACATCTCCTACCGAAACACAGACACTCCTAACCTAGCCATACAGTGACAGACTTCTCCCACCCATGAGGTCAGACCTCTCCTACCCAAGCAGTGTGAGACCTCTCCCACCCATGCAGTCAGACCTCTCCCACCCATGAGGTCAGACCTCTCCTACCCAAGCAGTGTGAGACCTCTCCCACCCATGCAGTCAGACCTCTCCCACCCATGCAGTCAGACCTCTTCTACCCAAGCAGTGTGAGACCTCTCCCACCCATGCAGTCAGACCTCTCCCATCCATGCAGTCAGACCTCTTTTACCCAAGCTGTGTGAGAACTCTTCCACCCTCATCGACCTCAGGAAAAGCTCAAGACATGGCTGTTTGAGGAGTAGACACCTGCACACAATAATCCATCCTGAGTGTCTGGATACCCGTGGCGTGATAAGCGGTGCTGTGCAAATCCATTGATTGATTGATCTGACTGCTCCAGGGTCCTGCAGGAGAACTCATGGTGGTGGCGGAAGCATTATAGCATCTGGGGACCCCTCGGACCAAGCAGTGCCTGTTTCTCAATACCAAAGAGCAAATGTTGCGGATGTTAGCACAATGCATTATACAGTGCTCAGTACCTTCAAACACCATTGGACCGACCACAAATGTGTCCACTTTACCTTCACAAAGAACACTGCACACCACTATGCCCCCCGCCCCCTCGGCAGACACTGGGGCAAAGTTACAGAAGCACAGCTCACCAATGCTCTCAACCACTCCCCCCACACCAGATGCAGCAGATGCTAATGAAATTGCATGCAATCTGCACTGCTGGTTAGTGGAATCCGCCAACAGAGTAGCCCCCACAAGGAGACCAGCAGGGAACTGACAGCACAATACCTAAATGGTTTATGGCTGACCTACAAGAATCCAAACGCTCCTGCAGATGACTGGAACAGAAATGGAGGGACAGTAGATCAGCCGAAGACCGCACAGCCTACAAGAATGCAGTCACCACGCACCACCAGAACATCAGAGCCACCAAAAAAGCCGCCATTCAAGCACGCCTCAACACCAGCACTCACAACAGCAAAGAGCTCTTTGCCGTCGTCAAAGAGTTCATGAACCCTGAGACAGACACCTCATCTATCCCTCCCTGCCTCCGAAGGCCTCTGCAATGACCTCACCACCTTTTTCCATAAAATAATGCAGGACATTTACGAAGGCTTCAGGAACCAAAACCAGCCCGCACCACCCACAAACACCACCACGGCCCCAGCATCACACCAGATCCTGAACTCCTGGACCCCAGTCACCAAACAGGACTCCCAAAGACTCATGAACTCCAGCCACTCTAGAGCACGTTCGGATCCATGCCCTCATCATATCTTCAACCTGGTCAGCACCACCATAGCACCTGAGCTCTGACAAACCATCAACCGATCCTTCAAGACTGCCACCTTCCCAACAAACTAGAAGCACACCGAGATCAACCCACTGCTCAAGAAACCCACTGCTGACCTAGGGGAGCTGAAAAACTACAGATCCATCTCTCTGCTCCTGTTCCCAGCCAAAGTAATGGAAAACGCCGTCAACCAGCAACTCACCGAATTCCTCGAGACATACCAAATCCTAGACCCATCCCAATCCGGATTCAGAAGCAACCACAGCACCGAAACAGCACTCCTAGCAGCCACTGACAACATCCGCACCATACTAAACCACAGAGGCACGGCCACACTCATCCTCCTCTACCTCTTCGCTGCATTTGACACTGTCTCCCACTCCACCCTCTGCACCAGATTACATGACACTGGCATCCGAGATAAAGCAATGGATTGGATCAGGTCCTTCCTCACCGGAAGAACACTGAGTGTCAGACTACAGCGTTAACGTCAGAACCCAAAGACACAGACTGCAGAGTGCTCCAAGGATCATCACGTAGCCCGATGCTTTTCAACATCTACACGGCCCGCTAGCCAAGATCATCAAACAACACGGGCTAAACATTGTCTCCTACACCGACGATACCCAAATGATCCTCTTCCTGTCCAATAACCCTGCAAAGACCAAGAGAAATTTCCACAACGGGATGAGAGTAGTCACCTCCTGGAAGGAAGCCAGCTGCCTCAAACTCAATTTTTGTAATCAGCTCCACACCTTCTACTGGAATGACTCCTGGTGGCCCATTGCACTGGGAAACGCCCCCGCTCTCATAGACCATGCACGCAATCTAGGCATCATCCTGGAATCCTCTCTATCCATGACCCGCCAAGTCAACACCATCTCATCGTCATGGCTTCACACCCTCCGACTCCTTCGAAAGATTTTCAACTGGATCCCCTCCGACATGAGGAAGACAGTCACCCACGCACTCACTAGCAAACTGGACTACGGCAATGCACTCTATGCCGGCATCACCAAGAAACTACAATTAAGACTACAAAGAATCCAGAATGCAGCAGCCAGACTCATCCTGGACATCCCCCAACACAGCCACATCTCCTCCCACCTCACAGACCTACACTGGCTTCCAGTCAACAAGCGCATCACATACAAACTCCTGATCCACACCTATAAGGCACTGCACAACATCTGACCGGCATACCTCAACCACCACCTCGCCTTCTACGTACCCAACAGACATCTCCGTTCTTCCCAGCTCACCCTTGCAGCCATTCCCAAGACCCAGAAAAGCACAGCAGGAGGAAGATCCTTCTCCTACCTAGCAGCCCGGACATGGAACGTGCTACCTCTCAAGCTCAGGCAGACCGCATCACTGAAACAGTTCAGGAAGGAACTCAAGACTTGGCTCTTTGATTGAACAGCACGCCCACAAACAGCACCTTGAGAACCTGTGGGTGATTTGCTGCGCTTTAGAAATCACTGATTGATTGAGTTCACCATTTCCAGGAGCTGTAAACAGTGAATGTAGTTACTACAGGAATACCATTGAACTGGGTAAGAGTAGCACCTGTGATTATAGTGCTTTTAGTCTTTCGTGAAAAAGCACTATAAAAACAATTAGTTTTTATTTATATTGTTTTTTTAAAAATTATTATGGCAGGGCCCAGCAAGTCTCATCTACTGCCAGTCTTTTCAGATATTGTCCTCCCTGGTTCATGGGTACCATGGCAGAGTTTACTGGGCTCCAACTGTGACAGAGTTATTTACCAGAGGTACCCGGGGCCACAGTAAGACTGCACCATGAACTGGGGGCCAGAGACTCCCTGTTAGCACTTGACTCTCAGTCTGAGACGTTTCAAGGCGTTGGCAAAGGTGGCTCTGGCCCAGGGACCCATCTTACCTTGATCACCTTTAATAATTATCAAATAGATTGTTTTAAATACCGTTTTGATGCAATATCCTTTTAAAAAGATCTGGTAGATCAAAACAGGACCTCACATATGAGAAATTGGAGGGCATCACAGAGATTATTTGCAGCAATATTAGTGAGCTGCTGCTGTGTTACAATATTGAAAACACACGTCACTATCTCTGAATATTAGATGAAAACACATGTAGGGCCAGATATCTGATCCAACAAACTGGTGCAGCCCCACATTGCCCCAGTTTTGAAATGCAGGGGATGTGCCATATTTGCAAGAATGCAATGCACTCCTGCGTTTCCCCCTGCGCCAGTGCTAAATTTAGCTGCCTAGTGCCAACGAAGGCATCCTTGCACCAAAGTGCAAGGGTGTCTGCATTGAGAGGATTGATTGTTTAGGTGCAGGAAGGTGTCCCTTCCTGCACATAAACAATCTACAATGGTGATTTGGCACTTCTATGTGTGCTGCATAATGCAGCACACATAGAAGTACCAAACATCATTTTTGAATGATTGTTTATGTGCAGGAAGGGACACCTTCCTACACATAAACAGTCATTCATGGCCTTTTGCTCCTTCTGTGTGTGCTGCAGAATGCAGCACACATAGAAAAAGCAAAAACGAGGAGAAATGAAAGCAGTTCTCCTCGTTCCACCATGCTAACCCCACCCCTAGGTTGGTGTTTGGTTTTGGCGCTGCCACCGATTTACAAATTCTTCTAAATCTGGGGCAGTGTCAAAAGCAAAGGGTGTTGCAATGGAACGCCAACAGCAACACCCACTGCAGGCCCCTCTGACGCAGAAAACTGCATCAGGAAACATATTTACAAGGCGGCGTTAAGACACAAAAAGTGGCTACGCAGCCGCCTTGTAAATATGCGTAATGCACACCACCATCGGAACGTCACACAAAGTGACGCTCCAGTGGCTCTATGGAGCTTGTAAATATGCCCTTTAGAACTTAAACCAGTGTGCTCCTGCACTGTCAGTGACCTGGCCAAAGAGGGCTTAAAGCTGAAACTGGATCATAAATTCAAAGCCTTTCCCAAAGGGGCCCATAAATAGGTTGGCCCAGGACCCCCAAAATCCTTAAGATGCCCCTGCTCTCAGGGTTGCGGGGCGGAGCTGTCCAAGGTGTAATCGACAATGTGATGTAAGTTTAAACACAACATGCGGTAGGACCAGTGATGTTTCTGCTTAGGTCAGGGGCTACAAAAATAAATCTCAGGTTCTTGCAGCCAGTACCGCAGGCTGCCTAGTCTTGGACTCACCTCATACCTCTTACTTCAGGCACCCTACACTTCCCACCTCTTCATCTCACCTTCGCAGGTTCCTTTTTAGGTCGAGCATAGCCGCGCGAAAGCGCTGCTTTTCTGACTTGTTGTTATCTGTATGTGGGCTTCAATCACACCCATCTCACGCCCGTCACTTTCATTCGTCCCTTGGCCTGCCTTTCAAAATACACACACTACATTTGTCAATACTTCCCGTTTGTCCCGCCTTCAGGCTTCGTTGTTACTGACCTGAAGAACGACCCTGTTACATGGATGATTGCACGATCGGTCATATAGCTTCTTCTGGCGCACTATTTGTTTTTCCTTTGAATGGCCGCTTCGTGCTCCATGACCGTATGGTGTTTCTTCGCTGTTTGGGGCATGTCGCTATGGCGTACTTCATACTGCGTGGCCGTAAGTTGTCTCTTCATTGTTGGGGGCATGCAGCTATCGCACCGGTTCACGCTGGTGGGCGTATGGTGTTTCTTAATTTTTTTGGGCATGCTGATATCCCGCCAGTTCGCACTCGTGGCCTTATGGTGTTTTTTCATTGTTTGGGGCATGCCTCTCTCACGCCGCTTTGCGCTGGTGGCCGTGTGGTGTTTCTTCATTGTTTTGGGCATGCCGCTATCACGCACTACCTTCCTTGTTTTGGGCATGTAACCATATTCTTACTGTTTACATTTCACATGCTTTACTTAACCTTGCATTCAGTGAGTGCTCGCCTTTTTTTTCAAAGATGTTACTTATTTCACACCAGCATATTACTCTTGTCTCCCCTCCCTCATAACCGATTTACCACTTTCTAGTTCTCCAGCACTGCAAGGTCATACAAATGGCAATAGTGCTATGCAAATTTCTGACCTCCACTGCATAAAATAAACAATGCTATTTTAAACACCAATACCTCTAACTTTCACAAATGCAAGACCTAATGCATTGCAAATGCTTGTTTTATGCATGCATTCTCCCGTTCACGGTGTTTCCTTTCTCCATCACCTTCCTTCACCCTCTTCTGTCTGTCACTCTGGCTCAAAGTCTAAAGATGGTGAACAATAAATGACGGTCAATAAAATAAGTGCCAGTACCCTTCACCTGCAAACACCGGCACAAATTAAGCTCTTTAACACCACTTAATAATTGGTCACCGGGAAGTGCTTTACTGTACAAAAGGATAATACTTTGGTAACTAAAACATGGATTGGTAACGAAAACTAGCGGTCAGTAGCACATTTCTGGCCAAAGATTTAATCCAAATCTAACAATGTGCTTAGACGCGGCAGCACAAGACTTCATATTGCTTCACTTCAAAGGGAAAAATGCATCGGTGTGTTTGCACTGCTGAATGTTAATGGGTTTCAATGCACCTACAATTGAAATGTGCCGGACGAGGGTCTGCCCTTCAGCCCCCTCCATTTACGACCTCACCTCCAGGAGCAGACATAGTCAGAGGACAGCTCCAACAGGTCCTCACAGGGTTTCAATGCGCCTTCCATGGCACTCAGCTTCACAAAGGAACTGAAGACATGGCTTTTCTAATAACCACCTCACTCGTATACGCTACTCTTTCCCCCCCCCCTGCGCCTTGAGACACTACTCAACCAATGCCAAGAGGCCCCCATTTTGAAAAGCCCTGCGTCAAGCGCTACCTTTTTGATGCAGTGAAGGTGCAGAACGAGTTTTGCGTGGCTTCTAAGGTGTGAACGCCTACCTTGCATACTTTATACCTGGTGCAAGTATAATGTGGTGCAAGGCTTTACAAACTGGTGCAATGGTCCCATAGCGCCAGTTTGTAAAGGTGGCGCAGTGTGAGGGCTGCTTTACGCCACTGCTGCATCAAAAAAATGACACTACGGTGGGGCAAGGGCCGTGTAAATAAGCCCCTTAGTCAAAGGACAGCTCCTACAGTTCCCCAGAGGGTTTCAATGCGGCTGCCATGAAACCCTGCCAGACACTAGGGCCTGCCCTTTGACCTGTCGCTTGGGGACCTCATCTCTTGGAGCAGATACAGACCAAGGACAGTTCACACAGGTCCTCTCAGTCAGCTTCGCTCTGTACTTCACTGGCAGGGTGGTCCGCCTCATGAAAGATGAGGTCCAGCATATTATGGACACCCAGGCAGATCCCCTTCTCAGAGGTCACCCACAGCATCGGCCCTTCTGGATCTCAGGCCCAGACCTAGTCCCTATGCAGATGGCTCTGGCAACCAGCAGGTTTACTGCCCTGGTTCGCAGACCTTGGCAGCTTCAGTGGTAGGTCGCTGGTCCTATTCAGATGATGAAAGATCGTGGAAAGCAGGACTGATGGAAGAGGCCAGAACATATGGCCTATCCTGACCAATTGGAACATCTGCAACCTTGGAATCTTGGAGGCTCCTCCAATCCCAGAGGGCGTGAGCAGAGCTTGCAGGAGATTGGTTGAACTGTACTTTCTCTTGGACCAGATTGGAGTAGTCCAGACAGAATGTGCATCAGGCCCAGACCTGGGGACAGACTCCTTATTTGAAGATTGGGATGTGCTGGTAGCACTCTAGCAGAAGCACTGTGGCTTCTTTAAAAACATTAAATAGGCTACCTTCCCCACCCACAGGAGCAACTGTCTTGGATAAGACAGGAAAGAAATGCAGGTGTGCAGGGGCCTCTTAAATATTTTGGGGGCCCCGGGCCAAGAGTATTTTGAAGGCCCCTGTTCGGCACAGCTTTGAATTTATGATCAACTGTCAGGTCCTTCATGTCCTCTTTGGCCGGGTCACTGGCAGTGCAGAGGCACACTGGTCCAAATTCTAGGTAGTTACATCAAATATTCAGGGACTGTGATGTGTTTTTTCAATATTGTAACACAGCAGCAGCTCACTAATATTACTGCAAATAATGTCACACACCCCATTTCTCCCAACTTTTTTATGGATGTTGCATGAAACATAAACACATTTGTCTACAAAATGTAATAGACTCTCACACATTACCCACATTAAAAATAAATTAAAGGAAGATGTTAATTACAACATTCTATTTGAGAATTATTCAAGGTAATCAGGGCAAACCTCTGCAGAACCGAGCTGGATCTATCAGGGGGCCCTTGAAAGGCCGGGGACCCGGACCAGAGACCACTTTGCCCATGCCTTAAAACATCTCTGTAAGTGTGTTCCATTCCAGGTTTGTAACGGACAAAGCCAGCTGCCATTTTGAACACAAACACAGAACTGTGAAGTCCAATGGACAGCACCATACACTCAGCCAGATGCCCTCAAAAGCCCTGACAAACACAGTCATACACATACATCTCACAGGTATTCTTGGGGGAAAGGAACCTGGTTAGGAGAGATTGAACAGGCTTTTCGATCAGGGGAAGCTGTAGCTAATCGCCCACAGAATTGTAGGTAAGAAGGCCTGTCCCCAAGGACGTCATTTTGGGGGTCGACCCCTGGCTTACCCGTGTGACCTCTGGCATTGCCTATGTGACCCCTGACCTCAGAGGTGGCAAAATGCGTGCCTGGAACACAGGGGTAGCTCCTAATGGACGTCAGTTGGAGCTTCATGTTCTTGGTTTTCTGTCAAATATTTTATTACACAAATAGTGAATATTATTGGACACTATTAGTGTAATAAAACATGGAGTATAATTAGGTGGAATATGACCCTCTCTGGCAGCTGAGGTAAGTAATAATGCTTTCATATGTATGTTGTATGTGTGCTTGTGGGAGAGAGAGTGCTAATGTGTGTGTATTTGTGAGAACATGTGTGTGAGTCAAAGTGAAGGTCAAAGGGTGCGTGATGTCACTTCCACTACCCTTGGCATGTTGGTGAATTGACGCCCATGCCTGTCTCCTTGCTAGAATTATGCTGCCAACATGGTCAGTCTCATAGCCCTAACAGAGAGGATTGCAGACCCTCTCCCAAAGAGAGGTGCGCATTGTGTCTAACTCTGCATTCTCTTACAAAGTGAAACAGGAGCGCTCTTAGTGGGCTCCAATGATTGGTAAGTTCACTGGAGGTAAAATAACACTCACACTGCAAGAAGGTACAAGAAGCAAGGAAGCTTTCCAGACCCATGCAGGGGGCTTTCTCTCTCAACACTGTAATACAGGAAATTGCTTCATTGTCGTTGCATTTACTTAGCACTTTACTGCCGCTAACAGGTCCCAAACTCTAAAGGAACAATGGCCTCTGATTTAAACAAGATGAATGTAATAATCATAGAGTTGCAATGAAATCTATGAAAACAGGTGAATGAATTGTTTCAAAATGGTATTTGCATTTATTAAATAGACAAATAACGTGGGAAACTAAAAGCATTAAAAGCAACCATCCTCAGACAAGTTCATAGTGACATGACAGAAATACAGAATAAGTCACATACATGCGTTGCCCATGCTCATACACAGTACAGTGAGTCAGGGAATTTTAGGTCCGGAAGCACTGCTACACCATCTCTAGAAGTCCTCAAGTTGCATGCTTGCATGGATGACACAAGGGTTGGGTGGTGGAGCCTTTGTGCAGTGGAGACGTTGATCAGAGGCTCTGGTGATGTTTTCCATTTATATTTCTGGGGTTGTAGAAGTGTTATTTGGTGCTTAGTTGCAGGGGTGGCTCCTCCGCTAAGGCGGAGGAGCATCGCCCCACTGGATTGTGGGGAAAGGAAAAATAAAATGATAACGCTATGTTATTATCATTTTATTTTTTCAGGGAGAAGGGGCAGGGCTGGAGGGATGGCTGGAGGAGTGGTATGCGTACTATAAAGTGCGTATGTCTGTTTGGCCGACCGTGTTGGGCTGGCCAAACAGGCATGCGCACTTTGCATGTGCTCTACCCGGCTGTATTTCACAGCCCAGTGGAGAACATGCCCAGGCACCCACTCTGAGTGGCAAAGCAAGCTGCTCAGACCAATCACGACGCTGCTGTTGCTGGTGACAGCAGCGTCATGATTGGCTGGGAGCCTGTGCAGCCGGGAAGAGGAAGAGAACGGAGGGGAGACGAACGTGTCCTACCCACGCATAACCATTTTTCCCCCCTTTGTTGTAGTTGTGACGAGAGTCATGCGGAAAAGGAGAGCAGTGTACAAGGCTAGGTGGTTGTGGAGGTTTCTGAGAGTGGAGTATGTTGAAATGTTTTGCAGTCTTTGCTCAGAAAGTTTTTCATCTTATTCAGGATTTGGTGTAGGGTGGGATTTTAACTCTGAAGGTGCATCTCTGAAGGAACACTTTCTGGAGGGTGTTATCTATGTAGTTCCCTGTGGAGGAAGGGGAGTCCTTTCCCAAGCAATGCATGAAGGACAACGCAGAGGGCTTTCATAAGACTCATCTTGCACTGAGAGCTGGTACAGGATGGTGTAGAAAATCTGCCTTTTCTGCCTGATCACCCTGGAGGTTTTGCCTTTTACTGAGCCCCATATGTTTGCCGGCTCCAGAACTCGGTGCACCTTACCGTTGCTAAGTAGTGGTAACGTGCTTCTGCTCCTCTTTTCAAAATGGCAAAACTGGGATACTCCTAATTGGTATATTTAACTTACATATAGTACATGGTACACTATGTACCCAAGGCCTGTAGGTTAAGTCTCACTCATGCATTGCAGCACCCATTGTGCCATCCGCTACAGTGACAGTGCACACACGACTGCGGGTATACCATCTGTAGCCTGGCTGTTGCGGATTAAACAACTTATTACAACTTTCATAATAACCCCTTTTGACATGCCTCAATCTTCCTATAAATATTGACAGGTCACCCCTAAGTAGGCCTTATTGGCCATAAGGCAGGGTGCATGCTATTTAAAAGTAAGACATATAGGCCCTCATTCTGACCTTGGCGGTCGGCGGAGAGGCGGCGGTCGGACCGCGAACAGACCGGCGGTATTAAAAATGGCATTCTGACCACGGCGGTCACCGCCGCGACCGACCGCCACTTCCCCACTCCGACAGCCACGGCGGTCATGACCGACGGGCTGGAGTCTGCGCACTCCGGTCCGGCGGTCGACCCAAGACCGCCAACGGTATCATGACCCTGCTTACCGCCGCGGTTTCTGGCGTTCGGGAACCGCCATGCGAACCATGGCGGTAGGCACTATCGGGGCCAGGGAATACCTTCCCTGGCACTGATAGGGGTCTCCCCCACCCCCCACTGCCCCCCCGAGTCCTCCCCCCACACCCTCCACCCCCCTGCCACCCCCCAGAGGTGGTACGAACCCCCTCCCCACCCCCACCCCGACATGCACATACACGCACCCCGACATGCACACACCCCCAACATGCACATATACACACCCCCTACACACACACATACACAACGGGGACACATACCCGCACACATACATGCCGACATGCGCACCCGCCGAACTACACACATTGCCCATAGGCACTGCAGCACTCCCCGCCCGCATGCACGCACTCACACACCCCCTCTACACACTCACACGCACACCCCCATGCACGCACACATCACACAACACCCCCCCACCCCCTCCCCTCACGGACGATCAACTTACCTTGTGCGTTGGTCTTCCGGGAGGCGACGGGAGCCATAGGGACGTGACCGCCAACAGAAGACCGCCAACAGAAGACCGCCACACAGAAATGTGGGTCGTAATTCTGGGGGCGGTGTTCTGCTGGCGTGGCGGTGGAGGTTGACCAGTCTCCACTTTCCCGCCGACCGCCAGTGTGGCTGCTGGCGGGATTCCGGCGGAACGCTCCCAGCGGTCGGAATACGCGCAGCGGCATACCGCCGCGGTCGGCGGTCTTTACCGTGGCGGTAACTCGGCGGTCTTGCGAAAAGACCGCCAAGGTCAGAATGAGGGCCATACAAGTTTAATGTTACACATGTTCCTATAGTGAAAAGGCCTCAAAAGGTCTTTTCACTGTAGCAAGGCTGGGTGTTCCATAGGCAAAAACCAGGATACAATATTAGATACTACTACTGTATCTCAGGAACGGGACTAACCAGAACAATAGTTAAACAACTATTTTTAATGGTCATTAAAAATCCAATTCAATGGTGAAGTCAGATTTGTATTAAATATTAAGGAAAACGTATCTTTTAGAAAGTTTCCTTTTCCCCTGCCTCAAGTTCCAAGAGACTAACCTGCATTTTGATCTCCCACTTCTGCCAGCCAGTAAATACAATTTGAGTTGGTGTGAATGGATGTGAAATATTTCCCAGGAGCAAAAGATAGGCAGACCTGAATGGGAAACATGACCCCTCTGAACCCGACAGAATATGCAGGTGGGGCTGTGAGCAGCCATTTAGACATTGGCGTGTCAAATCCTCCTTGATTGTAAAATCCTGCTTGACAGGTCTGCTGGGGTTTTCCATATAACTCTGTAAAGAGGCCTCCCTGGTCACAGACAAATGTTAGCTAACATCTGGGCATGGCATTCCTTTGTCCTCCCAGCCAGACAGGCTCCAATCACAGTAGGCCTTTTTTTGACAATATAGGCCCTCATTCTGATTCTGGCGGGCGGCGGAGGCCGCCCGCCAGAATTCCGCCATCCAAAATACCGCGCCGCGGTCAAAAGACCGCGGCGGGTATTTCAAGTTTTCCCCTGGGCTGGCGGGCGGCCGCCAAAAGGCCGCCCGCCAGCCCAGGGGAAAACGACCTTCCCACGAGGATGCCGGCTCGTAATCGAGCCGGCGGAGTGGGAAGGTGCGACGGGTGCATTTGCACCCGTCGCGTATTTCACTGTCTGCCAAGCAGACAGTGAAATACTTGTAGGGGCCCTCTTACGGGGGCCCCTGCAGTGCCCATGCCATTGGCATGGGCACTGCAGGGGCCCCCAGGGGCCCCGAGACTCCCCCTCCCGCCATCCGGTTCCCGGCGGGAGAACCGCCAGGAACTGGATGGCGGGAGGGGGAGTCGGAATCCCCAAGCCGGCGCAGCAAGCTGCGCCGGCTTGGAGGATTCCTGGGGGCAGCGGAAAACCGGCGGGAGACCGCCGGTTTCCCTTTACTGACCGCGGCTAAGCCGCCGCGGTCAGAATGCCCCGCGGGGCACCGCCGGCCTGTCGGCGGTGCCACCGCGTCCCGCGGCCCTGGCGGTTCTATACCGCCAGGGTCGTAATGAGGGCCATAGTGTCAAAGCCGACTTGCAGGTCTGCCGGATTTACATATAACACTTGGAGTGTACTTTAAAGGAACAAAACTGGATGCTAAAACAATTCTTGTGTATTGAATGTCTAGTTATTGAAAACTCAGCTTTATTCTTCCAGCCTTCTGTCTCTGAGGTCGTTGTGGGTATAGGACCTGCCTCAAACTAGATTTTCGTGTTAGATGTGAAAAAGTCACTAGGACATACAAATACACATTCAGCCCTCAGAGCCCAAGTTTATTGTGACTGAAGACTTTTGTCATCTTGAAAATGCCCAAAGTGGGTGGCGTTTGCTCTAGAAACCTTTAGCCCATTGGTTAGGGTGTGGCCAGATGTCTTTCCCACCTATTAGCTTCTGCCGGGCATAAAAGTGGCATCCTCAGGCACCCACTTCAGAACACTCCTAGACCTGTGGAAGATTAGAAAAGGACTGAAGCTGCTGTCTGAGAACTGAGAAGAGCCTAAAAGACTGGACCTGTTCTTTCTTTTCGACCAAGGACAAAGAAGTGGACTCCATGGGTAATAAGGGTGACCTCTAGTTAAAGCTACATAGACAAAAACACACTACCAAAGGATTCCCCCTGCAACTGCTCAGCTGACCAATGGCAACTGGACCTGGACTGGACCTTGCTGTTGGCTTCTGTCTGACACCTAGTGAGTCCTTCAAAGCGCCCCCTGCGGTCCTAGGGGGTTTCAGAAGTTTTCTCTGTGGTAGATTGGAATGTAAAGGACTAAGTCAGAAGGTTAAATCTTTCGTTCAAGACAAACCTGGCTGGTGTATCCGACACACGCTCCATCGCGGTCAGTGTCAAATTGCACGTAGATCCTTTTCTACAACGATCATTGACTATCAATGCCACTTTGTGCTTCTTGTTGCTATTTCTACTCTAAACTTTTTTTTTTAATGTATCTCCTGTACCATGTTTTGGACTTTTGTCATTTTTTAGTTATTTTGTTCACTAAATTTTACTCTATTTGGCTAATTCATGTTTTTCTTTATTGTTTTCCATTTTTACTTTATCACTTATAGCACAGCATACACTCTGTACACATTGACACCGCAATAGCTACCAGGGTGTTGAGCTCAGATTAATTTAGTGATTTTAGTGATCCACTTTGACAAGGATTGTGTTTACTACCTGAGGTGGAAATCTTCCAATCGCAACTAATACCCCAGTTCCTTAGAGATGGGTACCGTTGGGCTGCTGTGGTCCAGTAGGTCCACGTGAAGGAGAAGTCTGGCTGCAGCGTACAACTCCTTTACCTGAGCACTTCCCCCAATCTTCATGCCACTTTTTTCACAGCACGTTGCTGTACTTGGTTTTGGAATTTTATTTATGGATGGATTACTATGTATTAAAAACATTGTTTTCATTTTCGTATGTTGTTTGGTATTTTGTGTTGCCTTTTTTTACCTAGGGAGCACTGTTGTTTCATAATAATAATTAACTCATGTCCTTTGGATACTTAGGGTCTGTCATGTTTGCCACAGCCGCCCCCTAATCATATACATTTTCTCCTCCCTTCTATCGCAGAGATGACTCCTGGCAGAGATCCCCCATTTCTTACCTCCTAACAGAGATCTCCCAGGCAGAGATTTTTCACCTCCTGGCACAGGTGCCCAGGCAGAGAGCTCCCTCGCCCACCTCCTGGCAGACATTCCTCTTCGTAGAAAGCCCTCATCCCCCCCTCCTCAGAGAGGGGCGCCGGGTAGAGAGCACACATTTCCCACCTCCTGGCAGACAGCCCTCTTCTCAACAGCTGGCATACAGCCCTCCTCTCAACACCTGGCTGTCTCCCTTTGTCCCCAGGTCTGTCATGTTTGGCAGAATGGCACCTTAATCAGGGAACTTTTCTCTCCCATTGCCTGGCAGAGATTCCCCTTGATACAGGACCACAGCCTTCCACCCCATAGTAAGTGTGCCCCAGGCAAAGAGCTTCACCCACCCTCTGGCAGAGACGCCCCTAGCAGAGAGCCCCCCCCCCCCCCCCATCCCCTGGCAGAGGTGTCCTGGTCTGCAGAGGTGCACTAATCACTCATCAGAGCGCCTTTCTCTGGCAGAGATGCTGTTATTTCCCACCTCCTGGCAGAGGTGCCCTGCTCTGCATAGGGAGCTGTCTTCCTTTGTCCACAGAGATGTCATGTTTGGCAGAGGTGCCCTGCTCTGCATTGGGAGTTGTCTTCCTTTGTCCACAGAGATGTCATGTTTGGCAGAGGTGCCCCCTAACCAATGACCTTTTCTCTCACATTGTCTCACATTGTCTGGCAGAGATGCCTCTCGGCAGAAAGCCCCCATTTCCCCATCCTGACAGAAGTCCCCCAGGAAGAGAGTCCTCTCTCTCACCATCTGGGAGAGATACCCAAGGAAGAGAGCCTCCTCTCCTACCTACTGACAGAGATACCCTAGGCACAAACCCCCTTCTCCCATCACCAAGAAGCTGTATCCCACCAAGAATCTGGATCCCATCTCCTGGCAGAGGTAGCCCAGGTAGAGACCCCCCTCCCATCTCCTGGCAACAGCCAGAGAGCACATATTTCCCATCCCCTGGCAGACAGCCCTCCTCTCGCCCCCTGCTCTTCATAGAGAGCTGTATTCCTTTGTCCCCAGGTCTGTCATGTTTGGCGTAGGTGCCCCCTAAACAAAAACCTTTGCTATCACATTGTCTGGCAGAGATGCCTCTCGGCAGAAAGCCCCAATTTGCCCCTCCTGACAGAGGTAACCCAGGCAGAGAGCACCCCCTACTACTGCCTGGCAGAGGTAGCCTAGGCAGAGAGCCCCTTCTCCCACCTCGTGGCAGAGGTACCCAGGCAGAGAGCTCATTCTCCTACCTGGCAGAGGTACCCCAGGCAGAGATCCCCCCTCTCCCACCTGGCAGAGGTACCCAGGCAGAGACCTCTCTCCCACCATCTGACTGTGATGCCCCAAGCAGAGACCCCCTCCCACCTCCTTGCAGAGGTGCCTCAGTCTGAGAACCCCTTCCCTGTCTCCTGGCAGAGGTGCCCCGGGCAGAGAGCCCTGTCTCCCTCCTCCTGGCTTATGTGCCCCAGGTAGAGAGCCCCCTCTCTCACCCGGCAGAAGTACCCCACGCAGAGACCCTCTCCCACATCCTAGCAGAGGTACCCCAGGCATAGACACCCCGCTCCCACCTGGCAGAGTTACCTCAGGGAGGGTTCTCCCTGTCCGAGCTGGCAGAGGTACCCCAGAGAGAGACCCCCTTTGACTTCCTGGCTGAGGTGCCCCAGGTAGAGAGTCCCCGGCACAGGTACTCCAGGCAGAGACCCCCTCTCTCGGCTCCTAGGCTTCTGGCAGAGGTACACCAGGCAGAGATCCCCCCCCCCCCCCACCTGAGTCCCCCTCCCACCTCCTGGCTGAGGTACCCCAGGCACAGGCAGAGGCCCCCTCTCTCGGCTCCTAGGCTCCTGCCAGAGGTACACCAGGCAGAGGCTACCCCCCTCCCACCTCCTGCTAGAGACCCCCTCCCACCTCCTGGCTGAGGTGCCCCAGGCAGACAACCCCCTCTCCCACCTGGCAGAAGTACTCCAGGCAGAGACTCTTGGCTCCTAGGCACCTGGCAGAGGTACCTCAGGCAGAGATCCCCCTGTCCCACCTGGCAGAGTTACCCAGGCAGAGATGCCCCCTCCCACCTCCTGGCTGAGGTGCCCCAGGCAGACAGACCCCTCTCCCACCTGGCAGAGGCCCCCTCTCTCGGCTCCTGGCAGAGGTACCCAGGCAGAGATGCCCCCTCCTGGCTCAGGTGCCCCAGGTAGAGAGCCCCCTCTCCCACCTGGCAGAGTTCCCCTCTCTCGGCTTCTAGGCTCCTAGCAGGGGTACTCAGACAGAGATGTCCCCTCCCACCTCCTGGCTGAGGTACCCCAGACAGACAGCCCCCTCTCCCACCTGGCAGAGACCCCCTCTCTCGGCTCCTGGCAGAGGTACCCCAGGCAGAGATCCCCCTGTCCCACCTGGCAGAGGTACCCAGGCAGAGATGCCCCGTCCCATCTCCTGGTAGGTGCCCCAGGTAGAGAGCCCCCTCTCCCACCTGGCAGAGATCCCCTCTCTCGGCTCCTAGGCTCCTGGCAGAGGTACCTCAGGCAGAGATCTTGCTGTCCCACCTGGCAGGGGTACCCAGACAGAAATGCCCCCTCCCACCTCCTGGCTGAGGTGACCCAGGCTGACAGTCCCCTCTCCCACCTGGCAGAGGCCCCCTCTCTCGGCTCCTGGCAGAGGTACCCCAGGCAGAGATCCCCCAGTCCCACCTGGCAGAGTTACCCAGGCAGAGATGCCCCCTCCCATCTCCTGGCTGAGGTGCCCCAGGCAGACAGACCCCTCTCCCACCTGGCAGAGGCCCCCTCTCTCGGCTCCTGGCAGAGGTACCCAGGCAGAGATGCCCCCTCCCACCTCCTGGCTCAGGTGCCCCAGGTAGAGAGCCCCCTCTCCCACCTGGCAGAGTTCCCCTCTCTCGGCTTCTAGGCTCCTGGCAGGGGTACTCAGACAGAGATGTCCCCTCCCACCTCCTGGCTGAGGTACCCCAGACAGACAGCCCCCTCTCCCACCTGGCAGAGACCCCCTCTCTCGGCTCCTGGCAGAGGTACCCCAGGCAGAGATCCCCCTGTCCCACCTGGCAGAGGTACCCAGGCAGAGATGCCCCCTCCCATCTCCTGGTAGGTGCCCCAGGTAGAGAGCCCCCTCTCCCACCTGGCAGAGATCCCCTCTCTCGGCTCCTAGGCTCCTGGCAGAGGTACCTCAGGCAGAGATCTTGCTGTCCCACCTGGCAGGGGTACCCAGACAGAAATGCCCCCTCCCACCTCCTGGCTGAGGTGACCCAGGCAGACAGACCCCTCTCCCACCTGGCAGAGGCCCCCTCTCTCGGCTCCTGGCAGAGGTACCCAGGCAGAGATGCCCCCTCCCACCTCCTGGCTCAGGTGCCCCAGGTAGAGAGCCCCCTCTCCCACCTGGCAGAGTTCCCCTCTCTCGGCTTCTAGGCTCCTGGCAGGGGTACTCAGACAGAGATGTCTCCTCCCACCTCCTGGCTGAGGTACCCCAGACAGACAGCCCCCTCTCCCACCTGGCAGAGACCCCCTCTCTCGGCTCCTGGCAGAGGTACCCCAGGCAGAGATCCCCCTGTCCCACCTGGCAGAGGTACCCAGGCAGAGATGCCCCCTCCCATCTCCTGGTAGGTGCCCCAGGTAGAGAGCCCCCTCTCCCACCTGGCAGAGATCCCCTCTCTCGGCTCCTAGGCTCCTGGCAGAGGTACCTCAGGCAGAGATCTTGCTGTCCCACCTGGCAGGGGTACCCAGACAGAAATGCCCCCTCCCACCTCCTGGCTGAGGTGACCCAGGCTGACAGTCCCCTCTCCCACCTGGCAGAGGCCCCCTCTCTCGGCTCCTGGCAGAGGTACCCCAGGCAGAGATCCCCCAGTCCCACCTGGCAGGGGTACCCAGACAGAAATGCCCCCTCCCACCTCCTGGCTGAGGTGCCCCAGGCAGAGATCCCCCTATGCCACCTGGCAGAGGTACCCAGGCAGAGATGCCCCCAATCCCACCTGGCAGAAGTACCCCAGACAGAGACTCTCGGCTCCTAGGCTCCTGGCAGAGGTACCTCAGGCAGAGATCCCCGTGTCCCACCTGGCAGAGGTACCCCAGGCAGAGATCCCCCTGTCCCACCTGGCAGAGGTACCCAGGCAGAGATGCCCCCTCCCACCTCCTGGCTAGGTACCCTGCTCTGCACAGGTAGCTGTCTCCCTTTGTCCCCAAGCCTGCTCTGTGTGCACAGGCCCCTGCTTTGCATAAAGGAATCTGTTAGCACAACATGCAGGTAACAGGCTGCTTTGCATATCTCTAAACACAGACAAGAGGGCACAGTTTGTTTCACCCGCTACAGAGCACGCATTGTCTCCTCAAATCCAAATTATGGACTGGTTTCATGTCACGGAACCTGAGTCTCAGCAGCTCAAACCAGGGGCGCCCTTGCGAGCTGGGTAATCACCTCTGCTGTAATATGCCAAGGGGGGGTTGGGGCACGGGCTCAGGGCAGCGCTGCCAGGCCAGTCGGACACCGAGAAAGGCAGGTGGGGCGGGGCAGAGTCAGTCGGTGTCAGGCCCACGCCTTGGAAAGCGTGTGGGGTCATGGGATGGATAACAAGGGAGGCCAGTACCTCAAAATATCCAGCAGGCTGGGGGGCGTCTGACACTTGTCAGGCCGGTATCTTTGAACGGCCGGTAGGGCTGGGTGGGCGTCAGTCACATGTCAGGCAGGTGCTTTTGAGAGGCCGGTAAGGCTGACCCAGAGTCAATGAGATGTCAAGTTGGCAGTTTTGAGGGGCCGGCGGGTCTGGGGGATCAGTCGGGCAGTCAGTCAGTCACACGTGAGACCAGGACCTTCGAATGTAAAACAAAAGCACAGGAGAGTCAGGCACGCCAAGCTGGTCCATCTGAAAGGCTTAGAGGGCTGGGGAAGAGTCAGTTCGATATCAGTCCAGTATCTCTTAAAGCAACGAAGAGCGAGTCATGTGCACGGTCGATTATCTCTGAAAGGCCAATAGGTGTGGCCGAGCCTCAGTTAAATGTGAAACTGGTACCTCATACAGGCCGGCGGCGCTGGGGCAGAGTCACTTACAGCCAGGTTGGCGCATCTGAATGGCCAGTTGGGCAGAGATAGAGTCAGTCATGTATAAGTCTGACACCAGCTTAAGGCCTGGAGGGCTTGGCAGTGGCAAAGGCATATCATTCTTGAAAGCGAAATGCACGTTGGGTTGGGGAGGGAACAACACATGCTTTTTTTATTGCGGTGGCAAGGCCTTTTCAGTGGGCTCGTGTGGGCAGTGGGGGTTCTTATCCAGCCAAGTTTATTTTTCATGCATGTGGGAAGTGGGCTGTGGCCCAGGGCCCTGGACTTCCAGGGGCCCCTGAGAGAGCCAGCTTTGTTCTGCAGAGTCCTCCCCTGATGACTTTGAATAATTCTTAAACAGCTTGTTTCAAATACAGTTGTCATTTAATGTATTTTTAATATGGGTGATGTATGGGAGTCTATCACAGACATTTTCAAGAGAAATGTTGGATTTTCAACACCGTGCAACATCCGTTAAAAAAAACTTTCTTTTAGATCAAAACAGGACCTAACATTTGAGAATTGGGAGGGAGTCACAGAGGTTATTTGTAGTAATATTTGTGAGCTGCTGCTGTGTAACAATATTGAAAACACACATCCCTGTCCCTGAATATTAGATGTAGACACATTTAGTTTTTGGATGAGTGTACCAGTGCGCGGTCAGTGACCTGGCCAAAGAAGGCATGAAAGAGCTGAAATTGGATCATAAATTCCGAACAGAGGCCCCCAAAAAACTTTTGGTCCAGGGCCCCCAAAATCCTTAAGATGTCCATAGCTCCAGTCAGTTTGATTCTCCTTCATATGGCGGGGTGGAGAGACTCGCGAGGGGATCCTGCTGATATGGCAGAGAACCACCTCCGCTTCCTGAAACGCTGGACCCAAAGGGAAACTAGAAAGGGGTGGTGCAAGGTGATTGCCACCAAGTTTTTTAGGTTCATGCATGATGTACTGCTCCAGCCCAGTTTTCTTTTTCCTTTGAATTCTTGGACTTGTAGTCTTCTTTTATAATGGAATACACAACACTACAAGTCCCAGAATTCGAAGAAGAACCCAGGACTGGAGTAGCACATCACGCATGGACCTGGGAAACTTGGCAGGGCTGTGTGATCGATCACACGATGGTGGCGGGACCACTATGGGAAGTCCCATATCTGAGCGAACAAAAACATTTTATTTATCCCTGGTGAATGGGAGAGAAGAGCGGTCAAATGTGGCCTTACTTCCTTTCGGTCCCTGTTTACGCCCTTGTGGGGAAACTGTGAGTTTACCCCGGGTTTGAACAGAGAATCCTGTCACAATTAGTTAGAGTGGGGGTGTAAAACGCTGACAGATTGGTCAAGTCTTTTGGTCAGCTAAAGGAGGAGTTCGCACTTCCAGAGATAGAAAGGTGCTGCTACATGCAATTATGCCTCTGGCTACTCGAACCCAGAATCAAACAGGGAGGTACCAAAGCCCCCAACCTTTCGTACAATATCTCCTAAATTGTACGGGAGATAGACAGACATCGGTCACCTATAATATAAGCAGGAAAATGCTATGCATATGTTTCAGCCAGCCCAAGAGAGAGCTCTGGGCCTTCCACTGGAGTGGAGAAGTGTTGCACAATGGTTAGAGTGGCAGACGCTGATGCAGCGATCTGGCCTGGGACCAGGGTTCAAGTCCCACCTTGGCAGGTCTTGGGCTCAATTCCCTTGGACCAGATAATTCGCTCCTTGGTGCCTAATCTAATTAATGGGTCCCACTCTGGGCATTAGCTTGCTTAATCTCCACAACAGCACTTGGATGCAATAGCTTGCTTAATCTCCACAACAGCCCCAACAGCGCTTGGATGCCTGACTTTACCCTGGGGGTGCCCAGGAGTGGGCACCTCACAGGGAAAAGCCAGGAGGAGTTCCATAGCAGTATGTGTACAGCGCCTTGAGATCCTAATGGGTGAGTAGTGCGCTATACAAGTGCGAAGTTTACAGTTTTTATCAAGAACAATGGTAAGAAGTAATGATACCAGCTAATAATTTTGAGTCTAGTGTGGGGCATTATACCCCAGCATCTTTAGCTAAAATGAAGATGGGTAGTGGGGGCAGGGGGTAGGTGCTCTTTGTTGGAGGATCTGCAGAGGAGAGTTTAATGACCCATATACTGTTGTCTTGCGCCAGGGTGAGACCCTTTTGGCCCTCAGTATCGACCACTAAATAAAAAATCACTGGGTAAGACATGCCCGAGGGGGTCTTGCTGGGGTACCCGGCCACAGATATGTACCCGCTTTATGGCACCCTTGGTAGGCTCATCTCTCACCTGCTCCTGGCAGTCAAGCAAACTATCCTTGGGTTGTGGGGACAACAGCTGCCGCCCTCTGAGTGTAAGTGACTGAGAGGCTGTGACGGATCCTGGGAATAGAGAAAATGACAAAACTGGCAAGGGGTGAAGAAAAAACTTTCACCAAACAGTGGTGGAAATTTTTGACTTCAAGAAACTTTCCTGTCCCAAACAACTTTGAACATTAAAACTTTTAGACAATTCCAAACTTGACCACTACTGTTCTGCTACTCATAGACAGCACAATGATCAATCAGCACCCAGCCTAGTTGCAAGTGAGGAATGAGTGAGAGGAAAACTGTGATGAGCCAGGATACAGTCATCAGTCAGCAGTTGAGTGTAGGGAGAGGGCAGTGCAGAAGGGAAGGTTTGGTGGGGTAGAAGGAAGGGAACCTAGTAGATTGTGTTTGTTCCATGTTTCTTGGGGCCTGATTGAGATCTTCACAGACAAGTTACTCCGTCACAGCGGTGACGAATATCCCGTCCGATTGAAATATAAATCCCATTACATCCTATGGACTTGTATTTCAGTGAATGGGATATTGTCACAGTTGTGACGGAGTAACTCGCCTGCCAAGATCTAAATCAGTCCCTTGGTCTCTTGATTTTCCTAAATGCAGGTCTGAGGGTTGTTAAGAAACTGCTTCAAAATGTCAATAAAACATATTCAAACCTAATTAATTTTCTTACATAGCCAACTGGGTAGACCAAATCCCTTCTTTGTTGTGTATTCAACACATTTTGTGGTCACAGAAGAAAATGAATCAACAAAGATAAGCACTTTAATTTGTATTCTGTAAAGTCATGTGCAACCTGAGTTTTGTTGATGTTTGATGATTACCTATCGTCCACGAAAAAGGCATGGTAAGTCAGATCCTTTATCTCGTTAAAGACAAGAATTGACACCTGCCTGCAATCCACCATCTATTCTATTTGTTAGGGGAAAGGCATATGAGACACTAAAAAGATTTTTGCAGTGCCTAAGTGAATCAATTGATCGACAAGACTGGCTAGCAAAAAAGCCATAGCAAAGCAAACAATTGAAGCACCGCTTCTGGTGCAAGAACAAACTGTTCGTCCCTGGTACAGACTTACAGAAGGAGGTCAAGAGTCCTCAATGGGAGGTCATCCTAGATTATTTAATACCCTAAAAATAATATCTAGCCAGTTCTGGTAGCCACCCAGGAGATGACAGATATCGCTGTGGGTAGAAGGATGTACAATTGGTGCTCACGTCAGGATACCTCGAAATAAACTTGGATTATTGCAGCTACTGCCTGATCCACAACAGCCAGGAGTTGTAGATTACTTCATGAGAAGTGCACGTTATTCCACTTGAGAATATTCCTATATCTTCTGTTTCAGTCACAACTTTTTTAAAAAGAAGTTCACCTTCTTGGGCTACCATCAAGTATTATCACAGGGAGGGTGTCGCAGTTTACAGATCCACCAGCTATCACCCCCAGACTGATGTACAGCTCGAGAGGCTCAATCAAATGCTAGAGCTGTATTTGCACGGCTTTCTCATCCATTACAGTCCAGTGGATCCCCATCACAGAGTTTTCGGATAATAACACTTTACGTACTTACTCCACTTTCTTTCGTTCCTCACTGTCACATTTGGCCTCCTGTCCTCTCGCTCTCTATTGTTCCCGCTGTAGAATCACTTCTCCAAGACATCAATAAGATCATAAAATCTAACCCCGCCCATTTGAGATTGGTGAAAGGGAAATATCAGACACATGCAGATTGGCATCGTAGCCCAAGCACAGTTTTTAATATAGAAAATACAGTTTATCTTTCCACAAATTATCTATCCACTCTGGGGGGTTTATCCCAAGTTTGTGCCAAAGAATGTGGGTGCATTCCCAATCACAAGTTTAGTGGAGTCAGATGCAGTGGAGTTGAAACATCCTAATTATTGGACAATCCAGCATGTTTTCCATGTGTCCTGCAATAGGGCATGTCGCACATTCCATCAACACTGCCACTTTCCTCTTTTGACGGAACTCCTGAATATGGAATGGAGGAGACCATAGATTCAAGGTGGAATTGCAAATAGTCACAACATTTGTTTGCATGCTGAGGGTATTATGTGTCAGATGACTAATGGGAACCGGCATCCTTTGTTCATGCCCCACAGTTGGTCTCTGACCTTCACAAGAAGTTTCCCATTTAAGCCCAAGTCCAATGGAAGAGTGTGTCTATAAAGAGTGTGAGGGACTTTCATGTCACCAGATGCAGTAGCTCAGAAGATACCCAAATGACATACGTGGAGGAGAAAACAGAGCAATGGAAACTATAGACATGCAGGCCAATTCCAGCACTCAATAGTTCAATTACACTATATCAGCAACTTCCGGGCTGACCACAAAGATGCCTCCTTGCAGGTCAATCAGGCACTGTTGTATAAAAGCCTCCTTGTGCGTAAGCAGTTGTCTGGCAACAGCGGCTGTTACATCTCCTTTGCATACACTTCAGACCACACCCAGCCTCTTATACTGACACCTTTGTTGCTTTTCTTTGTTCTTTGTTTTCCTCTGCCCTGGTATCCTCTGACCTTATTCTCCTAGGATTATCAGATTTGTTTGCACTGCTGCTGATTTGTTTCCCTTTTTGTAGACTTCTGTGTCCTGATGCGGCAGAGTCCTCCTATTTTGTTTTTTGTGTAAGATTCTCAGTGTGCCTGGGGGGCTAGTCACAGACCACCAGAACTCTGCACCAGGCAAGTCAAATCCCTGAATTGCTGGATATATTTAATCTGCATGCGTACCAGATTTTCCCTTTTCAATGCAAGTCTTACCTTTTGGCAGGGAAGTCGCAGTCCTTCATCTACTGTTCAAGATCCTGTGCCATTACGGTTGGTCCTACTAATCCAGCTCACATTTTCCAACCAACTACTGGCTGGAACAAGTAGCAGTTGCAGTTCGTCCTTGGAAGCGCGGGGCATTGACCCCCAGACCACCATACTGCGACTTACTACATCACACCCTCACCTGTTTGGGTAGTGGACCATGCCGGCGCTCTCTCTCACAGCAATCAAGCAGTTCAGTGATACCACCTGAAGCTGTGTTAACTGAACTGCGCATGCCAGATTGGCCAGAGTTTTCACTGTGGCCAAACTGACATGCGCATTTCAAGCTTCTGCAATCGACAGCTGAAAAGCAGAGGCACAGCCCTGTGGATGTCGGACGGGGCGCTGTGTTTGCCTGCTCTGGCCAATCCCAACACTGCTTCTATGCTGTTTAGCATTGTGAGCCGCATGAGAGCAGTGCTTGGATTGGCTCGGATGCAATTGTCCAGCAGGTAACGAAACAGGAAGAACTTCCGATGTGTTTGCAGCTGAACATGCGCTGTAGAAGATCACCAAGGAAGGTATGTTTATTTTTAATGGTTTGCTGCACGTTTTGCGCCGTTTTGTTTTCACGGTTCTTCCTGGAGTGCGAGCTCATTGTGGTTGAATAGCTAGCCTGGCTTCTCAGTCAGTATACATGTCTAAGCAATCCTACCCATTGACAAAGCCAACTCCCTGCGAAGCTGTGTCTGGTGACTTTTTCAAGCAGGAACTCTTTGAGAAAACCAAGAAGCTTCTCTTCTATTTTTTTAGTGGTTTGAATGCAATTTTTATGTGCCCCACCACTTTTTAAAAGTAGCAGCCTCTTTCTTCCCAAATCCCCATTTTCCCTAGCACACGGATTCCCTTCACTATCCTGAAGTCGCCTACGGGAGCTGGATGGACCCACATGCAGAGAAGGAGTGTTTGAGATCAGCATCCTGCATGTGCTTGTAGAAAAGTTGTGACATACAACAGGAAGGGCTTTTACATTGTGAACTCTGTGACAAATACAACAAGAAGTGCTTTTACCTTTTCCACTATATGACAAATTCAAATGGAAGGGGTGTTGCACTGTGAGCCTTGACAAATGCAACAGAAAGTGGGTTTGTATGGTGACATCTCTGGAAAATACAAGAGGAAGGGGATTTACATTGTGGAGTCTCTGACAAAGGCAATAAGAAGGGCATACCGCATAGGCCCCTCTCCTTGGACTAGTACCTGAAGATGCTCAATATCTTTAGATGGAGATTTAAGTTTCATGTGAATGTATACTTTGAGACTTCCTAGAATGTTTCATGAATCTCTCTAGGCAGAGAACACAAAGTTATGTTTATTTGTTCTCACATTAAAGCCAATAGGCTTGCTTCATTGATTTTTAAATGTGCTGACAAAGGCTGGAACCACCACATTTAAATTGTGAATGATTTGACAAAGCCTGTAGGCCTAACCTTGCTGCTCCCGAAAAGCTTTACGTGTTTCAGTAGGCCCATCTAGTAACACTGCTGTGTTTTTTAGGATTGGTGCGCACATTGTAACCGGGTATCACACAGTTAACAGGAACAGACTAGATCAGTGGTTCCCAAACTGTGGTCGGGGGGCCCCTGGGGGTCCACAAAGCCTCCTCAGGGGGTTTGCGACTTCTCAGAAAATTAAATAATATTAATAGATTAGGTCCCCAGCTTTCAGTAATGACTCAGTAGGGGGGCCCTGGATTGCAATAATGATTCAATGGGGGTCCCCGGGTTCCAGTAATGATAAAGCGGGGTCCACAGATGTCAAAAGGTTGGGAACCACTGGACTAGATCTGCTGGGTTAGTTGCTCCTGTGATATTTCTTTGGTGTACGTGATTCGCACCCTGTGGTCCTATGAGGACCCTGTAAGAGGGGTTTCAATGTGTAATTCTTCAATGTGTAGTATATAATTGAGTATTCATTACAGTACTTCTCATTTTTAGAGAAGCATTGGATGGACATTGATTTATTGTTATTTTTGTGTTTTGCTGAGCTGTAGTTTTCTAGCATTCATCACCTCCCAGTGTCATCCCTTGACTGCTCATTACCCTGAAATTCAAGTCTCTAAAGAGGTGCCTGGTCCCCAGTTTGAGGGGCCAAGCTACAGCATAATACCAAATGAGAAAGGCCCTCATTAACACTGGAAACTGATTTTACATGATGAATTCTCTGGCAAATGCAAGAAGAAGGGCTTTAGTACATATGCCCCTTCCTCAGTCTGCCCCGGAAAATGCCTGATATCTCCAGAGGGAGATTTAAAGTTTTTGTCAATGTCTAAGCTAAGTCTTGCTCAAATATCCGAAGGGTCTCTTCAGGTATAGACCACATAGTTCCTTTTATTAATTTTCAAGCGAAAGCCAACAAGCCTGCTTCACTGATTATTAAATGTGACGACACAGGCATTAGCCCCCTCATTTTACATTTTGAAGCACTTGACGAAGCCTGTGTGAAAAGCCCCATATTTTCCAATAGGCCAATATAGGTGCACTGGTGGTTTTTGGGATTAGAGCCTGCTGGTTTGCAAATTGCCACACAGTACCTCACAGATGAAAGGATCAGACTCCCCTTACAGGGTTAGATTCTCCCCAAGATGCTTCTTTAGGGTGTGTGATTTGCTCCCTATTCAACCTGTAAGCATCCTAATGGGGGGCTGCAACCAGGGCCACTGGAATTATGTGATTGTGTGGCGATTTTCACCTAATTATAAATTTGCCACATAATTCATCATCTGCTGCATAATCCGCAGATTTACACAAACAAAAAATGTTGTTTCCAGCTCAAAGGTACAACCTTTACTAAAAATGCAGAGGCATGAGTTCCTCCGCAGTGGAAGGGCCTTTGCAAGGCTGGACAGGTCACCTATCTGTTGCTTATTGCTATATTTGGGTGTTAAGCAGTTATAATGAGGTGCAACAAATACCCAGACAGTTACCAAGTTTAGAAATTATGAAATAATGAAGTAATACTATTACAAAATGTTCTGCATTATGCTGCATAATTTGCCTTTTTTTGTTGCATAATTTACTCAACCCTGCCGCATAATTTGGCCCTCTCCTGACACATAATTCCAGTGGCCCTGATTAGAATTTGAATTCCACCTGAAATCTTGTAAATGTTGTCATTTTAAGTACAGTACTTAGTTGTGTTTGCATAAAAGTACTGGACATTGCTTTGTTGAGTATTATTCTCTTGCCGTGCTCAGTTCTGAAGTTCTAGCCCAGAACACTTCTCTGACTCTCTGTCCAAATACCTTGAGAATCCGGATTTACATTCTGAATTCTCTGACAAATGCACTAAGAGGTGGGGGGTTTGCATTGTAAACTCTGACAAATGCAAGAGGAGAGGGCTTTATATTGAGAGTTCTGTGTAAACCACAACTTCCTGTTGTGACCTCCTTGGCGAGCACCATGGGGAGGCGGTATACGTTGTTTAACACTGAGACCTCCTGACACAAACTCTACTACAGGCCGCGCTAGAGAGGTCCCAATTTACATGTGTACCTTTGTCATTGTAGGTTTAGTCTCTAGATGTTTTTGAACTCAAGTATTTTTCATTTTTAAAAGTAGAAAGTCTGGACACTGATTAATTATGAATTACTGCGCACTTTGTGGAGTTCTTTAACATTTGTTTGATTCCTTTAGTTGCTTTAAATTATTAGTTTTTCTTTCATGGTCATGGACTACACTGTTGGCATTGAATTCCTGATACAACAAAGTGGAACTAGCCCAGACTTTCCCCTTAAACATTGGGAAGGTCCTGCTTAAGGAGCACGTTTGATGACCAATAACCTTTTGAAGATGAAAGCAGATAAAATGGAGGTGTTGGTTATAGAGAATCACCCTTTCACCTGGACCTCCACGTGACAATCATTGGCCCTCACCCCCCTCTCAGCCCCTTTTACTATGGCCCAAAATGTTGGTGTTACTATCAACACTGACCTTGCCTTTTGTCAGCATGTTAACAAGACCTCTGGTGCATGTTAATCTTGTTTAAAGAACTCAAAGAAAATTCTTGAATTTCTTCCTGGTCTTCCAATGCCGGAGAGAAGGTTGGAGATCCAGGGCTTGATTAGGATATAATGGAACTTGTAATATGGGAGGCGGGATATCTGTTACATTTGTGACAGAGTAATCCCCTCCGCCAAGGTAGTAATCAGGCCCCCAGACAGGCATCTCATCCTGTTTGGGTCACAGGAATGCTGTCTTTCTTGGCTTATCTAAGTATATTATCTGCTACCATCAGGTTGTGCAAAATGCAGCTGCCGCGTCTGTTAATGAATTTACCTCATCCCACTGCTGGTAAATCCCAGTTGGACTTCCTCCACAGGTTCCCAGTGAATCATCGGATCTTGTTGAAGACACTTTGCGTGGCGCCGTAGGAGCTTTATGGCACATGTCTTCAGTATCTCTGTTCCCAGGTTCATTCCTTCGTGCCCTCTCACATGTTTTGTTCCTCTTTTCGTGCACTGTTGGTTGCACCCATGTTCGATTGACTCGCGGAAGGCGGTCACTCTTTCTTGTCTCTCGCTCCTATTCCCGGCACACCAGAGGAAGCACGAAGACCCTTCCAGTGTGAGTGCAGAATGAGCAGTGTGCCTGTGAGAGTGCAGTGTGCCTGTGAGAGTGCAGTGTGCAGAACATTGAGATGCACATAGGGGCTTTGCCAACAAGAGGTTTCCAGGGCAATGAAAGCACTTTAATGTTTCCAACAGCACTTCATATAGGGCAATGCTTTTTATGAAGGGCAGGACTCGGACAGTGAAGTTAAGTGCTTCGTCTGAAGACTAGTGTTTGGAAGGCATACTGTGGAAGCCAACATCATTTAAGGGAGAGGATTTGGCGCAAATGCCAGAGCTGAGGTCCTCGGAGCTGGGGAACCGGACTCGAGTCCCGGCGTCAGCTCAACATCTTGTGATTCTGGGCAAATCACCGAATCTCCCCTCGCCTCCCAAAAATGAATGTGTCCTTGTGTAATGTAACTGGTGCTCATGTAAAGCGCTCCGATACCTTTCGGTCAAGTTTGCACTATATCAAACTGCAAAAAATATATAATCAACAGATCACTAAATAAATAAACCCCACATGGAGGGAAAAAACTTTGAAGGAGAAGGGGGTGATAGAATACACACACTTATTCCAATGCTGCACAAGCACTATATCCAGTGCAAAATAACTACACTTCAGGATATAAATGAATAAGGTGCTTTGCTATCACACAGGTGCACTGCGTGAGCACTATAAATAACTGGTGTTACTATTACCCAATTTAATGGTACTCAATTTTCCAATTTTAGAAAGATGAAAAGCTGAGTTGGCCCTACCAGTACGCAAACTTGAAGATGTCAGCGGAGAGTGTTCAGATCACAGAGCCACCTTCCTAGGAATTGGAGAGAGTGAACCTCTGGTCAGATTATGAAGCATTTGTACCTTGCGTTTGAGGACAAAAAAATATATATGAGACTCACATTTAACAACGGTAGCCAAGCCAGATGTCAGTCAGTAGAGGTGATCTGGTTGAGGGATTAAATCAATTCACCAGCAGCCGCTGTTTTCAGATTTTAAATTTTTTTTTAATGATTCTTAATGAAATGAAGAAGCAGATTTGCTCTGGAGAGACGGTAACCAGGGGATAAACCAATCCCAGAGCTCTGCATGTCAATAATTCTTCCTTGTTTCAGGCATGCTGGGGATCTGTCAATGTAGGGCAAAGTCCACTCTCTTTTCCTCGATCTCTCACAGCCTTCATACAATTTCACTGAGTCTTTAAAATAAAGTCCGGAGTTCACAAGAGAAACACCTGACCATTGCCAGCATCCCTACATTTTGTTTGCATGATATTGCCAAATGTCTGCATTGAGCTTGGCATAAAGTTATATTTGCCCCACCCAATCACAAACCATAATGCAAACTTGAAAAAGAACAATGAGGAGAACGAAAGAATCAGACTTTCATCAGAGTTTATGCTTTTTGTCCTGTCATGATGCTGCAGATTAGTGCATGGTGCTAAATGCAAGAGTTTGCCTTACCTCTCAGGCGATTAGTGCGCCAAACAAACCAACCTAACCTAGCCTAGCCTAACATAACCTAACAAAATATGACATAACCAAACTTAACATAACATAACCAAACCTAACCTAACTTCACACAACATAACCTAGTCTAACCTAGCCTAACCTAACATAACCTAACAAAATATGACATAACCAAACTTAACATAACATAACCAAACCTAACCTAACATAACCTAACCTAACATAACATAACCTAACAAAACCTAACATAACATAACTACATATAACATTACCAAACCTAACATAACCTAACCTAACATAACCTAACCTAACCTAACATAACCTAACATAGCATAACCTAACATAACATAACTAAATATAACATAACCAAACCTAACATACCATAACAAAACCTAACCTAAAATAACCTAACATAACACAGCATAACAATACATAACAAAATATAACATGACCAAACTTAGTATAACATAAAATACTAAACCTAGCATAACATAACCTGACATAACCTAACATAACCTAATATAACCAAATCTAACCTAACATAACCAAACCTAACACAGCCTAGCATAACATAACCTAACATAATCAAATCTAACCTAACATAACCAAACCTAACATAGCCTAGCATAACATGACCTAACAAAACCAAACCAAACCCAACATAACCTAACCTAACATAACCAGACATAACATAAAATAACCTAACATAACCAAACCTAATCTCACATACCATGCCATACCATAACCTAACATAGCATAGCATAAAATAACCTAACCTAACCCTACATAACATAATATTACGTTACTATAGCCCACCATGCATCATATCGCCGCTCTCTCTAGGTGTATCCACCCTGGTTGAGACTGAACCGTAAAGCAGAAAGCTGTTGCTATGTGAAGTGTCTCTTTCGAAATAATAAATGTATTTGTTGTGTGGACTCTTCCTTCCTGTTCTTACTGCCAGAACCGATATCACTCCACATCCTCGCGCTCTCTGGGGTTCTGGGCTTCACTGGGACATCTGAACTTCTCCAGTTATCCGCAGAGGGGCGGTGTTGCTCGTTTATCCCAACACTCTGAAAACGCACCGACAGAGGCACTGTCCCCTTTTAAACATACAGAAGCATGAAAGTTAAGGATATATTCATTGCCAGTCAGTGATTACAGTTCTAGGGCAGCAAAAGAAAGGTTCAACCCCCAAACGCATGCCGGAAGCTTTCCGAAGTTTAGTTTGTTATTAGTTCTCTTCTTGCCATATTTTAGGATGAATTGATGCAGCACTGATGGCAGAATGGTGCATCTTTTTGGGTGAGAGGGGACTAATTCCTGGCTTGCTCCCATTCCCTCGCAGCATCCGGTATAGCTCCTGGAAGAAGGCCATGCAGTAAAGCATTGCAAAGGCCCCCCTCCACAGAGTGGCATTTTGACTATGCAGAAATCAGCCTTCAGATCTAAGACTCCAGGAAGAAGAGCTGAAGACCCACCTGTTCCCCTCCACCTCTGACTAAGCCCTCTCCCCCCTTGCCCCAGACTCTCTTTTGGGACTCAAATAGAGTTGGGAGGACAGGATACTCTGTCACAGGCAAGTGCATTACATCTAGGACTCCCGACTTTCTGGTATGCATTTTCATCTGTACTGATTCATAATTATTTTTGTTTTTTTTGTCTGTATTTATCCATATTTATTTTGGGTTTTGTGATAATTTGAAGCTTAAACAAGTATATTTCCACATTTATAGAACTGATAAATGTGCACTCTTACTTGAAAGCCTGATATGTGTCAATGATATAAACACCCACAGATGATAAATCAATGCACCTATATCATAATATACAAAATTGAGTGTCAATGTTGAGCATATCCACTTCTGGTTAAGCCCTATTACTAAAATTCCTTTCTATTTAACTCCCCAACGTGTCAATCCGCCCAGCTACTCGCCTTTCAGGCATGACTGACAGCATTTAGAATCACTGAAAAACAACCATATTTCCTCTCTTCTCCATATATAAAATATAAATGCAGACAGGAAAATAAATGTTTTTCTGTCTCTATTTATCTGTAAAAATCAGTAAAAACGGAAAACAAGGAGCATTTATTATATTCTATGGCACTTGTAATAAGGCGGACAGAATAGCCACCACATTTCTCAGAGTTAAATCAGGTCCTTTACCCTCTGCATCTTAACCCAGTCAGGGGCCTCAGAATGACTCACCGCTCAGCCAATCCGTGGCAGCTATGGGATGATTGTGGTCCCATGGCTTCTCCAACACATTATTGGTGACCTCCCGGAGATGCATCTACTTCTTCTCAAGTATTGCTTCTGCAAAATACACGTTTTCATTATTACAAAGCAGAAAATCACAAAGAAATGTTTGGAAGCTTCATCTGGCATTCCCATGTTTTCATTGAAAGAGAAGAGTATCTTTAAAGCTGTCAGGAAAAAGTACACAGAAGAAAGCTATTTTTATGGAATTGATTTGTTGCATGACAATGGATGAGATTACATGGTTAGAAATATGCCAACAATTTAAAATCAGAGTTTCATAAATGTTCACATTTTGGATTTGTTTTCGCCCACCATAAAGAGCTGCAATGCTGCCAGGCTGTGTGCCACCCTTGAGGATGGGTAGAACTTCTGAGGAAGGAACCAGAATGCACCCGATGGCCAGTTGGTCTTTCTCACGTTCCAGGCATTTTGACAAATCTGGCTGAAATGTTCCATTAGAGGTTTGTGGTTTAGAATTCTAGTTCAGATAATGTGTGTACAATTGTGCATATCTTAGGTTATAGCATGTCAGAAAGGTTGTTTATACCCAAACTGTAATTTGAAACATTGTGGGGGAGCTGGCCCCAAGCACCACAAGCCTGCATATTAGAATATGGACACTAAAACACATCAGTCATAAGTCCTCTACAAAAAACCGACAGTATTTTCCATGAGCCACATGTGTATCTCAAAATTGTGCTAAAGTAACAATATGAGGGATTCACTGCCTTGGTATGATCTATTTTTTATCCAAAAGGAAAAAAAAATATTTGAAAGGGCCCATCATTTGTGGTATAATTATCCCAGGTTACGACGATTGTGCAAAGGTGTAGTGGTATGATTGAGGGTGTGCCAGAAATCAGGGCTAGAGGTATTGCTTACAGCTTGGAACTTGATGAGTTGAGGGGAGGGGGCAATACTCAAAGCCTGCTCACACTGAGTATTTCCCAATGAAGTGATGGCGTTATCTAGATTACGGCTCTGCATACACAGAGAATGCACTACACAATCGCATCCCAGCAACAAACTACAGAGTAAATGAACATACTTTCTGGATGCAAATACTCATTGCAATTTACGACAAATATTTTATCAATCAGAAAGTTTTTTTATGGACGTGCTATATATGGACAGGTCAGTTCCTTAAAAAATAAGAATTCTGGGTGGGTTTCAATGCAACCTACCTCATTATTATTCATGAGCTGGGTCCCAAATTGCAACTCAATCCAATTGAAGGACGGCACACAAATGGGCGCCTGTTAGGCCCAGAAGACCATCATGTCTGTGGTTGCCTTTCAAAAAATGCCAATATTTATTTAAACTATAATGGAAGCTCTGTTTGTGTGGTTTCGGAATGTTGGAATAAATGAGCAACACCACCCTCCTGTGGTTTGATGTGAAAGTGTAAGTGTCTCAGTTAAGACTAGAAGAGCAAGCAAGGATTTGCAATGCAATGGGTCTCACGTTTGCTCGAGTTAGAGATATTAGCGTTGTAAATTCCTAGCTGGACTTTTCTTGCCACATAAATTGAAAATGAAAAGTAAAACAGTTAATATAAGCGAGCCAATTCAAAGCGCCACAGCCACCATGAGCACGAGCTCTAAGGAGAAACACAAAAGGAAAATGAATTTAGCTTGCACTCAAACGTATCGGCAAAAGTGCAATTATGCATATACAGGGTCGATGTCCAAGGTAGTAACAAAACCACCCCATGGAGGGACAAACGTGAAGCATTTACCAATGATAACAAAGGATTTTTTAAAGGAATGCCCACGAATAAGTGAAAGTGATGGGTGTGCGTTGGGTGTGGTTAAAAGCCCAGAGTACTCACAACAGGTCAAAGCTCTTGCACAATCGACAAACTTACAACAGGTCAAAGCGCTAGCACGCTCAGCCTAAAAACGGAGTGGCAGTTATGTTTTATGATTTGTAGCAGGACATTCATGACAAGTTACTGAAGATATTCCTTTGCCATTAGATAGCCACCAGAGCCTGCAGACATCACTGGTCAGCAGAAGGTAAGAGTCACAGTGAGGGAGTCCAGTGTTTGTTTTCTCTCTTACCCCAGTCCCCTTTCCGTCTTTACTACTCACCCACGTATTCCCTCTAACGAGGTCAGTGGCGGAGTTTGCATCACATCCGTTGCATTCCAAGCACAGTCGGTGCATCCCGACAGCAGATAGATGATACATTTTGTGTGCCTTTATAGCAGCATTTAAAATATATAAGTGGAAATGTATAAGAGGAAGGACCTCAAGACCTGGGTATTCGATTGAGCAGCACACCCACATTCAGCGCTTTGAGACCCTATCGGTGATTAGCCGCACTTTACATATCCTTGATCGATTGATTGATAACAATGGTTCCGTTTCATTACAGGTTTAACAAGATTCCAAGGCTCCGGGTTCAAGAAGAACGAACTTAATGGAACCTGTACCTATAAGAACTGTTTGTTTATTGGAAACTGACTTTATGGGATAAAATCATGAGATGGAGTCTTAAGTTAATGGAAGTCCACAGTGTGCCAGACCCACAAGGAAGAGGGGATATGGATTTTACAGCTGCAGGATATGAAACTGACAACAAAATTCTTTGGGCTCTTAGAAAAATATTTAGGTTCTTGAAAAAAAAGGCTCCTGAATGTGAAAGTAGCTTAGCAGAAGAATTGGGCTCTAGATGAGATGAATGATGGCTGTGGAATTAAAGCCACCCTTCTCCAGTGGAATCTGTGCTACAATCGGGACAAACTGAACAGTGCTACTGAGAGATGGAGAAGGAAAATAAGAAAGAGCATCCTTTGGACTCTAATAATGAACAGGCATCCTACAGTGAATGGGATGAGTGAAATTGATGTCCCTTCTGCAAGTCCATGAAGGGGGGGAGAAGATGCTTTCAGGGCCTGACAGGTCAAAAGAGAAATGTGTCTTCTGTGATGCAGAAAAACCAAAGTCCCTTGAATCGACTTTACAAGTGGACATTCTGTACAGCAGTGTCCTTCGAAAATGCAAGGTGAGGAGCTAGTTGTTCGGTAAGGGAGATATAACTGCTAGCGATGCAGTATATCATGTTGTGTACGTCACGTGGTTGTATCGTACAATTAGCCACCAACAAGCCAGAGATACAAAGAGTTGGCTCACATCATTTACTATTCAGTAGTACATGTGGAAAGCTTATAGCTTACATTCTAAACATTGTACAATGTAAAGGAAATACATCAGTTTTTCACATTCTTGACATTGGTGGCACGAGTTGTTTGATGCACATACCTACCAGCCACTAGTAGTGACGAAGAGTGATGCCACATCAGAGTTTTTAGGAAGAAGCTAAAAAGTTCAATGGACATTTAAAATCTTTCCAGCTCACCTACACTAGAAAAGGCAACAGCATGTTTGAAAGGTTATCATCCTTCTATGTGACCTTGTCAGCAAAAAAACAAGTGTGAATAACCCCAGGATTGTGTTATTGTGTTGTGTTTGTTGCACCAAAAACAGGTATTTAGGTCTTACCCCTCCCACTATGGTGGCTCTTTACTATAATATGCTCAGAGAAGTCTACCTGGCAGGACAAACTAAGGGCCAGGCCCTTCTGAAATCAACTCAGCTGCTGGACTTAGATGTCTTTGGTTGGGCCCAATATGGACAGCCTTGGCTTGGCAACCCTGATGGATCGCTCAATGACGGCAGGTGCTGAATGAAGAAAATGAATCAGGTGTGAGTGTAAAAAAGCATTTGTAAAGCTAATACGTCTCGCCTATGCAAGAGCTATTGGCTTTGCCAATGGGTTTAAACTGTGTTGTACACCAGCGTGGCTGCTGTTCAGCATGGATAAACGTTAGTGGCGTAGAGAAGAGTGGTGTAGGGTGGAGTGTCACAGAGTGGAGCAATGAAGAGTGAAGAAGAGTGGTGAAGAGTGGAGTAGATTGGCGAACACTGGAGTAGAGGGCCATAGAGTGGAGTGGAGTGTTGTGGAGTGTTATTGACTGGGGTGTAGTGGAGTGTCATGGAGTCGAGTAGAGTGGAGGGGTGTAGAGCAATAGTTCCCAACCTGTGGTCCGGGGACCCCTGGGGGTCTGCGCAGCCCCCTAGGAGGGTCTGTGACTGCTTAGAAATTAACTAATATTAACAGCTTAATAAAGTGAATGTAAATAAAGTGGCTAAATGTATTTTAAAACGTACTGTAAATGTCAAGGAATTTTCAATTGGAGGCTACAAATTAAATTGGTACCCTCAGCTGGATTCGTGGGAGCCGTGCGGGTGCATCAAATAGAATATAATATTGACAATGTGTGGCTTCAACTGAATTTAGAGAAGCTCCAACCTTCAGATTAAAATTAAAATGTATATATTTTTTATTTTGTATGCAAATAAAATAAAATGTGTTGAATGTGTATGTGATTGATGAAATTATTGTTTCTGTATTTTTTGTGTACTGTTTTGTGGTTCAAATCATCAACAATGTTTAGGTCGGGGTCCCGGCTTCCAGTAATATCTCAATGGGTGGGGGTGGCATCTTCCAGTAATGACTCAATGGGGGGGTCCTCAGATTCCGATAATGATTCAGTGGGGGTCCCCGGATTCCAGTAATGATAAAGTGGGGGTCCACAGAAGTCAAAAAGTTGGGAACCACCGGTGTAGAGTAGAGTCACAGAGTCAAGTAGTATAGAGAGGAGTGGCAAAGAATGGAGTAGACACTTGTAGTAACATAGAGTGGCCTGGAGGGAAGTGGCATACAGTGGAGTGACCTATAGTGGCACAGAGTGGAGTGGAGTGGAGTAGAGTGTATTAGAGTGCAGTGGAGTGTCATGGAGTAGAGTGTCATATAGTGAAGTGATGTAGAATGTAGTGGAGTGTATTAGAGTGCAGTAGAGTGTCATAGAGTGAAGTGATGTAGAGTGTAGTAGAGTGTATTAGAGTGCAGTAGAGCATCATAGAGTGAAGTGATGTACAGTGTTGTAGAGTAGAGTGAAGAAAAGTAGAGCATCAGTGTGGAGAGGCACGGAGTGGAGGGATGTAGAATTGAGGGGCACAGAGTTGAGTAAAGTGCTGTGAAGAAGAGGGGAGTGGCATAGTGTGGGCAGAGTGGAATGGTGTAGAGTAGAGTGGCATAGCACAGAGTGGAGTAAAGTGTCATAGAGTGGAGTGGTGTAGAGTGGAGTAGAGCGGCGTGGAGTGTTGAAGAGTGAAGAGTCATAGAGGCCTAAAGTGGAGTGGCTTAGAGTGGAGTAGGCATGGTGGGTTAGTGCATTTCTATTACGGAAAACACTTTTTCAATTGAAATGACCATTACATTTGCACATGCAGTTTTACTGACAAAATTATAAAGCACACAAAATGTGTGGAAGTGGCAACACCAAGAGTACTGGTCTGTTTTGATCATAATAAAATATTTGTTTCCACCACACTTCCGAATTACAAAAAAATATGCTTCATTTGCGCAGCTCATTTACAGACATTTAAATGTTATTGAGTGCTAGAAAAACAACTTTTCTTCCCCAGTACCCAGCAAGATTGTCACATAAATCCTCTCACTTTGAAGTCAGATATAAATAGGTAAACACAAAGCTCTCTCGGAAGACAGGGCCTGACATTTGACCTCTGTCTTTGAACACATAGCAAATGTGACAAGATAAGAACAAAATGTAAAGACCTGTTAACAGAAAGTGAGGAATTTTAGGAATACAAAAAACTTTGCTGAACAAGCTTTGCTCCACAGTAGGGATTACAATATGCCGGACAGCCTAAAACAAAGAAAGCCAGCAAATAGAAAGTCAGAAAATGTGAGTTTCAAACCACAAAGCCACTGGTAAGCCAGGGGTGGAATGTATTCCCAGGGAACCTTTCAGAATGTCTACAATAAGTTTTTTCACAACCAGATTGCTGTGCTGTCTGGTAGGCTTTGACCTAAAAATGGATTGTTTTCCTGTGTCAATGTGCAAAGGCTGATTCACCCAGGCATGCTCTTTATGTGGTGGTTGAGATAGGTAAGATTTTTAATTTCATGAACATATTTTTAAAAATGATTTACAGAACAAAAACTAGCCTTTAAACCTAGTCAGTTGCATTACTCTGTACAAGAATAAAGTTTACCAGAAACAGAAAGTAAAAAACTGAAAGAAATAAACTCAGTTTTTTATATTTAAGTTGGCATTCATTTTGTGAAATGACAGAATTACAGAAATTGCAGAATGTAAATTATGTTGATACATTATTAACTTTAAGAAATTTCTTTGATATTTGAACGTAAGTTTCCGCTAAAATCCTACTTCTGTCCTTGCCCTTTATAACGTAGTAGTAAATGGGTTTATTGCATGGAATAGTCATATTTTTTCAAGGTTATTAAGAATTTGAGAAATGAATATCGAGCCAGCAAAAAAGTTGCACTTGCCATTTTCATAGAGAATTAACTCCTGAACAAATAAAAAAAGAAGTGAAATCTGTTTACCTGTTCAAGAGTTTAGAGTAGAAAACATATTCTGGTGGCCTTTTTCCAATGTGACAGCTCAGGGTGTTTGGGGCCAGGGCCCACAATGCTTTTCTTTAAATTAAGAAGTAGGTTTTATAAACACTGCTACCAAGCGTCTTACGTTTACCTGTAAAAGGAGCAATTCAGCCTGAAACCAGGACATATCCTTAGGGCTATGAATTCTCACCTGCAAACCAGTTCTCTGACATTTCTGAGAATTTGAGCAGGCTAAAAAGGGCTCAGAAACAGGTGACGCATTGTGGCCAAGTGATCCTCACAGAGGGACACGGAGTACCTGGAATGCCGTGACCTTCAAGCCACCACGGATGGTGGACAAACCATCACGCTTCTATGTATTTGCGAACAGAGTAACCACAGCTGGAGGGTGAAGAGGAAGATGAGAGTTCTACCAAGAATATATACAAAGACTGCAGAACCAGACCAAATTCAGGATATTCCATAGCCTGGGGGCCTGGATTCTGGTCAGCGGTAACCAACCAATGATGACCAACCTCAGTCGCCCTGTCTACCAATGGTAACCAACAGCTACAGGAGAAGGTTTCTAGCCTGGTGATGCTAGAAACATGCCAACAGCACTGACTGGCAAGGGGAATAAGACTTGGGGGAGGGGGCAACTGCTGAAAGTTTTGGGTTCTTTGCAAAGCACTGGATGGAGGAACAATCGGCACTGTGCAGAATATGCACACATGTCGCTCTGCAAGGCGCGTACATTCACAGGAGGCCCTGGTAAGTGAAGTTGCCACCTATTCTTACATTTGAAGACTAAGGGCCTGCTTATGAGTTTGGCGGATGGTTTACACCGTCTGCCGAACTTCCGACGGAGAGGTTGCCGCCATACTGGCTTCCTACCCGCTGGGCCCATTAAAAGTTTCCCGCTAGGTCAGCGGGCTGAAACCTGAGTTTCTGGCCGCTGGCCTGATGGGAAACAGCTTACAGCATTGTCTCCGGCTCATAACCGAGCCGGTGGCGATGCTGTAGGATGCAGGGTGCACCAGCAATGTTCAATCTCTGCAAAATAGATAGTGAATATTGCGAAGGTTCTGGCCAGGGGAGGCCCTGCACTGCCCATGCTAAATGCATGGGCAGTGCTAGGGACCCCCTTGGGCCTCCCGCACCAGTTCTCCACCAGTCTGTTCATGGCAGTGCTACCACCATGATATATCTGGCGGAGAACGAGGTCGTAATCCCCAGGGCAGCGCTGCTTGTAGCGCTGCCCTGGCAGATTAGGACTGCCACATACCGCCAGACTGCCGGTATCCCCGATCCTGGCGGAGCTGGCGGTCCCCCCACGGCCCAACCGCCAGCGTTTAAATATGGCTCTCGGACAGCCGCAATGGCAGCGGTCCAACCGCCAGACTCGTAGTGAGGGCCTAAATGGGTGTGAATAATTGCTTCTTTACATTGACACATTATAGATGGAAGGAGATGAGGAAAACCCCACTGGTTGCAGGTCTAAGCATACATTCAATGTAAGGTCTGGATCTGGCACTCAGCTCCGTTTAAGAAAACGCCCATTTTATGGAGCGCTGATAGCTCCCTGTCCCAGGAACACCATGTTTCAGTGAGGGGGTTTTATTTACCAGCTCACTGCATTCTGAAAGTTGTAGTCTTGGTTAATCTTAATTGAACCAACTGGAGTATAGTTGAAGATGGTAATGACCTGTAGCAGGAAAACCTGGACTAGAAGAACTAAGCACTGAATACCCATATTTCAAAGAGGGAGGGGTGGTACATATTTGCTTCAGTTTTCAATAGACCCATTTACCTGCATCATCAAGGGGGGGCAAGTTGAATTCTAGCATTTACAAATGTGATCAGTCCAACTTCACTGTCCTCTAGATGAGTATGGTGCATAAATGCCCTGCCCAGGGTATGTGTGCACTATGTACAGAAATCTTGATGAAGGTGAGGGGTCAGATGTCTAAGTTGCTGACCTTGAAACCCAGGTAAAAATATTATGTTTCATTCTTAGCAAAACGCTTCATCTTCCAGCGCGTCATACTAAGAGACTAATGTAAAAAATATTTTTACATTTGTGAAATGTTAATTTAAAAAAAAATCAAAAATGCTGTCTACGTTTTTTCCGATTGCACAAGTGTACCCCTTCCCTTCCTGTACCCTGCCCCCTCACTCCTGGTTCTTGTACTCCTCCCCACCCCCTATCATCACCACATGCTTGAGATGTTCCTGCTGCAATAAAAATGTTCCCTGTCTACAACTCTGCAGCTCCTTCATCCAGGTATCTGCTCCAATAAGTACATAAAATAAAATAAAACAAAATAAATGAAAACAAAATAAAATAAAAAACAATATAAAATAAAATAAAACAAAATGAAATAAAACACAATAAAATTTTAAAAAACAAAAATAAAATAAAACAAAATGAAATAAAATAAAACAACGCAAAAAAAATTACATTAAATTAAACAAAATAAAATAAATGAAAACAAAACAAATTAAAATTAAACAAAATATGGCATGTTACACAACACAACTCTCAGACATAGGGCCTCATTACGACTTTGGTGGTCTGACCGCCACAGTGGCGGCCGTCAAAGACCGCCATGTTGGCGGTCATACAGACCTCTGTGTTACGACTGATACAGCCACGCCAAAAGACAGCCAAAATCCCGTCACTACCAGGACTCAGGAAGGTGGGAAAGAGGTGGTCCAATCACCAGCACCGCCAGCCCAACAACCAACCACCGAACCTATTACAAGTTGAAAATCGCCATGCGGTCTTGCCATGGCGTTCTTCCAATGGCGGTGCGAACCGCGGCGGTTGCCGCTCCCCACAATAATACACCGCACCACATTGCATAGAGTTGAAAACCACACAGCTGACGCACATTCACACACTTGACAAATCTACCAACCACACTATAAAACACACCCTTCCACACACCACAATCCTTTGCATCTCCCACGCCAAACACAGAAGGCAGAGCAACATCAGTGCAAACCAACCCATAGATTAGGCACCCCGCCATATCACACATTCTCACAACACCCTAACACACATATCTGCACCTCATCACACTATTTACCCCTGTCATCCCCTTATTACACAGCACCTACAGATTATTTTCCATCACTCCTTAACCACCTCCATGTCACCACAAAAACATCCCTGTTTCACAGATGACGAGTTAAGAGTCATAGTGGATGAAATCATTAGAGTAGAGCCACAACTATTTGGAGCCCAAGCCCAGCAGACCACTATCGCTAGCAAAATGGAAATGTGGCAAAGGATAGTTGACAGAGTAAACTCTGTAGGCAGCTACCCGTTGTAGGAGGCTGGCCTGGCTTGTAGTGGGTACCAAAGGTACTTACACCTTGTGCCAGGCCCAGTTATCCCTTATTAGTGTAGAAGAGGTGTTTCTAGCAGCTTAGGCTGATAGAAGGTAGCTATGGCAAAGCAGCTTAGGCTGAACTAGGAGACATGCAAAGCTCCTACTATACCACTGGTGTCATATGCACAATATCATAAGAAAACACAATACACAGAGTTACTAAAAATAAAGGTACTTTATTTTTATGACAATATGCCACAAGTATCTCAGTGAGTACTCTCAGTAAGAAAGTAAGTAATATACACAAGTTATATGTACACAAACCACAAATAGGTAAGTAAGAGTCAGAAAAGTAATGCAAACAGTGTAGAATTACAATAGGCTGCAATAAGCAGGCATAGGTCTAGGGGCAACATAAACCATATACTCCAAAAGTGGAATGCGAATCACAAATGGATCCCAGACCTATGGGAGCTTGTAGAGGGTCGCTGGGACTGTAAGAAAACAGTCAGGGTGTCCAAGATACCCCACCCCAAGACCCTGAAAAGTAGGAGTAAAGTGCACCTACTACCCCAAGAGAGCACAATAGTCATGATAGGGGGATTCTTCAAGAACAACAAACGCCAGCAGTGCACTGACAACGGATTTCTGGACCTGAGGACCTGCAAAGCAAGGGGAACAAGTCCAATAGTCGCGACAGTGTCCAGGGGGGGCAGGAGCCCAGGAAACCCTGGGTGAAGGTGCAAGGAAGCTGCCTCTGGATGGAAGAAGCTTGGATTTCTGCAAGAACAAAGAGGGCTAGGAACTTCTCCTTTGGAAGGAAGATGTCCCACTTTGCGATGAAAGTTGCAGAACTGTTCCCACGCAAAAATACAGCAAACAAGCCTTGCTAGCTGCAAGGGTTGCGGTGGAGGTTTTTGGGTGCTGCTGAGGACCAGGAAGGACCAGGATGTTGCCCCTTGGAGGAGGAGACAGAGGGGGTGCTCAGAAACTCAGAGAGCACTCACAGAAGCAGGCAGCACCCGCAGAAGTACCCCAACAGGCACTTAGAAGATTAGTGAACCAGAGTCCACGCGAAGTTACAAAGGAGGGTCCCACGACGTCGGAGGCCAACTCAGAGGGTTGTGCACTGCAGGACGGAGTGCTGGGGACCCAGGCTAGGCTGTGCACGAAGGAAATCCTGAAAGAGTGCACAGGAGCCGGAGCAGCTGCAAATCACGCAGTACACAGCTTTGCAGTCTAGCGTGGGGAGGCAAGGACTTACCTCCACCAAACTTGGACTGAAGAGTCACTGGACTGTGGGAGTCACTTGGACAGAGTTGCTGTGTTCCAGGGACCACGCTTGTCAGGATGAGAGGGGACCCAGAGGACCGGTGATGCAGTCTTTTGGTGCCTGCGTTAGCAGGGGGAAGATTCCGTTGACCCATGGGAGATTTCTTCTGTGCTTCTGGTGCAGGGTGAAGGCAGGCTACCCCCAGAGCATGCACCACCAGGAAACAGTCGAGAAAGCCGGTAGGATTAGGCGCTACAATGTTGCTGGTAGTCGTCTTGCTACTTTGTTGTGGTTTTGCAGGCGTCCTGGAGCAGTCAGCGGTCAATCCTTGGTAGAAGTCGAAGAGGGAGATGCAGAGGAACTCTGGTGAGCTCTTGCATTTGTTATCTGAAGAATTCCCCAAAGCAGAGACCCTAAATAACCAGAAAAGGAGGTTTGGCTACCAAGAGAGGAGGATTGGCTACCAAGAGAGGTAAGAGCCTATCAGAAGGAGCCTCTGACGTCACCTGCTGGCACTGGCCACTCAGAGCAGTCCAGTGTGCCCCCAACACCTCTGTTTCCAAGATGGCAGGGGTCTGGGACACACTGGAGGAGCTCTGGGCACCTCCCCTGGGAGGTACTGGTCAGGGGAGTGGTCACTCCCCTTTCCTTTGTCCAGTTTCGCGCCAGAGCAGGGCTGGGGGATCCCTGAACCGGTGTAGACTGGCTTATGCAGAGATGGGCACCATCTGTGCCCATCAAAGCATTTCCAGAGGCTGGGGGAGGCTACTCCTCCCCAGCCCTTCACACCTATTTCCAAAGGGAGAGGGTGTAACACCCTCTCTCAGAGGAAAAGCCTGGACCCCAGGAGGGCAGAAACCTGTCTGAGGGGTTGGCAGCAGCTGCAGTGGAAACCCCGGAAAGGCAGTTTGGCAGTGCCCGGGTTCTGTGTTAGAGACCCGGGGGATCATGGAATTGTCACCTCAAGGGCATGGCCATGTTCGGAGTTACCATTGTGATGCTATACATAGGTAGTGACCTATGTATAGTGCACGTGTGTAATGGTGTCCCTGCACTCACAAAGTCCGGGGAATTTGCCCTGAACAATGTGGGGGCACCTTGGCTAGTGACAGGGTGCCCACACACTAAGTAACTTTGCACCCAACCTTCACTAAGTGAAGGTTAGACATATAGGTGACTTATAAGTTACTTATGTGAAGTGGTAAATGGCTGTGAAATAACATGGACGTTATTTCACGCAGGCTGCAGTGGCAGGCCTGTGTAAGAATTGTCTGAGCTCCCTATGGGTGGCAAAAGAAATGATGCAGCCCATAGGGATCTCCTGGAACCCCAATTCCCTGGGTACCTCAGTACCATATACAGAGGAATTATATGGGTGTACCAGTGTGCCAATGAGAATTGGTAAATTTAGTCACTAGCCTGTAGTGACAAATTTAGAAAGCAGAGAGAGCATAAACACTGGGGTTCTGGTTAGCAGAGCCTCAGTGAGACAGTTAGGCATCACACAGGGAACACATACAGGGCACATACTGTGAGCACTGGGGCCCTGCCTGGCAGGGTACCAGTGACACAAGGACTAAAACAAAATATATACAGTGAAATATGGGGGTAACATGCCAGGCAAGATGGTACTTTCCTACACCTGTGCACAAGGGATGATATCAGGAACAGGAACAGGTGGAACGACCTCAGGGGGAGGTCCATTCCATTTCGGCCAGGCACCAGCTGGCGGTCCACATGACTGGCGGTGGTCCCCACCTCCTCCCCCACAGTTCACATCATAGGAGGAGAAGGTCTTGGCCATCCTGCATCTTGAGGGCTTGACAGGAATAGCTGGGGGAGGTGAGTCGGGTAAGTCACATCAACAAAATTTGCCTACCAAAATGGATTAGCATACTTGTTCACTGATCTCCTTTTATTGCCTATAATATCACACCACACAACAGTCCAGTGTCCACCTGCCCATAAACCCCTTTCTGGCCTCCTACACGCCAATCACACCCACCTGGGGGAACAACATCTCTGTATAGTGGGTGTAGTACAGGGATTGACAGCACTACAACTCCCAGCAGGCACTGTTCCACTATCACTAAGACCAGAACAATCCAAATGACCTCCTTTGTCAACTCCACATTGGAGTGTAACCACCTGAGGGGATTCAAACTGTACAGTGTTTGGATTGGACAGGCCAAGACAGCAATGCCAAGGTCAGCAGGCACTGGTAATGTCACTCCACTCAGCCAATACTCTGTTATCTGCTACTAGGACCATTCCTCCTCTACTCAGCCTTTGTAATGTACTCACCCACAGGGATAGTAACTGGATAGGGTGTGGTTGGGACAGGCCAAGAGAGCAATGCCAAGCCCAGTAGGCACTGTCTACTCAATGCAAAAAGACATGATCACTGTGCATCTGTTCCAACATCCATTTACATCAACTCGCTATGAAAGTCTACTCACCTGAAAGGATGACTTATGTATGCTGTGTGTAGTACTTGGTGTAACATGACTGTAAATCCAAGGAGGAACAGTACCGCTAACTCCAATACCCAAGTCACTGTCCACAATGACATTGTGCTGCTTCACAAATGCAGGTTACCTAACTGAGAGGGACCAACATACAGATCATGGTCCACTCTGTGATGTGCCTAATCAACTAAATAACTAAATTCAGCATCAGCAGATAGGCCAATATGTCAATAATGTGGACAGGAAGGACAGCCCAACCTATGTGCCCATTGAATGTAGGTTAACTCAAAGGTACCAAGATGCATCATCTAAATGCTTGTGGCAGATCACATATTCACAGTGACTGATCACATGATGACAACTAACAAATACAACAACAAGAACCCAGGTCTGCCCGCATAACAGTCTACTAGGTCTTGAGATGACCTAAGCCACATCATGCACAGCCACTGTTCTGACTTCACTGCTTAAAAGGTAGGAGTCCATGAACAGGCCTCCGAGTGCCAAGATACACAGACATCCTGTTGCAAGGTGACTTGAAATGGAATTGGACTGTTTCACAAATGTCAGGTCTATACAGTTGAAAGGAGGTGTGCCTCTCACATAAGGGAAAAATGCAAAGCCAATATGTACATGGCCTTAGTCAAATGTCACTGTAAACTGCTGGTGGTACATGTCACAATACAAATTGAAAAATACTGTCTCTCACTGCAACTAGTCTAACTACCACTGGATACACAGACCCCTATCAAGACACTTCTGCTCTCCCCATGGATCAAGCCCTCAGTGAGGTGACCACTCCTGGCATGTGGACGTTGGGGACAGCGCTGGCCCATCTGGGGAAACTGGTCAGATGACATTCGTCAGCCTCACCCTGACCACATCGACTCCTCCCAGCCCTGTTGCATCAGCATCTCAGGCAACTAGTCTCCCCCAAACCTGGGTCCAGAGGACTGATTCAACAATCTTGTGCCCCCCCAGTCCAACTACAATTAGACAGCTCTGAAAATGATGGACCTGGACCCAGTGATATGGGTCAAACTGTGCCAAGACTGCTGGGAATGGGTCTGGCCAGGACACCATCACCCACGTTTTGGGAGCCTACCAACACTTTCAAGGTGTGATGGGCCAGGTACTCACTGAACTCAGGGGGGTCAACCAGCTGATGAGGGATCACCACCATGAAATATTGCAACAGTGGGAGGCCCACAATGCCATCTTGGCCTCCCTAACAAGGGTGCTGAGGGACCTAAACACCACCCGGAGCAGGGAATGAGAACAACATCAGACCCCTTCCATTGGCCCAGTAACATCAGCCTCTTCGACCTCTGTTGCAGCCAGTGGAAGGGAGGCCCTGCCAGGGGAAGGTTCTGACTCAAACACCCCAGCCTCTGCAGCTGAAGAACCCCTGCAAGTAGACGTCCACCCGTACATCCAGGAGGTGCAGATGCCAAGACCTCAACCACTGCCAGCAAGTGGCCTCTTCCTCATGGGGCCCCTTTGTGTGCCACAGATTCACTCTCCATTTTCTAGGATTGTAGGGCACTAGACTTTTGACATCAAATGTTGTGGCAGCTACTATAATGATTATATTCACCAAGACTGATCCCTTCACTTTTGTACTCCTTTTTGCACTTAATTTCCACCTTTATGTACAGAGCACGTCAATAAACACAACTAGCACAAAATCAATGCCTAATAGTGATTTTTCTTCAGTATGTGAAATTCACGTGATGCGAATGAGGGACTCTAAAGATGGTAATGTAAGGAGGGATATGTCACAGGCAGCGTCAGGCTGAGGATTACGTGCAACACAACAACACAAGTGGTCACTCACACCAAGGGGCATATTTATACTCCGTTTGCGCCGAATTTGCGTCGTTTTTTTCGACGCAAATTCGGCGCAAAACTAACGCCATATTTATACTTTGGCGTTAGACGCGTCTAGCGCCAAAGTATGAGGAATGAGCGTCATTTTTTTGCGTGAACGCCTTCCTTGCGTTAATGAGATGCAAGGTAGGCGTTCCCGTCTAAAAAAATGACTGCGACGCAAATGCGTCGTATTTATACTCCTGGGCAAAAATCACGCCCGGGAGTGGGCGGGGCAAAAAACCCCGCATTTGCGCCTCTTTTTAACGCCTGGGTCAGGGCAGGCGTTAAGGGACCTGTGGGCTCAAAATGAGCCCACAGCTGCCCTCCCATGCCCCCAGGGACCCCCCCTGCCACCCTTGCCCACCCCAGGAGGACACCCAAGGATGGAGGGACCCATCCCAGGGACATTCAGGTAAGTATAATTTTGTTTATTTTTTTATATTTGTTTTTGGCATAGGGGGGCCTGATTTGTGCCCCCCTACATGCCACAGTGCCCAATGGCCATGCCCAGGGGACATAAGTCCCCTGGGCATGGCCATTGGGCAAGGGGGCATGACTCCTGTCTTTACTAAGACAGGAGTCATGTAAATGGCGTCTGGGCGTCGTTAAAAATGGCGCAAATCGGGTGGAGGCGATTTTTTTGCCTCAACCTGACTTGCCCCATTTTAAGACGCCCTAACGCCATTTTCCCCAACGCCGGCGCTGCCTGGTGTACGTGTTTTTTTTCCACGCACACCAGGCAGCGCCGGTCTGCTAGCGCCGGCTAACGCCATTCAATAAATACGGCGCCCGCATGGCGCTTCAGAATGGCGTTAGCCGGCGCTAAACTTTTTGACGCTAAACTGCGTTAGCGCAGTTTAGCGTCAAAAAGTATAAATACGGGCCCAAATGTTTTATTTACACTGTACAGCTCATAGACTGCAAATATGTCTGGACTTTCATTTCCAAGAATGATTAAACATTCTTCCCTCTGGCCACATATCTCAACATACCATCCCCCTGTCCACAGAAGAAAGGCTATGTCAGTCCCTGTCTCTTAGGATAGCGAACATATTGGTGGATGTTGTCACCAGCTTGTCCCTTATCGCATACCAAAAACAGGTCTATCCAACTTAACATACCCCATGGCACAGACAGAGGACAATACAACAGTCCCTAGTCAGAGGCCCATTCCATGACAATGGTAAGGCATCTAGTGGCATGTTACACACCTATGTCAGTGTTGTGGCACATGCACTATGGCCTGCAGTGAGGATACACATTGACAGCTACATCCAGGGCATCCAGGATCATTATCAACACAATCTGAAGGGAGAATGGATGGATTGCACAGGGTGACATGGTACAAGGCCATGTGATCACACACATGAAACCAATGGACCAACATACCAAGGCAAACAGGTCTATTCTGCAGCTCAGATAACTACCCTCCCTCTGTCCAGGCAGTCTGGGCATGGAACTCACACAACCCAAATATGCGACAAAACATACCTGGATCAATTCCATGTCCCCTTCACACGTCATAGCAGCTTCAGCCACCTGCCAATGACACAACTCTGAAATGCCCACATGAGGACGGCATTGTTAAGAGACCTCGAAGGAAAAAAGTGACATACAAGGAGTTTAGGCAGCCAAAGGCATACATGAGACACAAAACTCATTTTAAACTTCTGTTTTTTCCCTAACAGTCTGATGTGACTGCCCCAAACACAGGAGATCCTCGGGAGAAGCACATCATCAAGAGACGGCCTGTCTCGTGGTGACAGAGATACGCTTCTCCACCAATCCTGACCCCTACACTACCCCATGCAGTCACAGTAATCACAGAACATCACATACTTACACTCATGTGACGTACTGATTGATGAGATCTGCTGGCATGTCTCCACCTTCTTCCTCATCACTGTCATCCTCACTTCGCATTTCAGAAGGCTCACCCAGTGGCACTGCCAGCTCCCCTCATCAGGGATGTATGGGATGTTTCTCCTCAGTGAAGTGTTCTGGAGCATTCAGCAGGCCACAACGACCTTACAAACTTTTTCAGGTGAGTAGAGGAGGGCTCTACTGGATTTGTCAATGCTGCACAATCTTGCCTTCAGGAGCCCAAAAGCCCGCTCCACAACACAGCGCGTTCTTCCATGCGCCTCGTTGAAGCAGACTTCCCCTGGCGTAGTTGGGTTCCTCACTGGTGTCAAGAACCAAGGATGGTTTGGGTGGGCAGATTCCCCTGTAAGGAAATGCGACATGCATGCAGCCATCAGTCCAGAGCAATGTCTCAGTACCTGCAGACATAGCATACATGCACACATGGTATATGTGACTTATCAACCAGCCAGGCCCTCTATGGGTACAGTTGTGTCATCAGCTAAGGAAGTGTGATGTTCTGCATGATGAAGGCATCATGGACTGAATCTGGGTACCACACACACACTTGAGAAATGTAGAGGTCCGCCAAACACACTATTTGGACATTGATGGAATGGAAGTGCTTCCTGTTCTGATAGTCCTCTTCATTCCCATGCGGTGGAACCAGGGCTACATGGGTACCATTAATGGCTCCTACAACATATGGTATGTGCGCCAAACCACAGAACTCTGCTTTAACATGGTCAAAATCCTCACGTTGAGGGAAATGAATGTAGCTGTCCAGGTGTTTCAACATTGCTGAGAGAACATCCTTCAACACCAAACTGAATATAGGCTGGGACATCCCAGCAGATAGGGCCACTGTGTTTTGGAAGGACCCTGTAGCCAGGAAGTGCAAAACGGACATGACTTGTACTATGGGTGGTATGCTATTTGGATGATGTATGGCTGACATCAGATCTGGCTCCAACTAATGACAGAGATCCATGATTTTCTGCCAATCCAGGTGGTACAACTATATGACATGTCTATTCTCCATGGTCTGCAAGTCTGCTAGTGGATAGTACACAGGAGAGTGTCTGATCCTTCTCCTCCCAGGGTAACTATGTGGGCCAAAAAGAAAAAAGGCAGTCACTCAATGTGTCCCTAGCAATTCATATCATGCATATCAGGCATGAAATGTGTCATCAATCAATCAATCAATTTGTAAAGCGCGCTACATACCTGTGAGGGTTTCAAGGCGCTGGGGGGGGGGGGAGGGTGCTGCTACTGCTCGAAGAGCCAGGTCTTGAGGAGTTTTCTGAAGGAAAGAAGGTCTTGGGTCTGTCGTAGACCCGGCGGGAGGGTGTTCCAGGTCTTGGCGGCGAGGTACGAGAATGATCTGCAGCCGAAAGATTTGCGTCGGATGCGGGGGATGGAGGCGAGGGCGAGGTTAGCGGAGCGGAGATGCCGAGTGGGGGTGTAGAAGCTGAGTCTGCTGTTCAAGTATGATGGTCTGGTGTTGTGAAGTGCCTTGTGTGCGTTGGTGAGGAGCTTGAAGGTGATCCTCTTGTTGACGGGGAGCCAGTGAAGGTCTCTTAGGTGGGGGGTGATGTGGCAGTGGCGAGGGATGTTGAGGATGAGTCGGGTGGAGGCGTTTTGGATGCGTTGGAGGCGTTGGAGGAGTTTGGATGAGATGCCGGTGTAGAGGGCGTTGACGTAGTCGAGTCTGCTGCTGACGAGGGCCTGGGTTACTGTTTTTCTTGTTTCTGTTGGGATCCATGTGTAGACTCTGCGAAGCATGCGGAGGGTGTTGTAGCAGGAGGAGGAGATGGCGCTGACCTGTTTTGACATGGAGAGTGAGGAGTCGAGGGTGAAGCCGAGGTTTCGTGCGCTGTCGGTGGGTGTTGGTGGAGGACCCAGAGCGGGCGGCCACCATGAGTTGTCCCAGGCAGAGGGGGAGCGTCCAAGGATGAGGACCTCTGTTTTGTCCGAGTTTAGTTTTAGCCGGCTGTCTCTCATCCAATCGGCGATGGCTTTTAGTCCCTCGTGGAGGTTGGTTTTGGGGGTGTGTGGGTCCTTTGTGAGGGAGAGGATGAGTTGGGTGTCGTCGGCGTAGGAGATGATGTTGAGGTTGTGCTGACGGGCCACTTGTGCGAGGGGAGCCTTGTAGATGTTGAACAGCGTCGGGCTGAAGGATGAGCCCTGGGGTACGCCGCAGATGATGTTGAAGGCTTTGGATTGGTACGGGGGAAGGCGGACTCTTTGGGTTCTGCCGGCGAGGAAGGATGCGGTCCATTCGAGGGCCTGGTCCTGGATTCCTGCTGCGTGGAGGCGGGATTTTAGGGTGTGGTGACAGACGGTGTCAAAGGCGGCTGATAGGTCTAGGAGAATGAGGGCTGATGTCTCTCCATTGTCGAGGTGGCTTCTGATGTCGTCTGTGGCGGCAAGGAGGGCGGTTTCGGTGCTGTGGTTGCGTCTGAAGCCGGACTGGGAGGGGTCGAGGAGGTTGTTGTCTTCGAGGTACCGAGTGAGCTGAGTGTTTACGATTTTCTCGATGACCTTCGCCGGGAAAGGGAGCAGAGAGATGGGCCGGGAGTTTTTCAGGTCCTTGGGGTCCGCCTTTGGTTTCTTGAGAAGGGTGTGGATTTCACCGTGTTTCCAGCTTTCAGGGAATCTTGCAGTTTTGAAGGAGATGTTGATGGCTTTCCGTAGGTGTGTTACGATGGCTGTGTCTGCTTTGTTGAAGATGTGGTGTGGGCAGGGGTCTGATGGTGATCCGGAGTGGAAGGAGTTCATGGTCTTGCAGGTTTCATCGTCGCTGATGTTGGTCCAGGAGGTCAGGCGGCTGGAGCGGGTGAAGTTTGTGGTGGGTGGGTGGGGTAGGAGCGTCCGGAGTGTGAGGGGAGTTGAAGCTGTCGTGGATGTCCGTGATTTTTTGGTGGAAGGCGGTTGCTAGGGCGTCGCATAGTTCTTGGGAGGGGGTGATGTCGTTGACAGTGGCGTCTGGGTTGGAGAGTTCTTTTACGATGCTGAAAAGTTCTTTGCAGTCGTGGGCGTTGTTTTCTAGGCGGGTTTTGAAGCAGGATCTTTTTGCTAGCCTGATGAGTTGGTGGTGTTTGCGTGTGGCATCCTTGAGTGCCGTGTGGTTGTCTGGAGTGCGTTCGAGTAGCCATATATGCTTGAGTTTTCGGCAGTGGCGTTTGGAGGTTTGGAGGTCGTCGGTGAACCAGGTGGCTCTTCTGTTGATGTGGTTGTTGGAGGGTTTCTGAGTGGAGCAAGGTGGTCGGCGCAGTCGTTGATCCATAGCTTGAGGTTGTGTGCCGTGATGTCAGGGTCGGTGGGGTTTGCGGGCGGTTTCTGGGCTAGGGCGGTGGTTAGTTGAAATTCGGTGACTTTGCCCCAATGACGGCGAGGTGGTTGTTCGGTGTGGTGGTGTTCTGTCTGTTTCTTGAAGATGAAGTGGATGCAGTGGTGGTCGGTCCAGTAAAGTTCGGTGGTATGGTTGAAGGTGACGTGGTTGCTTGTGGAGGAGATGGGGTCAAGGGGGTGACCGGCTGTGTGGGTGGGTGTGTTGACGAGCTGTGTGAAGCCGAGGTTGGCGAGGTTTTCGGTCAGGGTGGTGGAGTTGGTGTCATTGTTGTTTTCGAGGTGAAAGTTCAGGTCCCTGAGGAGGATGTAGTCCGTGGAGGCGAGTGCGTGGGTGCTGGCCAGGTCGGCGATGGCGTTGCTGAAGGGTGCCCTGGGTCCTGGGGGTCTATAGATGAGTGTTCCTCTGAGCGTGGTGTTGGGGTCGGTGCGGACTTGGAAGTGAAGGAGTTCAGCGGCGCTGAAGGAGTCGTCCAGGGTGGTTTTGACTTCGAGGGTGGCTTTGTGGACGATGGCTATGCCACCACCGGTTCTGTTGGTGCGGTCTCAGCGAGCGACTTTGTATCCGTTCGGGATGGCTATGGCGATGTCTGGTGCTGAGGAGTCGTTCCACCAAGTTTCGGTTAGAAAGGCCACGTCCGGGGAGGTGGAGTCGAGCAGGTCCCAGACTTCGATGGCGTGCTTGCGTGCTGAGCGGGTGTTGAGGAGTATGCAACGGAGGTGGTTGGTCTTGATCCTAGGAGGTTTGTGGGCTTGGTTGCAGGTGAAGCTGCAGTTGTGGCAGGAGAAGGGTCTGTGCGTGTTCTTTGGAGAGGCCTGGAAGCAGGTGGTGTCTCGGCTGGTGTTGAGTGCGTGGAGGGTGTCAGCGTTATAGCGAATGCTGACGGGGTGGCTGTTGCCTGGGCCAGGGGTTCTGGCGCTGGGCGCAGTCCAGGCGCGGACGGGCGCAGATGGGCTTGCCTTTGGCGCGCCAGCGGCGCGGCCACGCCTCAGCTGCCATAAGAGGAGGGGAGGGTGGGAGTGGCAGCTGGGAGGCGGGAGGGCCTGGCAAATGAGAGGGCTGGGGGTGGGGCCGCAGGGGGCGCAGCGGCGGGAAAAGTGGATCAGGAAGGAATGGTGAGAGGAGGGGGAGGCAGGAGGGGCCGCAGGGGACGCAGCGGCGGGAAAAGTAGATCAGGAAGGAACGGTGAGAAGGAGGGAGGAGGCGGGAGGGGCCGCAGGGGACGCAGCGGCAGGAAAAGTGGATCAGGAAGGAACGGTGAGAGGAGGGTGGAGGCGGGAGGGGCCGCAGGGGACTCAGCAGCGGGAAAAGCAAAACAGCAGCAAGGAAACGGGATGGAGGTGGCGCGGAAAGGCGGAGCGGGGAGCGACCTGCCTGCAGCAGCAGGGTCAAAGGTTGCTCCCTGCTATCGCGCCGCGGCTGCCATAAGAGGAGGGGAGGGTGGGAGTGGCAGCTGGGAGGCAGGAGGGCCTGGCGAATGAGAGGGCTGGGGGGTGGGGCCGCAGGGGGCGCAGCGGCGGGAAAAGTGGATCAAGAAGGAACGGTGAGAGGAGGGGGGAGGCGGGAGTGGCTGCAGGGGACGCAGCGTCGGAAAAGTGGATCAGGAAGGAATGGTGGGAAGGAGGGGGGAGGCAGGAGGGGCCGCAGGGGACGCAGCGGTGGGAAAAGTGGATCAGGAAGGAACGGTGAGAGGAGGGGGGAGGCGGGAGGGGCCGCAGGGGACGCAGCGGCTGGAAAAGCAAAACAGCAGCAAGAAAACGGGATGGAGGTGGCGCGGAAGGCGGAGCGGGGAGCGACCTGCCTGCAGCAGCCGGTCATGTCAAGTGAGTCACTGTGAACATGATATGCAACACAAACCAGGCGTGACACTTGCACTTTTGTGAAACGTTGACACGTTGCTTATCAACGTATGTGTACCAAAACCTTTATATGGTTAGCCACCTCACATCCAGGTTACCCAATAAACTGCCTGTGATACAGTGCCCAAATCATGGTTTACACGTGTGGGAGAGGGTGGTGGCTGTACCCCCAATAATGGTGTCACATCTACAGGACCACATACCTACATTGTAACTGAAACAATTGACCTACATGACAGGACAAGGCACATCATCTTCATGCTTGTGACACATCAAAATATATGTTGTAATTGCATGGTATACCTTAAAAATGGCGGCTGCCTGGCTCACTCCACTGGACATTAGGAACATCCGCGACCGCCACTGGAAGTCATTGCGCTAGGCAGATGCCACTGTGGCGGACACTGCCATAGGGTAACATTGCTGCCTGTTTCAGTCTTGGCCCAATGGCAGCATCCACTGGCAGTGACGGTTGGGTACATGGCATTGATTCTCTCACTTGACTCCTGACAGTGCTGCCAGCAAGACCTCCACTACCTGAGCTGCTGTGTGCCGCCTCTGGGAGCAATCATGCCACATCCTACAGGTGATAGGGCCCCTGCCTTCTCTCTCTTTTTAAGCCCAGTTTGCATGATTGTGTCTGCAAAGCCCTGTAGGTGCTGTCAGTGTGCATCAATGGTTGAGTCAATGGGCATGTTTTTAGGTCACGTGTCAGGTTTGTAGTCCCGAGACAATGTGGTGAGTGTGCACTGAGTGTTTCCTGAACCAAACTGCATTTGATGCACATGTCTAGGTGAGGTGTTCTGACAGCCATCCCCAGCCTAATCTTGCCACTAGATATCTGTAATGTGTAGTCATGTGTGGTTGCATGACAGCTGTAGGGTTGAATGCATGTTGTATGTGTTAGTTGCCCACCATTGGTGCTCCTTCTGTTTTTGCACGGTGATCTCTGGCCACATATGACCTTGTTGGACTGTTGTTCTGAAGCCAAGTAATGACTCATTCTGCCCCTCAGCTCTGCACATAGGCAGCCAATGTAAATAATCTGTGGGCTAGATGATGTACTGTGATGTGTGTGATGTGGTTGGACATGGTGTATTTTGTAGGTGTGTCTGCACAGCCTTCAGAGAACGGGGCCTGTGTATTGTCAGTCACTCCATAACTGGACATCTGCGCTGGTATCGATTCCCATTTCCACAACAAGTGTGACACAGTGCCCACTCTTTGTACGCCTGGACAGCATGTGATGGGGTCAAATCAAGCCTCATTGCCAATATACAGCTTCTTGAGGCCATCTCCACTGATTACTATGCAATTTGCATTGGGGCAGGGTCATAATCTGTGACTGATGTGCTCATATTATATCTGACAAGGTGTGTCACATAGCCTTGACCTCTGCCTTGATGCCACTTCCCTGTCATGTTTTTCATCCAGCTTTGATGTGTCCAGTGCATGCGTATAATATTTTGGAGATTGCACATCTGCATGGAGTGTGCCGTAGAGTGATGTGCCAGGATATTGGACTCTACTGTTATGGTTATGAAGCAGAATGTGTACAATGCAGGGCCAGGTTTCTCTTTCAGTACTATAGGTTTTGTGAACACACGTGTGGATGTTTGTCCCTAAGTGTTGATGTGACACACAGACCACCACCACCAGAAGTAGCGCGTGCCTGCACCTGTATCTGCGCATGTCCACTCACGGATAGGCTTGCCTCTTTGTGTGCTCAACATGACACACCCTTCAATGTGGTTCAAGCACTACGGCTCTGTATGTAGGCCTGCTGTGACATGTCAGGACTGTATGCAGCGGGTGACATTTAGTGGTAGTGGATGTTTTTGTGCATTGTTTGCAGTGTACTTTACCTGTCAACTGCTACATTGTGAGATGTGTTCCATTGTGTTATTGGTTAATGTCATATGATCATCTCATGTCCCATCCAAGTCACTGATTATCTACCTGGTCAGTGCAGGCCCCAAGCTGGAGAGTGTGTATACTGCTCCCTAATTTGAAGTGCTTGCAGTCATGGCCCTGAGTCCAATACATGCCATGTGCCACAGGTGGACAGGATGGTCAGGACAGGATGTAATTAACTAGCTGCACTGACATGTAAGTGACTAACCCATTTTGTATGGGACTTGTGGACATAATATTCTGTCTTGTCATTTGCATCCATGCAGGTCAAAGCCCATCAGAAGAAGGGGATCTGGCGAGTTATCGTCAAGAAGGTGCAGACACTGGGGGTCCACCATCAGCAGAATGCCCACTGACGGAAGAGGTGGGAGGACCTGAGACCTGGGCCCGGAAGACTGCAGGGGCCCAGCTGGGGATGTCCTCCCAACGAGAATGGGGTGCCCGTCGGACCATGACCCGAATTTTGGCGGTGTCCTATGCAGCCCTGGATGGGCGGTTGAGTCCAGCACAGCAGCCACAAGGGGGTGAATACATAGAATGATCATGATTGAACCTTTTGCATGAGATTGAGTGAGGGACAGACTGCTCCTCTTGACAATGTAACATGTGTCATGTGTCACATATCTCCTGGTATCAAATTGGTGTGGACGTGCCATGTGTTTCACACTGGTGTGCTCATCCATTTTGTACCTGGGGCCTAGGACTGAACTATGGTAAACCCCCAGTCGAAATGCCCAGCATGGAGCATTTATGACTGTGTTTATTGTTCAGATATCCTGTTTTGACTGCCCTGGTGGTTCTTACTTTCCACCAACAGATCACTCCTGATAAATGTTACAGTCCAAAGGTAAGTAGGATGTGGGTCACTGTCCTCTGCCATGTGTCTGGGGATATGTGTAGGTTGACATCTTCAAACAAGCTGCAGGTTTTCTCCATTGTATTCTGGGTGCTGGTCCCTCACAGCAGTCTGTGATGCATGGGTGTCCATCATACATGTGACATGACTTACATGTGACATTTTGTAAGCTGTAGCATACTACTATCCCCTGGTAAGAAGGGAATGTGCATTGCCATGGTTCATGTGTCATCAGTAGAGTACACATACCTTGTGCCAATGTGTCTGCATGTGCTCCATTCCTACTAGGATACATATATGTGCAGTACATATATGGCATGTGCTAGCCATGCATATGTGATGATGTTGTGAAACTCTTACATGTATGTTCAAGGGGTCTTGCTGTCGTTCTGACACATTTGCAAAGATTGTTCAGTAGCTGTAATGCCCCAGACAGGACTGTGTCACCATGATATGTAGTCAGACAGAAACATTATTGTCTCGTAGCGTGTCTTAAGTCCTGTGAAACTGCAGTAGCTAGGATGGACATGACATGTAGGACAGGTTGTTGATCCACATGATGATGGTTTGTACTCTTGGTGTGGTATCATGGTTGTCGGTTCACAGCACCTGTGTGTTGTTTGGGAACTGTGCCCTGACTGTATGGAAGCATCATGGATTGACTTGCAGTGATGTTGGCATGACATGTGTTAGGGCTCGTGGAATCATCCACATACAGATGCCATGCTTGTCATGTCTGATATGTGTGTCGTGGTGTAGATGGCCATTATACAACAATTTGGTTTCCTCCTGATATTGATTACTAGGTCTGTGCCCCTCCTTCCCGCAAGGTTCAGTTGTCTACTACAACAACACTCAGAAGTAAACATGGAAATGGGTGCGCGACATTGGTGGGGGATATCCTGGGCCTAACACGGCCATTCTTGTGTGTAATCTGCAGACATCTCTCCATGACTTTTGGGACCTGACTTCATTGTTGTTCCATGCAAGACCACATGTGATGCACATCTGGGTGACCTTGCTACTATCTCCTTGACCATTTTTTGAGTTGTATGACTTGTGGAGCTGTACATTGTTGTGAGGTGTCCCTCGTGACATGGCTGATTCCATGTTACCTAATCCAGGCATGGCATGTTAGTACCAGTGTTGTCTGCCTTTCCTTCCCAACATCACTTATTGTTGGACGTTAGCTGTGTGCATTAGCTTGTGTGAATGAAATTGGTAGGGTACCTAACAATGGTATCCAAATGTTGGTTACTGGTTCCATATGGAGGGCTGCATGTGGTATACGTTTGATGTGCAATGGTCACTGGTAGGAAAGTACCATCTTTCTTGGCATTTTACCCACAATTTCTGCCTGTTTGTCAGTGTGTTTTGCCTGTCTCACTGGGATCCTGCTAGCCAGGACCCCAGTGCTCATAGTTTGTGGCCTAATGTGTGTGTTGTCAGTATGCTTAACTGTGTCACTGAAGTTCTGCTAACCAGAACTCCAGTGCTTATGCTCTCTCTACTAACCAAATTTGTCACTATGGTTTAGTGACTTCATATTCCAATTCCAATTGGCACATAAGTCCCTAGTATATGGTACCTAGGTACCCAGGGCATTGGGGTTCCAGGAGATCCTTATGGGCAGCAGCATTTATTTTGTCACCCATAAGGATCTCAGACAAACCTTTCTTCAGGACTGCCACTGCAGCCTGAGTGAAATAGTGCACACACTATTTCACAGCCATTTCCATTGCACGTAAGTAACTTATAAGCCACTTATATGTCTAACCTTCATTTACTGAAGGCTAGGTGCAAAGTTACTAAGTGTAAGGGCACCTTGAACTAGCAAAGGTGCCCCCATGCTGTCCAGGGCCAATTCCCCAGACTTCATGAGTGCGGGGATACCATAACACGCGTGCACTACATATATGTCAATACATATATATAGCTTCACAATGGTAACTCCGAAAATGGCCATGTGAGGTGTCTAAGATCATGGAATTGTCTCCCCATTCCAAATCTGGTACTGGGGGGCAATCCCATGCATCCTGGGGGCTCCACCATGGACCCCCAGTACTGCCAAACCAGCTCTCTTAGGTTTCCACAGCAGCCCCAGCTGCTGCCACCTCACAGACAGCTTTCTGCCCTCCTGGGGACTGAGCAGCTCAATCCCAGGAAGGCAGAACAATGCATTTCCTTTGGGAGGAGGGTGTTACACCCTCTTCCTTTGGTAGCAGGTGTTACAGGCGTCGGAGGGGTAGCCTTCCAGAGCCCCTGGAAATGCTTTGAAGGGCTCAGATGGTGCCCTCCTTGCATAAGCCAGTCTACGCTGGTTCAGGGACCCCCCAGTCCCTGCTCTGGCGCACAACTGGACAAAGGAAAGGGGAGTGACCACTCCCCTGTCCATCACCACACCAGGGGTGGTGCCCAGAGCTCCTCCAGTGTGTCCCAGGCATTAGCCATCTTGGATTCCAAGGTGTGGGCACACTCTGGAGGCCTCTGAATGGCCAGTGCCAGCAAGTGACGCCAGAGACCCCTCTTGATAGGTGCATACCTGGGTAGGTAACCAATCCCCCTCTCAGGGCTATTTAGGGTCTCTCCTCTGGGTGTTTCCTCAGATTCAGCTTGCAAGACTCCTCCAGGAATCGTCTGCATCCTCTGCTTCAGCTTCTGACCGTCAGATCAACCACAGACTGCTCCAGGAACCGCTGTAACTGCAACAAAGTATCCAGCATGACTCATGTGACCTGCAACATCAGCTCCAGCCAGCATTTGCATGTTTCCCAGGTCTGCACACTCTGAGGACTGCCTGTCTTCATCCTGCACCAGAAGAACCAAAGGAATCTCCCGTGGAGTGACAGAGTCACTTCCCTGCTTCTGCATGCACCCTTCTGCGACGATGACCGGTACTCTGGGACTCTCCTGACGACGAGCGTGCTCCCTGGAACACAGGTGGTGGACCGACGTGACCCAGACTGTCCTTAGGTCCAGCTGTCCAAATTTGGTGGAGGTAAGAGCTTGCCTCGCAGTGCTGCGACAGTACCCCTGTGAACTCTGTCTTCTCCTACTCCTTGGGCTTCTGTGCACTTCTTCCAAGAATCCTTTGTGCACAGTGTAGCCCAGGTCCCCAGCACTCCATCCTGCGACGCACAACTCGCTGAGATGTTCTCCGGCGGCGTGGGACCTTCCTTTGTTATGCTGTGACGAACGCACTTTGCATCTTCTTTGTCCCCGTGTTCTGGGACTCCTGTGGGTGCTGCCTGGTCTTCAGTGGGCTCTCTGAAGTGCTGAGAGCCCCCTCTGTCTCCTCAGTCCGAGTTGAGACCCCCAGGTCCCTCCTCAGTCCAGGCAGCTCCATTTTGACTCAAACCACGAACTTGCGTGAACCAAGGCTTGTTGGAGGAATCCAGCAACGCAAACAGCCTGCATCCAACAACACGCAGGAACCCGGTGCCATCTTCTTTGGTGCTCTTCTGTACTCTTCTTCTGACCGGAGAATCTACTTTTGCAACATCTTCTAGGTTGGCAGGGGCTCCTGTCCTTCCTGGAATCTTCTGCGACTTCTGGACTTGGTCTCCTCTCTTCACAGGTCTTCAGGTCCAGGAATCCACCGGTTGTTGATTGCAGTCCTGCTTGGTTCTTGCAATATCTCGTATCACAACTTGTGGTGTGTCCTGAGGAAACTTGCAGTACTTTACTCCTACTTTCCTGGGCTCTGGGGTTGGGTACTTTACTTACCTTTGGTGTTTTCTTACACTCCCAGCGCCCCTCTACACACTACACTTGCCTAGAGGGGAATTTGCAATCCACTTTCTTAGTATAAGGTTTGTGTTGCGCCTAGGCCTATTGCATTCTATTGTATTTTCTACTGTTTGCACTATTCTATGACTGTTTACTTACCTGATTTTGGTTACTAGTGTATATATTGTGTATATTACTTACCTCCAGAAGTATTGCCTCTAAGATATTTCTGACCTTGTGTCAGTAAAATAAAGTACCTTTATTTTTGGTAACACTGAGTATTGTCTTTTATTGTGTATAAGTACTGTGTAACTATAGTGGTATTGCAGGAGCGTTGCATGTCTCCTAGTTCAGCCTAAGCTGCTCTGCTATAGCTACCTCTATTAGCCTAAGCTGCTAGAACACTGCCTACCTTTCACTAATAAGGGATAACTGGACCTGGTGTAAGGTGTAAGGACCTTAGGTACCCACTACAAACCAGGCCAGCCTCCTACATTCACCTAGTTGTGTAATGGTTAGTGTGGTAGCTACACCTCATCCATGCTACTGAAGTTATCTGTGAGCAAGATCAGCTCAAGTGTCACCTTTGTGATTCCAGATGTGATGCATGGTCTTGTGTTGGCACATGATGGTGCCACTTTGCTATCACTTTATGCGGTGGGCCACTTGACATGATGGTATGTTTTGTCTCTCAGAGTTGTGATTAATGTGTTATCTTGTACATATTATGACCCTACTTCACTTGCTTTTGGTAGCATCAGCACTGGCAGGCGAAGGAGACGGGGCCGAACCAAGTGGGGAAGCATCTGGCCACGGGACCTCAGGTCATGAGACCACTGACAGTGAGTGACCCAGTGGCCCGGAGGGCGAGGAGAGTGCCAAATGGAAGACCGGATCTGGCTCAACATCATCAGATTCCTCCTCCAGTGGCCACTTCCTAGTGGTGGCAGACTCAATGGGGACCCCCCCAGCACCCTCTTTGCCCGCCATCCCCCCATTCTATCACTGTCCTACCTGTTGCTTCCCACCCAGTTGGCCATGTCCACTCACCCAAGAGGGTGGGCGTCTCTTTTGCCCCAGGCACCTCTGCTCCATTCTCTGTTATCCTTGCTGCCCTCAGTGAGGAGGCTATTGACCTCCTGAGGTCAATCTCTGTGGGTCAGAGGGCCATTGTGAATGCCATCCAGGGACTGACATGCCTGATCAACTAGGCAGTGGTGGTCCGGGAGGGCATTCAAGGTGCAATCTCTGGCCTACAAAGATCATTTCAGGCTCTGGCCTCCACACTAATGGCAGCCAGTCACACCTTGTCTTCCGAACCCCCTTCACCTTCCTCTTCTGAGTCCAAATCCCCCTTCCTCAACCCACCCAAAGCCCACAGACTTGCATGCATCCACGTCAACAGACAAGGCTAGTGCACACACCACTGGCATGCACACAAACAGCATCCACCTGCAGACACAGCACGAGTCATAACTTCCCCTAAAACTGCCCCCACACCCACATCACACATACAACATCTGGCACACCTACAGACACTGCATCACCAGTCACTGATCCAGGCACCACACCTATCATAATCACAGACATCACCCCAGCAGACCCTCAGACATCCACCTCAGTCACTGCACCTGCAGACACCACAACCAAAGACACACCTACATGCAGCACATCCACCATACCTTCAGTCATCACCCCAACAGACACCCACACACACACAGCATCCCCCAGCACCTCCACCCCTCCTCAGCCCCATACACAATAACACCCTCATTCACCCACCCAACAGACACCCACCACACTCAAGCACACCTCCCACAAACATGCAACCAAAACTGCCACACCTACACATCAGACAACCACTCCCTCAACCTTCAAATCCCGACCCCCTTCTGATGAATTTCCCCGTGGGTCAAAGAAACTTTTACTCTGTGACCTTTACCTTACCCCTGTTCTTCCCTCCCCTTACCACCCCCAAAAGGTCAGCTTCCCTCCCCAAAGCTATCCCTTCCACCGCTAAGGCCTCCCCTGCCCCCCTGCAAGCACCCATGCCCCTCCCCACCAAGAAGAAGTCAACCCCTCTCGAGAAGGTTACCCCTCTCCCAAGCCCAAAGCCAAACCCACCCTCCCAAACCCAACCTCTCTCCCCCTCCTGATAATACCTGTGTGCCTCCCTGCCCCCATGATGCCCCTACCTGTGGAGGTTACATGGAAGTCAGGAGTTATGTTGGGGCCCAAACTGTCTTTTGGGCAACATGCTTGGACTGGCTATTAGGCCTTGGACTTTATTTCAAAAGATACAGCTCACTAAACCCAACCCGTTGCTGGTGTTTTGTATACACCTTTGTCCTGCTTTTCCTTCCCTAGATTTCTGTTGTTCCTGGCTCACATTGGTTGTGTGCCTGTAGTTGTGTGTGTTTGGCCTGCTTGCTGCTCCATGTGGTGTATTTTGCTGTATGTGAGTTTGTCTGCAGTGCTGTTGTCCCACAAGGGAAGGGTGTCCGTTGTGTGATGGGTATGTGTATGTTGCTGCATTGTTGCTATCATGGCACTGTGTTGTGTGTGTCATGGTGTGTGTATCTTTTTGTGTTATGCAGTGTGGTCATGTATGTTGAATGACTTGTCCCCTGATATGGCTAATGTCTACATGTAGTGTGCATGTTCTTGAGTGGTTGACTGGGAGTGGGCTGGGGTGACCGACTGACCAGTGGTCCCTGATGGGCCAGGTAGTCATCCAGATCCAGAAGTCCAGAGTTACTGTCATCACTGGGGGCTTCTTCTGTTGGGGGACTGGTTTGTCGTGACACCTCCTCTCGCTGACATTGGCTGGGGCACCTGTGGGGATGTAAGTGATGAATTATGCTTCATGTCTGTGACATATTGTACATCCCTATCTTCCCCTCTATCTTTGCTGTTGCCCTGGCACCTTTGTTTGTGTATGGTGATGTATTGTGTGATTGCTAGTTCTCCATGTTGTGCATGCTTTTGTGATGTTTATCCATGCAGGACTGGGAGGGCTGTCCATGCATTGGTATAGCATGCAGGGCTTGGCATTGGGGTTAGTCATATGTGTAGGTGCAGTGTGTGGGATGGAGTGGAGTGAGGGTGAGGGGGTGTGATGGCATGCAGGTATGGGGGTGATAAGTAGTAAATGTTGACTCACCAGTGTCCAGTCCTCCGGTAACTCCAGTGAGTCCCTCAGGATGCAGTATTGCCAAGACTTGCTCCTCCCATGCTGTGAGCTGTGGGGGATGAGGTGGGGGTCCACCGCCAGTCCTCTGAATGGCGAGCTGGTGCCTTGCAACCACGGAACGTACCTTCCCCCGTAGGTCGTTCCACCTCTTCCTGATGTCGTCCCTCGTTCTTGGATGCTGTCCCACGGCGTTCACCCTGTCCATGATTCTTGGCTCCATCTTCTTGGCAATGGATATTTGCAGTACCTGTGCTCCAAACAGCTGTGGCTCTCCCCTGACTATTTCCCCCACCATGACCGCAACTCCTCATCTGTGAAACAGTGGTGCCTTTGTGGGGACATGGGTGTTGTGTGGTGTGTGTAAGTATGTGGGGGTTGGGTACTGTGGTTGGGTGTGTGAAGTGTGGCGCATGAGGGATGTATGGGTTTATGTGGTGTGTGTGTTTAGCTGTCGCAGCGGTCTTGGTATCAGTCTGATGGCAATCATTTGTATTCGTAAAGGGTTGTGGGTAATGTGGGTGTGTGTTTTATAGTGCAGTTGGTGGGTGGGTGTGGTGTGTGTATGAGTCTCAGGTGTGTGTTTTTGGTATTGGCCAATGTTGTGTAGTTTTGTATATGGGTGTCCATTTTGAGCGCGCTGGTGTGTACTGCCAATGGTTAACTGCTATTGAATGCCCACCGTGGTGATTTGTGGGCCATAATGTGGTGGGCGTTGTTTTGTTGGCGTATTGGTATGGGTGTTGGTACCACCACTTTAGCACTGACCTTTTGTCTGGCGGATTTGTGTATGTGGCAGTATTCTGTTAGATTGGTGTGCGTGTGTCATAATTTGGCGAACGGATGTTCGCCTCCGTGGCAGTATGTTGGCAGACGTCACCGCGGCGGTATGTGGGATTTACCACCAATGTCATAATGAGGGCCTGAGTCTTGTGGTTCTAGTAATAAATTAACAAAATATATTTTTCCATATAAAAACCTATTGGTCTCGAGTTAAGTCATTGAGTGTGTGCTTCTTCTATTGTCTGTGTGTGTACCCTCTGATAAACCTAACTGCTTGACCACACTACCACAAAAGAGAGCATTAGTATTCTCTTCTTTAGCCTCTGTTAAGCCTCTGAGGAACCTCTGGACTCTGTGCACACTATGGCCCTCATTCTGACCTTGGCGGTCGGCGGAGAGGCGGCGGTCGGACCGCGAACAGACCGGCGGTCAGAAAAATGGCATTCTGACCGCGGCGGTCACCGCCGCGATCGACCGCCACTTCCCCACTCCGACCGCCACGGCGGTCATGACCGCCGGGCTGGAGTTTGCGCACTCCGGCCCGGCGGTCGTCCCAAGACCGCCAACGGTATCATGACCCTGCCTACCGCCGCGGTTTCTGGCGGGCGGGAACCGCCATGCGAACCATGGCGGTAGGCACTATCGGGGCCAGGGAATTCCTTCCCTGGCACTGATAGGGGTCTCCCCCACCCCCCACTACCCACCCGAGTCCTCCCCCCACACCCTCCACCCCCCTGCCACCCCCCAGAGGTGGTACGAACCCCCTCCCCACCCCCACCCCGACATGCACATACATGCACCCCGACATGCACACACCCCCAACATGCACATATACACACCCCCTACACACACATACACAACGGGGACACATACCCGCACACATACATGCAGACATGCGCACCTGCCGAACAGCACACATTACCCATAGACACAGCAGCACCCCCCGCCCGCATACACGCACTCACACACCCCCTCTACACACTCACATGCACACCCCCATGCACGCCCACATCACACAACACCCCCCCTCCCCCTCCCCTCACGGACGGTCAACTTACCTTGTGCGTTGGTCCTCCGGGAGGCGACGGGAGCCATGGGGAGGTGACCGCCAACAGAACACCGCCAACAGAAGACCGCCACACAGATATGTGGGTCGTAATTCTGTGGGCGGTGTTCTGCTGGCGTGGCGGTGGAGGTTGACCAGTCTCCACTTTTCCGCCGACCTCCAGTGTGGCTGCTGGCGGTTTCCCGGCGGAACGCTCCCAGCGGTCGGAATGCGCACAGCGGCATACCGCCGCGGTCGGCGGTCTTCACCGCGGCGGTAACTCGGCGGTCTCGCGAAAAGACCGCCAAGGTCAGAATGAGGGCCTATATCTCACTTTGATATAGTATACACAGAGCCAGTTTCCTACATTGGTGGATCAGCATGGGGTCTACAACTTTGCATTTTCTGGACTATTCAGACAATGCCTAAATTCCTAAATTTCCTTTAGAAACTGATTTTTGAATTTCTAAATTTTTAAAGTCCTGCTAGGGCCTTGGTTAAGTCCCCTTAGCATTTCTTTTTAGATTTAAAAGGTATTGTAAATTGGGGATTAGTTACTAGAAGTAGTCTTAGTTCCTAAACGTAATCCCCAAATTTAGTAACATCATGAGCAGCTCAGAGAAAATTATTGTGGAACTCAACCTCACCCCTTACCTCCATCTAGAGATGGCAGAGTTAAGGTCCCTCTGTAATCTGAAAAAGATTAGAACAGGTTCCCACCCTACCAAGGTCAAGCTCCAGGAGCTCTTGGCAGAGTATGCAAGGAGCCACCCTGCTGAGGATGAAGAACTCCACTCGGACAGGGAAGATGTTAGAGATGAGGAGGATGAAGTCTCCTATCCTTCCTAACTAGGGAGACCAGGGGCCCCAAGGCCCTTATCTCCAAGGATAGTGCTCACAGGATCTGGATCTTCCACAGGGGAGTCCAGCTCCTCTGGGAACATTGAGGGCAGCCTCAATGAAGAGGACCTACTTTTAGCAAGGATGGCCAAAAGGTTAGCTTTGGAGCAACCACTCCTAGCTATAGAAAGGGAGAGAGCAGAAATGGGCTTAGCACCCATTTGTGGTGGCAGCAACTTAAATAGGGTCAGAGAGAATACTGATGTCCTAAAAATCCCCAAATGGATTGTCTCAAAGTATGAAGAAGGTGATGATATCACCAAACGGTTCACAGCTTTTGAGAGAGCTTGTGCAACCAGAAGGTTAAACAGGTCTCACTGGGAGCTCTCTTTTGAGAACTGTTTACTGGTAAGTGTAGGGTTAGACTCCTGACACTCACTGGTGCAGATGCTAAATCTTATGACCACATGAAGACTACCCCGATTGAGGGCTTTGGATTCACCACTGAGGAGTGTAGAATTAGGTTCAGGGGGGCTCACAAAACCTCAAGCCAGTCCTGGGTTGATTTTGTGGACTACTCAGTGAAAACACTAGCTGGTTGGATAACCGGCAGTGGAGTGCATGACTATGATGGACTTTATAATTTGTTTATGTAAGAACATCTTTTAAGTAACTGCTTCAATGACAAGTTGCATCAATTTCTGGTAGACCTAGGTCCAATTTCTCCGCAAGAATTGGGAAAGAAGGCAGACCATTGGGTCAAGACTAGGGTGACCAAGACTTCCACATGGAGTGACCAAAAGAAAGGGGTCACAAATCCTGTCCAGGGGAAGGGTGGTGAGACACCTAAGGACAAAAACAAAGAGTTTTCACAATGGCCCCACAAACCTGCTCAGGAGTGTGGGCCCTGAGCCTCTTCACAGTCCACAAGTGGGTAGAAGGGTAAAAACGTTGATCCCAAGAAGGCCTGGTGTCACACCTGTAAACAGCATGGACACCAAACTGGAGACATGACCGGTCCCAAAAAGAATCTCCTTAGCACTGCTCCAGTTAGTACTGGTCCAGGTGGGATCAACAGTGTGCCCAGAGAAAATCAGGGTCCACACTGAAGCAACTCTAGTCTTTGAGAGTGGGGTGGATACAGACACACTGGCTGCCTGGCTGCCTAGCATGCAAAAATACAGGCAGCAGCTCTTAATTAATGGGACAAAAGTAGAAGCCCTGAGGGATATGGGTGCCAGTGTCACCATGGTGATAGAGAAACTGGAGTCCCCAGGACAGTATATGGCTGAACAAACATATCCAGTTACCAATGCTGACAATAAGGCTAAAGTCCATCCTATGGCTATGGTGATTTTAGAATGGGGAGGGGTTACTGGCCTGAAACAGGTAGTTGTCTCTTCTGCAATCCCAGTGGAATACTTGCTAGGGAATGATCTGGAGTCCTCAGCTTAGGCTGGGGTAGACCTCAAAACCTACGCAGCCATTCTGGGAATCCCTGAACTGGTGTGTGTGTAAAAACAAGAGCAGTGCACATGGTGAAAAAGAAGTGTTGGAGCCTGGAATAAGGGCCCAACCTTCTAAGAGAAAAGGTAAGAGGACTGGGGGACCAGCCTCTGAACAGCACAAGAAACAGGACCTCTCTCCCCAGGAAGATGTCTTATCCCCTAAGGGAACTGAGTCCATGGAGCTGGAGTCTTATCAGGTAGAGCTCTTGGACCCAGAGGGGGCCCTCAAAAGAACAGCTCTGCCAGGTACAAAAGACTAGTCCCACTCTTGAAGGTCTGAAGCTGCTGCACAGAAAAAGGGAGATGTCAGTGGCTCCCACAGGGTCTTTTGGGAAGGTGGACTCCTTTACACTGAGGTCAGAGACCCCACACCTGTTGCAACCAGGTGAGTGCTAGTGACCAGGGGTTTAGAGAGTTTATCCTAACTTTGGCCCATGACATCCCCCTAGCTGGGCATTTGGGAATGACCAAAACATGGAGCAGACTTGTCAACCACTTTTATTGGCACAATATGTCCCAGAAAGTGAAGGTGTTTTGTAGCTTCTGTGTCACCTGTCAAGCCAGTGGCAAGACAGGTGGCCATCCAAAGGCCCCCTCAATCCACTTCCTGTGGAGGGGGTTCCCTTTGAAAGGGTTGCTGTGGACATAGTAGGTCCACTTGAACCACCCACAGCCTCAGGGAACCAGTACATAATGGTAGTAGTGGATCCTGCTACCAGATACCCTGAAGCAATTCCCCTTCAGGTCTACTACAGCTCCTGCAGTAGCCAAGGCCCTGGTTGGTATATTTACCAGAAATGGGTTTTCCTAAGGAGGTGGTTTCTAACAGAGGTACAAACTTCATGTCAGCTTGCCTAAAACACATGTGGAATTAATGTGGGGTGATATACAAGTTCACCATACCATCTACAAACCAAGGGACTTGTTGAGAGATTCAACAAGACATTGAAAGGCATGATCATGGGGCTCCCTGAAAAACTTCAAAGGAGATGGGATGTCCTCCTGCTATGTCTGCTTCTTGTCTACAGAGAGGTGCCCCAGAAGGGAGAAGGGTTTCCCCCTTTGAACGTCTGTTTGGCCATCCTGTAAGGGGACCACTGGCACTTGTTAAAGAAGCCTACCAAGATGTGGTGGACTATGTGCTTGGCCTCCTCTCTAGGATGGCTGAGTACATGGAAAAGGCATCCAAAAACCTTGATGCCAGCCAACAACTCCAGAGGTTGTGGTATGACCAAAAGGCTATATTGGTAGAATTCCAACTAGGACAGAAAGTTTGGGTTCTGGAGCCTGTGGCACTCAGGGCACTTCAGGACAAATGGAGTGGCCCTTACCCAATCCTGGAAAAGAAGAGTCTGGTCACCTACTTGGTGGACCTGGGCACTAGCAGGACACCCAAGAGAGTGATCTATGTTAACCGCCTGAAACTATACAATGATAGGGCAGACATAACAATGCTGATGGTTAATGATGAGGATCAGGAAGCAGAGAGTGAACCTCTCCCTGACCCCCTCTCAACTGACCCTAAGGATGGGTCAGTAGATGGAGCTGTCTATTCAGACACCCTCTCTGGCCAACAGCAAGCTGACTGCAGGCAAGTCCTGCAGCAGCATGCTCAGCTCTTCTCTTTGACCCCTGGTCAAACACACCTGTGTACCCATGATGTGGACACAGGAGACAGTTTACCTGTCAAAACAAAAATGGATAGACAGGCTGACCAAGTTGAAGAGAGCCTCAAAGTGGACGTCCACAAGATGCTGGAGTTAGGGGTAAATGAGCACTCTGACAGCCTCTGGGCTAGCCCAGTGTTCTTAGTCCCCAAACCTCATACCAAAGATGGAAACAGAGAAATGAGGTTCTATGTGGACTATAGAGGTCTCAACTCTGTCACCAAGACAGATGCACACCCTCTACCCAGAGCTGATGAACTAATTGACAAATTGGGTGCAGCCAAATTCTTACGTACCTTTGACTTAACTGCAGGGTACTGCCAAATTAGGACGGCACCTGAAGCTAAAGAAAAGACAGCATTCTCTACACCTGATGGGCATTATCAGTTTACTGTTATGCCCTTTGGCTTAAAGAATGCCCCTGTCACTTTCCAGCGGATGGTGAATGAAGTCCTTGCTGGCTTGGAGTCCTTTAGTGCAGCATATCTAGATGATATTGCTGTCTTTGCCTCCACCTGGCAGGATCACCTGATCCACCTGGGGAAGGTTTTACAGGCCTTACAATCAGCAGGCCTCTTTATTAAAGCATCTAATGCCAGATAGGGCGGGGCACAGTTGTATACTTGGGCCACTAGTAGGTGGAGGCCAAGTGTAATGCTTACAACCCAAGATCCAGACCATTCTGGACTTGGAAGCTCCAAAAATCCAGACTCAAGTCAGGGCATTCCTTGGCTTGACTGGCTACTACAGGAGGTTTGTGAATAGGTATGGATACACTGTGACTCCCCTCACAGAACTGACCTCAAAGAAAATGTCCAAAAAGGTCAACTGGACTCTTGACGGTAAAAGGCCTTTCACACCCTGAAAGAAGCAATGTGCTCGGCACCAGTTCTCAAAGCTCCAGATTATTCTACGCTCTTCATTGTGCAGACTGGTGCCTCTGAACATTGGGTAGGAGCAGTCCTGTCCCAAACCAATGATAATAGCCTTGACCAGCCTGTTGCTTTCATTAGCAGGCGATTACTCCCCAGGGAGCAGTGTTGGAGTGCCATTGAGAGGGAGGCCTTTGCTGTGGTTTGGTCCATGAAAAAGCTGAGACAATACTTGTTTGGTACTCACTTTACTGTTCAAACTGACCACAGACGTCTCAGATGGCTAATGCAAATGAAAGGTGAGAACCCTAAACTTTTGAGGTGGTCCGTATCCCTATAGGGAATGGACTTTTCAGTGGAACACAAACCTGGGACTGCCCTATCCCTTAGATAATGAAGACTCTCTTGGGAAAGCTTAGTCGCATCCTCTTTCATTTGGTGGGGGGTTGTGTAGGAAAGTGCCATGTTGGCACAGTTAACCCCCCCCACACACACACACACACACACACATTTTGTCTTATATTGATGTCAACCTTGATTGAAAATGTGTTGGGATCCTGCTAACAAGGCCCCAACACCAGTGTTCTTTCCTCAAATCTGTACATTTGTGTTCACAATTGGCATACCCATGGCACACAATTAGGTCCCTTGTAAAAGGTACCCATGGTACCAAGGGCCCTATAGCCAAGGAAGATCCCCAAGGGCTGCAGCATGTATTATGCCACCCTGGGGGACCCCTCACCAAGCACATGCAAACTGCCTTTGCAGCTTGTGTGTGCTGGTAGAGAGACAGATGGCAAAGTCAACAAGGCACCCCTTTCAGGGTGCCATGCCCACAAACCACCACTTGTGGCATAGGTATGTCACCCCTCTAACAGGCCTTACAACCCTAAGGCAGGGTGCACTACACCGGAGGTGAGGGAATAGCCGCATGACCAATATGCCCCTACAGTGTCTAAGTCCATTCTTAGACATTGTAAGTGCAGTGTAGCCTAATTGAGTATCTGGTCTGGGAGTCTGTCATTACGAACTCCACAGCTCCATAATGGCTTCACTGAATACTGGGAAGTTTGGTACCAAACTTCTCAGCATAATAAATCCACACTGATGCCAGTGTGGGATTTATTAAGAAATGCATCTAGAGATCATCTTAGAGATGCCCCCTGTATGTTAGCCCAAATACTACTGCAGGACTAACTGGTCTGTGCCAGCCTGCCACTTTCAGACAAGTTTCTGACCACATGGGGTGAGAGCCTTTGTGCTCTTGGTGGTCAGAAACAAAGCCTGTCCTGGGTGGAGGTGCTTCACACCTCCTCTCTGCAGGAACTGTAACACCTGGTGGTGAGTGCTCAAGCCTCGGGTTACTATGCCCCAGGGCACTCCAGGTAGTGGAGTTGCCCGCCCCCAGGCAAAGCCCCAGTTTTGGCGGCAAGTCCGGCTGGAAAATTAGGGAAAACAGGGAGGATTGACCACCCCAGTTAGGGCCACCCCTAAGGTGTCCAGACCTGAGGTGACCCCCTCCCTGCAGAATCCTCTATCTTGGTTTGGGGGACAGGGTCCAATAGGATTAGGTTTGTGTCCCCCTCTCCAAAGAGAGTGGACACAAGAAGGGTGTAGCTACCCTCAGGGACAGTAGCCCTTGACTATTGCCTTCTGACCCCTGTAACGCCCCTAAATCCAGGATTTAATGGCCTCCCTGAACCCAGTTCACCAGATTTCTGGTGACCCGACAAGAAGAAGGACTGCATAGCTGAAACCCCCAGCAGAGAAAAGGGAAGACGACAACTGATTTGTCCTCAGCCCTACGGGCCTGTCTCCTACTTCAAAGAACCTGCAAAAGAACAGTGACACATCCAGCGAGATCAGCGACCTCTGCCATGCCCCAGAGGACTGTCCTGCACCCAAAAGGACCACAAACTCCCGTGGACAGCAGCCCTGTCCAAGAAGAAACAACAACTAACGACTCCAGCATCACTTCTTATCCGTGGGTTTTGAGCACTCTGTACCTGACGCCTGTGGCCCGTGTCCAGGTGGCCCAACTGACCAGAGAGAGTCACCAGGCGATTGTGAGCAAGTGCCCATCCTGGGTTGACCTCTCCACCCCTCCATGACGATGCCTGCAGAGGGAATCCAGAGCCCCCCCTGACCAGGAAAGCTCTGGATGAAGATATCTGACGTCTGGAGACACACTTCACCCGCAGGCCCCAGGCCTCCAAGAACTCAACCTCCAGTGCAGATACAGTCCACAGGCGGGCATCCTCCCTGTCCCGCCTGTGGTTTGCCTGAAACAACCTCCTGGACCACGCCTGCATTAGTATTATCTACTTTAGCCTCTTTTAAGCCTCTGGGGAACCCCTGGACTCTGTGCACACTATATCTCACTTTGATACAGTATATACAGAGCCAGCTTTCTACATCCCACTCCTGGAAAGTGGGCATTTCTCAGCTCTAAAGTATGTTGTGTACCTTTCTATCTGACTTCACTCGACACCCGGGGTTGAGGGAGTACATCTGTGCATTCCTCAGCGACAGCTATAAACAGTGAGCATGCACCTGGAATTATAGACCTCTGCCATTTGAAGGCCTGGCTGGATAGTCTGGAGAGAGAGGTTTTGACACTTTGCCTCTGGGGGCCAGATTATGGCCCTACTAAAGATTAAGACCTGCATTCCACTAACCCATGGCAGACAGTACTGAAAGTTAGGGTAGACATCTGTGGTTCAAAAGGAACCTTTGAACCACCCCAACCTCAAAGGCACACTACAGTATAACAACTGGTGCAATACTGCAGCAGGGTAGATGTACAGGGATGTTGGACCCTGGAACATGTGGTACACACTGCCATAGAAATCTGTTGTGCACAAGGAGGAATTACTGCCCTTGGAAGGGACCTTGCACCCTTCCTGAATTGTGGCAGGCCTGGGCTGTTGGCTGCTGTGTGGCTCTATGAAGTGTGCTCTCCAAGGGCTTGTCGGCTTGCCCCCTGTTGTCTTGTGGAGGTCTAATGGACATCTAAGACCTCCCACGAGGGATCTACACCATCTGCTTGTGACAGCTTGCCCACATCATCTGCTGGATTCCAACTGACAGAGCAGTGTGAGCATGACACTAAGAGTTGTGTTTGGAGACCGGATTGCCTGGAGGGAAGCCCCAAAATAATTACCTGCATTTAAGGAGTGTGGCCCCTGCATTGTGGGGTCCCAGCACACATAAATGTCTTGTCGGATGTGAGCAGATTCACTGGTTGAGGGACCCTGCAGAGCCCGCTTCATCACTCGTGCCGCACCTCCTTCGTGCATCATGCCGACTGCATGCTCATTGCATGCAGTGTAGCGGATTCACAGGTTGCGAACCTCGGAGATGGGGGCGTAACCACTGTAGTGGCTCATAGTACCTCATGCAACACTACTGAACTTGTGCCTCTGTGTGGGACCGGAACTGACTGATGTGACCTGTATCACCAGGCGTCGTGCCTCATTTCCAGGGAGGTACTTAGGGGGTGATTCTAACCCTGGCGGTCGGTGTTAAAGCGGCGGCCAACCCGCCAACAGGCTGGCGGTAAAAAATATGGGATTCTGACCCTGGCGGGAACCGCCAACACAGACAGCCACTTTAACACTCCGACCGCCACAGCGGTACAAACAAACAGCGTGGCGGTCAACAGCCAGGCGGCAGCCAATGTACCGCCCACACTATTCCAACTCATCAATCCGCCACCTTTTCCGGGGCGGGAGGACCGCCGATAAAAACACGGCGGAAACAGAATACGGACGGGAAAACGCTCACCACTACGCACTCCAGGAGGAAGGAGGACAGCATGGAACCCGAATTAAACATCCTACCTGCTCTCGTCTACCTTCTCATCTACCACGAGTACGAAGTCCGGCGCAGACGACAACGGTGAGTACTGCACCTACGACACACGGGAGGGGGAGGACGAAAGGTTACTGGCACACACATATGCGACCCCCCCCCAACTATGTACACACCAATGCAGAGCAACAAGTCACAGTGACACCACCCAAACACCCCTGAAAAATGCTAGGACATAATCAAATTTGGAATAAATATTTATGTACCAAAAAGCTCCAGAAAATTATCGTACAACCCTGAAAGATATTCACAACAAAACTAATGACATACACATCAGTGTATAACTGAAGTACCAAGTCCTGCACATCCTACGAATTCATCATGTCCGTGGGCCAAAGTCTTGAGAAATAAGGGCAAAGCCCACACAGGAGACCTGAGTCCTTTGGAGAGAACACTGCAGGGGCATCAGATGTAAAAACTACAGGCACCTCAGGGGGAAGGGAAGGGGGGGGGGGCACCACAGCCACATGAGTCCACGACGCCAGATCCACGAGGAGCCACCATGCCCACTGTACCATCCTGGGGAGTGCAAAGCCACAGTCTCTCAATGTCTCTACAGTGGGTGGGCTGCCCACTGTACCATCCTGGGGAGTGCAAAGCCACAGTCTCTCAATGTCTCTACAGTGGGTGGGCTGCCCACTGTACCATCCTGGGGAGTGCAAAGCCACAGTCTCTCAATGTCTCTACAGTGGGTGGGCTGCCCACTGGACCATCCTGGGGAGTGCAAAGCCACAGTCCATCAGGTGGATGACAGTCTCCACTGGTCAAGGAGGAGGCATGGTGGGCACAGTCAACCATAAACAGTGATTGAGACAGCGGTGCCCAGCGGAGCGGTGGAGAGACAGCGGTGCCCAGCGGAGCGGTGGAGAGACAGCGGTGCCCAGCGGAGCGGTGCTTGAGAAGAAGGGCCCAGCGGAGCGGTGCTTGAGACGGCGGTGCCCAGCGGTGCTTGAGATGAAGGGCCCAGCGGAGCGGTGCTTGAGACAGCGGTGCCCAGCGGAGCGGTGGAGAGACAGCAGTGCGCAGCGGAGCGGTGCTTAAGAAGAAGGGCCCAGCGGAGCGGTGCTTGAGACGGCGGTGCCCAGCGGAGCGGTGGAGAGACAGCGGTGCCCAGCGGAGCGGTGCTTGAGAAGAAGGGCCCAGCGGAGCGGTGCTTGAGACGGCGGTGCCCAGCGGAGCGGTGGAGAGACAGGGGTGCCCAGCGGAGCGGTGCTTGAGATGAAGGGCCCAGCGGAGCGGTGCTTGAGACGGCGGGGCCCTGTTCAGCGGTGCCTATCTCCACGGCGGGGCCCTGTTCAGCGGTGCCTATCTCCACGGCGGGGCCCTGTTCAGCGGTGCTCTTCTGCCCCGCGGGCCCTGTTCAGCGGTGCTCTTCTGCACCGCGGGCCCTGTTCAGCGGTGCCTATCTCCACGGCGGGGCCCTGTTCAGCGGTGCTCTTCTGCACCGCGGGCCCTGTTCAGCGGTGCCTATCTCCACAGCGGGGCCCTGTTCAGCGGTGCTCTTCTGCCCCGCGGGCCCTGTTCAGCGGTGCTCTTCTGCCCCGCTGGCCCTCTTCAGCGGTGCTCTTCTGCACCGCGGGCCCTGTTCAGCGGTGCCTATCTCCACGGCGGGGCCCTGTTCAGCGGTGCTCTTCTGCACCGCGGGCCCTGTTCAGCGGTGCCTATCTCCACGGCGGGGCCCTGTTCAGCGGTGCTCTTCTGCCCCGCGGGCCCTGTTCAGCGGTGCCTATCTCCACAGCGGGGCCCTGTTCAGCGGTGCTCTTCTGCCCCGCGGGCCCTGTTCAGCGGTGCTCTTCTGCCCCGCTGGCCCTCTTCAGCGGTGCTCTTCTGCACCGCGGGCCCTGTTCAGCGGTGCCTATCTCCACGGCGGGGCCCTGTTCAGCGGTGCTCTTCTGCACCGCGGGCCCTGTTCAGCGGTGCCTATCTCCACGGCGGGGCCCTGTTCAGCGGTGCTCTTCTGCCCCGCGGGCCCTGTTCAGCGGTGCTCTTCTGCACCGCGGGCCCTGTTCAGCGGTGCCTATCTCCACGGCGGGGCCCTGTTCGGCGGTGCTCTTCTGCCCCGCGGGCCCGGTTCAGCGGTGCTCATCCAGCAGGTCAAGGGAGCCAGACCTGGCCTGGACTCCCGGCTCAGTCGCCCTCGGACCGTGACGTTTCTGGACCCTTCGGGGACGGACTCCTGGCCTCCTTAGTGTCCTCCTTCCCAGCTGGGATGTGGCATGTGGGGTCCACCTTCTCCGCGCTCCTGCTGCCCTTCCGCTCCTTTGATGGGGCTCTCGGGCCCTTGCCTCCCCTAGATGGTGTGGGTGGTGAAGTGGCCGCACATTGCTCCTTGGGGGCAGCCCTGTCGGTCCTCGCACGGCGGCCCTTGTTTTTGCGGGTCCTCTTGCCGGGAGGGGGGGCTGGACGTGTCCTTGCTGCTGATGGATGTGTCACTGCTGGCAAAGGGTGGGCTCCAGAGCCCATGCACAACAGTGACACCCGAAGCTGGGCTGGTGGTGGCTGCGGTGCTCTTGGGACTCTTTGAAGATGGATGGGGGAGCTCATCGGGGGGAAAGAGGTCAAGGTTAGCCAGGAAAAGTTTTTTAGGGCCAAGGTAAAAGGTAGGAGAAGTGGAGATGGAAGTGGAGGTAGAGGAGGTGGTTGTAGGAGAGTCAGGTGTGCTGTCATTGGATGAAGGTGCTGGTGCTGTAGGCTGTCGTGAGGTGGATGGCTGTTGGGTGGGTGGCTGCCTGCGTTTGTGTGTCTTGGAAGAGGGGGTGACAGACACAGTGGGAGAGGACACAGGGGACGTGTAAATGGCAGTGGGGGTGGTGACTGCACGAGTGTGGACTGTACTGGAGGGTGAGGTGGTGATGGAAGCACTGGCTGATGTTGGGGTGCATGCAGGTGTGAGTGTAGACGTCACAGGGAGGGAGGAGGGAGACGAGGAGGAGGGGGACACAGGGGTGGCAGTGGCTGTTGGCATGTCTGCATCTGGGTGTTGCTTGGGTGAGTGTTTGTGGGATCTGTGGTGCTTGTGTTTGGATGAGCTGCTCTTGGGTGTTGAGGTGTGTGCAGGCTGGTCTGATGGTGTGGATGGGATAGGCTGAGGGACAGGAGACAGAGAAAGGCTGGAGGCAGTAAGAAGAGGGAGGCTGGAAACAGGGACAATGGCTGCCGTCAGTGCTGAGGCCAGAGCAGTGAACGCTCGTTGATGGGCAGCCTGACCCGAATGAATGCCCTCCAGGTACGCATTGCTCTGTTGCACCTCCCTTTGCACACCCTGGATGGCATTCAAAAGGGTCGTCTGCCCAACAATGAGCGTCCTTACCAGGTCAATGAGCTCCGCACTGAGGGCAGCAGGGGCAACAGGGGCAGGGGCTGAGGTGCCTGAGGCGAAGGAGACGCGCGCCTTCCTGGGCGAACCGGCACAGAGCGAAGACTGAGGGGCTGCTGGGAGGGCGGGGCTGGTGCGCTGGGTGGCGGCTGTACCTGTAGAGGCGGGGGGCACGGATGTTGCCGCCACCGCTAGGGAGCTCCCGTCCGAGGACGTGTCGCTTTCGCTGCTCTCACCAGCGGTCCCCGTCGTGGTGCTCCCCTCGCCCTCCGGATCACTGGTGCCCTCGGTGTCTGTTCCTGGGCCCACCGGGGCCTTGTGTCCTGCAGCTCCCTCGTGCTCCGATGCCAAATCTCCTCCGCCTGATGATGCTAATGCACACATGCACAAGAAGATGAAGAGAAAGGGTGGGGGGAGAAAAAAGAAGACCAGGTTGAGTGCATGCAATGTCAACACCGTTGGCGGAGAGGACAGACACAGGAGCCTAATGCACTAAGCCGCGCATTCGGGGTACACTACTCAGTACTACTGACTAGGACAACAGGCCAAGAGACGTCAAACGCGCACATGGGAGATGCTGGACCTTCAATGGCTGTACTTGTCACCCTACCGAGGTGGGGGCCGGGGGCACAGGGCCATGCCTAAGGGAGAGGACTACACTACAGAAAGCGCCCTGGCCTAATGTCACCCACAGCCCTCCTCCCCCACCCAGACGCCTCCACTGCGCAGAAAGATCGGAGAATGTGCTGATACTCACCCCCTTGTGTCTGCTGTGATGTCTTAAAGCGCCCATCCAATTCTGGGTAAGCCACCGCCAGGATCCGGGACATCAGGGGGGTCATGGTGCGACTGGCACCCCTCCTAGGTTGGGAGGCCATCCCCAGCAGTGTTTCTGCGGTCTTCCTTGTTCCGCGGCGGATGTCCTCCCACCTCTTGCGGCAGTGGGTGCCCCGTCTGTTGTGGACCCCCAAGTTCCGGACTTCCTTGGCGATGGCACGCCAAATCTCAATCTTCTGATGGGCGCTGACCTATTTGACATGTACAGGGTGGAAAGGAGGAATTCATCAATGACCTGCATGTTAGATGTGATTGGCCCCCCCCACCAACTTTGCCATATGGCACATGCTCTCATCTGTCGGGCGTTGCACTCCTCATTCGCCCCCCACCCCACCAACTTACATCCACCCCAATCCACACAGGCATAGCCCATCCCATGTGCACCCGGTGTACTCACTTGTTGGTCTGGAGGACCGTAGAGTACCGCATACTGGGGGAGGACCCCATCCACGAGCTTCTCCAACTCTTCAGACGTGAAGGCAGGGGCCCTTTCCCCAGTCGCAGCAGCCATTGTATCTTCCAGACCGAGGTCACAGCAGCACTTGCAGTATAGGTCCTCTCCTGTGGATGATCAGGTCTCGAGTGATTAAGCAGATAGAAAATGGCGGTCACGCCCGCGGCGGTGCGTACCGCGGCGGTGCGTACCGCGACCGCCGGCGCACTTCGTCATTGGCTCCTGAAACCCATAGGCTTCAATGTTAACCAATGCGGCTTTGCGCCGCGGTCTTCGACCGCCTACCGCCACGGTGTGCCCCGCCAGCGCATTGACCTCACATCCCATTGTCCCACTTCACAGGTCAGGCAGCCGCCATTTCAAGGGCCTACATGGCTTAATTTTGAATGCGACACACAGGCCTAGGCCTTGCATTGCCACACATACACACCTTTCAACCCATTGCCATTCTTTAACTGTGCAAGCTGTCTGTACGTACCTGTGGTTTGGTTGACTCTGTGCTCCATGTTGTCCTTCCTAGGCACCGTCCGCTGGGACTTGCGATGAGAAGGAGGAATCCTCGCGTGTACCGACCGCTGGTGGACCTGTCGACAATGGAAGAACGCCACATCATACTACGTTACCGACTTGACCGAGCCACTATCCATGAACTGTGTGCCCAGCTGGAGACAGCCCTGATGTCCCCCATCCGCCAACCCACAGGGATTCCCCCTCTGGTGCAGGTTTTGTCAGTCCTCCATTTTTTGGCAAGTGGGTCATTCCAGACCACAGTGGCCATGTCATCTGGAATGTCTCAGCCTATGTTTTCAAAGATTTTGAGTAGAGTGTTGTCTGCCCTGATGAAACTCATGCGGAGCTACATCATTTTCCCAGAGGAGGGTGACTTGCCTACAGTGAAGGGTGATTTCTATGCCCTTGGACATATCCCCAACATCATTGGTGCCATTGATGGGACCCATGTGGCTTTGGTACCCCCAAAAGACGATGAGCAGGTGTACCGAAACAGAAAAAGTTATCATTCGATGAATGTCCAGGTGGTCTGTTTGGCTGACCAGTACATCTCCCATGTAAATGCCAAGTTCCCAGGGTCAGTGCATGACGCGTATGTGATGCGAAATAGCAGCATCCCCTATGTGATGGAGCAGCTACAGAGACAACGTGTGTGGCTAATAGGTGACTCTGGTTACCCCAACCTGCCTTGGCTACTGACCCCAGTAAGGAATCCCCGGACCAGGGCAGAGGAACGGTACAATGAGGCCCATGGGCGAACTAGGAGGATCATCGAAAGGACCTTTGGCCTCCTGAAGGCCAGGTTTAGGTGCCTGCATATGACTGGGGGATCCCTGATGTACTCACCAAAGAAGGTGTGCCACATCATCGTGGCCTGCTGTATGCTTCACAATCTGGCATTGCGACGTCAGGTCCCTTTCCTGCAGGAGGATGGTGCAGATGGTGGTGTTGAAGTAGCTGTGGAGCCTGCGGAGAGTGAAGAGGAGGAAGACTCAGAGGACGACACAGACAACAGGGACAGAGTAATAGCACAGTATTTCCAGTAGCACACAGGTAATGATCACCCATGCCATTTTACATTTCCTGAAAGCCTCCTGCATCTCAACTTTGTCGGTTTCCCCCCAGACCTATGGACATGATGTTTGAATTTCCCTTCCCTTTTCTGTGCTGTATGAGCCACTGCGTGACCTCGGCTTGGTTGGCCCATGGACTAATGCTAAGTTACCTCGGTATGTGTAATTCACAATGTTCACAATACGTAATTGATATGTAATGTGTCATACATTTGTAAATAAGACAGCCAGAGTCCTGATTGATTTCAGTGCAATGTGTGATTTATTATTAGTGCATAGATATTGGTACATGATGGTGAAACAGTGATGGGTGGGGGTGGAGTAATGTCTATGGCGGAGTCCAGTTCTCAGTCTCACAGGTGCATTGTCCATATGCCTGTGGCAGGATGGAGCAGGGGCAGTTCAAGGTTTGACAGGGTGGCCATGTGGGACAGTGGGAGGACTTCAGGGGGTATGTGATGCTGGCGGGGGACTTGACATCCTACTCTGTCGTTTTTTTTTATCTCAGGCTCCTTTTGCGGGGCGGTTGTTGTTCAGCAGGAGGTGGGGTTCTGGGGGGCTGTCGTTGTGGTGGGGCCTCCTGTCCACTAGCGCCGGCGGAGGTGGTAGGCTGTTCCTGTTCCTGGGTAGTGACAGGGGCCCGGTGTGATGCCACATGGTCCCGAAACGTGTCCTCTATGCGGTTCAGGGCCTGGACTATGCTCCCCATAGCGGTTGAGATGTTGGTTAGTTGGTCGCTGAACCCCATGTAGCGTTGCTCCTGCTGTGCCTGGATCTCCTGGAACCTGGCCAGTACCGTCGCCATCGTCTCTTGTGAGTGGTGGTAGGCAGCCATGATGGTGGTGAGGGCCTCTTGGAGAGTGGGTTCCCTGGGCCTCTCCTCCCCCCCCTGTCGCACAGCAGCCCTCCGAGTTGCCCTGTTTCCCTGGGCCTCTGTCCCCTGGACGGTGTGCCCACTCCCACTGCCCCCAGGTCCCTGTTGTTGTTGGGTTGGTGGGTTACCCTGTGGGCCCTGTAGTGGTAGACACACCGCTGCTTGACCTCTCCTAGAGACAGAGGCATGGGCTCGCTGGGTGGGAGCTGTGCGGTTGTTCCCAGAGGGGGTTGGGTCTGCAGTGGCCTGTGTCTGGGTGAGGGGAACCGACTGCCCAGAGGTCCCCGATGGTCCGGGCTGGTCGTCAGGTTCCAGGTCGACAGAGCTGCTGTCATCACTAGTGGCCTGTTCCGGGGGTGGGATGGACATTTCTGGTCCCTCCTGACCGGTGTGTTGTCGTTCGGGTCCTGCATGGGGTAAGAGGGTATGGTTATTGTTTCTGTGTGTGCATTAGCTTGCGTTTTATAGGTGCCCTTGTCCCCCAGTGCTGGCATTCCCTTGGGGGAGGTGTTGTGAGGGTGTTTTGTGGGGGGGGGGGTGATGGGTATGTGCAGTGGTCATGCTTAGGTGATGGGTGTCCATAGTTTGGGGGTGGCATGCAGGGGTTGGTGTTGGGTGGGTTGTGCTGGGGAGACATTCTCAGGGAGGATGTGTGCTGGGGGGTTGGGGGTGAGGGTGGGGGTTAGCATGCTGGGGGTGGGGTGAAGTGGTTGGCCTTGTACTTACCAGAGTCCATTCCTCCGTGTACTCCAGCGAGGCCATCAGGATGCAGGATGTTGAGTACCTCCTGCTCCCATGTTGTGAATTCGGGTGGAGTGGGTGGGGGTCCCCCGCCAGTCTTCTGCACTGCGATGTTGTGTCGTGAGACCATCGAGCGCACCTTTCCCTGTAGGTCGTTCCATCGTTTGCGGATGTCCTCTCTATTTCTGGGATGCTGTCCCACCGCGTTGACCCTGTCCACGATCCGCTGCCAGAGCTCCGCCTTCCTCGCTATGGTGGTGTGCTGGACCTGTGAGCCGAAGAGCTGGGGTTCCACTCTTATGATCTCCTCCGCCATGACCCGGAGTTCTTGGTCCGAAAAGCGTGGGTGCCTTTGTGGTGCCATGGGGTGGTGTGTATGAGGTGTGGGGTGGTGTATGTGATGATGTGTGTGTTGGTGTGTGGTGCTTTGTGCTTCTATGTGGTGTGTGTGATGTTGCGGTGTGCCTCTGTGTGTCTGGCTATCTATTCTCTGATGTGTGTCTCTCTCTCCTTCGTCTCTGGTTTTTGTTGGTAGGGGTTTGTGGGTGATGTGGGTGTGTGTTTTATATGGTATTGGATGTGTGGGAGTGGTGTGTGTATGGGTTTCAGGTGTGTGCCTTTCAAATTGTCCAATGTGGTAGGGGTTTGTAAGGGTGTGTGTATTTTGACCGCGGCGGGGTCTACCGCCAATGGAATACCGCGGTTGAATGACCGCCGCGTGGATTTGCGGGTCATAATGGGATGGGCGTATTTCTGTTGGCGTGGCGGTGGAGGTTTGGTCTTCTCCAGTTTACCGCTGGCCGCTGATGTGGCGGACTGCAGTGGAGGGCGGATTTTCGGAGGTTTTGCAGTTGTGGGTCAGAATGCCCGTGGCGGCTGACCGCGGCCGCGGCGGTATTGTGGCGGCCTTCTGACCGGCGGTAAGCGGCTTTTACCGCCGAGGTCAGAATGACCCCCTTAATGTGCATCTCTTCGATTGTGTGTGACTGGAACTGTCTGGTGTGACTCGTATCAATGAGTACCAGATGTTTCATGCCTCATTTCTCAGGAGGCACAAAATTGGTAACTCTTCACTGTAAGCGATTGGAACCCCCCCCACACCTCACCCGGTGCTACGCAGAACTGGGCTGGTGCCAGAAGGCATAGAGTGGAATCTTTTAATTGAACAAACTATTGTCCTCAGCCGCTTCTGCTCTGCATCCTGTGGGTGAACTTCCTGAGTGATGGCCAACCGCCTTCTGTTTGTGAACTACCTTTTAATCAGACCTTATACCTAACCCTCCCCCTTCTTCTTTGGGTACTCAAGTAAGTCTGACTCTGGTCGAGAGTGGCCTAACCTTGGGGTAGGGTGGTGATCTCTCTTTTTAATCTGTGGGGGTGGGGCAACTGGGGTGAGATGGAGGGTGAAGGAGGGTTGGGCCCACAGGGTCTAGACTGTGCTACCAATTTTCTTGCCAGGTATCAGTTGCACCACATCACGATGTTGCATGCGGGCATGTGTTTAAGTGTGCTCCATAAGGACCTCTCTGATATCCATAGTGGAGTGGAGTGGTGCTGAGTGAACGTGTGGGAGTGCTTGCATTAAGACCGCCTGCTAGTGATTACATCGACTTGTGGTGTTGCTTTACAAGTCGATGTCTTGCAAACTCGATACTACGTTTGACATTGGTTCTACCCATGCGGCCTTGGCCCATGATGCTGCTAGAAGTTCTGTCATTATCTGTGTGTAAATATTCCTGATATTGTTGCGATCTAGAATGCATCCTATAACTGTCTGGTATTGCATTATATTAATTGCCAGTGTGGGCCTAGTTCTGACAATGTATTGCATTGGAAAAGGGTGCGGGGGTAATGTATGTTTTCTCCCAAGTGTGCATTCTACTGATGTCATATTAACATGGTTGGGGTGGGTACTGCTAGTGATATTATCAAGTGTGATTTATACCCAGAAGTCATAATGTTTATGCTATGTTAATTGATGTGTGTTTGTTACAAACTCTATTTATATTCCATACGTGTGAAGCCTCTTTTGTGAAGCTCAGTGAATTTGTTGTGCGAGAGTGCTGTGCCATTGCTTTACTCATTGCCTCTGTGATAAGCCTCACTGCTCAGTGCCATGCTACACAAGGGTGAGTGCAGGTTAGACAGTGAGTGCAATCACCCACCCCTGACAGGAAGGGTAGGTTCTGCATGGAGCTCCTCCACAACCAACCAGAAATTGCAGCCTCTAACATGGAAGCACTCATCTAATATATACAAATTGCTTTGATCCGTAAGGCTTTCCTCAGGATATAAGAAAGTTCAAAAATATGGTGCCAAGCTGACTGTTAGGGTGAACACAGCCTGCACAAAGACAGCCCAGCCTGAGCAAACATTTTGATTGATAACTCTGCCGGCGAGAGCAGTTTCCCCCGCCCCCACACTCTTTACATTGGTATTGTACACAAGTCTTTCAAGAAAACCCAGCTAAACCAGTCTGTAAGTAAGATCTAAAAATGTAAACAATAAGGATTCCTTTGACCATATATACATATTTACACACAACAAAAAGTGACATTTCTTCTAAAAAAAATACATTGCATGACTTCCTCTGCAAAAAAAGTTATCTGAAGCACTAGGCATGCTTATCACTGTGGATTTGCCTAAGTTGGCTTTGTGCCTAAATACGACTTTTAGGTTATATTTGCTTAACAAAACAAATATGTATTTAGCTCTGAAATGTGTAATAAATTCCAGTTTGGAAGTCTAGTCCGTCTGGCAGACAACACGCAGCAAAGCAGTAAAAGCACGAGCTGTCCAAGGTACCCCACCCACCCACCGGAGCTTGTTTACCAGAACTCCAGGGATGACGTCATGGATCTTTAAACCCACCTCCCACCCCGGCCATGTACGTGCCATTCGTGTCGCTGAAAATAGGGAGTGCGGCGGAAGTCGACGGCAGCGTGGCTCTCCGTTCACACACCACTAAAGAGGACAGCAGTTATTCCATGTTACTCCCAAAGCCCGGGATTCCTGAGCTGTATGATGGAAACCTTTCTAATTAGCATCATTTTGTTTGGTAAAATGATTGCCTTATAAACCAAATTGTAATTGGTAATAAAATAATTTTCATACCGTGAGAAGATTTTATTAGAATCAACTTTCATTTTGGAGCTAAAAAAAGAAAATATGTCTTCTTGCAACTTTATTCATATAGACGGCCCGTTGAAAAGGGCTAAGGTGGTATCCACTCAGACATGGCCGCCGAGCTCGTAGAACTGTGTCCTTCTTCTCTGTCATTGACCGCTGTAACCCGTACTTGTTTACCAGTCGCCTTTCCCTGCGATGACGTCACTCACCAGCCTCTCAGGCTATCCGCCCCCTCCAGCAAGTGAAGTCACGAGCCCAGCTCCGCCACCGTATGACTCCGCGGGCCTCAGCACTGTCTTCACCAATAACCCGGAGGGACCTCCCGGACTCCCACCCCCTCCCCCCAGCATCCCGTTAACCCTTCCCCGCCACACTGTATCGGTGACTTTCCGCGGGGGGGCCCGGCCACAGCAGTGAGCGCCTCCGGAGTCGCGCACTACTTTACCGCCGCGGAGGGAGCGGCACGTAAAGTACGCCGTGAGTCGTCCCCCCGACCCAAGATGGCGGCGCCCTGCAGCGCTGGGAAGCGGTGAGAGGTACAGACCCCTCGGGGGTGCGCTGGGAGGGAGTGGCGGGGTCCCGGCGGGGTCCCGGCGGGCAGGGGTCGCCTTCCTGCCGAGGGGGGTGGAAGTTTCTCTCGTAGGGTGGATAGTTGGCTCGTGTGTTTGTCCCACAGGTGAGGGACTGCCCTCCCAGTGCTCCTGGCTGTAATAACTCATGCAACTGTCCCTGTCACCTCCTCTGTTCTATCTTTTTGTTTTTTTGCGGTTCTCTATAGCGCGAACTCGACCCCTCCGGTATTGGAGCGCTGTGCATGAGCACCAGTCACATTACACAAAGACTCTTTCATTTATTTGTTTTAGGCGAGGGGACACTATGTGGTTTGCCCTCCCCTCTGGTGTCTGCAGCAGTGGCCCCAATCTGTGCACAATAATACGATTACGAGTTATTTTATCTACATGGTTATGTGGTGTGTACATTGCACAGATGCTAACATTGTAGAGCAGGTAAGGGGAATATTAAAAACTAAAAAAAATCAGGAGAATGTATTTTCCCCCCGTTGGCTTCTAGTGAAACTGAGGTAATTTCGGACGTGAGACAGCCACAATTAAGCCATATTTTTGCTTTAAAAATCGGGAGTCTCCCTGCTCGTGGCACAGGAATGATGGAGTTTTGTGAAATGCATTGATATTTTACCCAGAGCTTTCACTGAGATGCTATCTCTTGGTGTGTGTCTTTTTTTTTTTTTTTTGTTGGGGGGGGGGGGGGGTGTGGAGTTGTCTGGAATAGGCGTAGTTATAGCAATGTCGTAAGCATGTAGTGCTGCTCGACCTTTCTCGTTTTTTGTTTTTTTTCCTTCTTCTCTGTGCTTTCATTGCTTCAAGAAATGTAACACAACTGATGTATCCCTAAAACAAGCCAGGGCTATTGGCTTTGTCAGTGATTGTCAGCTGCGGGCGATAAATGTTTAACAACGACTTATAATTAATACTGAAAATGTTTTAATTCTGATATTATGAGGCTGTAAATTAATCAGTAATGCGGTCCGTGGAAGGGGTATAGGTCTTCAGTGTCTCAGTAACTCCTGGTCTTCCCTCCACACTACGGTCCTCTGTAATGTTACACACTTGTACCCGTTTTATCTTCATATCGTTCTGAAACCCTCCACATCTCTTATTTCATCTCTTTCCCTTTAAGCACCATCTTCTCATTCCCCTGTGTTCACTTCTTTGTATCTTTCACTTCACCACCCACAGTACGCCCACTCACCTGCAAGCAGTGCAGTTTTTTTTTTATTTACCCCACGTCAATATTTTGCCCGCTGTTTTTCTTCTTCGCGCACATTTGCGTAGGATCACACTTACAGATGGAATACTTGAACATTGCTCCGTAATATCTTCAGAGATGCCAAGGAATGGACGGGCATATATTCATTCTGAACACTTATTGAGCTACTGATGTCAACTACTAAAAGTTCTCACTAACCTCAGCCTCAACCACAGAACTCTGAATTGTAGTCCACTATAAACAAATGGGTACACTGAGTTCAAAGTATTCACTACACAGGAGTAAAATGCTTCCTAAAACAAAAATACAGAAAAACAACATAGAAGAAATTACATGCACCGCTAGGGAATGGAAGATTAAGTAAACACAGTAAATACAAACATGGCCTTAATCGCTGTCTTGGATTACCTGTCACACTCAAATCGGGGACCCGGTCCAGTTAAGGGCCTGATTACACGCATTGTGCATCCTGGATTGTAGATAAGATTTGCAAAATACATGAATGTTACCCTGGATTGTACTCGGATTTATGGAATGTTGCTTGATATCCCATGCCCCAAAATTAAGGGGTTCGATAAAAATGGACACCCTACCTCCCACTGGACTTTTTAGTGAATGTAAAGAAGGGTATTCATGCTCTCTGTCCACTGTTTCAAGAGCTAGCCCTGCTGCTGCCGTCAAAACTTTAATCGCCACTTCTGCTGGCAAATTCAGGGAATGTGTCCACCATCTTCTTCGGGGCTATAGAAGTATAGCAGTTAATTGTAATTTGCGGAATTACATTGTCAGTATATTAATTTCTCAATGTAAAGGCATTCTTTTAATTGTCCGCCTTCCTTATGGTTTGTTTCTGCACTTTTGTGTTTAAGTAGCTTTCCGGGGAATAATTCAGTTCACCAATCGCTTTCCATTGTATGTCAATGGTGATGGAACACATTACCAAAACTTTGAAATGGTAACGCTTTATAATTTACACCAACCTTAGTTAATCAGCCCCAAGGCAGATTTTATTTTGTATTGTTTAATCGTTTGCTAATGTAAGGCCTAAAACTTCCACCTCGTTTTTGCTTAAGTAGTTTTTCCTGACATGAGGGTGATTTAAAACCCTCACTTTTTTTCATAGCATAGTTCCTTTTGTATGATCCCAAGGAGCTAGAGTACTTTGCAAGTGAAAGAACGTTATAGGCACTCGAAAGGCAGCGGTGGGTGTATCTGCAAGATCAAAAGCAACTACAGGTATGTTTAGGAAACACAGCAGGGCGACGAGCTGCAAGGAAAGGTACAAGAGCATCAGACTGCCAGCACGTGAAGCTAAGGCAGTCCTTCTATTGTGTCTAGCATTAGCGGTGACGACATACACTAGAAAAACACAGTATGTGAGAATAGGTAACGTTAGTTGATGAGCTAGATAAATGCGTGTTACAGAAACCAAACCATGGTCATACAAATGAAGGATAAAGTGGTACACAGTAAAGAAAATTATATAGCAGCGGTATTAAGAGAAAACTAACTCGGTTGTAGTAAAGAGATATGTGTTAACTATGATAATTCAAGGACGAGGATAGTGTTGATCGTGTCCAGTTTAGAGGATTGTGTAACCAAGAGGTTAAAATCATTATTTCAGGGCTGCAATATAAATGCTGCTCCATAGCACGAGGGGTAGTGAGTTCCAGTCTCTTGTTGTACTACCTAAAAAGGTCGATCTGTAGTAGGCTCGTGTGTGTGTTTTTTTTTTTTTTTTTTTTTTTTTTTTTTTTTTTTTTTAGATCTTCAGGACGGGAAACTGAGTCCCCAAGTTCTTTGTGCCCAGCACCATTTTTCTCAGGTTGCTGGCAGCCAGTCGGAGTGATCGCTTTTGCAGAAGTCTGACTTCTACTGTAAAGAGATGACCCAAGGGAAATAAAGCTCCCCGGTCCAATCAGAGGGCTCTATTTGTAAATTGGCACCCCCGCTAGGGTCTGAGAGACTCTCAAGCCCAGCTGCCAAAATACACAATTTATTTTTGACCCTTAATCTCTCAAACTACTGAACAGATTTACATCAAATCACAATCTGCTGACCGAGTTCTTGCTTCTTGCGGAGTGGTGTAGTTACATTCAGCAGTTTTTGCTGTAATCTGTCTTTAAGTCGTCTATGGAAAATGCCTGGGGATTTTACATTTTGGCATTCTCCTTTGTTAGGTTGATTATAGCAGCATGCAAGCGCTGCGCTTCTCGACATGTTGTAATTTATTCTGTGGGCTTTAACCACACCCATCACTTACAATCGTTCTTGGGCCTACCTTTAAAAAATCCATTGATGTCGTTGTTAAATGGTCTGTTTATCTCGCCTTGAGGCTGTTTTGTTACCACCATGGAGACCGACCCTGTTACATGTATTATTGCACGATCGGGCAGGTACCTTAGTGTGGCGCACAGTGTTTTTTTTTTTTTTTTTTTTTTTTTTTTTTTTTGCCACGTCACTCATCTGTATGTTGTTTCTTTACCTTCCTTGGTTTTGGGCATCTTGCAGCTTTTTATTTATTTATTTCTTTTGTGCAGTTTTATGTAACGCAGACCCAATACAAAGGTATTGCAGTGCTTTACATGAGCATTGGTTACATTACCCAAGAACACATTAATTTTTGGTACCAAGGAGAGATTAAGTGACTTGCCCAGAATCGTAGGATTTGAAAGTCTGCACCTCTAACCCATACATTTCATTGTTTCCCCTAGGGTTCTTTGTCTGGTGCATGTTGGGGCAGTCTGGGGATAACTCATTTTATTTTTTTATATATATATATCACTTGGAAATACAGGTTCTGCCATTTCATAGCACTGCAAAGCAGGTGCCATTCTTAACAAAATTGCTATAATTCATTGGCATCGACCTTGCAGAGATGAAAAAGCTATGTCAGGATTGTAATCTGACATTCTCATTCTGTCAAGACCTCTGTAGTGGGTGCATTAACCAACTGACTTGAGTAGAGCTTCACACTAGACAATAGCACGTTCTCTTGATAACCTCCGGTGGGTCACAACCGAGCACATAGGTTAGTTCTAGGCAAGAAGATGGCGAAAGGTGTTGTCTCCAAAACGGTGGAAAAGGAGTCGTGGCTCCAGCCCCAAGCTCTTCATGGCCTCTAGCTTGATAGCAAAAATCATCTAGCCTTTGGATGTAAATTGGGTCTCTTCAAACAGAGTTCAGTTAGTAGAGGCAGCCATTTCCCTAACCTTGTAGCGCAAAGAAGCTAACGCAAGGGTGCCACAGCGAGAGGAGCAGCGAATCATAGGGCACAAAAGTGGCGCAAACTACATCACTTCCTCCTTTCATAATTCACTGGTGTCACAGCTTTGACATTTCCCACCCCCACAGCTACTGCAACTTTGCAGATGCCACACCCGGAAGCGGTGTCTAAAACAGCTCTTGAACAGCACTGCTTACTGTTTGAAGAGGCCCTTCACAGTTGCTGTCGCAGAGCGCTTCCCCATCACCCTCTGGACTCCTGTGTATAATGATCCACGCATAATCTGTCACAGTCTAGTAACATTTAACCTGCTCTCTTCTCTTCCAACCCCAGGCTTCATGTAACCACTCTACTGAGAGTTCCCATGCATCATTTGATGTAAACTCTTTGCATTATTTCTGATTGCTGTGGTTACCAATTACATGGAAAATCAATGTCAAGAAAATATCTTTCTGACCCCATCAAGTGCCCCTTTTCTCACTCCTGCTACTACTGATGTTCCTCTCAGTGCTTCACCAGGCCTCCCAGTGTCCACAGGAATATACATGTTTGTTTATATGGGTACACACATCAAGGACTACATCTCAAAGTCAGTCCTGGATATTAACAGTAAAGTCTTCATGTGCAGGAGACGTTTTGAACAGGAGAACTGTTGTTTCACAAACTGTATCCACCAGGACCAGACACTGTTTGTACTTATGTAACCCAAATGTGAAGTTGTGACTTAAGTATATATATATATATTTTTTTAATAAGACATAAAGACTACAAATAGACAATATGACGAGTCCAGATTTGTCGCTGGCACAACATTGATAGGTTATTATAATATGGCTTTCACAGGGCCACAGTGAAAAGGCCCTAGACATTTGAATAGTGTACATTAAGTGGGTTATTTACATAATTGCATTGCACATTTTATTCACATAACAAATATTTGAGGTCCCGATATTTAAGTGAAGGTAGCCTGAATATGGGATAAGGTAGCCCACAGGCCTAATGTGTCCTCCGCAAAGATCTGCGTGGCAGCAAAGATTACATTTTTGATTTCTCAGAGGGGCTAGCTTGGCCTTCCATCATCCAGGGTGATACCACTTGAGCCTTTGAATGGCATATCACACCATCACTGCATGGAAGAAACCATCCGTCACTGAACTAACACACTGAGCCGAGACCATTACTACCCCAGTTAGAGAGAACTTTCAGAACCCAGCAGAAGGGGTGCCACAGCTTCAGATGACACCATACAGAAGGCAGAAGTGTACAAAACAAACTGTGGGAAGATATTAAATATATGTCTTATCTTGTCTGTCTTTTGGTACTTTCCTTGTCCTGGAGTCATGTCTTGTCATGGCTTTGGGTGTGATGCTGTGTGGTTTCTCAGGATTTTGTATGTCAGCTGGAAACATGAGAAGCTATTTGGGGAATGAGGTGATAAAATCACCCTACTGGTGGGACCATGCCACATACATGACTCACCACCTACCTTCTGTACTGATTTACATAGTAATAAATGCTTCTACAAATGTGTTTGCCTGCCTCGTGCTGTGCATCTGTCTTCTTTTCAGATCATCTATTATCAGGGCCACTGGAATTATACAGCAAAAGAGGTGTCTGAATTATGTGGCTAGAAAGTACAAATTATGCTGCATAATCAGTGGCAACATTATTTTGCTGATTTGTTATTTAACATATATTAATAGTCTGAGCAAAGATTTCTCCTTACTAGTACCAGTTTAACTCATGATCACAAGAGTCAGCAACTAAAAAGTAAGCAGATCACCTCTGCACAGGATATGCCTCTCTAGAAAATATGCCAGTCACAGAACTGCATCATCCCAGTGGCCCTTCCTCATACTAACTGCGTGCCTAATTTGGGCTACATAAATTATAGTTATAATTTTATTATTGCATTAGTCGCGTGGTGGGGTTATGAAGAGGAATGCATCTTTATGACTGCAGTATAGGTTTCCAACACAGGAGTTAATATTTTCTCTAAAGTAACACATGATTCCTATTTATGACTTGTGAGGCACTGAGAATTTCTGGCTTGCGCAACATCTATTTATGCTTCACAGACTTGCACACATCCGCCCTCAGCATCACCACAACATTGATCTGTTTCAGAGCAGTGGTTCACGCCATCTTCGATACACACAAATAGTTCTGTCACATGACCAGACAATTTTTGGATATCTACTTTGACTTTGAGAGGTCAGAGCTGAGTCACTGCCTGTGAGGGACATGGCTATCTTGGCTTACTCTCATTCTGTCTGACAACTAAACACCAGAAGTACACTAATGCTGTATGCTTTATATTTGTTGCATTTGGGGATGCACAAGTTACCCTTCAGAGGGTGTATGGTCTAACCAAGGTCTGTGGTGTAAGGAAGGTGCCTTATGGTGTCACCTAGTGGTTAGGTGAAATTATTGCCAATTTACCATAAAACCTATATGGGGACTGCCCCATTGGCACAGTTCTATTTTGCCCAAGGAGCTGAAAATTGCACCGCTCCCTGGCCCAGCTGTTCCAGCAGACATCTATTGAATGGCTGGGCCTAATTGATTCTCACATGGTTTGTCCCAGTTTATAATGGCATTGACGAGCTAAAAACAATGGAGCGGAATGTGCCTCACCATGTCTCAGACTATTTTATCTGATATTGCAATTAACACAGAGCTGCTCGCCAGCTGAAAAAGATCTGTGTGATTTCTCATTTATGGCTGTGTCACACAACCAAACTGTGTCAAAACTGGAAAGGAGACCAAGCATCAGCGTGATATAACACAAGGCACCACCACCGCGGTATCCAGTGCCACAGCAGTGACGTGAACAGTGGCCACCCTTGGCTGGATGAATGTCCACATCCTGGTCTGCAGGTATATTTTGAATGCAAACCTTTTCCCAGCCCCTAAATGAGCACCATGAGATTTACTTATCAAATGACTTCCCGGGAAGCAGGAAGTTGCGCTTATGTGCCCTGTAGCACTTATTGTCTGATTTACAGTTATTTGCATGTGTAGGTTCAACTTACTTTGTGTGAATGGCTTGATTTACAAAAGTGAAATATGAATATGAGCTTATAACTCAATTTACAAAAACACATCTATATTATGTAACATTAGGTTGGAGTACATCTGCTATCCGGTGTGGAGTGTGCATTCCACTGTGGGGATACCATAGTTTGTGCACACTGACAAATGTATGAATTGGTAACTACTCACAAACATTCTTAGCCTGGAAAAGTTTAGAGACTTACTGTTATAGACAGGAGTAAATCATTTCTCTAACAGAATGAGGGGAAGCATCCTTAAATCTGAAAAAAGTTAGAAGAGGTAAATGTCTTAGTAATTTTTCCTCATATGAAATTGTTTTCCATGAGCAGTTATGTATGTGTAGCTGCTTACAATTGTGAGTACTTCCGAAAAGTTGTCTATTGCAGGGTTCCAGGATTACTCCTGGAATTCTTCTTGAATTCCAAAATCCGAATTGAAAATATTTCCCTTAATGTAGGAGTTAACTTAAGACTGTAGCTTTTCTTAGTGAATCTGACCCCTTGTGCCTGGAAATAAAAAAGAAAAAAAACACACACAAGCGTAGAACATAACTGGAGGAGCCATGACTCCAGGCCGGTGGCAGCCCAATGCCCCCTCCTCCCTGTGAATATTTGTTACTCTTTCGCTTCTGTAATTCTAACTTGCCATTTAAAATGAAGCTGGTGATTTGTGGTCAGGCACTCTGCTTCTGTACACAGAAGTTTGGCCTCCTTTGCTAGTTGCATTTCTTTGCATTCTGAAACAGTCTTCTGTGGCTCGGTTCTGCAAAGCCATGGCTGCTTCAGAGCATCTTCGAGCTGGGTAACTTTTCTCTTCATAATTCGTATGGGACTAAAGTACTTTCTTTCTTTTTAAGTATTTTGAACCCTGGATTTTTCTACTTGCTAGAAATATTTGCTTTGAGTCTCTGTCGTCATTATCCTTGCTCAGAGAGGAGAGATGTTGGTGACCTCACAAGCTGATGGAGTGAGTGGCCTACTGATAGAACACGAGGTGACATAGGAGGCAGTGCACTGCAGCTTTTTTTTTTTTTTAATTTCATTTTTACGTTGCGGTTCTTATGTGCTATATACTTATTCTAGGTATATGTTAGTGTTATTAGAACACTTTATTGCATGTCATTATAGAGCTTGCATGTCCATTGAAGGACTTGGGAGGCAGGATCCATGCCAGGCTTGGATGCTAAACATAGTGTAAATAAGTTCCATATAAATTATTTTTTTGTGTTTTATCTTGGGTAGGTATCAAGAAACTGACATGGTTCTCGACCTACTTTGGATTCCCCAGAAAAACATACATTTGAATCCTTTTTATAGCCTGAAAAAATGCCAATGAAACAGCCCTGTAGGAGCCTAACTGGGCACCACTGGTCTAGGCGCAAAAACTATCGTCTGAACCCAGGGTTCCTGCTCTACTGAGGGGTAAAGATGGCAAGGCCAAGACTTCAAATTTTGAGTAGCCACCCCAACACAGATAATACTCATTCGAAACCATCAGCCAGTGCACAAATGTATGCACCGGAAAGGCACTGTCAAGGCCCAGGACATTTAGGTACATGTATATGTTCTACAGAGTCCAGTCCTGAGCCGGGAACTGTCATGAGACTATTAACCCAAGGCAGTGCTTTAAATAAATACATAGTACTAGCTGTTCTGTATTTTCATTTAAAACACTGACCCAAGGTCTCAGATGTAGCACCTCACACATCTAGAACCTATCCTGTTGGTGGCCCATATACCACTGAAACTGTTTCACCAATCTGTACACATTTGAAGCCTCCTGTTCAGTTAAGCTGCCTCTTCTGTTATTCTCTTTGTACACAGTCAATGTTTTTAAAAGCTAGGCTGGTATTGCCAATGTAGAGGAATAATTCCTTTAAAAGTTTACACACAGAAATATATGGGTTCCCCCTTTTATTTGCTCCTAACTCTTTTGACCCCCCTCAATCTTTGGGTTAAATGCCAAAAAGGGCCTCTTTGTGGCCTGTTTGGTGCTATAAAACGTTAGGTAAACACGCTTGAAAGGGTTGCATCTCTAGGGTATCACAGCCAGTCTGTGGAAATGAGGCAAAAACACTCCCAAGGTGGCAGCCTTGTTGTGTCCGCTCTCCTGCAGCGCCAGGCCTGGGAGGGTTGCTGTGGCACCTGGCATACATCCACTGCACTCCAAACCAAAACACATAGGTAAAATACTTTGCCATTTACAATGCCAATAGTTCTAACTCTCTCAAATGAGACCTATTGCATTGCAAATGCTTGTTCTGCTTTCCAGCTTAATGGATCATCCTAAAACCTCAGTAAGGTGGTGAGTTGATGAAGGTGTGTGTTTTTTTTTTTTTTTGTTTTTTTGTTTTTTATTTATTTATTTCCTTTTGGGAATGTTTTTATGAAGATTCGTACAAAACCATAGAAATTCAGCAATTATAGTTATTTCAAGTAACTAAACATCACCCTAAGCTAACTATAACTCGTGCCCCAGCCATGCACATTTTTTTCTTCAATAATTTGACTGTTAATGTTTCATTTATATTTTTAATGACATTATGGAAGTTGTCATGAGTGCTGTAATAACTGAGCTAACTAGAAATGCATGGCGAAAGCAAAAGTTGTAGTTGCCTTCGGGCGCAAGTTAAAGTTACTTAAAAATACTCTTACTATAGCTGCTGAATTTCCATTGTTTTATTCGAGTAAATTCAGAACCTAACTATAATGTCCACGTAACCTCAGTGTTTTTTTGTTGTTGTTGTTTTTTGTTTTTTTATAACGTAAAGTATTTTAATTACTCTACGTTAATCCAACCACAGCTGCGCACTGCTTTCAGTCGTGCACAGCAGGGGTCGGCAGCAGGGACTGTCCTGTGGCTAGGCCCTTCGGCCAACCCCTGATAACCACCAAATCCTACCCCACCCCACACCTCCAAGCTTTCCACGCACAACAAAAATCACTGGGGCATGTATTTTTGGAACACTTTGTGAATATTCGTCAAACGGATATAGGCAAGTCAAAAAACACTTTTTCTACGGAAATATGGTCCTAACTATAACTACTTACTGGCAACGGTCATTGTGTTGTGTGTGTGTGTGTGTGTATATAAATATATATATGTGTGTGTGTATATATATATAATCATTTTTATTTTTTTCTTCATTGAAAAACCTAAAGGTTACAGGGATGTTCTAGTTAGGAAATAGAATAAACAAACAAAAAAATTGAAATTCACTTTAAAAAACAAAACAAAGGGGCCTTATAGTTAGGCTCACATTTTACACGCACAACACCATAGAAATTCATATGTTATAGTTAGTTCAAGTAACTGTAACTCACGCCCTAAGGTAACTATAATCTATGCACCTGCCATGCACAGTTATCTGATCAATCATTTTACTGCAGATGTTAGTGACATTAACAATAATGATATCAAGACGTCATGAACGCTGGAATTTGTGGAGTAATCAGCAGTGCGTGGGGAGGGCGCGAGTTATAGTAGTGAATTTCAGTGGTTTTGTACGTGTAAAATTTGGGTGCAGTTATAATGTCCCTGTAACCTTTCATTTTTTAAAGTGATTTTTGTAAAAAAAAAATATATATATTTTAATGTAAAGTAATTTTTATTACTATACATTAATCCAAACACTGCCCATGTGACGCACTCATGAAGAGTCTTTCTCTGTAGATGTGAGAATCTTTCTGGTTGTGAAAGTGGGTGTATGAGGGCCTGAGTGGTTCTGTGACGATCTGTGTGGTCTAGTGAGTGGGTGCGTCAGTGTTTGATTGGCTGTGTGAGTGTCTTCAATACTGTGAGTCAGGAGCTCATGTACCCACTTACAGACCCATCGAGACACGAACTCAATAGCTCACAGACGCCCCCACAGAGACACTCACACACCCAGTCACAGACCAACTCGGATACTTATGCACCCACTCCCAGACCAACGGAGACACTATTGAACCCACCCATAGAGCCAGACACTGATGCAGCACTGAGCAGAAACTTGTGGCCACCATTTTAGGTGATGGGACATGGTCCTCGGGGTTATAAAATGAGATGTGGCATAAGACTCAGATTATGCCTTTAAATTTTTTTTCATGCCGCACCATACTTGTGTGTACGTCGCAACACTTAACGCCCCCTTTGTAACATCGCAACGAATTTGCGAATATCTGCGTCAACAAACATTCAATCATTCATACACTAATTCACTCACTCTCCTTCTCAGACCCAAATGCTCCCACTCAGAACCTCATGCACCCATTCACAGACCCATTAAGGCACTGGCGCCTTCGCTCACAGACCACCACAGAGACACACACACACACACACCCAGTCTCACACTATTGAACCCACTCATGCACTTGATGCACCCTTTCACACACCCACTCGGACCCTGATGGATCCACTCACACACCCACTCAGTACCTCGTGCTCACTTACAGACCCAGTCAGTCACTCATGCACCCACTCACAACAGGGCCCTAGACATACAAATGTATGTTCCCTAAAATTTCTCAAACTGCTGAATTGATTTACATCAAATATACAAAAGTGTAATCTGTGTACCAAAACCTACTTTACTTCTAAATTTCATATAATTCCGTCCAGTGGTTCGAGCTGTAGTCGTGTTCACCCCTATGGTAATTAGAATGGGAAACTCACGTTTTTTGCCCTCCCGTTTTTTTTTTTTTTTTGTCCCCGCTTGACAGAACACCCCAAAACTTCCTGTGCCCAACAGGAATCACTGGAACACTTATTTGCAAAACTTACGTGAAGATTCTTCAAAGATGTAGGCAAATAAAAATAACGCTTTTTCTATGGAAACATGGTCCTAACTAGAACTACCTAGTGGCGACCACCACTAGGTAATATATATCTTGTGGTAATCGCAGTTGTCAAATTACAGGTTTATACCACTAAATCTAGACAATGACCTCTGTGCTTCCCTTGTCACTAGACAATACATCTGAAAGCAAGAAGCATTTGAATAAAGAAAATACTCTGTCCAGTAGAATTACTGTTTTGTGTAAAGCATCACTCCCTACTCCTAGGGTGAAAAAAAAGAAAGAAAAAAAAACACAAATTTCTTGAGTTAGCTCTTGACTGCTCCCTGAAAAATTCTCTTCACAGTTTCCCTGCTTGTTAATCGCCCATAAGTCAAATCACCACCAGGCTGTAGAGACACACTGTCACCACCCGGAAGCCAACACCTGGTGCTGTGCCAGATGACATAGACTTGTCAGTTCACTTCTCCTTCCTTCATGTCTGTATGAAACACCCTTTGAGGAGGACATGGATACCATGGTGTCGCTGCAGTGCTTCAGCTGTACATGGCTGCAGTCATACGAGTTGCTGCATGAGTAGTGCAGGACATGCGGTGAAACACTCGGCTGAAAGACTCTGCAGTTAAAGGCACATTTTCTTGTTGTAATACAAGAATGCTCCATATTGTTGCTCCTCTCATATGGAAAGCGCTAAGGTGTCATTTTTCTACGAATGAAATTGACTGTTGCAACTTTACTTGTTGTGTAAATAGTATATGGTAATCTTAGTTACCCAACTGGTTGATACTTATTTTTATCAAGATTGAAGCGCAGTACCAGTCCCTATCAAGTTCCCACCTGTGACCTGCGATGTGAGTTTAATCTTTATAGCAGGTGCATTAACCTGTTGAGCGACTCAGAGTTAACTGCTGGTTTTAATATAGTCTTAGTAATAAGTGCAGCTGTTGCTGTCCAGTATTGGTTGGGAGGGTTGCTTAAAAAGGAAGGCCAAGTAGAAGTTTAGGAGCCTCTGAACCTCACAAGATGCAGGAAAACTGCCTTGGCTACTCTGGACTGCTGATGTAGTCTTAATCTTCAAATTTGAAGACTATAAGATTGAGCTCAGCAAGACAGATCAGTGCGCTATGAAAATGTCTTCCATCCTCCGGAGGTGAGATCAGTCGCTCCTGGACTCCTTCCCTGTTCTGTCCCAGATTAATACCCCAGTACTCCATCAGTGCTCCTGCGGCAGATGTTAAACTAGTACCAGATGCTTCATAATAGACATTGCCATGTGGCTCTAGTATATCTAGGTCTCTAACAGGCCTCGCCTATAATCGAATACACGTATCAGTCCACAGAATCTAACCACACTGCTCACCATCTCAACAGGCATAGAGTGTGAAGTGAGCTGAACGCGGATGCTTTTGAAGTAAGTGAACTTTAAATAATCAGCATGTAGTTAAAAAAAAATCACCCCAGTCCACTCCAAGCTCCTCAGCCGTCTCCGCTTTCATCATCTCGGTTTGCTATTCCAAAATAGAACCTCCACCTTATGTCAAAGAAGTAATGTAAATAGTAGATACTATTGAAAGGATCACACCAGCATAAATATTAACACACATACAACTGGTGAATACTTCAGAGTGACTTTTAGAGATCAGCTGCTCAGTGGAGGACTCCCAACATTCCATTCCTGCAGGTGTTGGCCAGCCACACACTATGACAATTCCTGACCATCTTACGACGTTCACAGAAAGGATGACTAATTTAGCCTGTCCTGGCAGTTCTCTGACCAGCTTCTCTCCCACCCTGGCCTGTTCGGGTTCATTCGCCCTCTGAATGGATGATCCCTACAGTAACCACCAAGGTAGACTAACACAGAGGGATACCCTAAAGGGACCTGCACAGCAAATCGAGGCCTGCAAGCAGGTTACTAATTACAACCTTCATTCATATCACTGCTAAGGGCTGCATCTCATAATGCAAATACCACACTTGAATGGTCATTACAAACGTCATGGAAACACTTCCCTCATCGAATCAAAACAAAGACAACACCCTTCAGCCGCTCTTAGCGTAGCATTCTACTGGTGCAGGCAAGCGCTTCGGTGCCCCACATAGGGGTAGCAAGCGCTAGGTATATATTACAGTACTCCACATTTGTGTAGCCCTCACAAGGAATTATCAAGTGGTCTACACAAAGACATGCATTGTGTGCACACACAGGGCCTTCAGGAGGTCTGTAAAACATGTGCACTTTACTGATCACACAGTATTAGGAAAGTGTATAAACGGATACACATGTTATGTCACACAGATTTATTAAGGGGATGAATGATTATTACTCATCAAAGTATGATTATGATGTATTTAAGGCATCTAAAATGGTTCCCATGTAAGCCACTCTTTGCACTTCATTGCACGTAGTCTCAAAAAGCACACATTGCCACCAGTGGTGTAACAAAGGCCCCACAGCCCCTTGAGTGTGGGGACCCTCAAGCCCCCCCCCCCCCCCCCCCCCTCAGCACAGCACCTGCCCTCAGTGAGTCTGGAGAGAGGAGCCCCTCCATGTTCTTTGCATGGTGCTATATGTCTGTGAGTTAGTGGCTTGCATGAATTCACAAGAACTTACAGAAGTAGACCAGGAAATCGTATTCCTAGCAAATATTTGCATGTGTATATTTACTCATACAAAAATCTATCGAGCGTTTACAAGTTCACGTTGCCTCCAACCACTTTTTTCCCCAATCCTGGAAGAACTCCTACTTCTGCCATTGTCAGGAGTAAATTTCCAACCTTTCTTAGTTTATAGAAAAGTTTTTAGAGAAGAGCTAGTGAACATCCTTAAAACATGCAGACTCCAAGGCATTCCAGCCCTGGAACTATTGCTTACTTCCTTCTCCAGCCCCGGTATGCAGATCTTCAGAAAGGTAGCCAAACAAGGGGGGAATTGCTATAGTAGGGATTGAAATTGCAACTGTTTAATCTCTACTATAGAATTAGCCTTCGCATGACTGGAGAGGCTATTATCAGAGCTCTTACATAATGCGAGTGCTGCCATAATGTTTGCCGTACTACATGGCACCAAAGGGTCAAGTAGATTTAAAAAAAATAAAAATAAAAATTCCACAGGACAAGTAGATTTAAGAAGCAACCTGTCCCGAGGACAAGTAGATATTTTATTAAATTCCACACCCCTGAAATTGACTTGGATTTTGTGACCACTCTCATTAGAAGCATGTCACTGCTGGCACGTCTTTGCAAAGTCACATGAAACCAACACTATGCCAGCTAAGACAACAAATGGATTCGTTGTCCACCTTGAAGAGCTTTGGAACCACTTCAGGGGAATAAGGTGCTATCCTGAAGGCATATTACTAACAATTAATGTAACCTTGCCGAACAAGTGATCTATAGAAAGACCTGTTTTTCTTTTAGGCTTGGGTATTGAGGGAGACCCGTAAAAGGCCTACATGTTGCCTTCTTGGAATTTCAACATTCGGTAGTGAAAGATTTTATTTTATCCACTAATGCACAGTATTGTTCACAGGGGAGATGTGTATTGTGTTCTCCTTATTTCCATTCCTCTGTGTCTCTTACTCTTCTTTGTGCAGCTCATGCCTCTGCATTCTCTACTGCTCCTTTTTTCCTGACTAGATGCCAGAGTGTACTGTTGCTTTCTAGCTGTACCCCTTCTCTGTCTTCAGTTAGCCCCACTGGTTTGACGTGACCTCAGAGTATATACAGTAGTTCACAAGAAGCCACTCAGATTTTACGCTCTCTCTCTCCTAAGATGCACATTTAACCCCTACCCCATAACAAGTTTATATAAAGTTGTAAATAAATTAAAGAGCGTACCTATTGATGGCTTGGCCGCCTCTATTGGCTTGAATATAGACACAGTATTTGTCTGTGTGAATTACCTCGAGGTATGTTTACAGACTTTGACCTGCAGATTTAGTTTAAAACTCCCTCTGTGTTACTCTCTGGTCATTTGTCAATAAAATAAAGGGACCTCCCATCCTAGAGAAAGCCCATCTTCCTTTCTGGCGGTCTGTTTCTTGTGCCCAGCTAGTGCCCATGACTAGAGCGCCGTGCCCCTGTGTGGCAGCATGTCTCTCACCTCTGGACATGCTAGATGAAACCTATCATATCCTAACACAACTGTGCAGCCACCAACCTTTTTGTCCTGCTAGTCTCATTGCATCTCAGGAGGAAAATTATTCCCATGATAGTCACTACAACACTAGGCTTTATTCTTGGAGGTTTCTCATTCTGTTTTGAGGACTGGCCAGTGTTTCGGTTGTAGCCTTCTGCCTTCAAAGGCTCAATTAAGACTCCTTTCTGACTCCTTGAAAGGCAGTGTATTATGTCTGCTTGATAAAGGCAACCGAGTTCTGACAAACAACTTTGGCCATTTGGAGACTGAAGCCAAGGGGTGTGTTTTTTTTTTTTGAAAGGCTAGCTCCATACCTTAATCTAATCAACCTAAAAAGAGAAAGCTCCGCCCACACGTTGATGCACCTGTTTTGATTTGGCAGACCTTGCATGCTTTCACTGAAAGTGCTTATCCACCAAGAGCTTTAATCATTTGTTGATCCAGTTTCCAGAGCTCTTTAATGAGTTTAGCTACTGTGCTAGAACAGAACTTGATAGCTGGGTCAAACACTTCAGAGATACGTTAGCATGGCATTCCATGAGAGAGTGGTGTTTTTCTTGCTGATTTGCACAAGGGGCAGGGCGGTAGTTTCCTAAAGCCATGTAGCAGATTTGCGTCCCAACAGTTTGTCAGCCAGTACCCATGGTCCATTTTTAGGCAGTTAGTAAGAGAGGATCCTGAGGGACAAAGTATCAACAAGGGTCTCTGCTTGATGTCCTGTTTTGTATGTCTGGACCGTGGTTGGGTGGCTTCGTTTACCTCTTTTCTTTTCATGTCTGCATGTTTCCAGATCTGTGGATTTTGAGAGTTAATGGACCAACAATCAGATGGGACTTGGGAGGGAATTACTTTTGAATCGATGCTTCTTTGTTCCGGTGTGCAGAAATAATTTTGTGGTATTCACTTTATGGGATGATGGCTTGAGGAATGGGATCTTGTTACCTTTTTTGATGGCTTTATAAATTCTAATGTGGTTGTGGGTGTAGGAAAGTACCATCTTGCCTGGCATGTTACCCCCATATTTCACTGTATATATGTTGTTTTAGTTGTATGTGTCACTGGGACCCTGCCAGCCAGGGCCCCAGTGCTCATAAGTGTGCCCTGTATGTGTTACCTGTGTTATGACTAACTGTCTCACTGAGGCTCTGCTAATCAGAACCTCAGTGGTTATGCTCTCTCATTTCTTTCAAATTGTCACTAACCGGCTAGTGACCAATTTTACCAATTCACATTGGCATACTGGAACACCCTTATAATTCCCTAGTATATGGTACTGAGGTACCCAGGGTATTGGGGTTCCAGGAGATCCCTATGGGCTGCAGCATTTCTTTTGCCACCCATAGGGAGCTCTGACAATTCTTACACAGGCCTGCCACTGCAGCCTGAGTGAAATAACGTCCACGTTATTTCACAGCCATTTTACACTGCACTTAAGTAACTTATAAGTCACCTATATGTCTAATCTTTACCTGGTAAAGGTTGGGTTCTAAGTTACTTAGTGTGTGGGCACCCTGGCACTAGCCAAGGTGCCCCCACATTGTTCAGGGCCAATTCCCCGGACTTTGTGAGTGCGGGGACACCATTACACGCGTGCACTACATATAGGTCACTACCTATGTGTAGCTTCACAATGGTAACTCCGAATATGGCCATGTAACATGTCTATGATCATGGAATTGCCCCCTCTATGCCATCCTGGCATTGTTGGCACAATCCCATGATCCCAGTGGTCTCTAGCACAGACCCGGGTACTGCCAAACTGCCTTTCCCGGGGTTTCACTGCAGCTGCTGCTGCTGCCAACCCCTCAGACAGGTTTCTGCCCTCCTAAGGTCCGGCCAGGCTTGGCCCAGGAAGGCAGAACAAAGGACTTCCTCAGAGAGAGGGTGTTACACCCTCTCCCTTTGGAATAAGGTGTCAGGGCTGGGGAGGAGTAGCCTCCCCAGCCTCTGGAAATGCTTTCATGGGCACAGATGGTGCCCATTTCTGCATAAGCCAGTCTACACCGGTTCAGGGACCCCTGAGCCCTGCTCTGGCGCGAAACTGGACAAAGGAAAGGGGAGTGACCACTCCCCTGACCTGCACCTCCCATGGGAGTTGCCCAGAGCTCCTCCAGTGTGCTCCAGACCTCTGCCATCTTGGAAACAGAGGTGCTGCTGGCACACTGGACTGCTCTGAGTGGCCAGGAACAGCAGGTGACATCAGAGACTCCTTCTGATAGGCTAGCAACACCTGAAGGAGCCTATCTTCTCTCCTAAGTAGCCAAACCCTCTTTTTTCTGGCTATTTAGGGTCTCTGCTTTGGGGATTTCCTTAGATAACGAATGCAAGAGCTCATCAGAGTTCCTCTGCATCTCTCTCTTCACCTTCTGCCAAGGAATCGACTGCTGACCGCGCTGGAAGCCTGCAAAACTGCAACAAAGTAGCGAAGACGACTACTGCAACTCTGTAACGCTGATCCTGCTGCCTTCTCGACTGCTTTCCTGGTGGTGCATGCTGTGGGGGTAGTCTGCCTCCTCTCTGCACTAGAAGCTCTGAAGAAATCTCTCGTGGGTCGACGGAATCGTCCCCCTGCAACTGCAGGCACCAAAGAACTGCATCACCGGTCCCCTGGGTCTCCTCTCAGCACGACGAGCGAGGTCCCTTGAATCCAGCAACTCTGTCCAAGTGACTCCCACAGTCCAGTGACTCTTCAGTCCATGTTTGGTGGAGGTAAGTCCTTGCCTCCTCACGCCAGACTGCATTGCTGGGTACCGCGTCTTTTGCAGCTACTCCGGCTCCTGTGCACTTTCCGAAGGAATCCTTTGTGCACAGCCAAGCCTGGGTCCACGGCACTCTAACCTGCATTGCACGACCTCCTGAGTTGTCCTCCGGCGGCGTGGGACTCCTTTGTGCAACTTCGGGTAGGCACCGTTTCACTCCACTTCGTAGTGCCTGTTCCGGCACTTCTGCGGGTGCTGCCTGCTTCTGAGAGGGCTCCTTGTCTTGCTGGGTGCCCCCTCTGTCCCCTGACGCAATTGGCGACATCCTGGTCCCTCCTGAGCCACAGCAGCATCCAAAAACCCTAACCGCACGACTTGCAGCTAGCAAGTCTTGTTTGCGGTCTTTCTTCAGGAAAACACTTCTGCACGACTCTCCACGGCATGGGACATACTTCTTCCAAAGGGGAAGTTTCTAGCCCTTGTCGTTCCTGCAGAATCCTCAGCTTCTACTGCCTAGTAGCAGCTTCTTTGCACCCACAGCTGGCATTTCCTGGGCATCTGCCCACTCTCGACTTGGTCGTGACTTTTGGACTTGGTCCCCTTGTTCCACAGGTACCCTCGTCTGGAAATCCATCTTTGTTGCATTGCTGGTTTTGGTCTTTCCTGCAGAATTCCCCGATCACGACTTCTGTGCTCTTTGGGGAACTTTAGTGCACTTTGCACTCACTTTTCAGGGTCTTGGGGTGGGCTATTTTTCTAACCCTCACTGTTTTCTTACAGTCCCAGCGACCCTCTACAAGGTCACATAGGTTTGGGGCTCCATTCGTGGTTCGCATTCCACTTTTGGAGTATATGGTTTGTGTTGCCCCTATCCCTATGTGTCCCCATTGCATCCTATTGTAACTATACATTGTTTGCACTGTTTTCTAATACTATAGTGCATATTTTTGGTATTGTGTACATATATCTTGTGTATATTTGCTATCCTCATACTGAGGGTACTCACTGAGATACTTTTGGCATATTGTCATAAAAATAAAGTACCTTTATTTTTTAGTATATCTGTGTATTGTGTTTTCTTATGATATTGTGCATATGACACTAGTGGTACTGTAGGAACTTCACTCGTCTCCTAGGTCAGCCTAAGCTGCTCTGCTAAGCTACCATTATCTATCAGCCTAAGCTTCTAGACACCCTATACACTAATAAGGGATGCCTGGTGCAAGGTGTAAGTACCCCTTGGTACTCACTACAAGCCAGTCCAGCCTCCTACAGTGGGGTGCAAAATTGCCTCGGTTTTCCTCATCTTTTTATTTGCTTTTTGGAGCTTTAGTTGAGGTTTCCACCACCTGCTTTTCTTAATCTGTTGAGTAGTTACTTCTCTTTATCAGATTTATAAAGCGCATGGCTACCCATGAAGGGTTTCCCAGTGCTACAAACTGCTGGAACCTGATAAACTCTAGAATGTGGTCAACAGATTCCTCAAAAAGCCATGTAGCTCTCAACATCTTACAGGGATGAGGTTGCTAAGGGCTGAAGTCACCTGGTGGAACTCGAACTGCTTGTATCGGGTTAAGTAAGGAAGCAGTAGCTGAGAGTTAAAAGTGGAGGTCTAGCTTCCTTCGTGCTCTTAGCCTTACTACTCGGTTTGAGATGATGGGTGTCTTCTGTGAGGATGAAATAGGGAAGTTGCAGTTTATCTGGTGTGGTACATCAAGGCCACAGGAAAGTTTACGGTTACTGGAGGTCTGAGGGGCGTCCAGTATTGCATTGCATCTGACCGGCTATATGAGTAAGCCCTGGAACCAAATGATATGAATCTATCTCAGATTATTAAGTAGATGTTTTGTTTGTTACAGCTGATGTTTGTTTCAAGATTATTTTATGGAAACAGAGCAGACTGTTCTCTGTGAATGTAGGTTTTTGTGGGGAGGATGGTAGTTAGAAGAAATATATCTAGTTTCTGGTTGGGAACAGAAAAACATTTATCATTTAAGCTTGACCTTTTGGGGCAGTGCAGTCTTGGATTAATTTGAAGGCAGACAGGTTTTAAATTGTAGGTGTAATCCCCCTCACCCCCCCCCCCGCCCCCCCCAAATCTCCAGGGAGTCCGGAAACAAACGATTGTGGTTGCTACTGGTAGGGACATTTGAATGAGATGGGGACTTCTCTACAGTTCTGCTTATGTCTGTGTCCAGGACGTGGGTCCTTCGTTACTTAGTTGCTGACTGAAGTGAGGTTTTCAAACAGTTTTTTCTTGAGAGAGATGAATGAGATATGCAAAGATTGGTGAGCTATGTTGTATCATTGATGCTCCAGTGTGTGAGATGATCTTTTCATGTAATGTCCTTAAGGGCATACACACACCCTCCTTCACCCATGTGACAACTATGTAAAGTGTGCCTAGATTGCTATGGAGGGGTTCTTGGTGATATTTACAAACCAAAGGTTGACTGGCTTATAAATGCCATTTGAACCCAGAGATGGCAAGGTTGGACTATATTGTACATGTTACTAGTTATGTATTTGTTAGGTTACATCATGGTTGATTATTTTTAGTACTATTTAGAAATATTTAGAGCATTTAAACACCTGTTTTAATATTTATTCTTCGTCTGAGGCTACAGCTCTGTCTGGCAATGTTTTGGGAAATGTATGTTTTTGTTGATAATAACATTTAAAATGTTTTATGCAACAGTGTGTAGTATCGTAAATCAAATGTGAAATGCAAAGTGCATTGTAAGGAAACTTAAAACATGTGACCTAAAATGTGCTTTTGCATTTGTGTGTTGGCACCACAGGGTAGGTTCAAAAAGACGTATAAAGAAAGGAAAACCGTCCAGTGTGAGACAGTAACATTGTGCTAACGGTTCTGTTTACATAATACTTTCAAACTCTGAGATGGGTTAATTAGTCTGAGTTAGCACTACCATTGCGAACATTTTTATTTTAATTTTTTTAAAGAAAGAAAAGACGAAAAGTTTAACTTGAAACCACTGTCAGACATTCAATAAGGCTTATCCATGTGGAAAAACATATGTATATATATATATAGGAAGCATGGTTATTGTAATACTGGGGGTAGTGGGCTTTATAAACTGCTCCGCTGTGATTTTATTTGTATTTATTTTTTGTTGGGGGGGGGGGGAGGGAGAGTACATGAGCTAGGGCACACGGGGATTGTTGGCAAAATAGGTCGTCTTGGCAAATTTTTGGAAAATGGGGGGTGGGGGGGAAGTACATGAGCTAGGGCACACGGGGATTGTTGGCAAAATAGGTCGTCTTGGCAAATTTTTGGAAAATGGGGGGTGGGGGGGAAGTACATGAGCTAGGGCACACGGGGATTGTTGGCAAAATAGGTCGTCTTGGCAAATTTTTGGAAAATGATTGCCTCGCGCAGTCACCGCTCCCTGATAAGTGGTCGCGCGAAGGCCCTTGGCCCATGGCTCGTGGTTGCGTCGGCGCGTGCTTTTAAAGAGTGCTCTTCACTTTGTTACTGTTTCGAACATGGCATCTAATTGGGGGCTGCTGTGTCCACGCGAACATAGACATTTTTATTCTCGAGACACAGATGGTCTGGCCCTTTAAGGTACCTAGTGAGGCCTTCTCGCTGAAAGATGCCCTGTCAGCCACTTTGGTGTCTGTTAATAAGTGATCCACTTTTAGGTCCCCCCTTGGGCACCCGCGTCCTTATCCAGGTGGTAATCCTTTCAAGAGACTGCAGACGTGGAAAAATACGGTGCAGCTGTCTGCAGCCATGTGTAGCACAGGAATGTGTAATGGGGGCTTCTACTCCATGTGTGTTGGAGTGGGGAGTGATTTAGGGCGGTTACTCCATACATGTATGATTTGGGAGTGATTAGGGTGTTCCGTTGCACCTCCATCCGTGATTTGAAAAAGCAAACTCCTTGGAATAAGACGGTTATAGAAATTTACAAGCTTTCCACCATTACGCGGTGTGGAGAGAGAATATTGTGATCTAAAATGTGTGTCAGCCTGTGTAGGAAAGTACCATCTTGCCTGGCATGTTACCCCCATATTTCACTGTATATATGTTGTTTTAGTGTATGTGTCACTGGGACCCTGCCAGCCAGGGCCCCAGTGCTCATAAGTGTGCCCTGTATGTGTTCCCTGTGTGATGACTAACTGTCTCACTGAGGCTCTGCTAACCAGAACCTCAGTGGTTATGCTCTCTCTGCTTTCTAATTTGTCACTAACAGGCTAGTGACCAATTTCACCAATTCACATTGGCATACTGGAACACCCTTATAATTCCCTAGTATATGGTACTAAGGTACCCAGGGTATTGGGGTTCCAGGAGATCCCTATGGGCTGCAGCATTTCTTTTGCCACCCATAGGGAGCTCTGACAATTCTTACATAGGCCTACCACTGCAGCCTGAGTGAAATAACGTCCACGTTATTTCACAGCCATTTACCACTGCACTTAAGTAACTTTTAAGTCACCTATATGTCTAACCTTCACCTGGTGAAGGTTGGGTGCTAAGTTACTTAGTGTGTGGGCACCCTGGCACTAGCCAAGGTGCCCCCACATCGTTAAGGGCAAATTCCCCGGACTTTGTGAGTGCGGGGACACCATTACACGCGTGCACTATACATAGGTCACTACCTATGTATAGCGTCACAATGGTAACTCTGAACATGGCCATGTAACATGTCTAAGATCATGGAATTGTCACTCCAATGCCACTCTGGCATTGGGGAGACAATTCCATGATCCCCCGAGTCTCTAGCACAGACCCGGGTACTGCCAAACTACCTTTCCCGGGGTTTCACTGCTGGTGCTGCTGCCAACCCCTCAGACAGGTTTCTGCCCTCCTGGGGTCCAGCCAGGCTTGGCCCAGGAAGGCAGAACAAAGGACTTCCTCAGAGAGAGGGTGTTACACCCTCTCCCTTTTGAAAAAGGTGTCGGGCTGGGGAGGAGTAGCCTCCCCCAGCCTCTGGAAATGCTTTGATGGGCACAGATGGTGCCCATCTCTGCATAAGCCAGTCTACACCGGCTCAGGGATCCCCCAGCCCTGCTCTGGAACGAAACTGGACAAAGGAAAGGGGAGTGACCACTCCCCTGACCTGCACCTCCCAGGGGAGGTGCCCAGAGCTCCTCCAGTGTGCTCCAGACCTCTGCCATCTAGGAAACAGAGGTGCTGCTGGCACACTGGACTGCTCTGAGTGGCCAGTGCCAGCAGGTGACGTCAGAGACTCCTTCTGATAGGCTCTTACCTGTGTTGCTAGCCTAGCTTCCTTCCTAGGTAGCCAACCCTCCTTTTCTGGCTATTTAGGGTCTCTGCTTTGGGGAATTCTTTAGATAACGAATGCAAGAGCTCATCAGAGTTCCTCTGCATCTCTCTTCACCTTCTGCCAAAGGATCGACCGCTGACTGCCCAGGACGCCTGCAAAACCGCAACAAAGTAGCAAAGACGACTACTGCAACCTTGTATCGCTGATCCTGCCGCCTTCTCGACTGTTTCCTGGTGGTGCATGCTCTGGGGGTAGCCTGCCTCCTTCTTGCACCAGGAGCTCTGAAGAAATCTCCTGTGGGTCGACGGAATCTTCCCCCTGCAACCGCAGGCAACAAAAGACTGCATCACCGGTCCTCTGGGTCCCCTCTCAGCACGACGAGCGTGGTCCCTGGAACTCAGCAACTCTGTCCAAGTGACTCCCACAGTCCAGTGACTCTTCAGTCCGAGTTTGGTGGAGGTAAGTCCTTGCCTCCCCACGCTAGACTGCATTGCTGGGTACCGCGTGATTTGCAGCTGCTCCGTCTCCTGTGCACTCTTCCAGGATTTTCTTCATGCACAGCCAAGCCTGGGTCCCCGACACTCTAACCTGCAGTGCACAACCTCCTGAGTTGTCCTCAGGCGTCGTGGGACTTCCTTTTGTGTCTTCGGGTGAGCTCCGGTTCACTCCTCTTCGAAGTGCCTGTTCCGGTACTTCTGCGGGTGCTGCCTGCTTCTGTGAGGGCTCCCTGACTTGCTGGGTGCCCCCTCTGTCTCCTCATCCAAGTGGCGACATCCTGGTCCCTCCTGGGCCACAGCAGCATCCAAAAACCCTAACCGCGACCCTTGCAGCTAGCAAGGCTTGTTTGCGGTCTTTCTGCATGGGAACACCTCTGCAAGCTTCTTCACGACGTGGGACATCCATCCTCCAAAGGGGAAGTTTCTAGCCCTCTTCGTTCTTGCAGAATCCACAGCTTCTACCATCCGGTGGCAGCTTCCTTGCACCCTCAGCTGGCATTTCCTGGGCATCTGCCCAATCTTGACTTTGTCGCTACTCTTGGACTTGGTCCCCTTGTTCCACAGGTACTCTTGTCCGGAAATCCACTTTGGTTGCATTGCTGGTGTTGGTCTTCCTTGCAGAAATCCCCTATCACGACTTCTGTGTTCTCTGGGGAATATAGGTGCACTTTACACCTACTTTTCAGGGTCTTGGGGTGGGCTATTTTTCTAACCCTCACTGTTTTCTTACAGTCCCAGCGACCCTCTACGAGCTCACATAGGTTTGGGGTCCATACGTTATTCGCATTCCACTTTTGGAGTATATGGTTTGTGTTGCCCCTATACCTATGTGCTCCTATTGCAATAAATTGTAATTTTACACTGCTTGCATTACTTCCTTTTGCTATTACTGCATAATTTTGGTATTGTGTACATATATCTTGTGTATATTTGGCATCCTCATCCTGAGGGTACTCACTGAGATACTTTCGGCATATTGTCATAAAATAAAGTACCTTTATTTTTAGTATATCTGTGTATTGTGTTTTCTTATGATATTGTGCATATGACACCAGTGGTATAGTAGGAGCTTTGCATGTCTCCTAGTTCAGCCTAAGCTGCTAGAAACACCTCTTCTACACTAATAAGGGATAACTGGACCTGGTACAGAGTGTAAGTACCTCTGGTACCCACTACAAGCCAGGCCAGCCTCCTACAGCCTGGTGCTGGAATTGCGGCTTGTTTGGGGTGCCAAACATTGAGCTAGCCCTTTGGAGAGAAATTGGGTACAACCTACTCCTTGGGGAGCAGGGGACGGACTGTTCTCTTCCACCTCCGCTGCACCCCCCATCTTTCCCATGTTCGCACGCCGACCTACAGCTTCTCTCTCCGCCCCTCGGCTCTCCCCGATCCATAGTCTTTCCTACGGGCCCCTGGAGAAGTGAGTTGGCGGTGGTCAGTGCAGAAGCCTAGGAGCTGTGCTCTGCGGTCCCATGGGTGCTCTGACTTCTGGGAGGAGTGCTCCTTGTTGAGCAGACAGCCATGCTCTGCATTTGCAAGGTGAGGGATAAAATGCTCGATTTAATCCCAGCCCCTGGCAGTCGCTTGGGGCCGCATCTCTGTCCTTTTTTTGCCCACCATGCCACTTCAGATAGTACCCAACCACAGGCAAATCAGTCAGTCTTTACCCTACTTCAGTAGGAACAGTCTACCCCGAACTGGCAGGTCGGCTGATTTCCCGAAATGAAACGCAGGCAACCAAAGACCCTTTTTGCCCGGTTTAGGGCCCATCAGTCTGGAGTAGCGTGGCCCCCGTGGTGCAGTGAGCACGGGACCCACGTTTGCCCTTTCCTGTCGCCCCAAGGCCTCAACTGCAACAACCACCAGGTGTGGATTGAATGCTTGAGTTCATCTCAGTCACTAGGAATTGCTCTGGGTCCTCGGTTAGTTCTGTTTCGGTTCAGAGAGGGCTGTTCCCATTGGAGCAGGGTCAATATTGATTCACGTATGGCTGGTTCTACCTGAGGTGGCATGGTCTGCAAAATACCGATGTACTGGGTGTGCAGCCCTGAGTAAATACCAGTGGCAGAGGTTAATTCATGCATTCTAACCTTCACTTTTTCTTTTAATCCTTCGTTGTGCCAGCCATGCCCTGGCACTCTCCTAGCCCATGGTGGTCTGCCCTAGGCTCACAGGCCACTAGCGTTCTCATATTAAGCATTTGGTTGCTTAAGTGAAGTTCGTGTTATTTGCACAAGGACTTGGCTTGCATTCACGATTCCTGGAACGTCTGAAGTAAGTTTTCGTAGAATATTGGATTTCAGATCGCTTTGCGCCATGAACAATAGCGCTTATATTCACTTTGATTATTGCTTACTATAAAGCACTACAAACAGCCGTCATAGGAAAACTCCACTCTTGCACGGCCTTAAAGATTTGCTTTCGGTAAAAGTTGTGAGCTTGGCGTGTATTTTGTGCTACACAGTATTTTTACGAAATCTCTACTTGAGCCAGGGCGCTGTGCTGTTTGGCACTGAGATGCTGAAGGCGCTGTGGCCTTGGGCACTCGGCTAGTTTCGCCCCCCTGCTGCCGATCCCACCAGTGATCTTGGCTTCGCCCTCCTCGGATTCAGCTGGTCATATGACTAATTATCCAGCTCTGGGCCCACACGGGGAAGGATTTACGCCCACCAGTAAATGTTGCAGTAACTCTGGGGATGTCGGGCTGCGGGGGACGGTCCCAGGTAATGAGATGCGGGGCTCTGAGCCCCTGGCGCGCGCTGACGCATCCTCTCCCAGGATGGTGTGTAAGGCAGACTGCCTTGAATGTTATCCTCGTCCCCAGGTGGCACGGACTGTAAGAGGTGCCAAGAAGTCTGCATCTAAACAGCTCCTCGGGCTAAGAAGCCTTCAGGACAAATGTCTAACATGGGCGTGTAAATTCAAATTAATCTCTTAATTGGTGTACACCCTCGGGTAGAATAACACGCTACTGTTTGACATTTCGCAGTTCAGTACCTTATGCTTGATGAAAGAAAAGCTTTTCGGTAGCGTGTGGGCATTTTATTAGAGCAGCATTCGCAATGTTGGGTTTTTCGCTTGTTTACACGAGTCCTCAAATCATAACTTTTTTTTTTTTTTTCCAAATAAAAACCTCAGAGTATGCCATTTTAAACCTTCCGTTACTGCTGGGCCTACAGTTACTGTTGGGGCTTTCAGGTGGTCTGGTACTGTCCCATTCTCATTTGTTTTCCTCCATGGCAGCAGGTCAGCCCACTTCAGCCATTGGCTGACCGCGCTGTGATTGACGGCATCCTGTTCTTTCGCGAGAAGCCCATCTGCACACAAAGTAGTTCCCTTCAGTGCCAGGGACAGGCTTTTTGAGATTTCTGCTTTCTGCCGCTGTGTGTTTGTTGGGTGGCTCCCCAACTCGTTTTACAAGTCCTCTTTCAAACCAAAGTGAACCTTGATAGACCTGGCAACAGCTACCAGCTTTTGCCTCTATTGGCTTTGCCAGTACTTGATGCATTTTGTGACTGAGTATTTATCCTTACAACACGTTGTTATCATGTATTTTTGGTTGATTATGTTTATATTTGTTTTTATTCAAATTCTTAGAGTAGACCAGTGGTTCCCAACCTTTTGACTTCTGTGGACCCCCACTTTATCATAAGTAGAACCCGGGGACCCCCACTGAATCATTATTGGAATCTGGGGACCCTCCCCCCCCCAGAGTCATTCCTGAAAACTGGGGACCTAATCTGTTAATATTTAATTTTCTAAGGAGTCATGGACCCCCTGAGGAGGCTTTGCGGACCTCCAGGGGTCTCCGGAACACACAGATTGGTAACCACTCGTGTAGACCACTTCTCACTGCAGCGTACAGTGGACTGCTTTACAGAACCAATTTTCATTGTAAAAGAAGTATCTCCAACATTACATTGTTGCTGCATTTTGGGTACTTTTTTTTTTTTTTTTTTTTTTAACATGCAGAAGCGTTTAACCACAATACATCAGATTTGTGTACGGCGCACACCATAAACTGAAGGTGCTCATTTGTGGTGATAAAGAAAGCTCTATAAAAATAAAATATTCGCCTATGATCACACAGTTTGGTCAGTTGGGGAAGCCAGGATTGCTTCTAGGTTTTCTGGTTTCACATTATGCAGTTCCCTTTGGCAACCTCTTCCTCTCCTTTCTGATACCAAGGTTATGCTTTACAGTACATTTTTGATGGATGACGGTAGAGCGAGGATCAGGCAGAAGCCACAGCTGAGTGTTTTTTGATGAGATGCTCTACATAGATCAGTGGTGGTGTGATATTTCTGTTTTACAAAAATTGTGATTTATTCAGAAGAGCGCCTTAAACACTGTGGAGTTGGACTTCTGCACAACACAAACACTCATTAACACTACCAGCTGTAGTTTCGTGAAGAAAGGGATAACGTTTTTTTTTTTCACAGACAAGCCCAATTTTTCTATTTATCGTTTCCAATTCTTGGATTAAACCGGAGGTCTCTCAGCTCCAAAGTGACTACTATTAAACTACCCGCCTCTCTTCCAAGCCGCCTTCTTAATCTGTGCACGTCATGTGTTCCCGTTTGACGTACACCCTCTTCCTACCCACCCCCCCCCCCACCACCAAACAAAGAACATCGTCAACATTTGTCAATTCTCTTGTAACAAATTGGTCTGTGTTTAAAATACCCTTTTTGTTTATCGCAGCTCGAGGCCCCTCCCTAAAGCGCCCGATTGCTTAGGTTTGGCATATGCTGCAAGGAGCCTGTTTTATTGATAATACATAAGTGAAGCCTGGGGCATAAGGTGAAGACAGCTGCACTGTCTCTTACTCTGCAAAGCAGAGCTTCACTTTGTTATCACTGCAAGCCATGGCAAATGGTTGAAAGCCTGGCGCACTGAGGCTGCTTTGTGCTAACGGTGAGATGCTGCAGTGGAGGCCACACGTTACCTGCAGGAGGAGTTGGATCTGTTCTCATTCGAATAAGCCGGCACCAACACTCAGTAAATGCAGGAGTCGGCTAAGATTGGCAATGGATGACGGGTTGTGCTGTGATGGTGTTTTTGATTCACTTTATTAAGCAGTAACATGTTTTGGCAAAGCAAGTGGATGGCCTTTTCTTCAGTCTTAAACTTCAAGAAGAGTTGTTGCAAAGACCAGAATGACGTTGCTTACTGAAGGTTCTAATAGGACAATGACACCAAGCAACATGACCAGGTGTATTGACAAAATTCCCTCTGATGCACAAAAAATAACCTCATAGCCATATTGAAATGGGGGGGATGGGTAAATATTTTATTGGCATTTATTTGAACATATCAGAACTGTGTGTTTCAGAGACAGTTAAGAATGTGCTAACAGGTATCCACCTACCTACTCCCAATCCCCTCTCTACCTTGGTATGACGAAAGTAAAGAGGAGCGCCAATCAAGAAAAGAAGTGGAGTAACTGGTGTGCATCCGGCTCCACTTCTACTCGGCAGCATCCTTGGATGTCGTCGGATATAACAATCAGTTCGCATCACGGTGCCATCCCACCCATTCCGAGTCCCCCAGATCAAGCCTGTTCAGACCATATAGCAGATGGATCATCCAGGATGTCCTGCAACGGAACCTTCTAAGGGGGGCCTATTATCTTTGGAGAGTGGTGGGTCGTCCAGTAATTTAGCAAGCATAGTGGCCCATGTGTGTAAATCATCTCATCTTGACATCCCTTCTACATTGTCGCATGCAATCCCCTGCTGCCACCTACTTAGCCATGTCATTCACCCACATATGTACTTCTGGAGCATTGCGATTCGTCTCTGCCAGTACCAGCCTCAACACTAGTAACTTCCTACTAGGTCTCCTTTTTTTTTTTTTCTCGCAAGGCGTACGCCCATTAAGCGTTGTTTAGGATCCCTGGGTACTGTCCAACCCGTTGCAAGGTTTTTAAGCAATCTACTACCGTCTGCCAGTATAAATCTAAGGATGCACAACTCCAGATCATATGTAAGTAGTCTGCCTTTTCCACTAAACATCTAGGGCAAGCTGAAGTGCGTCCTGGGTAAATCACCCGCAGGGTAGCTGGGATCACGTACACCTGGTGCCCTGCATTATATTGGATCAATTTGCAGTGGATTTCTGAACCGCCAGTTACAACCCTTCCCTCTCCTTGTCAATGAGTTGTTATCCTAGTACTATTTGCCATTTCTCTTGCACACGTTTTGGGCTATAATCCTCCTGAAGCACCCAGTACAGAACGGAAACTACACATCTACGCCCCGCCATATATAACTTAGTGACCAGAGTGCTAGACTCTATTGGGGCCTCAAGGATTTTGGGCCATATACCTCAGTCTGTAGCAACCATTTTCGCATTCTGCAAGAACTGCCCCATACCATGCTGAAACGCCTCTACAGCCCCCTGCAGAGTGATAAATGTGTTGTTTGGGTACAGATCCCAGAGTGTGTGGCAACCACCCACCCGCCGTTTATCCATTGCCGTTAATCTTGTTATTTGGAAGAATGGTCTTGGGCACTGTTTAGGTAGGTCAGGGACAAGGGGCGCTCGCCTAATGACTCTTCTGACCGCCCAGTCACATGCCTGGCGTATCTGACCAATCACATAAGGTATAGCATTTGGTAACCTTTCCCCTAACGGCGTTGTGCCATGCAAACCACGAAAGAGACGCTTGTCCTAGTTGTCGTCGTCATCAAACCAGTGCACCGCATATTGCATCTGGGTTGCTAGATAATATAGTTCTAAATCAGACGATTCTAATCCACCGCGGTTCCAGGTATTTTAATGTAGCTAGTTTTACACGCTTCCTGACAGCAGCCCATAGCAGTTTAATCGCGTGTTTCTCAAGCTCCTGGAAGTGCTGTTTAGGGATATCAAAGAGCGCACCTTGAAAAAAACAGAGACAAGGTAGGACCACCATTTTGACAAGCCCCACTTTGCCCATTGAGGATAGAGGTAGGGTATTCCAAATTTAGACAGGAGTTCAGGGAATCCATAACCCCTCCCATATTCAGGGACAGAAAGTTATCCACATACCTGTCTAATTGAATACCAAGGTATCTCGTACCCATGATCTTCTACTGAATGGGCAGTTCCGGGAGTGAATGGTATTGAGTAACACCCAAGATTCCCAATGGGAACAGCTTAGATTTTGCCTTATTAACACAGAGCCCTGATATCTCCCCAAACTCATCTAGTAGCGCTAGGAATATGGGGACAGGTTACTCCAGCTGACACAAGTAGGTCAATGCATCATCCGCGCATAAAGAGACCACATGCGGGGTCCGACCAACTTTCACGCCCCATCCACGCATCACAGAATGCAGCCACCAAGCCAAGAAAGAGTTCATGACCAGCCCAAACAATAATGGGGATAGTGGGGGCCTCTGTCTGGTCCAGCGCTGAACTGGGCGGAAACCACTCTACTTACCTGTGCTGCTGGTTCATCATAAAGCAGCTGAACCCATTTAATTAATCCTTCTCCCATTCCAGTTTGCGTGAGATGTACCATAGGTATTACCACCCAAGGGACTCAAAAGCTTGCTCTATATTAAGCAGTGCCAATGCAGAGGTCCTCCCACACTTCCAGTGCATCCAGCACCAAGGACGACCCATGCAGATTACACATTGTTTTCCTGCGAGGAATAAAGCCGTATCGATCCTCATGGCCTAAGGTCCGTACCTAGGCTCAGAGCCTAGTTGCCAAGAGTGTGGACTATCTTTGCTTCCACACTGATCATAGATAATGGGTGGTAGGAAGTTACCTGGCTTGGGCACTAAAACTAAAATTGCTTCTCTCATCCAGTCTGTCAATCTCCCTTGCTGCAGAGCTTCCTGATACACTGCCAGTAGGCATTCTACAAGGCAGTTGGCCTTTTTCTGATAAAACTCTGCTGGTAGGCAGTCTTCCCCAGGGACTTTAGATGTATAAAACGTGTGTATCTCGGCCACAATCTTCTCTTTGGTGAGTGGTGCATCCAAGGCATTCCTGTGTTCTACCAGTAAGCTAGCCATCTGCCAAGTAGGCCCCCATCCTAGTCGAACTGGGAGGACGCAATTGTGTGTAGACCTTTTGTAGGTGGGCAGCAAAGACCTCCACAACTACTTGCTGCGAAGTCGCCATCCGACGCTGCACATCTTTAACCCTGCTATATGCTTTCCTCTGGTTTCCATTGCTGATCAACTGAGCCAACATCCTACTGGCCTGATCACCCTCTACATAAGGGCGTTGCTTGTGTGTAGTGCGCCTGAATTTGTAAAGCCTATCCCACATAACCAACAGCTCTCATGTCCTTCCGTGAACCCACCATCTCCTACTCTAATTTCTTTAGTTTTCCCTCCACCACATCCAGCATTTGTATCAATTGCATCTACACGCCACAAGTCACCTTCATACATTCCCCTCTCAGCACCACCTTCATAGCACCCCATTCAGTTGCCCAATTAGTAGCACACTCCCAATTTTCTTCCAAGTAACAATCTACAGTTTCATCAATAGTCTGCGCGCAAACTGTTTCAGTTAAGGCCCTAGCCCTCTTTCTCCACCAAGGAATCACCAGTAGTCTCCTATTAGTCCTACAAGAGGACTGCAGGGGTGAGTGATCTGATATGCAGCATTACGGGTGGGGAAAGTTATGCGTTGCCGTGGATTCATCTTCAGTGTTGACTTAGGTGGGGGGGGGGAGATGGGGGAAGGGACAAATAACATACAACAGTGCTCCTCAGTTTCCCTGATTTGATACAGCAGTCAGAATAGTTTGTGCACTTCAGAGTGAAGATATTTCCTTATGTAGTCTAATGCAGGGGAGGAAGTGGGGTGTTTTGTAATCCAATACAGGTAAATTAAACTAATCTTCCGTAAATCAGTAAAACAAATTTTTGAAGGAGATTGAAGTAATCAGAATAGGTTAATTCTCTAACCTAATGCAGAGTGAAGTATCCTGTGCCAGGGTAAAGTAATTTGAGTTGCCCTGTGAAAACTAAGGAAAGGTATACTCTCTGAGTAACTTTAAACTGAATGCAGGCAGATCTTGATCTGTTTAGTGTGTCAGCCTTGCACCTCCACTTCTGTGTTTTATGAGGGAGTCTTGCAAGCTTTCTGCCCGATGGGTGAGGGTGGTGTGTGAGGGTAGCTTCCTCATTTACTGCCTTTGTGTGTGTTTTTTTTTTTGTTTTTGTTTTTTTGTGTTTTTTTTGTGCTGCCCTTCCCCCTCCCTCTGTCTCCCATTTGTAATCTACTCCAAATCTTTCCAACTGCCATTAAAGGGTGGCTACTGCCTTTTGTGACCAGTAGCAGGGTGAGCAGTGGGAGCAGATTGATAGTGTAGCGGTATAGGTCCTTTCATCTGCACCCCTGATGGGGGGGGGGGGGTGCATGTTACTCTTTCCCTTGACCATCTAAATGCTTTCCCATCAATTGGGTCTTTTCCTTTCTTAGAACGCATGGAACCAGGAATACTGTATGCAGGGGAAATGATGTCCAGAGAGATCACGTTGTCGCATGTGGACAAGATATGGTTTACCTCCTCGTTTCTTTTTTACTTGGACAGTCTGCCTGTCTTCGATTCCTGGATCCCTGCCCTAAAGCGTAAGCTCTCTGGTGAATAAACATCCAATAGCGGTTAGAAATAGTTGACCCGCTCAGTATTGAACAGACTGTTTCCCTAGAAGTTTAAACCAGTAATCAACAGAAGTTAACGGAGATCTGGCGGCACCCCTGTTGGTACAAACTACCTTGACAGATCTGATCTGTCCTGCCTGTCAAGAAAGCAATGGTGAAGAAAAGAGACGTGCTTCCTCTTGACTCAATGAGTGCTTTCAGTGTTAAAGCAGCGTTCACATTCATTGGCTCAGGTCTCCCACATTTGCTCTCCAGTAGGATAAATGCTAGCAATCTGTAGTCAACCATACTTTGAGATGAAATCTCTTCCTCTACCATCACAGATGTTTTACCAGGGACATGGCTGTGCTTGTAGCTGCCACCCTTAAACGCAGGGAACAAGTTAATGCCACTGGAAGAAGCCTTGCTGCAACACCCTGTTCGGGAAACAGTTGAACTGCACATAGAGAGAAGAGAAATAGGCAGTGAAACGAACCCTGTTTGGATGATATATGTAGGACCGAGTCGCCAAGGATCATGAAGGACACTGGCAGCCCAGCTGCCAGGGACAGCTTGAACAGTTAACGGTTCCACCAGTAGTTACGGTAGGGTGTGGAATTTAATTTTAAAAATCTACTTGTCCATGGGATGGGTTGCTTCATTAATCTTTTCCTGTTTAAAAAAATAAATAAAAAAATCCAATTGTTCCGTTGGTGATACGTAGTGTGGAGGCAAATTATTGCAATTATTTAATTATATAATAGCTCTTGTAATAGCTGCTCTGATAATGACAGGATCCCTACTAATACTAGGGGTTGAATACTAGTAAAATCCTTATTTTGCCACTTTTCTGCAGCTGTACATACTGGGGCGGGAAGCAATAGTTCCAGGGTTGGAATGTCCTTTTGAGTTTCTGCAAACCTAACTTGCATGTTTTAGGGGTTTTCACTAGCTCTTTAATCTTGTTCCATTTTGAGAGAGGGTGGAAATTTACTCTTGACAAGGGCAGAAGTAAAACTTCTTCCAGGGTTGGGTAAAAAGTGGTTGGAAGGAAAGTGAACTTGTAAAGGCTCAACGTGTTTTAGCATGAGCAAATCTATACATGTATGTTTGCCTCTGCTAAAATGCAGATCATAATTATTTGCTAGTAGTACACTTTCCTGGCGTACTTCTCTAAATTCTTGTGCGTTCACGAAAGACACAAATCTGCTGTCATGTAAGGACCTATACTATGGGTGCACTTTTGTGAATTCCTTTAAGAATTGGGCACCTAAATAGGTCGGGTTTTAACCAAGACCTTTTTGTTTTCATTTCAATTCTATCTCTCTTTATCGGCGAGCCGCACTGTGAGTGACAGCTTTCTATTCTTTCACAAGGAACATATCGGCGCACAAAGTAATATTGTTCAGTGCCAGGAACTACTGTGGAAATGTGTGCTTTTTGAGACCATTTTTTATTTTTGCCAATGTATGTCATAATGGTGAGGGCCCAGCAGCTCCCACAGTAATATAGTTTTACAAAAACCATGTCAAAACCACACGCATTGACAAAACCAAAAGGATGACCAACCTATTGGCTTAGCCAATGCTCATTTACTTTCATGTTTCCCATAATCTTGTTGAAACTGGTTACCCTGATTTTTCCATTATGAATATTTTATTGGAAATTCTAGCATCCATCAACACATTTTACTAAATAATGCTTCAAAGAAATAGTACCCATAATTGCACAGTAGTTTAGCAAAACATTTTTTTTTTTTCCCCCAGTTGCCTTTTTTGAGAACAAATATTGTTAAACGTTGCCAATGTGTGTACACATTTTTATACTGGAACCACTGTCAGTAGTGCAGTCCAAGCTTACAACAGTTCCTTAGAGCACTTAGCCTATTAATGAGGCTTTGCATTAATGAACCATAAATACAAGTTCAAACAGCATTAACGTACTGACACAAATATTAACTTAACTGCAGACCGTGCCCTTCCCTGATCCATAATGTACTTTAAACTGGCAGCAAATGGGTTTGTGCTGTAAGGGATTGAACCTACCTGTTTCAGGACAAAATAAACATGAACCCGGATGTTTATCCCCCAAACAATATGTCCTGTGCTTGGGGCTATTGGAATTCCATATCCTTTTTAAGGGGCTTCAGAGATTAATTTCATACCTAAAAGTGGAGAGCCTTCACCAGCCTCTGACTTGCCTGCTAAATATCCTTAACACTAGGGAGCCTACAGATGTCCAGCCTCTTGAAGGACACTGAGGGTTTTCCCTCTTGGTCTGGAGATTGTGTTCTGATGGCTCTCGTTTTGGAACAGTTACAAAAAAAGTCTATAGCTCTTTCAGGTTTTTAGGTCCGGAGCTCGCCCCCCACGACCGCAGCACCAACCTGCTGTCTCCTGCCTCTGACCCCCGCCCACGCTGCTGCTAGCGTGTTCGTGGCTTCTCTTGACCCGTGTGCCGTGTATTCCGCCGTCCTGTAAGTGATTTTCTGTTTTTCAGCGCCTTGCCTCTTGCGCTTCTGCCCCCGCCGTGCCCCTTCTGATTGTGCCACTCTGCGCCGTCCAGTAAGTGCGCTTTTACTAGTCTCAAGCGCCTCGCCTCCTGCGCATCTACCCCTGTGGTGCCCCTCTGATTGCTGTTTTTCCCCGATTGTATACTGTGCCATTTAGTGTATTTCTGTGACTGGTTTCAAAGTTTAACTGTTGTTATATTTGTGCCCGACTTTTTGGCCTTGTTATTGCGTGTTTTCGCCCCTTTTGCGCTCCCCCTCGCTCTCCGCTCCCAGCCGCTGCCTCCCTGCGGCCCGCCCCCCTCGCGCCCCCATTCGCCGCTCCCTCCCGCCTCCCAGCTGCTCCTCCCTCCCCCTCCCTTCTTAATGGCTGGCGCTGCGCGTCGCGAGTGAGCGACCTCTGACCTGTTTTTAGGTCCGAAGCTCGCCCCCCACGACCGCAGCACCAACCTGCTGTCTCCTGCCTCTGACCCCCGCCCACGCTGCTGCTAGCGTGTTCGAGGCTTCTCTTGACCCGTGTATTCCGCCGTCCTGTAAGTGGTTTTCTGTTTTTCAGCGCCTTGCCTCTTGCGCTTCTGCCCCCGCCGTGCCCCTTCTGATTGTGCCACTCTGCGCCGTCCAGTAAGTGCGCTTTTACTGGTCTCAAGCGCCTCGCCTCCTGCGCATCTACCCCCGTCTGCGCCCGTCCGCGTCTGGACCGCGCCCAGTGCCACCCCCCCTGGTCCTCACGACCCCCGCAACCCCTGCCTCCGATACTCTACCAACGAACTCCGCGCACTCAACCCTGGCCCCTCCACAGAGTGCTTCCTGGCCACCCGAAGCACACCAAAGGACCTTTCTCCTGCCGCACCTGCAACTTCTCCTGCAACAGAACAACGAAGCCAGCAATAACCAGCACTAACCACCTGCACTGCATCCTCCTCAACACACGCTCCGCCCGCACGAAAACACGCCATCGAACTCTGGGACTTGCTCGACACCACCGCCCCAGACGTGGCCTTCTTGACCGAAACCTGGTGGAACGACTCCTCGGCCCCTGACATCGCCATCGTCATACCGGACGGATACAAGATCACCAGAAGAGATCGAACCAACGGAGTCGGCGGAGGAATAGCCATCGCCCACAAGTCTACCCTCAAGATTCACACCCACACGGACGACACTCTCATGAAAGCCGAACACCTCCACTTCCAGATCCACACGGACCCCAACACGACCCTCAGAGGAACCCTCATATACCGCCCTCCAGGACCTAGAGACCCCTTCAGCGACACCATCTCCGACCTCGTAAGCACCCACGCCCTCGCATCTCCAGACTACATCCTCCTGGGAGACCTAAACTTCCACCTGGAAAACAACAACGACGCCAACACCGCTTCGCTGACCACCAACCTCCTCAACTTCGGACTCCGCCAACTGGTCAACACTCCCACCCACATCGCCGGTCACACGCTTGACCCCCTCTTCACCTCAAGCAACCACATCTCCTTCAGCCACACCTCCGAACTCCACTGGACCGACCATCACTGCGTCCATTTTTCCTTCAAGAGAAACACCGAACACCACCGCATCCCTCTACCGCCTCACCGCCGCTGGAGAAAAGTCACCGAAGACCAACTAACCAGCTCCCTCGCCAAAAACCCTCCACTCGACTCCTCCGACCCGAGCGCCGCCGCCACCAACCTCCATCAATGGATCCTCGACTGCGCCAACACCTTAGCTCCACTCATGAAACCCACCATCAACCAAGGAAAGAAAAAACCAGCCTGGTTCACGGAAGAACTGACCACCTCCAAACGCACCTGCCAGAAGCTCAAGAAGAAATGGATCCTCGAGCGCACACCCGACAACCTCGCCGCCCTCAAAGACGCCAACCGTGATCACCACCAACGGATCCGACTCGCCAAGCGCGCTCACTTCACTGAACGCCTCAACAACAACGCCCACGATTGCAAAGAACTCTTCGTCATCGTGAAGGAACTCTCCAACCCGAACGCCAACATCAACAACGTCCCACCCTCCCAGAAACTCTGCGACGACCTCTCCACCTTCTTCCACCAGAAAATCGCAGCCATCCACGACAGCTTCAACACCGCACCTCCGCCAGACCCCACCCCTGACGACTCCGCCCACGCCCGCCGCCTCACCACCTGGACCCAAGTGGACGACGCTGAAACCCTAACAACCATGCATTCCATCCACTCAGGCTCTCCCACGGACCCATGCCCACATCACGTTTTCAACAAAGCCAACGCCACCATCGCCCCCAAACTCCGCAAGATCATCAACCTCTCCTTCAACACAGCCACCTTTCCGGACAGCTGGAAGCCCGCAGAAATCCAACCCCTCCTCAAGAAACCCAAGGCTGACCCCAACGATCTCAAAAACTTCCGACCGATCTCTCTCCTCCCTTTTCCAGCAAAAGTCATCGAAGATCGTCAACACCCAGCTCGCCCACTACCTAGAAGACAACTCCATCCTAGACCCCTCCCAATCTGGATTCAGACGAAACCACAGCACCGAGACCGCACTCCTCGCCGCCACTGATGACATCAGACAAATGGACAACGGCAAAACCTCAGCCCTCATCCTCCTCGACCTATCAGACGCTTTTGACACAGTCTGCCACCGCACCCTACTGACCCGCCTCCACGAAGCCGGCATCCAAGACAAAGCCCTCAACTGGATCTCATCCTTCCTCTCCGACAGAACCCAGAGAGTCCGGCTCTCCCCCTTCCGCTCCAAAGCCACCAACCTCATCTGCGGCGTCCCCCAAGGCTCCTCTCTCAGCCCAACGTTGTTCAACGTCTACATGGCCCCCCTCGCAAAAGTGGCCTGTCAACACAACCTCAGCATCATCTCCTACGCCGACGACACCCAGCTCGTCCTCTCCCTGACCAAAGACCCTCTCACCACCAAAACCAACCTCCACGAGGGACTAAAAGCCATCGCTGAGTGGATGAACAACAGCCGATTGAAGCTCAACTCCGACAAGACGGAAGTCCTCATCCTCGGACGCACCCCCTCGGCCTGGAACGACTCCTGGTGGCCCACTGCCCTCGGACCACCACCCACCCCAGCCAACCACGCAAGAAACCTCGGATTCATCCTCGACTCCGCTCTCACCATGTCCAAACAGGTCAACGCAGTCTCCTCTTCCTATTTCAACACCCTCCGAATGCTCCGTAGAATCTTCAAGTGGATTCCAACAGGAACCAGAAAGACGGTAACCCAAGCCCTCGTCAGTAGCAGACTTGACTACGGCAACGCACTCTACACAGGCATCCCAACAAAAGACATCAAACGACTCCAGCGCATCCAGAACGCATTCGCCCGCCTGATCCTCGACATACCCCGCCGATGCCACATCTCCCCGCACCTGAAGGACCTCCACTGGCTCCCCGTGGAAAAAAGGATCACCTTCAAACTCCTCACCCACGCTCACAGGGCTCTACACGACACCGGGCCCACCTACCTCAACAACAGACTCAACTTCTACGCCCCCACACGTCCAACTCCGCTCTGCCGACCTCGCCCTCGCCATCGTCCCCCGAATCCAGCGCAAGACCTCTGGCGGCAGATCCTTCTCCTTCCTCGCCGCCAAGACCTGGAACTCTCTCCCCACCTCGCTACGTCAGACCCAGGACCTCCTCACCTTCAGGAGACTCCTCAAGACTTGGCTCTACGAACGCTAGCAGCACCTTTCCTCCCCCCCCCCCCCCCCCCCCCCCCCCCAGCGCCTCAAAACCCTGACGGGTACATAGTGCGCTTTATAAATGTTATGATTGATTGATTGATTTCAGTTCTGCAGATGTTTGTGTGTTTAAGTTTTTGTTAGCACCTCATCCTAAATACATTTCACAGTTCTAACTTGTGGAACCTTTTTTGTTCTTTGAGTCCTTTGTTTTCCCTCTCTAACCTCACATCTTACTGTCTCGTGCCTGTTGCTATTCTAGGTGCACCAGAGTGCCTGGCATTGGATATCTGGCTTTCTTCGCTAACTGGGCATCAAAACTTGGTGAACTGCCTTTGGTTCCCTAAGTGGTTTGGGAGACTTTTTTAGTGTTTGGGATTCTAAAATGTTGGATTTTTTTGGGAAACTCAGCCATGAGCTCAGATCAACTGGGAAACCTAGTTTGTACCCAGGGCTTTTAAGGTTCTAGGAATAAATCTTAATTTGATGTATTGTATTTCTTTGTCTGGCACCACTATCTGATGTAAAATCCAAAAAAACTATAGTAAACAAGATGGCACACAAACCCCCCCCCCCCCCCCCCCCCCCGACCCCACCAGGGGCTGGCATTGGCCACTGGCACTAGGTTGGAAAGATCTAGAAGCTAACTTAAAATCATTAGAAAAGATATTGTATTTTTCCCCACCTTTTTCCAAACCTTAATTTCTGAAGTGATCTCTTTGGCTAGGCACTGATGAGTAACTAACATATTGAACCCAATTGTAAGTATTGGCTGCTTGTCCTAGCTACAAGGGGAGCGTAAATCCGCCCACAGGGAGTGAACTGTTTTTCAAGTTAGGGGCGCACATCATTGTTGGTGGCCCTTGCCCAGTGGTGAAAGACCGTACCAACCATAGCTAGCCCTCTAACCACTGTATGGCATTGAATCCCATGAACAGGCCTCACAGTTATGCCCGTCTGTCTTACTGTGGTTGGAGGCCAGATTAAAGTCTTCAGTGGAGGTTGGTGCTGGCTCGATCACTTGTATTGAAAGGTGTTTTTTTCATAGGGATTTCATTTATAACATTCCCATATTCTGTTTGCCTAGTCAGGTGGTTTATTTTTGCCAGTCTTACTATAAGAAGATTTTGGGGAGAGAAAAATGGACGCATAATATTTATATATATATATATATATATATATATATATATATATATATATATATATATTATTTAGCATGTTGATGTGGCATGTTGCTCTGAGAAGGAAAGCTTTGAAGAAATGCTACAAGGGATCCCAACCTTTGGGATGTGGCACAGAGGAAAACAATGGTTGCACAGATTAGGACAGTGTAGCACAACCTTGCTAAGTGTTCACCAGTCCGGTTTTGTCTTAATTCATAGTGTCTTGAACCAAATTCTGGGAACAAATTCATTGGTAATCGTGGAAGGTCAATAGCTGCCATCAGGAAGGGTCACATCAGTACTAAAGAGCTTTGAGCGCCAGTCAGGGACATGTACTTACCTAGCATTAGCTACAGCTAACATCACTTTGTTGCATGCTTGAGCCCACTAGAGCAACTTTGCAGAAATATAAACTGATGAAAACCCTGGGCAATGAAGAGTATAGTGCTGTTGCTTCAAATTGTTGTAAGCAAGAGGACTGGTTGTCCTCTGATGGGAGCATATATATATATTGTCCCCGATGGGACTTCTTGTAAGGTCTGTGAAGAAGCTGCAGGATGCCTCCAGCGACGTGTTGCAGCAGTTTGTATCTCTTCTGTCCCTCAAGCCTATTTTTGCACTGCGTTACCTTCCAACAAGATTATTCATGCTTGTTCCTTGTCTCCAAGCGCTCATTTTATGGTGTCAAGTCTTTGCTTCTGCTTCTCTATTCATTACTTCCAGTTAATTTTCATTACCTGAAAACTGAATAGGTACAGAATTAATTTTCTATGGGCAGAATTCTGCACAAGTGTTAGTTTTATGAAGTTAGAGTTTTCAAATAATGTTCCTTACTTTGGCAAACATTTTTCAGATTCAAGCAGAAGTCTGTGGCAAAATGTCAAGCAGAAATTGGATGTTCAGCAGGGGTGTGGAATTTATTAAAATATCTACTTGTTGCTTGAGACAGGTTGCTTCTGAAATCTACTTGTCCTGTAAAAAAAATCTACTTGCCTCTTTGGTGCCATGTAGTGCGGCGACAAATTATGGCCGCAATCTCATTATGTGAGACCTCTGATAATAGGCTCTTTGATTATGCCAGGGCTACTACTATAATAGGGCTTGAATACTTGCAGTTTCAATCCCTACTATAGCAATTCTCTTATTTTGCCACCTTTCTGCAGATCTGCATACTGGGGCTGGAGGAAGCAGTAAGCAATAGTTCCAGGGCTGGAATGCCTTTGAGTCTGCACATCTACTAACTTGCATGTTTTAAGGATTTTCACCAGCTCTTCTCTAATCTTTTCCCATAACGAGAAAGCTTGTAAATTTACTCCTGACAATAGTAGAAGTTCTTCTGAGGATGGAAAAAAGAGGTTGGAGGGAAAGTGAACTTGAAAATGCTCCATTTATTTTCACATGAGCAAATCTATACATGCATATTTGCTCGTGCTAAAATACAGTTCACAAATATTTCCTGGGAGTACAGTTGCCAGGGCTACTTCTGTAAGTTCTTGTGAATTCACAAAAGCTACTAATTCAAAAACATATACTATAGGTGCACTTTTGTGACTTTCTTTAAGAATTGGGTCCCTAATTAGGTCTGGTATTAACAAAGAGATTTTGTTTTTATTAAACTTCTATTTCTCTATTATTGCCTGGCTTAACTGAGTGATCGCATTCTACTCTTCCGCAAGGCGCGTGTTGGCAAACAAAGTCGTTTTTGTTCAGTGCAGAGAACTACTGTGGCAATCAAAGGCGTAGCAAAACTGGAGGGAGCTCCCCTGCAAAGAACATGGAGACCTCCCCTCCAGACTCCCTCAGGGCAGGCGTATAGTGCTGAGGAGGGCTGTGGGGCCTTTTTTTTTTTTTTTTTTTTTTTTTTTTTACACCACTGGTATCAGTGTGTGCCTTTTGAGACCACCATTTTTGTTCTTCTTTTTGCCAGTTTTTTACGATGGTGTGGGCCTGGCAGCTCCCACAACAATAAAGTGGTACAAAAACCATGTCAAAACAAGACACTCATTGACAAAACCAAAAGACTCTAAAAAAATATCGGATCAGTTGGCTTTGCCAGTGCTTGTTTATTTTCATGCTTCCCATGATCTTGTTGAAAATGGCTAGACTGATTTTCCTTTAGGAATATTTTTTGGAAATATTAGCATGCATCAATACATTTTACTAAATGATGCTTCAAAGAAATAGCACCTAAACTTTCATAGTAGTGAAATGTTTTTTTCCTACGTGCATTTAAAAAAAACATTTTATTTTGAAAGCAAAGAAATCATCACTCTTGCTTACAAGCTTCTGCAAACATTTGCATCTAAACAGAGCGCATTCTGGGAGCACTATACTTAGCCTCATATTGTTAAACTTTTCAAAACGTGTCTACACTTGTTGCCCTTGACCCCAAACAATATGTCCCGGGCGTCGGGTGATAGGAATTCCACATCCCTGTTCAGGGTTTTCCTGCAAAGTGATGAAATTAAGGCAATTTTATCTATTTACTTTTAGAAGTTTGAAATGTAAAATGTATGAAAATACAGACTCACTTAGGTCAGCATAGTAAAGCTTTCTTCTCCACAAAATAGGCAAGAAAAAAATGCCCTTTTGAATGAAACTTATTTTCTCAGCCGACTTGGTGAAGTAAAGTTTGCAGTTTATTTTGCAGTAGGGGGGCACCTTCAAGCCCTTTGTGGAGGTTCCTGTCCTGCCTTGTGCCCTTTTTACACGTTGGTCTCCTAGATATTGGCTTCCTACCCCATGTGCAGGTTTCAGTTCCAAAAGTGAAATCTCATACGCTACCCCTACTTTTCATGCCCCGCTGGTAGCTGCCTATCCTTTGTGTGCCCTACTAGCTACATGGAACTCTACACTGATCTCACCTGCAAAGAACACATTTCCAGGAAACCCGAAATAGCTCAGTACCATCCACCTCTCCTTCCTGGAAAAAGTGAAAGCCTTCATGCCAGAAATGACTTTAGAATGGCGCACGCCCAGCTCGTTACACACCTAGATGAAGGTAATCCTCTGCTCAATGGCCAGCAAACCAGTGTACCCTCATGGTATTGTACGTACCACTGCATACCTCATCCAGAGTTTAAAGAAATCTAACCTCTTATCTCCAAACCCTCTATACCTTTGGATAAACTACATTGGCTCCCCCAGCCATCTACATAATCTTTAAGACCAGCTGCTTCACCCAGAAGCTAGCCTGAAAGAATACCCCGACATACCTGGCCAGGGCGTGAACTACCAGAGGTGGCCTGCAGAATACCAAGAGCTGGTACATTACCAGGCTGGAGGTATGAATGTGTAAGAAAATCAGAAAACAGGCCTGTAGGAAAGTACCATCTTGCCTGGCATGTTACCCCCATTTTTCACTGTATATGTGTTGTTTTAGTTGTATGTGTCACTGGGACCCTGTTCACCAGGGCCCCAGTGCTCATAAGTGTGCCTGAATGTGTTACCTGTGTAGTGACTAACTGTCTCACTGAGGCTCTGCTAATCAGAACCTCAGTGGTTATGCTCGCTCATTTCTTTCTAAATTGTCACTAACAGGCTAGTGACCAATTTTACCAATTTACATTGGCTTACTGGAACACCCTTATAATTCCCTAGTATATGGTACTGAGGTACCCAGGGTATTGGGGTTCCAGGAGATCCATATGGGCTGCAGCATTTCTTTTGCCACCCATAGGGAGCTCTGACAATTCTTACACAGGCCTGCCACTGCAGCCTGAGTGAAATAACGTCCACGTTATTTCACAGCCATTTTTCACTGCACTTAAGTAACTTATAAGTCACCTATATGTCTAACCTTTACCTGGTAAAGGTTAGGTGCAAAGTTACTTAGTGTGAGGGCACCCTGGCACTAGCCAAGGTGCCCCCACATTGTTCAGAGCCAATTCCCTGAACTTTGTGAGTGCGGGGACACCATTACACGCGTGCACTACATATAGGTCAATACCTATATGTAGCTTCACAATGGTAACTCCGAATATGGCCATGTAACATGTCTATGATCATGGAATTGCCCCCTCTATGCCATCCTGGCATTGTTGGCACAAGTCGATGATCCCAGTGGTCTGTAGCACAGACCCTGGCACTGCCAAACTGCCTTTCCTGGGGTTTCACTGCAGCTGCTGCCAACCCCTCAGACAGGTTTCTGCCCTCCTGGGGTCAAGCCAGGCTTGTCCCAGGATGGCAGAACAAAGGACTTCCTCTGAGAGAGGGTGTTACACCCTCTCCCTTTGGAAAATGGTGTGAAGGCAGGGGAGGGGTAGCCTCCCCCAGCCTCTGGAAATGCTTTCTTGGGCACAGATGTGCCCAATTCTGCATAAGCCAGTCTACACCGGTTCAGGGACCCCTTAGCCCCTGCTCTGGCGCGAAACTGGACAAAGGAAAGGGGAGTGACCACTCCCCTGACCTGCACCTCCCCTGGGAGGTGTCCAGAGCTCCTCCAGTGTGCTCCAGACCTCTGCCATCTTGGAAACAGAGGTGCTGCTGGCACACTGGACTGCTCTGAGTGGCCAGTGCCACCAGGTGACGTCAGAGACTCCTTGTGATAGGCTCCTTCAGGTGTTGCTAGCCTATCCTCTCTCCTAGGTAGCCAAACCCTCTTTTCTGGCTATTTAGGGTCTCTGTCTCTGGGGAAACTTTAGATAACGAATGCAAGAGCTCAGCCGAGTTCCTCTGCATCTCTCTCTTCACCTTCTGATAAGGAATCGACTGCTGACCGCGCTGGAAGCCTGCAAACCTGCAGCAAAGTAGCTAAGACGACTACTGCAACTCTGTAACGCTGATCCTGCCGCCTTCTCGACTGTTTTCCTGTCTGTGCATGCTGTGGGGGTAGTCTGCCTCCTCTCTGCACCAGAAGCTCCGAAGAAATCTCCTGTGGGTCGACGGAATCTTCCCCCTGCAACCGCAGGCACCAAAAAGCTGCATTACCGGTCCCTTGGGTCTCCTCTCAGCACGATGAGCGAGGTCCCTCGAATCCAGCAACTCTGTCCAAGTGACCCCCACAGTCCAGTGACTCTTCAGTCCAAGTTTGGTGGAGGTAAGTCCTTGCCTCACCTCGCTAGACTGCATTGCTGGGAACCGCGACTTTTGCAGCTACTCCGGCGGAAATCCTTTGTGCACAGTCCAGCCTGGGTCCACGGCGCTCTAACCTGCATTGCACAACCTCCTAAGTTGTTCTCCGGCGACGTGGGACTCCTTTGTGTAACTTCGGGTGAGCACCGTTTCACGCATCCTCGTAGTGCTTGTTTCTGGCACTTCTCCGGGTGCTACCTGCTGCTGAGAGGGCTCCTTGTCTTGCTCGACGTCCCCTCTCTCTCCTGGTCCAATTTGCGACCTCCTGGTCCCTCCAGGGCCACAGCAGCGTCCAAAAACGCTAACCGCACGATTTGCAGCTAGCAAGGCTTGTTGGCGTTCTTTCGGCGGGATAACACTTCTGCACGACTCTCCACGGCGAGAGGGATCCGTCCACCAAAGGGGAAGTCTCTAGCCCTTTTCGTTCCTGCAGAAACCTCAGCTTCTTCTGTCCAGTAGAAGCTTCTTTGCACCCGCAGCTGGCATTTCCTGGGCATATGCCCATCTCCGACTTGCTTGTGACTTTTGGACTTGGTCCCCTTGTTCCACAGGTACCCTAGATTGGAAATCCACAGTTGTTGCATTGTTGGTTTGTGTCTTTCCTGCATTATTCCTCTATCACGACTTCTTTGTCTTTTGGGGAACTTTAGTGCACTTTGCACTCACTTTTCAGGGTCTTGGGGAGGGCTAATTTTCTAACTCTCACTATTTTCTAATAGTCCCAGCGACCTTCTACAAGGTCACATAGGTTTGGGGTCCATTCGTGGTTCGCATTCCACTTTTGGAGTATATGGTTTGTGTTGCCCCTATCCCTATGTGTCCCCATTGCATCCTATTGTAACTATACATTGTTTGCACTGTTTTCTAAGACTATACTGCATATTTTTGCTATTGTGTATATATATCTTGTGTATATTTCCTATCCTCTCACTGAGAGTACACTCTAAGATACTTTGGCATATTGTCATAAAAATAAAGTACCTTTATTTTTAGTATAACTGTGTATTGTGTTTTCTTATGATATTGTGCAAGTGACACTTGTGGTACTGTGGTAGCTTCACACGTCTCCTAGTTCAGCCTAAGCTGCTCTGCTAAGCTACCATTATCTATCAGCCTAAGCTGCTAGACGCCCTATACACTAATAAGGGATAACTGGGCCTGGTGCAAGGTGCAAGTACCCCTTGGTACTCACTACAAGCCAGTCCAGCCTCCTTCAAGGCCACATGATTCTACACTCTAAAGATGCGGAACAGCATTCCCACTGACTCGGAAACGCGGCCACCCTTCTGAAATTCAGAAAGGCGCTGAAGAACTTCTCAAGGAACAATATTCCACCACTCGGTATAAATTCACTTGCTCTTTAATCTCTGTAAAAACCCTTGAATCAAACCCCTTGGCTCCCATCCATTGCTCAGAAGTCTATTGCATCCAATTACAAGACCTCACCTATAGTTACCCCTACTTACATACTTGCATCCCTGCTATTGCAATTTAGAGATCGAAAAGGAGACTTTGGAGTGTGATTGGCGATCAAACTTGGAGAAGTTTTTATTGCATAGAAATTACAATGAATCTGTAGAATGTTCATTTTAACTCAAAGAAAGTTTAAATCACGAAGGGAATTGAGGTCAGTTTTTCTAAGAGTTTGAATGAGCAGCTTCTGAACTACTGATAACTCCTGTATGAAGGGGCGTAGCTTGGCCAGTATGATTAGGAGGGTTTGAGCTTCAGATTTCCCGACAATCCGGCTGGCATATAATTTTTCAATAAATTATACCACAAGCCGAGTGCATGAGTGGGGCGTTGGGGGCAGTGGAAAGAGAGGTATGCGGTTTGGAAGGAGTAATAAGAGAGAAAACACAATATTCTGTTAAATAGCCAATATTCCTGAGGACTTTTGCACAGTGTGTGCGTTTTTTCTCTGTGAATCTAAAAACACCTCCTGAAATCCGACTGATCTCAGAATACCCGACTGAAAGCACTATACCTCTGCCTGTAAGTAGCTCCCCTGTGTGCAGCCTAGCTTAATAAATTAGAATTAAAACATGTACACCAAATTCAAGGCAAAATGTGTGTATTTTCAGAACTCATATGGTGATGTTTAGACAAAGGGTTGGGTTTTCAAAATATATTTGAAGCTAATTATTTGGTGATAAATGATGAGGTGTTGGAGAGATATATTATTGCCTTTTGTGCAGAGAGGTTTGCAGTTGTAGCTGTTAGGTATTCTGCACAAAGAGGCATTCCACACTTGCAAAGTCTCATTTACGTTACTGCTTGATGAAGTGAGGTGATCATATTTGGTAATCTTGCATAGGGTGGCCACTAATGTAATCTTGGCAGCTGTTTAAACACTACTATTAGTAGCCCGGGTTGATTTTCATTGATCAAAAGTAGCTCTTATTACAGCAAAGGTTGGAGACCCCTAATCTGTTGTCTCCTGGAGCATAGTCCTTTATGTGGAATGTTGTGGCCTTTGGCTTGGTTTTTGTCTTCCCCGAGAGGTTGGAAGGTGTGGAATTCCCCATTTCCAGACTCTTGCAAAAAAAAATATAGTCCTTGTAGATCACTGCTACACCCCAGCCCCTCTAATTCAAAACCAGCTTTTTCACAAATCAAGGATGATAACCCTGTTCCGGTGTGATGCACCTGTCCACCTCTGTCTGGCGAGGCGTAGACGGGTGTTGAATTCCTATAGCCCGATGCCGAGGACATATTGTTTGGGTTAAAGGACGACAAGATTTCTTTTTTTTTTTTTTGGTCCTTGGAGCAAGTAGGCCCAAACCCTTTGGCTGCCAGTTAGCGGGGAAGGGCGCTGTCACAGTTGAGTTAATATTTGTGTCTCTTTGTTAATGCTTTTCGAACTCGTATTTATGGTTCATTAATTCAAAGCCTTTATTTTTAGGGTAAGCGTTGTAAATAAATGCTGTAAGGTCACACTGTACCACTGACAATGGTTCCAGTAAAAAAAAAAAGTGTACACGCGTTTGAAAAGTTTAACAATATGATGCTACATATAATACTACCAGAATGGTCTCTGATTAGATGCAAACGTTTGCAGACGCTTATGAGCAAGATTGACGATTCTTTGCTTTCAAAATAAAATTTTCTGAAAAGAAATGACATTCAGGAAAAACATGCCAAATTACTGTGACATTTTAGGTATTATTGCTTTAAAGCATCATTTAGTAAAATGTGCTGATGCACGCTAGTATTAACAAAATATTCATAATGGAAAATCAGTGTAATCCTTTTCTGCAAGATTATGGGAAACATGAAAATAAACAAGCACTGGCAACGATCAAGCATTGGTTGTCAGTCTTTTGGTTTTGTCAATGCATGTCTTTTTTTGACATGGCTTATGTAACACTTTTTTTATTGTTGTGGGAGCTGCCCGGCCCTCAACATTGTAACAAACACTGGCTAGAGGCAAAAGATTTTTGGTCTCAAAAAGCATACACTGTCACTGAACAAAACTACTTTGTGTGCTAATATGCCTCTTGTAGAAGAGCAGAATGCTGTCACTCAGTAAAGCCAGCCGATAGATGGATAGAGAGAGGAATAGAATTTTAATAAAAACAAAATGTCTTGGTTAACGCCAGATCTAATTGGGGGGCCCAGTTCCTAAAGAAAGTCACAAAAGTGCACACATGGTACGTCTTTGCATTAGCGGCTTTCACCAATTCACAAGAACTTACAGCAGCAGACCAGGACAATGTACTTCTAGAAAACATTTGTGATCTGTATTTTAGCATGAGCAAATGTGCATTTATAGATTTACTCATGTGAAAATCTATTGAGTGTTTACAAGTTCACTTTCCCTTCAACCGCTTTGCTCCCAACCCTGGAAGAACTTCTGCTTCTGCCCTTTTCAGGAGTAAATTGTCAACCTTTCCCAGTATGGGAAAAGATTAGAGAGTAGATAGTGAAAATCCTTAAATATGCAAGTTAGTAGGTTTGCAAAGACTCAACGGCATTCCAGACGTGGAACTATTCCTTACTGCTTCCTCCAGCCCCAGTATGTAGATCTGTGGAGAGGGGGCAAAATAAGGAAATTGCTACAATAGGGTTTGAAATTGCTAGTATTTCAGCCCTACTTTATTAGCCCCCCCCGCATAATCAGAGGCTTATATCGGAGCTCTTATGTAATGAGATTGCTGCCATAATTTGTCGCTGCACTACATAACACCAAAGGACCTAGTAGTTTTTCTTACAGGACAAGTAGATTTAAGAAGCAACCTGTTGTGAGAAGGTAGCCTCTTTCTAGCCTTGTTACCCCCACTTTTGGCCTGTTTGTGAGTGTATGTCAGGATGTTTGTCACTGTTTTCACTGTCTCACTGGGATCCTGATAGCCAGGCCTCAGTGCTCATAGTGAAAACACTATGTTTTCAGTATGGTTGTTATGTGTCACTGGGATCCTGCTGGTCAGGACCCCAGTGCTCATAGGTTGGTGGCCTATATGTATGTGTCACTGGGACCCTGTCACACAGGGCCCCAGTGCTCATAGGTGTGCATGTATATGTTCCCTGTGTGGTGCCTAACTGTCTCACTGAGGCTCTGCTAACCAGAACCTCAGTGGTTATGCTCTCTCATTACTTTCAAATTGTCACTAACAGGCTAGTGACCAATTTTACCAATTTACATTGGCTTACTGGAACACCCTTATAATTCCCTAGTATATGGTACTGAGGTACCCAGGGTATTGGGGTTCCAGGAGATCCCTATGGGCTGCAGCATTTCTTTTGCCACCCATAGGGAGCTCTGACAATTCTTACATAGGCCTGCCACTGCAGCCTGAGTGAAATAACGTCCACGTTATTTCACAGCCATTTTACACTGCACTTAAGTAACTTATAAGTCACCTATATGTCTAACCTTTACCTGGTAAAGGTTAGGTGCAAAGTTACTTAGTGTGAGGGCACCCTGGCACTAGCCAAGGTGCCCCCACATTGTTCAGAGCCAATTCACTGAACTTTGTGAGTGCGGGGACACCATTACACGCGTGCACTACATATAGGTCACTACCTATATGTAGCTTCACCATGGTAACTCCGAATATGGCCATGTAACATGTCTATGATCATGGAATTGCCCCCTCTATGCCATCCTGGCATTGTTGGTACAATTCCATGATCCCAGTGGTCTGTAGCACAGACCCTGGTACTGCCAGACTGCCCTTCCTGGGGTTTCACTGCAGCTGCTGCTGCTGCCAACCCCTCAGACAGGCAGCTGCCCTCCTGGGGTCCAGCCAGGCCTGGCCCAGGATGGCAGAACAAAGAACTTCCTCTGCGAGAGGGTGTGACACCCTCTCCCTTTGGAAAATGGTGTGAAGGCAGGGGAGGAGTAGCCTCCCCCAGCCTCTGGAAATGCTTTGTTGGGCACAGATGTGCCCAATTCTGCATAAGCCAGTCTACACCGGTTCAGGGACCCCTTAGCCCCTGCTCTGGCGCGAAACTGGACAAAGGAAAGGGGAGTGACCACTCCCCTGACCTGCACCTCCCCTGGGAGGTGTCCAGAGCTCCTCCAGTGTGCTCCAGACCTCTGCCATCTTGGAAACAGAGGTGCTGCTGGCACACTGGACTGCTCTGAGTGGCCAGTGCCACCAGGTGACGTCAGAGACTCCTGCTGATAGGCTCCTTCAGGTGTTAGTAGCCTTTCCTCTCTCCTAGGTAGCCAAACCCTCTTTTCTGGCTATTTAGGGTCTCTGTCTCTGGGGAAACTTTAGATAACGAATGCATGAGCTCAGCCGAGTTCCTCTGCATCTCCCTCTTCACCTTCTGATAAGGAATCGACCGCTGACCGCGCTGGAAGCCTGCAAACCTGCAACATAGTAGCAAAGACGACTACTGCAACTCTGTAACGCTGATCCTGCCGCCTTCTCGACTGTTTTCCTGCTTGTGCATGCTGTGGGGGTAGTCTGCCTCCTCTCTGCACCAGAAGCTCCGAAGAAATCTCCCGTGGGTCGACGGAATCTTCCCCCTGCAACCGCAGGCACCAAAAAGCTGCATTACCGGTCCCTTGGGTCTCCTCTCAGCACGACGAGCGAGGTCCCTCGAATCCAGCGACACCGTCCAAGTGACCCCCACAGTCCAGTGACTCTTCAGCCCAAGTTTGGTGGAGGTAAGTCCTTGCCTCACCTCGCTGGGCTGCATTGCTGGGAACCGCGACTTTGCAAGCTTCTCCGGCCCCTGTGCACTTCCGGCGGAAATCCTGTGTGCACAGCCAAGCCTGGGTCCACGGCACTCTAACCTGCATTGCACGACTTTCTAAGTTGGTCTCCGGCGACGTGGGACTCCTTTGTGCAACTTCGGCGAGCACCGTTTCACGCATCCTCGTAGTGCCTGTTTCTGGCACTTCTCCGGGTGCTACCTGCTTCAGTGAGGGCTCTTTGTCTTGCTCGACGTCCCCTCTCTCTGCAGGTCCAATTTGCGACCTTCTGGTCCCTCCTGGGCCCCAGCAGCATCCAAAAACGCCAAACGCACGATTTGCGTGGAGCAAGGCTTGTTGGCGTCCATCCGGCGGGAAAACACTTCTGCACGACTCTCCAAGGCGTGGGGGATCCATCCTCCAAAGGGGAAGTCTCTAGCCCTTGTCGTTCCTGCAGTATTCACAGTTCTTCAGCCTAGTAAGAGCTTCTTTGCACCAACCGCTGGCATTTCTTGGGCATCTGCCCATCTCCGAGTTGCTTGTGACTTTTGGACTTGGTCCCCTTGTTCCACAGGTACCCTCAGTCAGGAATCCATCGTTGTTGCATTGCTGATTTGTGTTTTCCTTGCAATTTCCCTCTAACACGACTATTTTTTCCTTAGGGGAACTTTAGTGCACTTTGCACTCACTTTTCAGGGTCTTGGTGAGGGTTATTTTTCTAACTCTCACTATTTTCTAATAGTCCCAGCGACCCTCTACAAGGTCACATAGGTTTGGGGTCCATTCGTGGTTCGCATTCCACTTCTGGAGTATATGGTTTGTGTTGCCCCTATCCCTATGTTTCCCCATTGCATCCTATTGTAACTATACATTGTTTGCACTGTTTTCTAAGACTATACTGCATATTTTTTTTCTATTGTGTATACATATCTTGTGTATATTTCCTATCCTCTCACTGAGGGTACACTCTAAGATACTTTGGCATATTGTCATAAAAATAAAGTACCTTTATTTTTAGTATAACTGTGTATTGTGTTTTCTTATGATATTGTGCATATGACACTAAGTGGTACTGTAGTAGCTTCACACGTCTCCTAGTTCAGCCTGAGCTGCTTTGCTAAGCTACCATTATCTATCAGCCTAAGCTGCTAGACACCCTATACACTAATAAGGGATAACTGGGCCTGGTGCAAGGTGCAAGTACCCCTTGGTACTCACTACAAGCCAGTCCAGCCTCCTACACCTGTCCCATGAACAAGTAGATATTTTATTAAAATCCACACCCCTGATAGATTATTAAAGTTACATCTGCAATCTGAAGGTCCTATTTAGTGGGTGATCTGCATTTATGTAGGAATCAGTAGAGGTAGGACTGATGTGCCAGTTGCAGACAACAATATAGTTCTGTTTTGTATTAGATTGTGGAGGTGTACATTTTTGCCAACGCAGCAAAATCATATCTTCCAATTGGGTTTGATGATCGGTATCATGTTGACATTGAAATATTTGTGTTTGTTCTGAACATGAGTGCTCCAGTGTGGTTCTTCGTTGCGTCAAAATCTAAATTTGACATTTGTGGAGCCTCTGAGGCATGCAAAGAGTTGCTGATTAAGTGTTCTTGATGAGCAGCAGGTAGTACAGGAACATTTAACATCTCGTGCTTGCGGTCTGATCTCTGGTAGGCTGGTGTCCACTTGGGAGAAAAGTTTTTTGATGCGATGAAGGATCTCTTAGTAACATGACTGGTTTAGGGAAGGTATCATTCACACCAAGGTTAGTGGTAGTTCAGAATCAATATCTGAGATGGGGGGCGGGGGTGGTGCAGGGGTGCGGGGGGGGGGTGGGGCGAAGGTTTAGAGGAGTTTGGAGTGCCTAATCTTGAAACAGCCAATACAGCTCATGGCGCACTATTATGTGTCCCAATGCGAATACTGAATGAATGTAGGGGGTCAGGGTTCCCTAAATCAACAAAGATTTGGACACCTTCTGGAGCTCCTGCTTTTCTGCTAGGTTTGTGCTTAACAAATTGATTTGTGTAGGAATGATATTAACTGTTCATCTTTTTCGTACTTTCTCTAGTCTTCCGCCATCTGCTGGGAAGTCTTGAACCCGCCTCCCGTGCTGCCAGGGGGCCTCGGGATGGCACAGTCGGTGAATGTCGTGGAGCTTCTCTACCTGCTCAACTCTCCACTCTTACAAACTCAAGAGCAAATCCACACACTCATTAAGGAACATCTGAATACAGGTATGGGACTGAGATCGAGAGTGCTGGAGTGATGGGCCCACTGGCACCACACCAGAGAAGAGTGGAAAGCGCTCAATAAAACTTGGCGAAAGTGTTTGAGTTGGAAGTATTGCATTTTTCTATAATAAAATGTGTGTTCTTATATCATGCAGTATGTACAGAACTGCCTTAGGGCACCAGATGATGCTCCTATTTGTATTTGTTGCAGCTTACATGTCCAGAATAAGAGCACGTTGTTATAAATCTCTCCAGAATTCCATCTGCAAAAGCCACATTAGCCTTCCCTTGTCCATTCTGCAGATGTGAGCTAGCCCTGGCCCAATTAGCTCTTTCACGTGCAAAACTCGTGCAGCGTAGACAGGCTGATATCGGAGTTAACATTTACTGGCGCCACGCAGAACGTTGCTTGGCATCTTGTGATCTGTGGTTTTAGCAATCTTGCCAGCAATGAAACACAAGCCTTACTATGAGTCCAGCAGCCCTTTTGTTTTGCCTGGTTGACAGTTGTGCTTTTCATAATGTGGACCTCTTGAGTGTGGGTAGATCGAAAGAGATTTTGGGAGGTGGTGGGAGGGGGAGGTTGGGCAGAACAGAAATGAGCTCTTGTTTCTTCACTGTACAAAATATTTTTGTATGCAGTTTGTGAATCTGTTCTTTAACAATGTCAACAATCCTAAAACTCTTAACACTGCTATCTGCAAGTCGCCCACCAACTTAGTTGCATGCAGGGTTGGAGTTTGCAGAGTCGACATTGTATAGCGTGTGGTTGACACCAGCTCAGTCTCTGTAACCACTAACATATAGAGCAGAGGGTCCACGGGAATGGAGGGCACAGGTAGCTAATTCTGTCTGTTTACATAGTGTTGCTTCTCTAGCACAGTCCTAGCTGCAAAGCAGTGGGGATGCTGTGAATCAATTGTGGTTGGGTGCGATTCAGGACCTTGTACTAGAAGTGGGTTTTGCCAAGTTGCTTTGTGCATGTACATTACTCACATCCTCCATTTTTTAGGCACTGGGAGAATATTGGTTGTCAAGAATTACATGATTTCTGGACATCTAGTACAACCCAAGTCTGCAAGTTCTAAAGTAAGCAACTTGGGCCCTTAAGTACCTCTCCTTCATCCTCCTTGATTTTAGTCTGCACACTTTTGGGTTTCCCTTTTTAGTTTTTTCCAATTCAAAATAAAACCAACAAAAACAAACATTTTTTTTTTTTTTTTTTTTTGAATGAATGAAAGACCTTAACCAGACGCACATACACACTGTATATTTGATGGCTCAAAGACGAAGCGAATGATGGGCCAAACTGCAAAGAAAACGTACATTTCGATACTTTCCTAAAGAAGAGGTTGGAAATCAAGAAGCTGCGTAACTGGAGGGAATTCCACAGCAAGAGGACCAAGAAAGGAAAACTAGTGGCCATCCAAGTAGACATATTTAAAAGTAAGAATGGCGCAAGGAGCACCTCGTTAACAGCAGAAAATGCTTGAGGGAAAGGAGGCTGTGTCTCCCTGAGAAACACGAGTGGTATTCCTCAACAAGTAACCAGTGAATGCAGCGATATTTGCATGCGACGTTATGGTCACAATTGATATGGTCTTTCGCCTTCTGAATGCGCTGCAGTAGCGACTGATCCGCCTTGATCCAAAAATTACTTACAACTTAAGCTAGGAAGGACATAGGTCCCAAAGTAGGCACCCAAAAAGTTTAGTTCCAGAAACGTGACTGATCTCCAATAACAAAAATCTGATGGTGGAATATGTGTTAGTTCATTAGTGCCCTAATGTGTAACTTTAAAATTTTGATTATATGAAAAAAATACATGGAAACAAAAAGGAAAGATGAAAATATGGATTTAAAAGCAGATTTGAACAATGGACCTGTGTCAATATGTGCACAATGCACCTAGTTTACATCCCAGTTGCAGGAAGAGGAGCAGTGGAGTTGGCCGTGTCCGGCTGAGGCCGCTGGCGGAGCACGGATGGCTTCTTCTGATGTTTCTTGGTTGGTAGTTGCATGTGGGTGAATGGTCTGGAGCATACGGTTGAAATAATTAAATCCTGGTAACGACCTATATTTCTCATTGACTGTTCTAAAGCCTGTTGTCTTTGTCCAACAGAGCGTGGGCCTACACTTGTAAACCACCTAGTGGATTTCTATTTGGAAACCAACTCTGAACAAGCAATGCAGATTCTCTCTTCAGTGCAGGAGCCTCATGACAAGGTAAGAAGTGTGCCGTCCCGATAGATTCTAGGCTGCCTTTGTCCAAATCTACTGTAAACCTAGCTACATAAACTCTCAGTTTCACTCCTAATGAAGCATTTCTCTGGATTTTGATACCCTGAATGTAACCATCAAGCACTTCATGATCTGTAACCAAGATACAACATTAACTTCCTGCTTGCTGTTGTACTTTCATACTCCTTATGTGGTATTAAAGGGAGCGTACCTCCAGTCCCAAGATAACTCTTGCATTAAACATAAGTAGAATTTAGGATAATAAAAAATGCACAGGTTACCTTTATTGTTCTTGAGCATGTATATACCACAAAATCTGCCATTAGTCATGGATCGCAGTTCCGGCTGACCTTACAAATTGCTCCAAAGTTTACATGTCTGACTGGGGTCTGAATAAGCTTGTTGAGTAGTGATGTCAGGAAGGGTGAAATGATGTGCCTTTGTTAGGTGTGTGTAGGGCTTAGTGACCTGTGCCTTTGAAAGGTGAGGCAAAAGGACTAAACCAATATTGTGAAGGTAAGGGGGGACACACGTGTAAGTGGGTGACGAGATGGAAAGATAGTCTGGGTGGGGGCCGAGAAAAAGGCACATGGGAGATCACAGAAAGAAACACAGGGTCATCTCGCAGTCCAAGTGCTTGTTATCAGAGCTGGAACTTTACCAAGCCTTTCGAGTTGGCCGGGAGATGCAGTGACTCTACCACAAGCTGAAGTGGTTCTTCTTCCGAGACCACCTTCCTCTGAGAGACTCCGCTAAGCAGTCACATAGAACCCTTACACTGTTCCTTCGACCTGAATTGGGCTGCCCGAGATCCGCCATATAGAGTGCACGTGCCTCCTGGCCGCCTTTAGCTTCTCGCGCCACCATCCACCCTGGAGAACGGTAGGTGCTGCAACCATAACACACGCGCGATTGCTGCTAGTGCCATCCCACTATCCACCCTGGAGAACGGTCAGTGCTGCAACCATAACACATGCGCGATTGCTGCTAGTGGCGTCCCACTGCCGTCCCACCATCCACCCTGGAGAACGGTCAGTGCTGCAACCATTACACACCTGCGATTGCTGCAAGTGCCGTCCCACCATCCACCCTGGAGAACGGTCAGTGCTGCAACCATAACACACGCGCGATTGCTGCTAGTGCCGTCCCACCATCCACCCTGGAGAACGGTCAGTGCTGCAACCATAACACACCTGCGATTGCTGCAAGTGCCATCCCACCATCCACCCTGGAGAACGGTCAGTGCTGCAACCATAACACACGCGCGATTGCTGCTAGTGCCGTTCCACCATCCACCCTGGAGAACGGTCAGTGCTGCAACCATAACACACCTGCGATTGCTGCAAGTGCCGTTCCACCATCCACCCTGGAGAACGGTCAGTGCTGCAACCATAACACACCTGCGATTGCTGCAAGTGCCGTCCCACCATCCACCCTGGAGAACGGTCAGTGCTGCGACCATAACACACCAGCGATTGCTGCAAGTGCCGTCCCACTATCCAGGGTTGGAGCTGCCCGGAATCCATCTGAAGAGCAACTTCACAGGCGCTTTTGTGGAAGCCGATCTGTTCATTGCATGCGCTCGCCTCTGCTGACAATAGACAAGTGCATCTGGGCGGAGTTTTGACCTGGCCATCTCCATGCCACGTTCAGGCATGTTGTCAACGTGTAAACTCTATGCCCATGAGGAGTCATAAAACTGTGAATTTCTGCCCGATAATACATGGCCTCTGCTTGGGACCCAGTGAGTTGAGTTTTGACGTGTCTTATAATTTGTCTGAGGACTGTGGCCACCGTGCAGCGGTTTCCAATCTGTGCTTGGTGCGCATCGGTTCGCGGCACCCCTGGCTAGTTTTGATGGCGCACCGGGGTGCCGCGGAGCAGACATTGGGAACGCTGTTTTACCAGCGAAGAGCTTCCCTTGCATCTACAGTTTATTGTGTATTGTTTGTTTGTGTATTGTGTTCTGGGGTTATATCTCCGGCTACCAACAACTGAGCTTAGCGTAAGAGGAACTGCTCAGGAAAGGGGACAATGCCCAGAAAGCCTGCTAGACTCCTGGGAATTGTTTAAAGTGGCGGGGGCAGCCCATGCAGGTGTTGGGCTGACCACCCCACTTCCAAAGGGCCCACAGTCTTTCAGCACCCCATTAGGGGCATATTGGTGAGGGGCGATTACCCCCAGTCTGCCCCAAAAGGGCCAGAGAACCCACTAGTCCGCATGGTGCCTTTTTAGAAACAAAAAGGTGAGGTTGTGGCAGCACACCCAGGTATCGGGCCTTATCCTCTCACCTAAAACCCCTACAGTCTCTCCTGCCCCTACCTAGGTCTAGCTTCTCCAAGCCATGCACCACCTAAGAAGCTTACCCTGTGTTCATGATTTGCAAATCCCCCACCAAACAAACAAACACCCAGCCCAAATGTAAAGTGATGTGTTCCAAGTCCTCTGTGTAGCATGGGTCAGTTGCCTGCATTGGGTTGAGCGCAGGCCCTCCACCCAACCACGCTGCGCAAACAGCATGTGAAAGTGAGTCCACCCAACATCACACACTCTATTTTACGCACCTATCTCGCCTGCTGTCCCTCATTCTCACTCACATACAAAACAAATACATATTTTTATACTTTTTTTTTTTTTAATTCTTTTTTTTTACACCGTTTAAACTGGTTCATGACATCAGGCAACTTCTCTCCAGGTGCGATGACATTGCATCACTGATGTAGTCGTGTCTTCTGTCTCGTTTCCTTTTTTCAGCATTGAATTGCTGTTAATGGCAATCACTAATGTCCTTGTGCATTGAACAAGTTCTGAAGTCATATTTTTTTCTGCTATCACTGCTCAGCTTTTTGTGCCCAAAATGCATACATATCATGGCAGAACATTTGTTTTTCTCCCCATGGAAAGAAGAGAAAATTCTGGACAGTGGATTCTAGTCGCAGTTTTGAATCCTTAGTTTGAACGCCTTCCAAGTATTCGTTTCTGTTCTGTGTTGCTCTGGGTTACCCAGAAACCATTGCAAAAGAACAAAAAAACGTGGTTCTTTAAAAGTAAAAATTGCAACAAAAACTATACTCTTCCTCGCTGCAGAGCTTTCCTATGGCAAAGAATGCAATGATCTGTGCAACAACGTCCAGAACTATATGATTGGGTATCAGTACATTCTCTGGAACAAATGAAACCTCTGCAGTTGTCCCTGAGGATTCAGGGGTCCTAGCAAATGGGCATGGGTTGAACAGACATGCCCAGGATTTACAGTTTTGGGTACCACGAATCCCAAAAGACTTAAACTTATTTCAACTAAAAAGTCGCACACATAAGGTGACATTTCTATTTTATCTGCTAAACTTGAAACAACCTGTTGTAATTCATTTTCATACCTAACAGTTTAAAAAAAAAAGAAAAGCCAGAACTTGTTTTTGGATGTGTGGCTCTCTGAAATGAAGTCTCTCCAGTGCATTAATCATGTTCACTTAGTAATTTTTATTGGTGCACCCACAATTCCTTGAACACACAAAAATGAAAATGAGGCATCTGATTGGTTACACAGCCCACACTTAAAGAAAGAAAAAAAAACCCTGTAGAAAAAAGGAGCCCACCTTTTAGAGGGCACCTTTTCACTATACATCCTGAGACTGAAGGAAGCTTCTGGTGTGTACAAAATATTAGGACCGAAAATTGGAAAGAGCCAGCCTGCAGCAGCAACCAGTCAGGCCAGTCACCTGCTACTGTTTACCAAGAAGATGATATATTGGCAGTGGCAAGAACTGCCACGGATGGAAGAGTACGTCATTCTGCACGAGGATCATTGGTGTGGGCATTTTGAGAATCATTGGTGTGGGCATTTTGAGAATCATTGGTGTGGGCATTTTCCAAACATTCAAGAGGCGAGAACAAAATAAACGTACAAATGGTGATCTGCAATCTGTGCAGCCAGGTCCTTCCAAGTCAATCTCAGGATGTATTCTTTTGCCACAAGAGGAATGATTAAACACCTAAAAAGCCATGCACTTAAATGAGCACTCCCGAGCAGAGGTGGAAAAACCGTGACAGGAAGAAGGGGAGGGAGAAACGATTCCACCACCAGTACTTGATGAGGAAGAAGATCTGAGGTGGCAGATGTTCTCCACATACTGCAACAAATGAAATTTCCAGGCAAAATGAACAAATAAGTCCCCTTATGCACTTGAATAAGTATCTCCGAGCTTTGTTTCTAAGTTTGAAGAAGTGAATACCCAAAAAGATTTCGATACAATAGTTAAAAAAAAAAAAAAATAATAATAATTTAAAATTCAATTCTCAAGATGATAAAAATATATCACAATAAAGAACCAAAAAAGGTTCAACTATACAGACCATTTTTGGTGGAAAAAATAGTGGAGTGTCTGCCTGTAGATGGTGTGCGCAGTGGGTTTGTCTTTCCACTTTGGATTAGGCCAAGTGCCCAACCTGCAGTGGCAGCCAGTCCTGCACATCGGAGTTTGAAATTAAGTAAGTTTTAAAAAACAAAAAATGCAATTTATATTTAAAAAAAGAAAAAGCCAGTTATGGTTTTGGCTAATATGCACAAAACTACTGAACTTCTCTAGTTATGATTATAAATGCACGCAATACACTTGAGGCATCTCCACGCCCAGCATACTAATTTTCACCAAAAAAAAAAAAAAAAAAGCTATTGAACCACATGGCAGGCAGAGTTTTGGTGTGAGTTTTTTGCTTAGCTATTGGCTTACAAATTTCAATATTTTTGTACATTTTAACTATAAATACATGTGAATATGTGTGTATGCAGAAATGCCCAGGTAAAAGACTTTATTACCATTGTTGAGTTCGGGGGAGAGGCCACTACTCCTCCTCCCCCCACAACAATTTTGCTACTGTGTTATAATAAACTTTAATTTGTCCTTTGCACACTCTGTAGTAATACATATGTGAACATTTGGGATAAAATACCCCTGCCATATATTATTAGTGACCTTTAGAGCAACACTGCTGATGGCAGTTTTTTTTTTCTTCTTCATATTGAAGGTCTTACAGCTCAGAGGTGATAAGCAATATCTTTATAATTTACGCCAGGAGGCACTTTATTCTGTTGTGGGTCAATTTTAGTCACTTTGACACAGTGATGGCTTAGCTTAGGCTTGCGTCCAGTGTCCTTTTACCTAGTTATTATGCTCTATATCACTCTATTTACTTTTAGGGAGTGTGCGTCATCACTTTTCGACCTGTTGTAAGTATTCTGTGGACTTTTAACCATGCCCATCACTTTAACTCGTTCGTGGGCTTGCCTTTCAAAAATCCCTTGATGTCATTGGTAAATGCTTTCCATTTGTCCCGCCTTGGGGTGGTTTTGTTACCGCCTTTAGGCTGACCATTTTGCATGGATTATTGCACAATTGCCGATATACTTCAGCGTCGGGGAGCAATTTATTTTTCATTTTTCACTCCTTCGTGCTCCATGGCGGCCATTGCACTCGCAGCGTGAACTCAGTCGGTGGTATTGAAGCACTGGTCACGTTGTTCACTTTGTTACCTAATCAGTCATATCTTTTGGCTCTCCCCTTCACGCTCCATAGCTTTTACAAAACACTTGTAATTGATAAATGCTTTAGGTAAAAAACAATCCTCAAAGCGGCTCTCCCGACACAGCTTGAGGGCCGATACTGCAATATTCTCTGCACTTGGGGGCCTCACCCCATAATGCTTTGCAAGCATTCTTTTACAAAACATTTTTGCCCATAACTCAGCCTGTGGTAGTCCTAGGACAATGGGACAACCACCACAACCTTCAGCATGACACAATCTTTGTCTAGGTCATCTATGGGCCCCCACACTAAGTTAGTGGGACCCCAAAATAATAACCCCTCCCACCGTTTGTTTTGCAGCTGAGAGTAGTTAATGTTTTAAAGGCCTTGTTTGTAATATTGTGGCAGTAGGACTGCCAGCTCTGAAAATGTAAAGTGCACTATGTTCTCTAGGGGCTAAATATGTTTGCACTGCATTATTGTATGCCATTCTGTTTTCATGTGGTTATGCCCTCTAAGAGCTAACTATATGGTTACTTGTCCAAGGGGCAGATTTAAAAGCCCCTAGCACCACTAGAGCGTCAATTTTGTGGCGCTGTGCACTGCGCCATATTTGCAAGGCGGCGCAAAGCCGCTTTTTGTGGCTTTACACCGCCTTGTAAATATGGGCCCCCTGACGCAGTTTTCTGCAGCAGAGGGACGTGCAGTGGGTGTTGCTGTGGACACTGCCCCAGATTTATGAGAAACAGTAAACAAAAGCAGTAACTCAGAACTTGTGTGTGGAAATATGGAGAGATTCAATGTTTACATCTAAATAACATCCATTATTGGGCCACACTTATTTTTCATGGCATAAATATTACATATACTGATGTGCAAAGTGTCATTATGCTACAATAACTGTAACAAATTGGTTCTGCCCATTTAGTCCACCTGAATCTTTCGCAAATGACTCTACTCTCAACCACAGTAATTGGAGTAAGAGTATTTACTGCCGTTGTCTGGCTTCTAAGTTCGGGCCACTGCTGTACAGCTATGGTAAGCGGCATTGAGCTGGTTAGGCATGAACACGTGTGGGCTGCTCGTGTGAACTTGGTTGTGAGCAACCCTGTATCTGTGCACGGGTAACCAATCGCAGAAGGGAGTCCACAAGGATACGTGGATGTCTTTGTTAGGCTTTATAACATGAGTGGGCATTCCTAGTGTAGGTCTGTAGTGCTTACTGGACATTTTTGGGTGTTTCCACTGTTATACATTGACATTCTGCCCAAAAGTACAGTTTCACTCTGTTTAGGCCTACAGGTTCTAGCACGATACCAAACTGGGGCAAAATATGCACGCAGAGTATAATTTTGCAGTTCCTAGTATCACACATCCACATCTTATGGGACTTCGGGATTTGTCCCATTTCTCTGACTAAGATCATTATCCGATCCGAGGATTTTGTTCCCTGCCCAGGTACCCTGCAAGGACATCAGGAGGCCTTGGGGACTCGGGAGTGCAGGCAAGAGTGTTTTCTGCTAGCTGGTTGAGGAGGGTCTGTTTAGGTTGACCTCCACCAGTAGAAGAGCATCAGGAGCTAGCCAGAGAATAATGCTGGCATAGGAAGGCAGAACATCTATCTCCCTGCAAAATGCTCCCCTTTAGAGACCAAAAATCCTGATGAAAATGCTTCTTGTGACTAGACCTGGCCACCAGGAGCAAAACAAGCCTAAGATGAAGTAAACCCACTGGGACAGTTATGGCACCTTAAAGTGAGTGCATTTAAAATAAATTCAAAAACGTATGCATAGTCCTCCTTTCGGGTTGGGCCAGGGCCCAGGGGGCCAGCACATTGTTTTATTTATCTTCTCTGGGGAGGTGATTTTACCTTTTTGCCCCTAGGGGCCACGTCTTCTGACGAGGCCTATTTCCGGGGCCCAGACAACAAAGGATACCAACCGCTGGAGTGCTGCTGCGGTCCTTCATATTGCTCCAGCGGTGGCCACAGTCCTGGGAGCGATGCTGGCCCCTTCCTCTGTTCTCCATGCTGCCGGAGGTCGGCTAGAGGGGCAATGGAGGGAAGGGTAGGGGATTTGGGTGAGGGCCTGCAACACCACACAGTGTGAACAAGCACAGGTGGGGGAGGAAGGAAGAGCAAACTTGACAGCGTGAGAGTGGGCTCCTCTCACTGCAGGTAAAAATAAAAGCAAAGTTGAAGCAAGGTACGCAGTTATCCCTAGTGGGACCAGGACACCCAGGGAAAAAAAGACAAACACCCGTGGCGTGAGGCCCCTAAGAAAAATGAGATCAGAATGAGCTGCTGATTTAAAATGTTAGGTTATTTTTTTTATTTTTTTTATAATGTTTTAAATTTTTATTTTTTACTGGGCGAGTGCCCCATAATCCCACGCAAGGGTACTGCAGAGACCCCTTGTTTGTCCTGTGGCTGTGTTACGATGGTTTTATAGACGGCGTAAAAAGACGCAGCCTGCTGTCTTTGAATTGAATGCTTTATTGGCAATATAATAGGTAAACACAGCAATGCTTATGCTAATAATAAATGTATTTAAATAGGACTGTTGTTCCAATTTATTTTAATGGCTATCTTTGGGAGTCCGGACACTTGGTTATTTTATTAAGGTCTTGACACCCTGACAAAGCCAGTAGGCCTACCTTATGCCACCCAATTATAATGTGATATAGGATCTGATGTAGATGAGGGGCATTGTGATCACGGTGTTCAGGACCTGCTCTAGTGTAATATGACATGAAGATGTTACCAAGTGTATTCCGGTCTCCCTGTTGTATATATTTGTAATTTAATATCTAGTGTTTAGTAATGTGTGTAATAAATGCTTATTTATTATTTTATTTTTTTAAAGAAAAGGCACTGAATGGAGAATTTGACTGGTGTGTTCTACGTGTAAAATAATTGTAATTGTAATCTAATTTATATAGCGCTTACTACCCCTGACGAGGCGTCGAAGCGCTTTTCGATGAGTAGCACGCTACTCCGGTACCCAACAAGAATTAGTGATGGATTAGTATAATTTAATAAGGAGTACAGTTTTAGTATTATTATGAGTTAATTTGAGTTGCGGATATGAGAGTTTGTTAGATTGACTGGAGTAATGGAGGGGTAGAGGAGGAAAGAAATCCAGAAGTGTTAATTGGGAGTTTATCCTTCATTTACTCAATCCAAAGGCTTGAGATGAATAAAAGGGGAGCGGAGGGGAAAGAGGATGTGGAAGGGTTAGGGAGAGCATAGTAGCAGGGTGAGATGAATGCAGGAGAATTTAGTAGGGTTGTGTGGGAGGTCACAGAGGTAGAGTGAGGTTTGGTGAGTTAGATGTGGAGGTGGAGGGAAGAGCTTAGGCAGAGCTATTTAGGAGATGAAAGTGGTGGAAGGGATTTGGGATGAGTCCGAGTGAGAATGGAGGATAGTTTGATAGAGACATGACATAAGAGTGATGAGTAGATAAGTGTGATAAAAAGAGAGCAGAAATTCATAGATATCTAGTATAAAAAAAATAAAAAAAAACGAAGTACAATTACTGAAAAGAGAGCATTCTAGGCAACTGGACATGCAAGAGGTTGCAGTCTTAGCAATCACTCCTATCATGGGGCCATTAATGGCTTCATAAAATCTACAAAGCATACTGAAATTTTTTAAACATGATAGGTTGTAACAATTTATAAAAATCACACCTGACCCACTTGCTAAAAGATTTAGACTAATATATCACAATATCAAGAAAACGTTACACAGTACCTTATCTTCTAGCTTCTCCATCAGGGAGTGAGAGATGTAGCCAACCTTGGTCATAAGAATCACTACTGATTTTAGGATCGTCTATCTCAGTCCAGCGCAGCTCAAGATGCTTCACTAAGTCACTAACCAGACTCTTCTGTTCTGGGGTGTAGGCAAAAGGCACACAAAAATCAGCTAGACCCACTAACTGCTTATGAGTTCTGTGAGTGTTTCTCATGTAAAGTTTGGCATGCTGTGGTATTAAACTCTTTTTTTTTTTTTTGTCCTTTGCACTGTATTAATAAATGTGTGTGTTTACTACAGTTGCTCCAAACATGTTATTGGGCCATATTTATTTTCACTGCATTTATTTGTGTGCGCACACGTATATATGAATATATAGATAGCTGCATTGATGGACTAAATTTGGCCATTTCATTAGGCCTTTGGTACTCTCCTTCGTTATCTGTTTGCCTTCTGCCTTGTAACATCACGTCCATCCCAACACACTTTAATGCCTATATTATATACACAACCACTTATGCAAGTGATATTACTAAAATTAAAAACGATGGAATAAGGGAAACCCTGAGAAACGGATGAATAATGAGCTATATCACGAGCCTGGACTCCAGTCTGTCCGAACTGCACATCATCAGTCACACGCCCCCCTCGAACGACCCTACGCTAACACCAAATGAGAATCGATCAAACAGCGCTGCATCCTCTTCCACATGACAAACCTCACAGCTAAAAGCACGCATCACATCTACACCACCTTGACGCAATACACCAAATCTCATACAACTCCCAGTTAAAAAGGCATTCACACAGAGGCACTTAATAGTGAGTTGTGAAAGAGGTGGTTTCTGGTAGGGGTGGTTACCGTATTCAACTGTGTACCTTGACAACATAAGCCAGGGTGAAACCTGCTGCATGGGTTCTGCTCATCTAGGGGGAGGATGTACCGAGCTAGTCATCCTGTACTGGACCATCCCTGAATCTTATTTGAACAATTGCTTGTAAGATAAACATGACAGTCTGTTTCTGCTCTGAAGGCTTAAATGTAGTCACATGCTGCTTCACTCACTGAAGGTGGGCTTTCAGCTTGTAGTTGGCTCTCAGACCTTGGTGTTTTACTTCAGTCTGCTTTCAATGGTTAGTAACATTGTTTGATGCTTTAGCACCTTTGAGTATTTCTTCCTGCCATCACTCTACGATGGAGCGATCCATTTGCCATGGTAGACAAATCACTCTACTTTCTTGCTGAGATGTGGCAATGGGGGAGAAAGATGTGACTGTTTATTGGTTATAATCGGTTCGGGTGCAGTTCTCCCTTCATTCGATGTTGCTTTGAAGGTGGGTGGATAGGGTGGTCTAGGGTCTCCAAGGGAAGAAATCTGTTTGTCTCCAGAAATGTTGACTAAAAGACTAAAGGCGGAAACCTAAGAACCAAAACTCTACAGCTAGAACTACCTTCTGGATTTCTCAATCAATTCAACCAGTGCTTGTATGCTCACTGCGTGCTTGGGTCCTGACGCCACAGTGAGTGGAAGACGCAAGGGAACTCAAAGGAATTAGAGTAAGGCTTTTGGCACCTATACACAGGGGAACGAGAAGGTCTAAGTGCACATTGGATAGCCATAACTAAGTACAGGTTTGTATGCTACATGCACTCCCCATATCCCTGGTTCATCCCTATTACCTTTTCTTGATCATATAAACCTAGAGAAATGTGCAAGGGTCCTTTTAATTCATAACCATGCTATTCATGCTTTGCTGTTCTCAGTTCAGCAATTGATCCTTTGGCTTCTCATGTCCTAACTTTTTTTCTTTTGCTTGTTTCACTGCAGTACCTTCTGGATAAAATGAATGAATATCTCAGCAAGCCTGGATACCGTCTAACCATCCTGACACTGCTAGGTCATGTGGTCCGGCGGCAGCCCTCTTGGAGGCATAAGCTATCTCAGGCACCCATCTTCCATGCTCTGCTGAAATGTCTGAAGGTATGACTTGAGCTAATGATCAGTTCAGTTATGAACAGATCCAAGAAAGCCTAGACTACACTTGTGAATGGTGCCTATCAAGGGAATATCTAATGCTTTGAAAATTGAGGCTTGGTTTTGACATATCTTTGAAAGCTGTATTCTGCTTGACCTGTATAATGTATTCTGTTGTGAGATGCATCTTTTAAAATGTATTTCGCATCTGTTTTTGATAACGTATTGGTTTGTATTGGTGGCGATCAGGCCTTATTTCTATGCGATTAATGTCACTACTGCCCAGGTCTCGAGGCTGTAGACTATGGCAGGCAGAATGGCCTGTGTTCTGTAGCTTTCCGGGCCAGTGGCTTCTGGTGGAGAGTCTGAAAGGATTCAAGAGATCCCATTAGGTGTGAACCCATATCTCTGCTCCTTTTGCCCTGAAGATAGAGATTCTACCTCATTGGTTGAGGGTGCGAAGCCTAGTTCAGGGCTATACACTTTCTCCAAAACATGCTGGTATTCTAAAACTGTGTGGAATTGCAGCCAGAGCTCCTGTGTTGCACACCACCATTCTTTTAGGCTTTTTCCATCTCTCACCAGAGCTTGGAGATCACCTTGTTTTTCAGGGATTGTCACTTTCATTATTACACATTTCGTTGTCTGTACATAGGGAGTTTATGCTCTGATTCTCTGGGGTCTCTGAGGAATCCATAACCTGTTCATGATAGAGAAACTGCTATTACTGCTATTTCCAGCAGGACAAACATTTTCTAGCAAAAGGGTACTGTTGGGGGTGTTTAAAGACATATTTTTGAAGTTCTATATCTATAGAGGAGTCTGTTTAGGAAGGGGTATCACAAGGAGTACATCTTTCAGGGAGATATCTTACTGGCAGACTTCCACCATGTTGTCCTAGACCATCAGCTTGCGCCCAATAGCTTGACAGTAGCTTGTTGGGTGCTCCTGTCTTATTCCAAACCTGGACAGGATCGTACCACACTGCCCCTTGGGCATTAGGTAACCTCCAGCCCTATCATTCTTTTGAACCATTTTTTTGTGTTGGCAGTACCATCTGCAGGGTGTTCTCTGACCTTCATTATGTCAGGGAATGAAACATGTTCTCGATTTCCATGTGCCACTGGAAGATTTTTCCATACAATGAGTCATTCTTGAGGTGTGGGTATCTCTATCATCTGGCCAAGGGCCGTCTGGCATCCCAAGAAACTTACCACCCCCAGACTTGTTTCAAACCTAGATACCCGCGGAGGCGCAGGGTGGTGTGACTTGTGCAGCTCCTACTAAGGCTTCACAACTAGAACTGTCTGCAGACCTCAAACTTCATAAAAATCACAGCATTTCCTCACATTTGTCTGGATACGTTCTGGAATCTACTACTCAGCATGACCACACTTCTCCCTATAAAATAGTGCCTTGCTTCTGTGGGTGGACCTATTGCTCACAGCCGAGAGGTCCAGTACCACCCTGTGAAACATCAAAAACTTGCATCAGTTCTTGGGATGTGAGTAGCTGCGTTATTTAGACCCAGGGTCTCCTGGCACCCATGGAAACCTGCCACCTCCACATTTCTAAAAACTACACACACTGGAAATCCAGTATGACGTGGCTTCATAGATCCCACTTGCTGTATATAACCAGATAGTCTTGCAGTTTTAAAACAGCCTAAATTCCACTCTTTCCATGTAGGATGCGTGCAGCATTCAGGCACTAGGTTGTCCAGCACCCACAAAACCCCCATCACCGTAGGGTTTTTTGAAAATCCAAGATCTGGAGTGGTGGGACTTGCACGTACTTCCGTACATTCTTTATCCAGGATGCCTTGCAGACATTAAACGTTTAAAAAGTTTTCTCGCTTTCCACCACCAAAAGAGACCATCCAACCCTACACATTTCTGAAAACTATAAAGATCTGGGATTCCAGGGTAATTTGACCTACATAGATCCCACCCCTTGCTACCCAGAATGACTGGTAAATTTAAAAGTGTGGGTGAAAAAAAAACTGTGCCCTGTCTGAGCAAAAAAATTTAACTATGCCAGTAGCAAATATTCTACCATTCTGGAATGCCACACATGTCCTCATGAAAGTGATGCTTTACACTTGTAGTATTTATCTCTGAAGAAATGTGGGAATGCAGGATGGTAAGACTTTTGCCTTTGTCTGAAGTTTCTTGAGTTTTCTGCCACTTAAATGTTTGGTCATTGGGTTATTGGCCCGCATGGCACTCTGCCCTGGATTCCTTTGGGTCTTTAGTTTTTCAAACCTGTCCAGAGTGGTACGTTTTGTGGGTCGCTGGCCAACTGTGCGAACTAATACTGCAGCCATCGACCATGAAACACGTTAGACTGGTTATTTTGAGATATAGTTGTGATGTTCACGTCACCTTCTGGGTAAGAAAATATGGAAGGGTCCTTGTACACCATGCTGCCCAGGATTCGCTTTGGCCCCTGTTTGTAAGGGATCCCTGGGTGCTGGTGGTGGTCCTTTAGCCTGAATATTCCTCAATAGCCCCTCTACAGAAATGGAGAAGAGGTTTGTTGGTGTTTGACATTTCTGTTGCGTCCTGGATGAGAAAATATGCTGGGTCCACGGTAAACATACTTTGGATTCCTTGGGGACTTTAGATTTTAGAAATCTCCCAAAGTATGTAGCAGGGTTCCCTGATTGCTGGCTGACACAGGCCTAGGTATTGAAGCCAGGAAAGGGATGGTAAAGCGGGTGTTTTTAGGAATAGTTTTGGAATTCGTAGGGAGTTCTGGGTCAGAAAACACACTGCTGTCCATGCAACTAAAACCAGACTGGATTACCCTGGGGTTCCCCAGTTGTCAGAACGTGGCCTGGGGTTGATCAGGGGCCACCTTACATAGAGCTCACATTTTGCAGCCTTCTCCTATGGAAAATAAGAGGGAATTGGTATTTCTTTGATTGAGATGTGTGCCAGCAAGGATGTGTTTAAAATTCCACTCTGCTTCTTCACTGGGGCAGAATGACTGGTACCTGAGGGTCTCTGTACCTCCAATTACTGACACTGGTCAGCCTGTCCACCTGAGTCTTGTGAGCTTTCTGACTCTGTGCCTTATTCGTCCCAGGTTTCGTTGATTTTGGTGAATTGTTTAGAGATTATTCTGATTTATTGCTTTGGCCAGTGTGGCAGGAGAGATGGTTATAGATTTGCTCCTGAAGCCAGAATATTGACTTCAGCGCATTTAGATAGACGGAAGACACAAGTGCTAAGTGTACCCACATTGGAGCACAGGGTAGCAGGCCGATTAAGACAGTTGGTTCAGGTTCACGATTGATAGGTAGATATTGGAGTGCTACGTGGAGGCAGGTCAGCAAAATGTTGTGCAGAAAAGGATGTAGGTCCTTGAAAGCGTGGAGGGCAGGGGCGAGGGGCAGTTGTAAGAAAGGATGCTTATTTGGTGTCTAGATCTTTTATGACTGACGGTATGCCCTGGGTCATGAGAGGTGCTTCCGAGATTTGTAGTGTGAAATAGGTGATGACAGAGGTTTCCTGTTTACTCCTCAGATGCCAAGGCTCTGTGTTTTGTATACATTGTCTCACTCCATTATTTTGTAACGCTATGCCATTTCATGAGCCTTAAATCCCGCCTTCAGTCTTTTCCTGAACGAGGTACTGGTCTTGTTTTACCAACAACATAAAGGCTGTGTTTTCTTAAACCGAGGGGAGCCCTTTTTCCTCCTTTCTGCCAAATGGTGGTTGCTTCCGAATTGTACCCTTTAAACCCTTTCCTCTGTTACTTTACACCTGGGGAGCAAAGCAATCGGAGGTGGATGGTTCAAAGAACTGTCTCGATGGGGGAGGAAATGCATTTCAGAATCTCTTGTCTGTTCCGGCTGGGGTGTTATTGCACTGAACAGTTCTCAATATCTCTATTTTTCCTCCTGTATGATAATTGGAGATCTAGCTCAACAAGGTAAAACTAGACCCAGCTAAATAAACCCCTGAAGTTGACTGCCTTTTCAGTTAAAGCTGCTCAGCTGTGGAGTAAGCTCCTGGCCACTCTGAGAGCGCACACAGATCTGCTGAAGTTCAGGGAAGCCCTGAAGACATGGTTGTTTCCTGAATAGTAGATGTTTGCATCTGTGGTAGCTTTCATTAATCTCTCCCTCTTTTAAGAAGCAACCTTGCCTCAAAGTCCGGATACCAGTCTGGTCACAGTGCACTCCACAAAAATAATGAAAATATATGTATATGATACTCCTTCATCTTTAGCTGTTTGAAGGGATGTTGTCTTGGATTACTCATAGAATTGTTTGTATTTTCCCTTGGATGAACATCCAGACGCCCATCTACTTGACAGCGGTATGAACTGTACACCTTTGCATCTCTGAGCATGTCCATGCGTGTACTTCCAGGTAATAATCTTCCTGAAAGTAACCAACTCAAGTGAATCAGTCTACACTGGGCCAGTCAATGCTGCATTCCTCTTGTAGTTTCATAGATCAGGGTGGTCGTTACTCTCCTTGTAATTTTAAAAGGTACACTATCTGTTGGCCATTGGGCCCACCTAAGTAGATCATAGTTTATGATTAGTTTAGAAATGGAGGTGTGGAGAGCCATTAGGTCTCGCGTACCAGACCGAGCAAAAGGCTGTCTGAACAAAGGCCTAGTGCCAGCCAGAGGGGACTTGGAGCCCACCCATTGCTGATGGGCTTTATTTTCAGTCTCATTTGCTTGCTTTTTATTTGTTAGCTTGTGTGGACTTTCCTTCCTCTTCTCGTGCGCCCGTGTGTGTGGGAGTGCACCCGTGTGTGTGGGAGAGTGTGTGTGTCAGTGTCCCTCCCAGGGAGCATATCCTCATTACTTTTGTCCTACCACTGCTTATTTTTCAAGCACGGTTTTCTTTTTAGTTAGGGACTCCATAACAGCTGATGTGTTTTCTAGCTCCCTCCCTCGAGCACTTCCCTCCTCCCCGCCACCCTCGGTGTTGCACTCTGGCCCATGTACTTTGCCCACACCCCCTGTTGCCCTTCATTATCATTTCATATAAAATCATCCAAAGTCCACAAACTGGTTATTCTTCACAATTAACAATGTACATTCATTTTCTACATCTAGTTCATCATCTAAAATGTTTAGCGGATCCTGCAGAGGCTATTCCTCCCTGTAGTGGACTCACCAAGCTGCAACCTTTCTTTGGTTACTTCCTTTTGGAACTTCACTCTGTCCGGGCGATATAGTGGGAAGTTCTAATCTTGTCACACTCACTAATGTACACATCCAGACCTGTTACTAGACGTAAACATAGAGTGCACAAAATGACTGTTCCATTGGAGTTCATTAGAAGCTAAGATTTGGCACTTTTTCTGCTTAATTATTTCTGACCTCTTTAAATCTTTGCCCCAAAATGAATGCCCGGTACGTCTGCCTTTCTGTCACTTCTCTTAGATCAGTTCTTGTTTATTTAAATCAAGTGTTGGCACTATAAGCATGTTAATACTGTGGTCATCAGGTCTTTTGAAGCTCAGTTGGAGACCTGCATATTGGCGCCTTTACAAACTTCTACATGAAAGCCTTCCTTCCTCAATCAGAATTTAAATCCTGAGGAAGAAAGTTCACTTCTGGTCTGACCTATCTTTCTGGTTGCACTGCTACTTCAAAAGTAGTAGTTTACTAAGTTGCTCGAAGTTTACTACATTGTCATCACTGGAACATAAACCACTGGTGTTTGAGAAGTCTGAGGCTATATATGGCAAGGGGCGTAAGGGGCAGTGGAAAGGCAATGGTGTGTATGGAAGAGTACAACCATCAGAAGAGAATGGAGTAGGAATGGTTTGGATCTGCAGGTATTTGGATAGGTTGATTTCACTGCCATTAACCTCTGTTTTGCTCTGCAGACTGACACAGATGTGGTAGTGCTTACAACTGGTGTTCTTGTGTTAATTACCGTGCTACCGATGATTCCGCAGTCTGGGAAGCAGCACCTTCACGACTTTTTCGACATTTTTGGACGCCTGTCAGCTTGGTGCATGAAGAATCCAGGTAAGGGCTAATGGTAAACAACATGGTAACTGGTGTTCTGCTCAGGCAGCGTACCAGATTTGGCTGCAGCAGAGAGCTGCATCATAGCTGGGTGGGGCAGTCGTTTGTGTGTGTGAATGTTTTTGGTGTTGTGTGTGTGAGAATGTGTTACAGGTTTCATCTACTGTATTTGGGATTAAAATGAATTCCATAACTACAAAATACAGAGCAGTTGTTTGTAATTCAGGTCCAAGACCTGAGAAGTAAACCCAGACCAGATATTGTTATCCTTTTGTGAACCAAGTTATGCTGGCATCAATGTTCCCTCTAATTTTTTTCCACTGTGTGCGGCAGTGTGCGGTCTCTGTGCGCTGCAGCCAAGGATACGTGCGCCAAGAAATTGACCATTCACGCGCACGCAGCGCATAACTAGCCAAGATCTTTGGCATTAGCCTCTCCATACCACTAAAGCAAAAAAGGGATATCATTGCTCCATGCAATAGGGCATCAAGGCAGTTTTGTGACCTGGTTGCACACCCCAAGGACATGACCTGTTAAGTGCCACCTACACCCCAGGTAGAGAAAACAGAGGAACATTGCCTGCGGCCTTTAAACGCTGTTTTCATTGACTTCAATCCAGATTCAAATATGAACATTTTCTGCAATAGGAGAGCACGACTATCGCTCTAAAAGGCTATTTGAGCAGCTGAGAAAGTGATAATGCATATGAACAACTATGAAGTATGACAATGATGGAAAAGTTGATAACAGCACATTTCCTACTGTTCTGAAGCATTTCCTAGCTCATTAACCATTAATTTTCAACATAAATATCACTTGCTCGCTTGTATGCTAAAGTACGCCAAATGATGTTTAAAACACTCCCCGTGGCATTTAAACGCTGTTTTCATTCACTTCAATCCAGATTCAAATATGGGCATTATCTGCCTTAGGGGAGCACGTATATCGCTCTAAAAGGCTTATTTATTAACGTGTGCGCTTGCCGAAGGGGCCTGCGCGATGGGGGAAGGAAAGGTGCGCGTGCTCGCGCCCCTTACAGGGAACATTGGCTGGCATCCATGCGCTGTCTCTTGTCCCTGCTGGAAGTGCTCCAGTATCTCTGTGCAGCTGTCGGCACATGTGCAAGAAAGGCAAGAGGACGTCACACTGGTGACCATGTACATTGCTAGAGATGAGATGTGGGACTTGGCACCAGATATGGTACCATAGTTTTCATAGAGGACAATATGAAACCACAGGCTGTTCCAGGGCAGTGTCTAATATTAACAGGAAACATCTCAGGTGTGCCTACGTTCACTCCCTCTCCCATACTGTGTAAGACCTACATTTTGATGCTCTTTGGCAGTAATTGATTTTCATGAATCCCTTTATTATTGGGCTTTCCCAGCAGTGCAGTGACTATTGTCACTCGTCACTCTGCTCGCAAGTGGTCATTTTAGAGCACTTGAAAGCTTAAATGAAAGTTTATTCCACTGTGATTTTCACTTGTTACTTGCAGGTTTCATAAATACTTTGTAATAACTACAGAAATTATCTTGAGAAACTCTACATCTGTTGTCTAAGTGTACCCCTGGCTAAAATGTGCATTATTAGGTCATGCATACAGCAGGAATGTGCTCTACAAATGCTGAATTAACAGCAGTACACGCACATGGAGGAGCTGGGACTGAATCCCATAGAAGCATAGTCTACTGCAGAAGGCTGCTACAGTCCCTGTGCTGGTCCACAGCTGGCATATTACCTAGTCAGCAACATTGCCAAGTTTGGAAAACCAAACTCAATTCCTCTTCCGCCCTCCCTTTCCCCCCCCCTCCCCCTTCGAGTCCTTTCTAAGACTCCAAAGAAACCTGAGATCTGCTGTCAGAGGTTCAAAAATATCTGTCAAAGTGCCTTTGAGTTAGCGCCATGTGTTCCATGAGCTTGGTTTGTACATGAGCGGCTTCTCGACAGAGAAGCCGCCCCTGGACTAGGCCCAGTGCTAGATTTTTAGTGTAACATCTTCCCTCTAGAGAGAGAAGGGGGTTATGGGCCTAACGGCAGTGCAGCCTGGGTACTAGGTGTGCTAAGAACTGCAGTTCACACATTTACACAGTACTTTCAGAGAGGCCTACTGCAAGCTCTGTGGGTTTTAAAAGTGATCAGTGGAAAACTGACAGTGCAAAACTTCTCCGGCAGTGTTAAATACCTGTGTCTTATGGGGCAACAGCAGTATCTATATGTGTGTTTTTTTTTTTTTTTTTTTTTTTTTTTTTTTTTGGGTGGGGCAGAAGTAAGCCATACTACTATGTCAGCAACTACAGTTCTTAGCAATATTGCATTCAATATTTGGCATGTTTGTTTGACCTCATGAACATATTCAAACCTTTATTGAATACTTTGGCCATTTCATGCGCAGGAGATCGGCTTGCTAGTCCCAGATTTCATGAACAACTTATGTTCACATAATTTCTGACAGGTTTGAAGTGATGCCAGAAGAGAGAAAAATGTCCTACATTTTCTCTGTTAATATCTTCTAGAGAACTAACACTGATTTTTCTAGTCCATAGCAAACTCCTTTTTAGGGCCGAGTGCAAAGCGCTCCGTCCCTGGTGTAATCTCTATGGGCTTGTAACCACACCCGTGTCAAGCCCATCAGTTTAGTTGGTTTGTGGGCTTGCCTTTTAAAATTAGCTTGATTTTAATTAGTGAGAGGCATGTCTGTCATGCCTTTTCCGGTGTTTAGCCTGCCTCAAGCGCACCAATAAACTACTGAATACATACGAGGCTCCATGTTTTCAGTATGGTTTCTGCACTATCTTTTTCTCTTTATTTCGTAGGTAGCGCAATCTCGCTGGGCAGTAGCAGAGTGCTTTGCATGACATCGACCCTGTTACATGGATAATTGCACTTTTGCTGGTTACTTGGATAAATGCACTTTTGCCAGTTACATGGATAATTGCACTTTTGCTGATACGCTTCGCTGTGAGCGAAGTTCTGTTTCCTTTTGTGTGTTCGCTTTGCGCTCTCTTATGTGAAACTGCTTTACTTTTCAGTGTATGTGGCAAGAAAAGTCTGGTTAGGAGTTTACAAAGTTAATAGCTTTAACTTGAGTAAACGCGAGACCCATGGCTTTGCAAATGCTTGTTTTAAATGTCATCTTCTCAAGGGACTTTAATAACAAGAATTCATCAAAGTTAGCAAAAAGCCTGGTATGCCACTCTCGGTAAACAGCGCTAGTCATTGAGTAACGCGCATACCTGTATTAATATATTTTCTTAGCCATACCGTAGCAGGTAGGGTCCATACTGATAGCCTGAAACTGTTTACACTAGGCAGCATTTGCTCCTCTCCTCTGTGGCTTCCCATTACGTCAGTGTACACACTACACAACAAAGATGTTATTGCCACCCATCTGTTTTAAGTGGAAAACACAATTGCAGGCAGAATGACAAGGAACACTTTGCCCAAACAGGAACGAGTAACTTGCCTATGATGTCTGATTTTTCTCCCACTGATGACTTCTGATCCTATTGCTCTGTAGCCAGTTATATGGAACACACACTTATCTGCACCATTTTGTACTACACCCATCATGCATTTCAGGAAACTTCCTAGATCCAGCTACTATAATTGTGCACTAATCACTGGCGCATGAACGTCGATTTGATAGTTTTTTGCTTTCCTTACTCCTTTACGACTACTCCTATGGTTCATTACCAGCCTGTCCATCCCAGCACAAAATAGTTTTATTTTTCCTTAAGTTAAGCCTTACTCCAGCAGACACTTTCTCCCTTGAAGTGTCACCCTCTCCCTTCTCCTCTGTCCCACCCTCCTTCTAGCTCTGCCTCCATGATCGTCTCCTGCTGTTTTTCCCTCCCTTTCTGATGCCACTTCTCAATGGCAACAATTTTAGTTGACTTCTTTACTTTAGGATTACTGACAAAAACAAAGTGAGGAGTTGAACACTTGACTTATTCCCAAAACCAGATACTTGACTAGAATGTAGCCGAAGGTGATTGTAGAACTTGCACACACAGATGAGGGACCATGTACACATCTTAAGTCCTGCACAATTGCCAGGCCCTTGGCCGTCCCCTGAATGGGAACACAAATAACCCCAGATTGATTTTTGGCCTGTTGGGTTTCGGGGGTGAGGTGCTGCTTTGGGACCTGTTGACTAGTGAGCAGAGGACCCATGTCACGTTTACCCTCTGCACTTGGGTACGCTCACTAAGACATTGATCGGTGCAGTGCACACATGAGTCTGTCTCCTTTGTATTGGTAATTTTCTTCACGTTTAACTCTGTAGTTTCACTGTTTTTTTTCCCCTTGGTGAGCTGTCTTGAAGGCGTTGACTAATATTGTAATTTTCATGTTGATCAAATTGGTTTAGTATCCGCCACCCTTGGGGCTAAGCGTTTCACATTAGGGATGTTTTAAATAAAATAACTCCTGTCACAGGAGGGCAGTGGTATGGCACATCTCTTTTGCTTTGTTCCCAGGGGGCCTTTTGCCACTCTGCTTTATTCTCAGTATTGCAATTTTCATTTTACATAAAATTGCTTGGCAGGGCTATGTAGGAAACAAATGTTAGCAAAATGTTTCTTACTTTTTGTCCTTTTGCTTGAAGTCTGAAATCAATGTTGCCTTTCAAAGCATGCAGTAGCCCACTGCCTACCCACTGGTAGCCATGCCTTAAATATATGTAGGCGGATCCCGGTTTAAGAGGGTCTGTTGCACCTCTCTGCTGAGCCCGTTAAAAAACAGCAGTCAGATTACATACGTTTTGCATACAGGTGTAATAAGGGGGGGGGGGGGGAAGTTTGGCAACCCATTCTGTGCTGTAAGGAGCTACAGAGTAATTGGTTCAGCTTTACAGGCTGCAAGTGACAAGTCAATGTCCTGCACTCACTATATGACAGTATCAAGTATGTGTTGAATTATTGAGTTTCATTTAGACACCCTGGAAGGAAATGAGGGGTAAAGGAGACCCACAGAATAATTGTGCTCAAGAGCAGCAGGAGGTAGCAATGCCCTACCACATGCTCAGAGAATGATGTCCCTACCTTACAGCCCTGGGTTCACCATAAAGACAACAATCCCCCTCCAACCCCAACACACACGGCCCTTCTTGGGCTCCGTGTTGAGTGCGGTCACAGGCAAAGCATGTCCCAGCCAGAGGTTGGCATTTCGCCAGCTGCTGCCTCTTTTTCAGGCAGTTCATCCATTCACTCTACGGAGTATAATGAAGCTTTTAGATGTGATGGCGTCTTGCATAGCAATTGTGCCACATGCCAGAGGCAGTGGTCACAAGTGGAGGGGTCATTAAGAAGATGTGGTGTTTATTTAAAAAAATAAAAAGTAGCACTCCTCACTCTGCATTGATGAAAGAGCCAAAACCTGTTGCTCCGCAGAACTTTTTCAGACTGTGTTCTGCATTGACCTTTGCCATTGATGCATCACTCAGGAACATATCTTGCCAATATGACTGTGCGAGGTTCCTGGACTCCCGGGCATCCGTCCATCAAGTACTTATGCCTACTGGCCATCGCCATCCTCTGAAAGCATATATATATCGTGTGGGGCAAAGTGTCCCTTACAAAGACTGACAATATGACAGAATCATACTACATACAGAAGCAGGGGGTGCTCTCTTTCCCATCGGTCTACTCTAGCATGGGAAATTTCGCTCTGGGTAGTGTAAGATCTAACCATTAGCAGAGCAGCAACTTGGTGGACCTTCTAAGAGGATGCATTGGTAAGTCCGCAAGTGAATATTTGACCCCTAAGTTTGAGTCCTACAGAGGTATTTCAGCAGTGGCAGATCCCAGCCATCAACTTATTTTCCACCCTAAAAATACAAAATGGCAAACTTCTCCTCCAGGTACCCACTTCCACAGTCCATGGGCAATGGACTACGGATGAACTGGTCGGAAATATTTGCTTAACTTTACTTCTTTCCCACTCATTCCTTATGTGGTGAGGAAGATGAGGGGTGTCATGACTTTCTCACCCAGCAACACGGCTAAACCAGGCGTTCTGTCCCCAAGCAACTCAATCGAGCAATCTAGCTCCTGAGTTCTTGCGGTTGACTGTCAGCCACGTGGAAGATCTTTCTACACTACTGCAGCTCCAAGCAACTTGACTCCTTCAGTCAGGGTTCATGACATCAGCGTCTAACCCCTACAGTAGGCAGGTCCTCTATATAAATGGCCACAAGTCTTCGCCTAGACAATAAAGTAGAAAACGGGCACTTGTCCTGCTTCAAAATCCCTGCGGTAAGACATGCATGGAAGGACTTAAGTCCAATACCCCAAGGTAGTCCACAGCCATTTTGAAGAACAGCAACATAACGTTTACAAGGCTTATGGGTCCACCTTTTGAACCCCCTCCACTCTTGCAGCCTACACTTTAAATCCTGGAAAGTGGTCTTTCTAGTAGCCATAGCTTCACAGAGACTCCTCGAAGTTACCAGCACTCCCTCTGTTCAAGAGCCATTCATTCAAGTGCAAGAGGACAGAATGATACTTTGAATTCAGAGGTCTTGCCCAATCTGTCCTTACCTTTACACATCAGCCAGACTATTGAGCTGCCTGTATTTGTTCCACAATCTGACTCGGTAGAGGAAAGGCTGTTGCACACCATAGACATAAAGCAGGCACCCAGATACTATAGTGACAGGACAGGTTCTTCTGCAGGACTAACCAGCTGGTTGTAGCTTTCGCTAAATCCCATAAAGGTCACCCCATTTCAGAGACTGACATTTCAAGGTGGATTGCCAAGTTTATCTTTATTTATAAATGTTATTCTTTAAGCTAAATGTGTACTCTCGATTCCTGCCAGGGCACTCCCTGCATGCAAAAAGTGGGGGCGTGACTGTTACTTTCCTCTGTAACTTCCCAATAGCTGACACCTGCAAGGTCGCTGCCTTCTCAACACCACATGCCTTTCCAGAGCACTACTGTGTGGACTCGCCAGCCAGCCAGCTGGCCATGGTTGGTCGAACTGTTAAGAGCCTTGTTCCAAACATCTCTATCATCCGCCCGCCACTGCTTAGGAGGAAACTGCTGTAAAGTCGATGCAGAGTATGTGTATCTACAGCCACTAATGCTACAAACGGAAAATGTTACTTACCTGCAAGCATCTATTACGAGCCTGTAGTGCTATAGATTCATGCGCCCCTATCCTCCTCCGGAACTGGCAATGGTGGCACTTGCTTACTTTTCTCACACTGACTTATTTAACAGCTTACACTGCACGCTTTCGTTTTGCTCTAGCCGAAAGGCACAGGACAATATTCAGCAGCCGAGACCAGCATAAATGAGTGATGGGAGAGATAGATGACTCCTGGGCAGTTAATGCATTGTGATGTAGTGCTCCTTCAAGTGGTGTGTCTTCAACTCTTAACTAGATCGGAGCAACGTGTGGTATTGCCCGATTCTCAACTGCTAAGGAGCAGCCTTCACAATGAGTCGCAAATCATCCTGCCCCCAATACCTCCTCAGCGTTTGTGGCATGTGTAGCTGTAGATACACATGCTGTGCATACTCCCATCATCGAGTTTTGGGCCCGGGCATGTTCAAATTGTATTTCTTTGAAGAAATCTTTCAAGTCACAAGGTGCAGTTACTCCTCCCATGACTGCACATGGGCATTGACTCCTTTGTTAGATTTTGTTCCACCATCGGATTCGTACTTGCATCCACTGGCCCCTCCTTCCATGTGTGCTGTTGCCAGAAAAAAATACCACAAATTGTCTAGTTATCAAATACTCTTTAATAGCATTACAATGTCTTTTGTGTCCCCTTAAAGCTCCAGGTCAGGCAGCCGGATAAATAAATAAAATGAACACAGCTGTGTGAAAGGCATTCACTTTATTGTGTGGAAGCACCCAACTTTTGCCCAATCAAAAGATGTACTACTGGATCCCAATGTGTAGGCGTAGACAAAGCCCCTCTTCTGATGATTCTCACAACTGGTTGCAGATAGCCACACTGTCAGCAGGACCATTAAAAACCCAGAATGCTTGGTTTTGACAGCTCCTAGCAGATACTGAATCAGTCAAATGGAGGCAGCAGATCCTTGGGTTGGCAATGCAAGGTAGCGTAATGTCGAGCACTGCTAAATTGCCATACCGTAATCACTAGGGGTGTGCACAATTCACGTAATTCACTTTCACGTAGTTACAGCTAAATTACACGAAATTACTTAAAATGCAAATCTGTCAGTTTGCAGCATTTTGGTGCAAAATGCAATGTCTATTTTGGGCATGAGGATGCATGGAGAGCAACCGTTCACATTCTTTTGTTCCTGCATACTTGTAGTAAATTTTTTATGCAAATCAATGTGACTTGTGACGTTTTCTGTACATTTGTACTGCGAACTGGCATTAATTACACAAACTGATTTAATTTCTGGAGTTTTGCATAACAAGCCTGGCACAAAATTCTTAAGATTACACCAGCGTTATTTAAATTTTGTCCAAGTAGTCACCAAGTTGAAAAACAGTCTCATTCCACATTGCATTTTTAGGATTTGCTCGGGTTCAGTAATTCCCGGGTGCAAGTTTATAACGTCTAAGCTCTTTTGTTATTCCTAATTCTCTGCCTAATTTTTGGGCAAATTTTTAGACTGATCTGAGCAGACAGTCCCTGATAGAAACTAAGCGGGCCACGGTTTTCCTGCATTGATGGTAATGAGGCCTTAGTTGGACAGCATGTGTGGTGTTGCGCTTTTTCTTGCGTTAGGGGTTCCCATGGGTAAATGCCACCTCTTTTCTTTCCATAGGCCACGTGGCGGAGATCTGTCTGGTTCACCTCCATGCCAGCGTCTATGCCCTCTTCCATCGCCTCTATGGGATGTACCCCTGCAACTTTGTGTCCTACTTGCGATCTCACTACAGCATGAAGGAGAACCTGGAGACGTTCGAAGAGCTTGTCAAGGTACAACTCTTGTTGTGTCCGGAGTGATGCTGACTTGCCTGCTGTAACCATTCCTACTGCAAGTGTCTAAACACTGTTGGGACAAGCTTTCATGTCTGCAGTACACAGAATGCATTATTGCTGCAGCAAAGGTATCCTTTCTATTGAATGAAGGGAGAGGCACAAATGACCATTGCAACATTGTTAAGGACCTCTGCTTTAAAATCTTTCAAGAAAATGTAGCCTTTCAATTGAGTCTTTCACCAGTTACCCTGATCCCTTTTGTTTAACTTTTGGCCTTCTTCACAGAGCCCATGAAGAATAAAAGGCTGCTGTGATGTACATCTTTGATTAGCTCTACTTTGGCAGTCTGGTTAACTCATCAATTCTGTCATACTTGATTGTCTTTACTTGTGATTCCTGAAGAGAAACAGCTTCTTTTGAAAATATATGTTCACTCAGTTTGACCTTGATTTATGGGTGAAAGTCCTTGAGAAAATAATATAGAAGGAACGTGATGGCTTAATAGGGACTGCTTTTACTGTGGAAATTAGTGTCGACATACAGACCTGCCTGATGTAAACCATCCTTCCAAGTCATTCCTTTATGTCCCTGCAAAGTAGGAGCCCTGCGTAAGTCACTGTCTACTAACTAGACAAAATAGCTTGTGTAAAGGTGTCGGAGTGCCATACGGGTCTGCGACTGATTTAGGAGAGCTACTTTAATTTGACCGTGTCATGCATGTGTGTCTGATATTTTGGATTCTATGATGTGGTTTTAACACCTTGTCTCTTTTTACCCTCACATGGTTTTCATCTTTACATATGTGCTTTGTTTTTTGCAGCCCATGATGGAGCATGTCCGGATCCATCCGGAGCTGGTCACAGGTTCCAAGGACCATGAGTTGGACCCGAGCAGGTATGTGTGAACCCACTAGAGGTTCAGTGGCAGTCCAGCACGGAGAGGGTTTTGGCCCCCCAAGAGGTTTGGAGCATTTGGAGTGGGGTGCTTAAAAAGTAGAGGTTGCCTGGTTGTGGTAACCCAGAAAGGGATGTGCATTTGCACCCCACCAGAATCTGTGGTATCTCCACAGCTCGAGTTTCCTAGCAGAGCAAGTAGAGCCTGGTAGTCCAGCAGACAATCCCTCTGGTAGGGTCTCTTGGGCCATCAAAGGGGAAAATGTTTTCCTAGCATGGAGGATTGATGGGTGCAAGTGAAAGGCATAGCTGAGTAGGTGACACCGTGTCTATTAGGCTGTCAGTGATGGGAGGATGGCTTTAGTTCAACAAATACATTTGTTGTTCCAATAGAAAGAACATTTTCTCTAACAAACAGAAGATGAAATCATATATTCTGGGTAATAACACAAGTTAGTTGGGTATTTACCCAAATGTAGTTTATCCTGAATGTGACCTTGTATGGTTTGTAATGTCCTTTTAAAAAATATTACTTAATCAAAAGAATAATTGGGCAGTGGAGATGGTGTAACGTTTTATGTACGTCAATCCAGTGCCTGCTTTTAAAAAAAGAATAGCTCACAAATGAGAATCCTTGTCTAGTCAGCTGTGGCAGTGGGGCTTATCTGTACAGCGTGCATGTATAGCAGGTGCTAGTCGTACGTGGCCGGTTAGTGGTTGCTGCTGCTGTTTTCTTCGAGAGGTGAATAATATTGGTGTTTCTGTGAGCTCACAGTTGATCTATGAGGTATCTGAGGCATAGATAGATTGATTGGCCCAGGATCACACAGGTTTATTTTCCCAAGAATTGTTTGGGGATGGTTTTTCCTGGTTGCATCGTCTCATTGAGGCCCCTGGACATTAAAAGCTTAGTCTTGGGTTGCCCTGGTCATGGCAGAATGCACTCTGTCAATTTAAATACTTTTTGTTCTGGCAGGTGGAAGCGGCTGGAGACCCACGATGTGGTGATAGAATGTGGAAAAATATCTCTGGACCCCACAGAAGCCTCTTTCGAGGGTGGCTTCTCTCCTTCATCGCTGCATCTCCCATGCCATAGTGCCCACAGGCAGAATGACTACAATGCCAGCCCTTACACAGATAGAAACAGCAGCTATGGTAAGAGCTGGGTTCATGCCTGCTTACTGTCAACTCATGATGCCAGGGCTTTTTGATGGCAGTCTGCATTTGCTTCTGAGAGCTTTAGACATGTACGTTTTACATTTAAAGGTCACTCATTGGTGGCAGGACTTTTTGTGGGCCTTCTGCACATGCACTTTGTAAGACTGTGCGTCTGGGTTTATTTTTTGGGGGGGGGGTGTGTGTGTGTGTGTGTGTGTGTGTGTATGTGTATATATATATATATATATATATATATATATATATATATATATATATATATTTTGTGCAACGTTAATCTTTTCTGGATTCACATGCTGTGCATTATTCCACCATCTAGTGGTTGTGATAAATGGGAAATAGTTGGAAAAGTGGTAAATACACTGTTACAATATGACGAGATGGAGACTTTGATGTCCTGCTGTTGGAATCTTCTGTGCGTACCACTAATGGGCCAGCAAGCACGCTGCGAACATCCCAGTCCATTCTAGTCTGACGCTTGGGCTGTGTCGAAGGAAAGGCTGGAACTAGGACTATGTAAATGTCTTGTTATTTTTAGAGTGTCCATGTTCTTATTGGTGGCTTCTGAAAATTGCGAGGAAGACTTGGGTCATTGGGTAGGAGCTGAAGCTGTTTACCAAATATTCAGTTAGTCTTCCCTCCCACCTCCTCTTGACTTTTAGTCCTTTCCGCACGTCTCTCCCCACTTGTCTTGGGTGCTCTGCCAAGGAACTCAAGAACCAGTTCACTTAAATTTACTGAAGTTATTGGTTGAAGAGATCATTAGCTGAGTCTCGTTACCCACCGCTTTATGAAATAAAGTTTTTAGTACCTGACACAGTGCCATTTGTGTATGAGCTCTTAACGAGCAGTGTGTGGGTTTGATGGTTGTGGCTATGCTATCAGTCTAGCACCAGTAGTAAAACATACAGAACAGAGCACTTCAAAGTTGTGTCCCCTTTCTTTTCTCTTTCCAGGAAGCATCACTTCAACCCCTTACTCCACTCCCAGGCCGAACATCTCACAAGTGCCGGTGCCACTCCATTGCCACACCACTCCACCGTCTGAGCCACAGCAGGTGGGACTTGTCAATCAGTTTATGCCAGTGACTTATGCGTACTCCTGTGGTGTACACGGGCTTTTGTGATAACTCATAAAATACAGAATAAGCGAATGGTAACATAGTGCCTCCTACACGTTGAGCCAGAGTTAAAACTTTGAAAGTAGTAGTCTGACCTGAGTATGCCCAACCTATGATAACATGGTGTTACTGGGTACCAAAAAGAAGCCAAATCTGGACTCTGCAGTGGTGGTAAGTGTAACCCTCACCATGAAATATTCTGTGGTTTTTAGCTACAAGGTGATGTGGCAGTTCGGACGTGAAACTGAAGCAGATAGTGCTGTCGCTGTAACTTGAAGACAGATTTCTGATTTTGATGTTTACTGTTGGCTAATCCAGACTTGCTTCTTTCGCAGTTGACATGCGATGAATGACCCAGCATAATCAGGCTGGTTATTTCTGGTGAATTGTTATAGACAGAAGAATTAAAATACACACTTAGTCCAGTGGTGTGCAGCCTATTCACGTTGTAGCTAGGTTACACTGCAGTCCATGTTGCTCTGCACTCTTCGACAATTTCAGCATTTGGATTGTCACTGTTAGATATTGGCTACTCTGGTGATGGGTAAGAAACAAAACTTTCATGTATTACTTGGGGGTTTATACCGCACCCAGTTACAGGTGTTAATCTTTAGTTGGAGGTAGACACCTCATTGTGAAACCGCCTGGTGGCACCTCCTCCAGTACATGGATAGCACAGCTTTATCAGAATTTTTCTAAAAGGGGAGAAAATCCCATTTTGAAAGGTACTAAAACTACATTGCAGCATCTAAATGAAGGTATGTGTGATGGCATCATAAGCAACCCTTTACTTTCTCTGTCTGATAGAGGGAAAATACAGGGAAAGGTTCTAGACTGAAACAACTAAAGGAGTACTGTATCTTTGCTATGCTTCTCTGTCCCAACACACACTGTACTGGCAGTTTGCCGCACAGCCTCAGTTTTTTTTTTTTTTTGGTTTTTTTTCCCGGCTCATGCTGAGAGGATTTCAGAACAGAACACTTTAGGGTTCAAAACCCTATTTTTACTTCAAAAAATGTCTTCACAGTTTTTTTCAACTTCGTTCAATGTTTTTAAATTTCCCTTCCATGTTCCCTCACTTTTCTTCTAATTTGAAGGGATTGTTTCACTTCAAATGCCATCTCTTTTCATGGAATGCCCTTCTTGTGGAAGTAAAAAGGTTGCACCAGACACCCCCACCCCCATGAAGTTTTTGTGGTCTCTACCAACTCCACATTCAGTAAAAGACTGAGTTTTGTCAAACTGTCTAAAATGTGCCCTTAAAGATGATAGATCGAATCAGGCTGAGAAGTAAAATGAAAGATCTTGTGCATCAAAAAGTTCCCTCATGTGTAAGACTCCCAGAGAGGAGGCATAGAAAACATTGTCACTACCATTCTAGAAGAACTGGCCATGAGAACACCGGTAAACAACGAAACCATTAGCACCGACCTGTTCGCTGTCGAAGTTACCACCACCGACCCTGATAACCACTGGGGTCTGTACCTGAGTTATGTCAACACCTGTGACTTCAATTCAATTCAGGGAATCATTACTTCCATCAAACCCTCCAACCCCAACACCAAAGTCATCTGTTAATTCATTCTGTCCTCTAAAGCATGCAATAGAACTCATTCTCCATCTGAAAAAGGAAAAGGCACGTATGCCAGGTATTGTTTGGTACTCAAGAAAAGTCCAATTCAGACCCATTTTGTATCTAAGAAAGGCAGACTAATGAATCGGTTGAGATTCAAAAGGCTGGTCCCACACCGAATGTATGAACAACTAATGAAGGGACACTAGATAGGTACGGTGGACCTCCCAAATGTGTGGTTCCACATTTGTAAAACACAAACTACCTCAGACTCCAAGTTGGCAAGACTAATTTTCAATACAAGGTTCTTCCATTTGGGCTGAAATCAGCACCAAACGCACGACAGTGATCGCTGGTCACCTCCAAAAGAAAAGTATCTACTTTCACCCTTACTTTGGTGACTGGTCAATCGTGACAGTGCATACCAGACATAATTGGGTTTCAATGCAATAACTGGTCGGTTACAACGCCTAGGGTTACACAGTCGTTAGGAAAATTAACGACTTCTCCAGTACAGATAATTGATTATTTAGGGGTAACTCTAAACATGCAAAAAGTGTATTCTTTGGAGAGGAGTATTTACCATTTTACAGAAATGTCATCAGTTACTAGTCAAGCCCTTTCCAACAGCTGGTCAGATCTCTTCCTTGTTGGGGTGCATGGCCTCATGCATTTATCTAATTCCCAATGCAAGTCTCCACTTGAGACAACATTGCTTAGAGGATCAGTGGCCACAATGGAAAGACAAGTGAGAGGAGAGCATAACTCTGTCTGAAACAATCCCAAAATGGTGGATAAAGAATCTTCTGAAAGGAATGGCTTTCTGTCTGGATTTACTAAACGTTTGTCCCAGATGCCTCACTGACAAGTTGGTGAGCTCACTCTCTGGAACTAACGATTCAGGCTTGTGGTAACAAAAACGTCTTTACCACATAAATGTCCAAGGCATGAAGGCAGTCCATCTAGCCCTCAGAACATTCCATCACTGAAGAAAAGAATCTTGGTACAAAGAGTCAATAAGAGTGTGAAGCACCACCACACCAAACAAAGGAGCACCAGATCCAGAATTTTGTCACTGGAATCCCAATAGATTTGGCTTTGGTTACTAGTGAGAGGGTTGTCAGTTCAAGCAATTCGCCTACCAGGAATGTAGCTATATCGGGCTGACTTTCCAAGCAGGTATTTCCAAGAACATTTTAAATGAGAATTAGAAAAATAACTCTTATTGGATATCTTCCATGACTGGGGCTTTCCAGAAATAGGCCTTTGTAACAGAACCAAATGCAAAATGCCCAAATTACAACTCAATAGTGTGAGGAAGCGAAGATCTCTAGGCAATGCCTTTTTGATCCAGAAGTTCTTCACCTGTCCCTCAAGGCCCAAAACAAGTTGATTTGAATGAAGGACAGATTTTTCACCCCAACATACACATTGAATTTCGGAGCATGTCTCCTGTGGACATGCAATACAGCTTTTTGAATTCACCACCACACTGCATGACCCTTCCTAAGGAGGCCAAAAGACCGCCCACTAGGGCTTCAGATGCTTTAAAATGGAAAACATTTGTCATTGGATGCTTAGACAAGGGATATGACTCCATTAGTTGTCAGAAAGAAGTCGCCACACCTTATTTACTTCATCTTGCCAACTCACAATTACAACATGCTTCTGTAGGAGGCTGGACTGGCTTGTAGTGAGTACCTAGGGGTACTTGCACCTTGCACCAGGCCCAGTTATCCCTTATTAGTGTATAGGGTGTCTAGCAGCTTAGGCTGATAGATAATGGTAGTTTAGCAGAGCAGCTTAGGCTGAACTAGGAGACGTGTGAAGCTACTACAGTACCACAAGTGTCACTTGCACAATATCATAAGAAAACACAATACACAGTTATACTAAAAATAAAGGTACTTTATTTTTATGACAATATGCCAAAGTATCTTAGAGTGTACCCTCAGTGAGAGGATAGGAAATATACACAAGATATATGTACACAATACCAAAAATATGCAGTATAGTCTTAGAAAACAGTGCAAACAATGTATAGTTACAATAGGATGCAATGGGGACACATAGGGATAGGGGCAACACAAACCATATACTCCAAAAGTGGAATGCGAACCACGAATGGACCCCAAACCTATGTGACCTTGTAGAGGGTCGCTGGGACTATTAGAAAATAGTGAGGGTTAGAAAAATAGCCCACCCCAAGACCCTGAAAAGTGAGTGCAAAGTGCACTAAAGTTCCCTTAAGGACAAAGAAGTTGTGATAGAGGAATAATGCAGGAAAGACACAAACCAACAATGCAACAACAATGGATTTCCAGTCGAGGGTACCTGTGGAACAAGGAGACCAAGTCCAAAAGTCACAAGCAAGTCGGAGATGGGCAGATGCCCAGGAAATGCCAGCTGTGGGTGCAAAGAAGCTTCTACTGGACAGAAGAAGCTGAGGTTTCTGCAGGAACGAAAAGGGCTAGAGACTTCCCCTTTGGTGGACGGAACCCTCTCGCCGTGGAGAGTCGTGCAGAAGTGTTTTCCCGCCGAAAGAACGCCAACAAGCCTTGCTAGCTGCAAATCGTGCGGTTAGCGTTTTTGGACGCTGCTGTGGCCCAGGAAGGACCAGGATGTCGCAAATCGCGCCAGGAGGTCGAGCAAGACAAGGAGCCCTCTCAGCAGCAGGTAGCACCCGGAGAAGTGCCAGAAACAGGCACTACAAGGATGCGTGAAACGGTGCTCACCCGAAGTTACACAAAGGAGTCCCACGTCGCCGGAGACCAACTTAGAAAGTCGTGCAATGCAGGTTAGAGTGCCGTGGACCCAGGCTTGCCTGTGCACAAAGGATTTCCGCCGGAAGTGCACAGGGGCCGGAGTAGCTGCAAAAGTCGCGGTTCCCAGCAATGCAGTCTAGCGAGGTGAGGCAAGGACTTACCTCCACCAAACTTGGACTGAAGAGTCACTGGACTGTGGGGGTCACTTGGACAGAGTTGCTGGATTCGAGGGACCTCGCTCTTCGTGCTGAGAGGAGACCCAAGGGACCGGTAATGCAGCTTTTTGGTGCCTGCGGTTGCAAGGGGAAGATTCCGTCGACCCACAGGAGATTTCTTCGGAGCTTCTAGTGCAGAGAGGAGGCAGACTACCCCCACCGCATGCACCACCAGGAAAACAGTTGAGAAGGCGGCAGGATCAGCGTTACAGAGTTGCAGTAGTCGTCTTTGCTACTATGTTGCAGGTTTGCAGGCTTCCAGCGCGGTCAGCAGTCGATTCCTTGGCAGAAGGGGAAGAGAGAGATGCAGAGGAACTCGGATCAGCTCTTGCATTCGTTATCTAAAGTTTCCCCAGAGACAGAGACCCTAAATAGCCAGAAAAGAGGGTTTGGCTACCTAGGAGAGAGGAAAGGCTACTAACACCTGAAGGAGCCTATCAGAAGGAGTCTCTGACGTCACCTGGTGGCACTGGCCACTCAGAGCAGTCCAGTGTGCCAGCAGCACCTCTGTTTCCAAGATGGCAGAGGTCTGAAGCACACTGGAGGAGCTCTGGACACCTCCCAGGGGAGGTGCAGGTCAGGGGAGTGGTCACTCCCCTTTCCTTTGTCCAGTTTCGCGCCAGAGCAGGGCTAAGGGGTCCCCTGAACCGGTGTAGACTGGCTTATGCAGAATTGGGCACATCTGTGCCCAAGAAAGCATTTCCAGAGGCTGGGGGAGGCTACTCCTCCCCTGCCTTCACACCATTTTCCAAAGGGAGAGGGTGTAACACCCTCTCTGAGGAAGTCCTTTGTTCTGCCATCCTGGGCCAGGCCTGGCTGGACCCCAGGAGGGCAGATGCCTGTCTGAGGGGTTGGCAGCAGCTGCAGTGAAACCCCAGAAAGGGCAGCTTGGCAGTACCAGGGTCTGTGCTACAGACCACTGGGATCATGGGATTGTGGCAACTATGCCAGGATGGCATAGAGGGGGCAGTTCCATGATCATAGACATGTTACATGGCCATATTCGGAGTTACCATTGTGAAGCTACATATAGGTAGTGACCTATATGTAGTGCACGCGTGTAATGGTGTCCCCGCACTCACAATGTTCAGGGAATTGGCCCTGATCAATGTGGGGGCACCTTGGCTAGTGCCAGGGTGCCCTCACACTAAGTAACTTTGCACCTAACCTTTACCAGGTAAAGGTTAGACATATATAGGTGACTTATAAGTTACTTAAGTGCAGTGTAAAATGGCTGTGAAATAACGTGGACGTTATTTCACTCAGGCTGCATTGGCAGGCCTGTGTAAGAATTGTCAGAGCTCCCTATGGGTGGCAAAAGAAATGCTGCAGCCGATAGGGATCTCCTAGAACCCAAATACCCTGGGTACCTCAGTACCATATACTAGGGAATTATAAGGGTGTTCCAGTAAGCCAATGTAAATTGGTAAAATTGGTCACTAGCCTGTCGGTGACAATTTGAAAGAAATGAGAGAGCATAACCACTGAGGTTCTGATTAGCAGAGCCTCAGTGAGACAGTTAGTCACTACACAGGTAACCCATTCAGGCACACTTATGAGCACTGGGGCCCTGGAGAACAGGGTCCCAGTGACGCATACAACTAAAACAACATATATACAGTGAAAAATGGGGGTAACATGCCAGGCAAGATGGTACTTTCCTACACAAACCCCCCCCCCCCCCCCCCCAAACGAAGGACAATAAGACTAGCCATGACCTGATGAGTCTTCATTGTCTAAGTGGAAATATCTGGAGAGTCCATCTGCATTGGAGTGGCTACTCCCAGGTCTATGTTCCACTGTATAGTCCATTCCCTGTAGGGATATGGACCACCTCAACAATTTAGGATTTTCACCTTTCATTTGTTTTAGCCAAAGTAGAGGTTTGTGGTCTGTCTGAACAATGAAGTGAGTGCCAAACAGGTATGGCCTCAACTTCTTCAGTGCCCAGACCACAGCAAAGGCCTCCCTCTCAATGGCAGACCGCTTTTCTCTAGGGGTCAACCTCCTACTAATAAAAGCAACAGGTTGATCCTGGCCCTCAGAATTAAGTTGTGATAGGACTGCCCCTACTCCTAATTCAGATGCATCAGTTTGGACATATAATTTTTTTAGAGTAACAAGGGCTTTTTAGGACAGGTGCAGAGCACATGGCCTGCTTCAGCTCCTCAAAAGCTTTCTGACAGTTTGCTGTCCATAATACCTTTTTAGGCATTTTCTTGGATGTGAGGTCATTAAGAGGGGCTGCAATGGAGCCATAGTTCTTAATGAACCTCCTGTAATACCCAGTGAGGCCTAGGAAGGCTCTCACTTGAGTGAGTGGTAGGGGGAACCCAATCAATATTTTTTGGGGTTTTCCCCTGAAGTGGTGCAATCTGTTCCCCACCAACAAGGTGTCCCAGATAAACCACCTTACCCTGCCCTATCTGGCACTTTGAAGCCTTGATAGTGAGGCCTGCCTTTTGCAGGGCCTCCAAAACTTTCCATAGGTGGACCAGGTGATCATCCCAGCTGGAGCTAAAGACAGCTATATCGTCCAAATATGCTGCACTGAAAGCTTCCAGCCCTTGCAGGACTGTGTTCACCAACCTCTGAAAAGTGGCAGGTGCATTTTTCACTCCAAAAGGCATTACAGTGAACTGGTAATGGCCTCCAATGGTTGAAAATGCTGTTTTAAGTTTAGCATCTTCTGATAATTTGATCTGCCAATACCCTGCAGTCAAATCAAAAGTGCTTAGATACTTGGCAGATGCCAGTGTATCTATGAGCTCATCTGCCCTGGGTATAGGGTGAGCATCAGTTTTGGTTACCAGGTTGAGACCTCTGTAGTCTACACAAAACCGCATTTCTTTCTTTCCATCTTTGGAATGGGGTTTTGGTACAAGTACCACAGGAGAAGCCCATGGACTTTCAGAGTGCTCAACCACTCCTAGTTCTAACATTTTCTGCACCTCTTGCTTTATGCAGTCCCTGACATGGTCAGGCTGCCTATAGATCTTACTTTTGACAGGCAAGCTGTCTCCAGTATCTATAGTGTGCTCACACCAAGAAGTGGTACCTGGCACAGTAGAGAAGAGTTCAGAGAATTGAACTAGGAGATTTATGCAGTGGTCTTTCTGCTCAGCAGTAAGACAATCAGCCAAAACTACACCTTCCACAAGAGCATCTTGTTCTGTGGAAGAGAAGAGATCAGGTAGAGGATCACTGTCTTCTTCCTGTCCCTCATCAGTTGCCATGAGCAGGGTGAGATCAGCCCTGTCATAGTAGGGTTTCAGGCGATTGACATGGAGCACCCTAAGGGGACTCCTGGCAGTGCCTAAGTCAACTAAATAGGTGACTTCACCCTTTTTCTCAACAATTGTGTGGGGTCCACTCCGTTTATCTTGGAGTGCTCTTGGGGCCACAGGCTCCAAGACCCACACTTTCTGCCCTGGTTGGTACTGAACCAAAACAGCCTTCTGATCATGCCATTGCTTCTGGAGCTCTTGGCTGGCCTGAAGGTTTTTACTGGCCTTTTTCATATACTCAGCCATCCTTGATCTGAGGCCAAGTACATAGTCCACAATATCTTGTTTTGGAGCTTTTAAAGGTTGTTCCCAACCCTCCTTGACAAGTGTGAGTGGACCCCTAACAGGGTGTCCAAAAAGAAGTTCAAAGGGGCTGAAGCCCACTCCTTTCTGGGGTACCTCCCTGTAGGCAAAAAGGAGGCATGGTAGAAGGATATCCCATCTCCTGCGGAGTTTTTCAGGGAGACCCATAATCATGCCTTTGAGAGTTTTATTAAATCTCTCCACCAGTCCATTTGTTTGTGGATGATAGGGTGTTGTGAACTTGTACGTTACACCACACTCCTTCCACATGGCCTTTAAGTATGCAGACATGAAATTGCTTCCTCTGTCTGATACTACTTCCTTTGGGAAGCCCACCCTTGAAAATATTCCCAGGAGGGCCTTTGCCACTGCAGGTGCTGTAGTGGTCCTTAAAGGAATTGCTTCAGGATATCTTGTGGCATGGTCCACTACCACCAAGATAAACCTATTGCCTGAAGCAGTAGGAGGGTCAAGGGGGCCAACTATGTTAACCCCTACGATCTCAAAGGGAACCCCAACCACAGGCAGTGGAATAAGGGGTGCCTTTGGGGTGCCACCTGTCTTGCCACTGGCTTGACAGGTTTCACAGGACTTACAAAACTCTTTTGTGTCCTCAGACATCCTAGGCCAATGAAACAAGGGAACAAGCCTGTCCCAAGTTTTCATTTGACCCAGATGCCCAGCTAGGGGAATGTCGTGGGCAAGAGTTAGGAGGAACTTTCTGTACTCCTGAGGAATCACTAATCTCCTGGCAGCTCCAGGTTTAGGATCCCTTGCCTCAGTGTACAAGAGGTTGTCCTCCCAGTAAACTCTGTGAGAGTCCCTGACATCCCCATTAGCCTGTTTGACAGCTTGCTGTCTTAGACCCTCTAATGTGGGACAGGTTTGCTGTGCCACACTCAGCTCCTCTCTGGCAGGCCCCCCTTCACCCAAAAGCTCAGCAGTGTCTGCTTCAAGCTCCTCTGGTGTAGGTTCTGCACAGGGAGGGAATTCTTCCTCAGAAGCTGAATCCACTGTAGAGGGAGGGATAGTAGGAAGTGGTTTGCTTCTACTAGCCCTAGCTTTAGGGAGCACTTGGTCCATTGTTCCAGGCTCCAAGCTTCCCTGTCCTTTTTTGCTTTTTGGCCTGAGCCCTGGTTAAAGCAAAAATATGCCCTGGGATGCCCAGCATTGCTGCATGGGCCTCCAACTCCACATCTGACCAAGCTGATGTCTCCAAATCATTTCCTAGTAGACAGTCTACAGGTAAATCTGTGGCTACCACAACTTTCTTTGGACCAGTAACCCCTCCCCCCCCCCCCCCAAGTTGAGTTTTACAAGAGCCATGGGGTGGCTAAGTGTGTTGTGAGCATCGGTTACTTGGTACTGGTGACCAAGTAGGTGTTGTTCAGGGTGGACCAGTTTCTCTATGACCATAGTCACACTGGCACCAGTGTCCCTGTAGGCCTGAACCTCAACACCATTTATTAGGGGTAGCTGCTTGTACTTATCCATATTAAGGGGACAAGCAACTAAGGTGGCTAAATCAATAGCCCCCTCAGAGACTAACACAGCCTCTGTGGCCTCCCTAACCAGGCCAACCCCAACTAAGTTACCAATAGTGAGCCCAGCTACTCCCTTGGATTGGCTATTAGTAGGTTTGCTCCCACCACCACTGCTATTAGTAGGGACACTAGGTGTAGCAGTAGGGGTTGTAGTGGTAGGAGGCTTGGTGCTTTTCTTTGGACAACTGGGATCTGTTGTCCAATGGACTTTTATTTTACATAAATAGCACCATGGTTTCTTTTCTTTGTTTTGATTAAAGGAGGATTTGGGCCCACCACCCCCACCAGAGTGTTTTTGTGGGCCTGATGAAGACTCATTTTTAGATTTGTCCCCACCCTTGTCAGAAGACTTACCATCCTTCTTTTTGTTGCCATCTTTGTCACCCCCGTATGAACTTTTCTGTTCACCCTTGTTCTGACCCATTTGTCTGCCTTCTTTCCCAATTCTTGGGGAGAGGTCAGATCAGAGTCCACCAAGTACTGGTGCAACAAATCAGACACACAATTATTAAGAATATGCTCGCTCAGGATCAAGTCATACAGGCTGTCATAATCCGTAACTTTACTGCCATGTAACCACCCCTCCAAGGCCTTCACTGAATGGTCAATTAAATCAACCCAGTCTTGTGAAGACTCCTTTTTGGTCTCTCTGAACTTTATCCTGTATTGGTCAGTGGTTAAGCCATAACCATCCAGGAGTGCATTCTTAAGAACTGTAAAATTATTGGCATCACTTTTTCACAGTAAGGAGCCTATCCCTACCTTTTCCACTAAATTATAGCCATAGGATAGCAGCCCACTGCCTTTGAGGGACATCCTGTACAACACAGGCCCTCTCAAGTGCAGCAAACCACTTGTTAATGTCATCCCCCTCCTTATAAGGGGGAACTATCTTATGCAGATTCCTGGAATCATGCTCTTTTGCAGGATGACTATGGGGAATACTGCTGCTGCCACCATGGGTTTCTAAACCCAACTTCTGTCTTTCCTTCTCTAGTTCTAAAGACTGTCTATCCAAATCCAGCTGTTGCTTTTTAAGCTTGTCTGCTTTGGTCCACCCTCAACTTATTGAGTTCCCTCTCTAACAATCTGTCATCGGGGTTGGTGGGAGGGACATTCCTAGATACAGAGGTATGATGGGAATGAACAGAAGGAGACCTGTCCCTTACAGAGGGCACCCTAACAGCTTGGCTAACAGAAACATCAGTACCACTGTGGTGAGAATAAATGCTTTTGCTATGATGTGAGACAACACTATTTGTATGGTGTGGCTCTTCATCATTACCAACTATGCTAGACTGTCTAGTAATGGGCAGGCTAGGAAGTTTATTTCCTGAACTTTTTCCTGGGGGAGTCCCTGGATCAGATTGGGAACCATTAGCTACTTTTTCAACAGATGTGGCACTTTTAGTCTTATCTTGTTCTCTAGGCATATTAAGTAACAATTCCAAGGAAGGATTCTTCCCCACACTCAAACCTCTCTCTACACAGAGACTCCTTGCTCCTTTCCAGCTAAGGTGGTCATATGCAAGTTTGGACAGATCAACATTTTGGTCTGTGCCAGACATTTCTAGAGAGTTAAAGTGATAGAAAAAGAGAAAAAAAAAATTCAGAACTTTTTAGAAAGACAGAAAAAAACTTTTTAAACTTTTAAGAACTTTTTGAAAGTTTAGAAGTACTTTTCAGCACTTTAGAAAAGAGTGAAAAGAGGAAATGCAAAACTTTTTAGCTATGTGTACACACACTGAACTTGTTTTGTATATTTTTCTCTTATGAAAAGTACAATGACGAGTGGTAAGTAGTCTCAAAGCACTTATCCCACCGCTGCACAACCAATGTAGGAGGCTGGACTGGCTTGTAGTGAGTACCTAGGGGTTCTTGCACCTTGCACCAGGCCCAGTTATCCCTTATTAGTGTATAGGGTGTCTAGCAGCTTAGGCTGATAGATAATGGTAGTTTAGCAGAGCAGCTTAGGCTGAACTAGGAGACGTGTGAAGCTACTACAGTACCACAAGTGTCACTTGCACAATATCATAAGAAAACACAATACACAGTTATACTAAAAATAAAGGTACTTTATTTTTATGACAATATGCCAAAGTATCTTAGAGTGTACCCTCAGTGAGAGGATAGGAAATATACACAAGATATATGTACACAATACCAAAAATATGCAGTATAGTCTTAGAAAACAGTGCAAACAATGTATAGTTACAATAGGATGCAATGGGGACACATAGGGATAGGGGCAACACAAACCATATACTCCAAAAGTGGAATGCGAACCACGAATGGACCCCAAACCTATGTGACCTTGTAGAGGGTCGCTGGGACTATTAGAAAATAGTGAGGGTTAGAAAAATAGCCCACCCCAAGACCCTGAAAAGTGAGTGCAAAGTGCACTAAAGTTCCCCTAAGGACAAAGAAGTTGTGATAGAGGAATAATGCAGGAAAGACACAAACCAACAATGCAACAACAATGGATTTCCAGTCGAGGGTACCTGTGGAACAAGGGGACCAAGTCCAAAAGTCACAAGCAAGTCGGAGATGGGCAGATGCCCAGGAAATGCCAGCTGTGGGTGCAAAGAAGCTTCTACTGGACAGAAGAAGCTGAGGTTTCTGCAGGAACGAAAAGGGCTAGAGACTTCCCCTTTGGTGGACGGATCCCTCTCGCCGTGGAGAGTCGTGCAGAAGTGTTTTCCCGCCGAAAGAATGCCAACAAGCCTTGCTAGCTGCAAATCGTGCGGTTAGCGTTTTTGGACGCTGCGGTGGCCCAGGAAGGACCAGGATGTCGCAAATTGCGCCAGGAGGAAGAGGGGACGTCGAGCAAGACAAGGAGCCCTCTCAGCAGCAGGTAGCACCCGGAGAAGTGCCAGAAACAGGCACTACGAGGATGCGTGAAACGGTGCTCACCCGAAGTTACACAAAGGAGTCCCACGTCGCCGGAGACCAACTTAGAAAGTCGTGCAATGCAGGTTAGAGTGCCGTGGACCCAGGCTTGGCTGTGCACAAAGGATTTCTGCCGGAAGTGCACAGGGGCCGGAGTAGCTGAAAAAGTCTCGGTTCCCAGCAATGCAGTCTAGCGAGGTGAGGCAAGGACTTACCTCCACCAAACTTGGACTGAAGAGTCACTGGACTGTGGGGGTCACTTGGACAGAGTTGCTGGATTCGAGGGACCTCGCTCTTCGTGCTGAGAGGAGACCCAAGGGACCGGGTAATGCAGCTTTTTGGTGCCTGCGGTTGCAGGGGGAAGATTCCGTCGACCCACAGGAGATTTCTTCGGAGCTTCTAGTGCAGAGAGGAGGCAGACTACCCCACAGCATGCACCACCAGGAAAACAGTTGAGAAGGCGGCAGGATCAGCGTTACAGAGTTGCAGTAGTCGTCTTTGCTACTATGTTGCAGGTTTGCAGGCTTCCAGCGCGGTCAGCAGTAGATTCCTTGGCAGAAGGTGAAGAGAGAGATGCAGAGGAACTCGGATGAGCTCTTGCATTCGTTATCTAAAGTTTCCCCAGAGACAGAGACCCTAAATAGCCAGAAAAGAGGGTTTGGCTACCTAGGAGAGAGGATAGGCTACTAACACCTGAAGGAGCCTATCAGAAGGAGTCTCTGACGTCACCTGGTGGCACTGGCCACTCTGAGCAGTCCAGTGTGCGAGCAGCACCTCTGTTTCCAAGATGGCAGTGGTCTGAAGCACACTGGAGGAGCTCTGGACACCTCCCAGGGGAGGTGCAGGTCAGGGGAGTGGTCACTCCCCTTTCCTTTGTCCAGTTTCGCGCCAGAGCAGGGCTAAGGGGTCCCCTGAACCGGTGTAGACTGGCTTATGCAGAATTGGGCACATCTGTGCCCAAGAAAGCATTTCCAGAGGCTGGGGGAAGGCTACTCCTCCCCTGCCTTCACGCCATTTTCCAAAGGGAGAGGGTGTAACACCCTCTCTCAGAGGAAGTCCTTTGTTCTGGCATCCTGGGCCAGGCCTGGCTGGACCCCAGGAGGGCAGCTGCCTGTCTGAGGGGTTGGCAGCAGCAGCAGCTGCAGTGAAACCCCAGGAAGGGCAGTCTGGCAGTACCAGGGTCTGTGCTACAGACCACTGGGATCATGGAATTGTACCAACAATGCCAGGATGGCATAGAGGGGGCAATTCCATGATCATAGACATGTTACATGGCCATATTCGGAGTTACCATGGTGAAGCTACATATAGGTAGTGACCTATATGTAGTGCACATGTGTAATGGTGTCCCCGCACTCACAAAGTTCAGTGAATTGGCTCTGAACAATGTGGGGGCACCTTGGCTAGTGCCAGGGTGCCCTCACACTAAGTAACTTTGCACCTAACCTTTACCAGGTAAAGGTTAGACATACAGGTGACTTATAAGTTACTTAAGTGCAGTGTAAAATGGCTGTGAAATAACGTGGACGTTATTTCACTCAGGCTGCAGTGGCAGGCCTGTGTAAGAATTGTCAGAGCTCCCTATGGGTGGCAAAAGAAATGCTGCAGCCCATAGGGATCTCCTGGAACCCCAATACCCTGGGTACCTCAGTACCATATACTAGGGAATTATAAGGGTGTTCCAGTAAGCCAATGTAAATTGGAAAATTGGTCACTAGCCTGTCAGTGACCATTTGAAAGAAATGAGAGAGCATAACCACTGAGGCTCTGATTAGCAGAGCCTCAGTGAGACAGTTAGTCACTACACAGGTAACACATTCAGGGCACACTTATGAGCACTGGGGCCCTGGCTGGCAGGGTCCCAGTGACACATACAACTAAAACAACATATATACAGTGAAAAATGGGGGTAACATGCCAGGCAAGATGGTACTTTCCTACAGCTTCTATCAAAGTTCATTTGGCTGCCATTACAGCATGCAGAAAAGGTCAAACTCGGATCTTTACAATTGCAGTAGCCAGACTTCTGGAAGAGTTGAAGAGAATGTACCCTCTGGTTAGACCACCTGCACCCTCTTGGGAATTGAACCTGGTCTACAATGCATAACCTAGCTTACAAATAACATTTTCTACAGCCTTTACCACCTCGTAGACCTATAATTTTGATGGATATTTCTTATCTCAAATTCCTCAACTTCAGACTCCCCCAGACGCTAGACTGGAGTCTGAGAATTCTGTAGCAGTGCTCCCGTGCAACGGTGGGTGGCACCATATGGCTCTGCACGAACTCCAGACTCCCCCAGAGTGCCACAGCAGAGCTGCGTGTAAGCGCCATCCCTGCGTGTTGACATCAGTTCTTTTCCTATGACCCTCAAAAAACTTAACAGTAGAAGGGATGGATTGCTTGCCCCCACTATACTGATTATGTACTATATCCGTACTTGCAAAACGCAATGGGCTCGATACATCCCAAAAATACCGCTGGATGTGCCACACAGGCTGCCTACTGAGGAAGGCGCCTCATTTGCAGTGGTGATTCGAAAGGCAGCTGGAGCATTAGGACTACGGTTCCCCACCATTCAGACTAAATCAAACGTGCTGACTGAAACCCTCCAATCAGGGACTACTTCATGAGCCACTGCTGCTGTTTAATGAGGTCCTCTCTAATGCCTTCATGGGTATATGGGCTAAGCCATGTCCCACAGTCAATCAGCCCCTAGCTCTGTGGCATAGACCTGCCCCCGATGATCCATACCTTCTAACAAAACATCTGACACCTGAGAGCATTATTATCTAAGCCTCAATATATAAAGTTCACTCTGGTTCCTTTCGGACTAATACCTCAGACAGGGAATCAAAGAGAATTGATTAGTTCGGTGATAGATCTAAATGCTAGACTGGCTGAAGGGAAATCTTGTCACTGCAGTTTACTAGACCGGTACACACATGCCTTGCGGGACACGGCCAGTGATACTTTGCTGTCTGTCCCAAAGGATCTCTGGGCCTTTAAACCTCCACCAGAGTTTCTGCTTATCTTGCGGCTTATGTTTTATTCCTGGTTGGTAGCTGTTGGTGAGGCTCTTGACTCTGAAAACAATCTTCATTATTGCCATTGCATCAGCATGCCATTGGAGAACTAAATTTATTTTCAATACAGCCGACCTACACTTTTTTTTTTTTTTTTTTGTTTTTTTGTTTTTTGTTTTCCCCCTCCCCCGGGCATGTTGGTGTTCCCTACACTGGCCGCAATCCTTCTGAAAGTTGCAACCCCTTTTCATGTTGGCCTATTGACCAGTCTGCCAGCGTTCTTTGCTCTGCCTCAGCGCTCCAAGATGGAAGAACGATTCCATTGCCTTCACCCACAGGAGCATGCTTCACTTCTAAATTAAGTGCACAAAGAAATTTAGGATGGACAATCAGCTCTTTGTACAATTTTCAGGTGTAAAAAAAAAAAAGACAAATCTGTACATAAGGGGGTTGTTAAGGTATATAGTCCTCTACATCAAATTCTGCTGTGTGCTGGCCAAGAATCAGCCCATTTAAGTACTGTGGCCCCCTTCTAGCAGGGCTAAGGCCGGTGCAGCGGCATTGGCGAGAAGGGGGGCCTTTTCTAGTTAGCTGCCAGACTCAAAACACTACTAGCTTGACAACTAGCAGTCAGGAAAGTCACTGTCTGCTCTGTTCTGCAGGATTTCTAATCTGAATCCCCTCCCCTCTGTGAGGTACTAAGGTATCTATTCTAAATCTGTGATCTTATCCATCAAGAACAAGTTACTTTCCATTAGTTACTCTTTCCAGTGAATGTTCTCATCTAACTGCAGATTCTCACAGCCCCCCCACCGCCCCGTTATGAGGAATGGCCCCTTTCCTAGTCTGAAAAGGTCCCAAATCAGAGCTTGGCACAGAGTCGCCCACAATTTGTCTACCTTCTGTCTGAGGGCGCAGACAGCAAAAGGTGCTAGAAACCGAGGACCGCGTGCAGGAGTGGTGTTTATATACCGCTCCGCTCTAAGTGCAGTAGACCATCATCACACAGCCAAAAGGTGCCATCTTCCAGCACACTGGAGCACTGCCAAAAAAATACAAAATCTCCGGATCCAGCATGGTGCATGAAAATATTCTCAAGGTGAGGAAACTTTAGTCAAAAGTATCAACCAGGAGGAGCATTAGCAAACGTGAGTAACCTTTTCTTCGGGGATTTTCACACCCATTCCAGTCCTCTGTGAACAAAAAGCCCACGATGGCCACCTTCTGGTTAATGAGGAAAAATCCTGGTTTTCATTCACAACATTGGTGATCGCTGAGGGTGTTTGATGCAGACCGTTCTTCGGAAGCAATTTGAATTGATGATTTGTGCTTTTGGGCTCTGGTTTAAGCCCTGAAGTACTTCTAACAGATTCACCAACTACTGTCCAGTAAAGTTCACGGGGCATATCCTGTAGTACGAGGAGGAAGAAAGAACTAGAAGTTGTAGTTTCGCTTTGGGGAAACTGTTAATTTCTGTTGGATCCAATTTAGATATCCACTCCTCCCAAGTACCTGAGATGTTGAATATTAACAAGAGTTTGCCACAGCTTTTCCTTTCAACAATTCTTCACTCTGCTTCAGATCTTGTACCTGTGACAATCTTGTGGGAAAGGTGCTAAATGATGTCTTTGCATTGCCTTCGCAGAATGATGGGCGCACGCCTGTTGTCAGCCTGTTTGATTCAACTACCTTTGCATATATCGACCCTGCCCTCTGCTTGGCCTCTAGAACAGCTAGTGCAGGCTGTGGGGACCTCGGGAACTTGGACGCTCCTGTAAGCCTGCACTGCCCCTTTTTGCCTACTTAAAAGGGTCAGTTTGGCCCTCGGGAAGGATCCAGTTTTTATCACTTATCCTGGAAAATATTGCCTATTTGGTTTGCTCTCTCCTTTCTATTTGTGATTTCGATTGTCAGATTGGACTAGGACCAAGTTTGGACGCTGGTTTGATCTGATCTGGTGTCTGTAAGAACGACCCCCCCCCCCCCCCCTCTAACTCTAATCATCTGTTGTCAAGTGGACTAGTGGATGACAAATTTGGAACAAGGCCTTGCAGCGTTTTAGGGCCGCTTCTGTTTTGTCTACCTCATGCGTCCATAGGGTTCAAGGTGATAAAGGCCACAGAAAACCTAGGTTCTCCTGAAGATTTTTATTTTTGCGTATGTTGGAAGTAATTTATTGGAGCAGTGTGCTTGTTATTATCAACACTTTTAGTCATACATACAAGATCCTTACTCTTCATTTCTCCTGTTTTTCTTCCTTGCAGGATTCTCTTTGGAGCCCGTCCACCCTCTGCGGTCTGGCCACCCCTCCCACCTCGCCAGTGAATGTGTCTTCACGTCCGCCCAGCAAAGCCCCCATCACACCTGGTAAGTCTCTGACCTGCTGTGCGTAGCGAGTTGCCATTTTAAAGGAAGAGCCAAGAATAAAATCAATAGTGTAAAGACTAAAGAAGCAGTCAAAACCCCATCAGTCTGTTCTCTATTAGCATGATCAATGACTGACGTGGACCACATGGACGGCTCAGGCTGGTAGCCGGGCAAAGGCAGCCCAGTGTGAACAAGTCAAAGGGAGATGCCAGGCTGTGTGCGGCTATGCATGTGCTGCATGATCATGTGATATGGGCACTGATGATGGGTGACTCAGATGTAGTGTTATGTGACCCCACTGACTCAACACGCATGTGCCTGCTAGGACGCGCACAGCCTGAGAGCCCAGCACACCGCTCCTACACCTCCTCCTTTTGCAGACCTCTCTGAGCTCCCACACATTGTGTTGAGTTGCTTAGCAATAAGCACTGCAACTGTGGCTTGAACTGAGCACTGCCTTTCGATTCTGAGAAAGGGAAACATGCAGATGTTGATGAACGTCACAAGTTAGTACCTCAGTCCTGCATACATTTTTTGTTGCATCAGTGCCATGTAGGTTCACAAGCAGTTTTGAGGCAGCATTCAGAACACCAGAGCTTGACCCTGGCTGCTTCCTGAAGTCCTAGATCTGGGCATTTGAATTTATCTGAAAAACTCATGTTCCTATACTTCGTTCTATTCTTTTTAAGGCGTGCAAAGTCTGTGCAGTATGGAACAGTTGAGTGGTGTCATTGTAAATCTCTCACTTACAAAATTTATATGAAATTCAACAATACTTAACAATTTTCCTGGAATGCCAACCTAGTTATGCTTTAGATAAAGTACATCTGTCTGAAAGTTAAGTGGACATTGAGGGTCCCAAGAGTGAATATCTGTTTTCCATGTCGTTGAGAGGTTCTTGCAGGAAGCAAAATAACTTAACATCTCCATTGGATTCTAGGTAGACTAATGTTTTCTCCATTTAACCCAATATAAAGTAAATTAAAAACAGTTGGGGTTTTAAAGCCTTATTTAAAGATGCACAAGGATAGTGTGTAATGGAAATAAACCGAAGATTTATCTCAATGTATTTTGTCTTTAGTTTTCATGTGACTCAAACTATGTTGTTGCCGTGTTTTTTTTTTACAAAGATCTATGTAAAATCATAAAAAGGCTTTCAACACTCTGGATGTCAGAGAAGCACTAATGTGTTACATGGAGGAAACTGCTTAATTCAGACAGTTGCTTAACCTCACACCAAGGCTCCCGAAGCCTTAGAATTGCAAAGATATTTGCTGCTCCATGGCTTCTTGTAGCTGGAGAAAGTCCAAGGTGGATGTGATTTGTGTCCTTGGCTGTCCAGGAACAGGAGGCACCTTTCTCATCATCTACTCAGTAAAACCTGCATTATAGCAGTGATTATTAACCTGTGATCCACCGACCTCTTAGGGGCCCCCATCACCTCATTGGGGGGGGGGGGGTTTCAGTTGTTAAGAAAATTAAACAATAGTGGATTTCTCAAGTATACACACATTAAAAATAAAATTGAAAATACTTTGTAAACGTGAAGGAATTTCAAAGTGGATGCTAAAAAAAATTATCCTCCTCTTGGTTTCTGGGAGCAGTGCACGTACAGCAAAAGGAATCTAGTATTGACAACTGGTAACCCCAAATGAAGCACCGGTATACGCCCACAAAGAGCAAGCATTGGCGCAAAAAAAAAAAATGATACGCTAGCGAACAGCGTATCACCTCTTCTTTTACAAATGAATCTATTTTTTAAACACTTCAGCTTTCTAAATAAAATGTTGTATGTCTTTTTTTTAAATTTGTGAATTAAATAAAATATTTCATTGCTTCGTATCTTTGTTTCTGAAATTCTCTGTTTTGAGATTCAAATCCTAGAAATTGCTTAAAGAGCTCCTCAGTTTCCAGTAGTGATTCATTAAAGGTACTTGTGGCAGGAATGACCACATACTCAGATGCTTCTAAATGGAGTCACGCAACTTACACAGTTAAATTGCATTCCCCCATAAGACCTAAAAACGATGGTCACTTCCCTGATGTTCCCCTCAGAGCCACTGTACAGCGGTTTTCTCAAATACATAATATTGAAAGTGGCTTTCCTGATCGTTAACTGCATATGGAGTGCTTTCACAGTGTTAAGGGCCTGATTTTCAACAGCCATATTTACAAATGAACAGACATATGGTGGCCATGCGTACGCGCTAAAATGGAAGTGTGCGAATCAAAACACTCTAATTGTCCTTAATTACTTGTCCCAAAAGGGCACCATGCACATTCTGTTAAAGCTTCCGGTTTTATTTGTAGAGAACCAAGGAGTCAAGAAAAACACAACAACTTTCTTTTGCATCCCAGTGAAAAGGCATTTCTTTAAGTATTTCTGCTGTATTGTCCAGTGGTTACGACTATGATTCACTACATTACTTCTGACTCCATGCACAAGAAAGCTGCATTCCTAACTCTTTCGCCCACTGATATATGGAGAACATGTAGGTTCTTCATTCCAACTTTCAGAGACTACCACTGTGTTCATATTCAAGCTAAACAGAAGGTGGTCGTGCGGCAGAGTGCTTGAAATAATCTGTTTGCTACCACCTACAGCCTGCCTTCACCTCCCTTAACGGGCTCTGGGAATATAGTGTAGACTGATGCTACAAAAGGGAAAGGCTGTGCATCTTTTACTTACTGGCTCTGTCCTAGCTGAAGCGAGGGAGCTGGCCTGATTTTTTTTTCGGTACTTAATCCCTTCAAATTCATTTTCTTGTAAAATACCCCATGACAAAGACAACTTAATCAGAGTTTTGTTTTTTTCAAGTGATAATGAAGTGAGATAGCTGAAACAAACTTAGATTTCATTGCCAATTCAGTATTGTTTCTTCTCTCTACTCTTCTTTACAGCATGTGGAAAAAGCACACCATCTGGAACTCCTGCTGTTTCGCCCCCTCCATCCAGCCATATGGATGAGCAGGCCCCTACTGCATATATAAAGAAGGTTAGTCATCTGTTTCACGTGCACAGATTTCCTAGCTCACAGGAAAAGTCCTGAACGTGTGATGCTGAAGTCAGCCTTTGCTTTTATGTTTGTGTTGACAGTTATGTAAACCTATGTAATAGTGCTTTCTAACCCGTCCCACATTTACAGCCAATGACCCGCAGGACAATTCATCCTATGAGGAAAGTGACAATGCAAGTCCCATCTGAATGTTTTAAGTGAAAAGGACTAGGTAGAAGTCCTCTGTATGGCAAGGGGCAACTTTACAGTAACAGATTTGAGGGCTCAGTCTGCTCAAATCACAACAGCTGCGAGTCTAGACCTTTTACGTGCTGCATCACGCACACAACTGTGGTCCTGTACTTTGGGATCTTTCTGAACACTGATTAGCTCTTCCTGCGTGCAGAATACCAAAATAAGTAAGCATGAGGGCGAATCTTTATTATTTAAACCACTACAATGCAGTGGGCAAGATGTTCACATGCACCACTCTGCTCCTGGTGTGATGGACATGAATATCTCATCAACATGTCAGGATGAGAAAATCCTTCTGGTGCAGGTATTGGAAAGATGTTTGTTTTTAAATAACTTCAACACTCACCACAATTCCATTATTATGATGGGATTTATAATTAAATGATGAAGGAACATCTGTTGAGTAACTGTACTTCTGAAAAGCTGCATCAGTACCCGGTGTACCTGTGGCCAGTCACTCCCGAAGATTTGGGGGAAGAAGGCTGATCACTGGGTAAAAACCCAGTGTGTCCAAAACTAGACGTGAAAGAGGGGCCAAAAGAAAGAGTCCAAACCCCCCACCCCAGCCCCCCAAGAGAAACAGGTGTACCACTGTGGAACTAAAGGCAAAAATAAAGAGTCCTCTAAATTTCACCTCCGAGACACCTCACAATACAGGTGGGTGCCAGGGTAAAACCTTGTATGCCACCAAAGGCTTCGTGCTTTGACTGTAAACAGACAGGGCACCAAACCAAGGACACTTCCTGTCATAATAACAAACCCAATAGTGTGCCCCTAAGGGGTTGCCAGTGTAACCTTAGAGGATGGCTCCTCAGATGAGGAAATCCTCATGGCCTTTGACTGGACCAGTGGGCCGAACAGGTGAGTTGGAGATTCCAGAGGGGAGTAAACCCTTCCACCACCTACTGGAGAATGGAATCCCAGCCACTGCCCTGAGAAACACCTGTGTCAGTCACACCATTGTTCACAACAGGCTGATATACTCAAACCAGTACATCCCAGGTGAGGCTGCCAGGCTAAGGGCTTGCCAAGGTTACTGTTGGGACTCTGTCTTTAGTACCCCTAGAAATATATGGGTCCCTTAGTTGAAGGATGGTAGTCAGTACAGACCTCCCCCTTGCCTGGCTCCTTGGAAATGACACCCAGAGGTTGGTCTGAGCCAAAGTGAGGCACCGGAGAAGCCCTACCTGATCAACAAGTAGTCCTGACTAGTGAGGCTTCTTTTAAGCCTGAACTGGTGGCTCCTCAGCTTACAGAAGAGAATGGAAGGAGAGTGTTGGCTACAGGATGTAGTAACCCTCACACACTCTCTCCTTTCTCTTTTTCTCCTGCTCGCCCTCTTTTTCTTTCTCTTCTTTCTCCTTTTTCCCCCCGACTTTTTTCCCCTACTTTTTTTTATTTTTTTATTATTTTTATTTATTTCCCCTCCATTTCTTCCCCCCTTTTTTCCCTCTCCCAACTGTCAGTGGTCTCTGCTGGGTGTTAGCCTTCATGGCTGCAAGGATGGACTGGAAGGACAGTCCAGGAGAACCTGCGGGGGAGGGCTTGACCCTTGAGGTCCTCTGGCACGTGGGGACACCATCGGTCCACTCCTCCTCTGGCTGTAGAGCGTGGGTGCATGGGTGTCTTCTGGCATCTGGTCCAGCATTGGAGTTACTTTGCGGTTACCGGGAGCCCTGCAGAACCACTCTGCAGGTGTGGACTGGAGGTCCAGTCCCACCAAGCCAACATGTGGGCTCAGGTCTCACAAGGTGGGGAGATTTGGGGGGGGGACCCTTGGTTCTCTTCTGGGTCTGAAGCAGTCTGGTACGTAGGTGTTGTAGGGCGTTGAGTTTTGCCTCCTGGTCACTGGCGGATGTAAGGTGTGGGCTCCTTTTCTGGATGCCCTGGGGACCATGCTAACACCGTTGGCCCACTTCAATATGGGCTAGGCAGCTCGGGTGAAGTGATGATGTCCAGTGTTGGGTTTTTGGTGGTCCTGATCCTCTCGGCTCTTTCTTGGGTGCCTGCAGTTGCAGGGGAGCAGCTTCTCTACTCTAAGGGAGTTCCGTCGGTTGATTTTGCGGCGCATGGGCAACTCTCCCAGTTTCCTGGAGGCTGCAGAGGCAGGACAGGACCGTTGCTCTTCTAGGGTTGGATGCAGCAGGCCGGCAGGCTTAGCGCCATGTCAGTTGTGCTCCTTGGTTCTCAGGTTCAGCAGGCATCTCTTCCACTTCTCCTTTTGTGTACAGCTAAGATCTGGTATCAGGGGGCCAATAAATACTCTATTAAGGCATTGTTAAGGGGAGTGAAAGGTTAGTCAGTGGGCTACTTATCCTTAGGGTCACTACATCCCCTAGATGACCACTTCCTGTTGGAAGTGGGGATCACCCTAACCAGGGGTGGGGAGGAGGGAGAAGAAAAGGGGGGGGAGGGGAGGAGAGGGGTTGAATCCACTCAGCAGAAGGCCAGCTCTCCATATCAGAGTTGGGCTTCTTTGAAGCGCCTATCTTGGAATACACGTCATCCTGTAGGGAGGGGAGGGTAATAACCCAACCCGGACATGCTTTTGTTTTTGACCTCTCGAGCGCGGAGGCTCCCCCCTTGGATGTCAGATTCCCATCTGTTGGTGGCAGACTGGCCAGGACTGGTTGGTTAGCTGACAGAGAGTTGGTTGGTTTTCCAGGGAGCACCTCTAAGGTGCCCTCTAGGTGCATGTACTAATAAATCCATCACTGGAATCAGTGAGGAAGTATTAATGCAACATGTTTGATACTAAACATCCCTAGGTTCAGAGAAGCCATTGTGTAGCTGGGGAACAAATGGCTTTCCTGTACGCTTACTATATCTAAGAATCAAAAAAAGACATGGGGCAAATTTACTCATGCATATATGACCTCACTTGTGATATAATGCATCGTGCCTTACGGCTGGAGGGGTGACTTACAGATATTACAAGCAATGTTTTAGGGGACATGGCACACAAGTGTGCCATGTTATGTTTTGAATTTTGGGAGCACCTTGTCTCCTGCATTGGCAGTCTGCATGAGGTTGGTGCTGGGTCCTTCAGAGAGGCACAAGTTGTGCTGCAGCTCTGAGGGACCCTTTTCAGTACCAAGGCCCAAGGTACCATGGGTACCATTTACTAGGAACTTACAGGGGGGCTTAAGGGCATGGTAACTTGAGGACTCAAGTGACTAGGTGACTTGTTTGTTTTAGGGAAGGAACACTGGCACTGTAGACTGGGTTAGCAGGAACCCAGTGCATTTCAAAGTTGCATCTAAAAACCTGGCAAAAAGCGGGCTGGTACTGCAACCAGAACCCAGCTCTCTACAGGTCCAATCACTGTTGAGATAGGTCAGGTCCTCAGAAGGAATGACCTAGTCAGGAGGATGTAAGGCAGAGTAGGCCCTGCAGTAATCCAGCCTGTTCCCTTACTCTTCCTCGCCTGACTGACTAGGAAGACTTTGCCAGGTTTGGCTGAGCCTCCTGGTTTGTGGGGGGGTGGGGGGTGGGGGGGATGGACAAATATGGGGCTTGTGTAGGGAACTGGGTGTTCGATGGCATATGTTGCTGCAGATACACATGTTTGGCACAGTCCGCTGCCTGGTGTTGGGCTCGGAGTATTACAAGTTGTTTTTCTTCGAAGAAGTCTTTTTGGTCACGGGACCGAAGGACTCCTCCCTCCTCGGCTCCATTGCGCATGGGCGTCGACTCCATCTTAGATTGTTTTTTTCCGCTGTCGGGTTCGGACGTATTCCTTTTCGCTCCGTGTTTCGGTTCGGAAAGTTAGTCAGAATCTCGGAAGAAAGCGTCGGTATTGTTCCGTTCGGTATCGGGATAGTTAGGTACATCGACACCGATCATCGGAAGACTTTGGGGTAGCTTCGATTCCCCCATCGGGGCCTGGTCGGCCCGACCGCGTGCGACATCGAAGCCGATGGAACGGACCCCGTTCCGTTTCTGCCCAAAATGTCACAGTAAGTATCCTTATACAGATCAGCACTTGGTCTGTAACTTGTGCTTGTCCCCCGAGCACAAGGAGGATACCTGTGAGGCCTGTCGAGCCTTCCGGTCCAGAAAAACACTCCGGGACCGAAGAGCCAGGCGTCTACAAATGGCGTCCACGCCGACAAAACAACGTTTCAACGACGAAGAGGAAACATTCTCGGTTCCGGAATCAGAATCCGGAGACTCCGACGTCGAACAACAGCAACAAACTGTGAGTAAGACGTCGAAAAGTAAAACCATCGACAAAACGAAAGCCCAGGGGACGCCACTGCCAACAGGCCATGGCTCGACCCATAAAACAGGCGACCCGTCGAAGGCGCCGAAAAAGGGCACGCCCATAGCGAAGACACCCGACTCCGGTCGAGGGACCGCCATGGAGCAACCTCGGAGCCGAGAAAGCGGCTCCGAGACAAAGACAAGATACCGGCACCGAAAAACATCGGCACCGAAAAACATCGGCACCGAGAATCCATGCCGAAAGGAACAAAAATTCTGTCGGTGCCGAAACCGAAAAAAGATTCTCTCTCGGCGCCGAAAAATACCACACCTTCATCCTACTCAGAGGAACAAGGAATAAGTGGCCAGATGCACAGATTTGGACAAGAGCTCCAAAGTGTAGAATCAGACTACACACAAAAGAGACTGTACATCCAGCAAGACACAGGGAAGATATCAACCCTTCCCCCAATAATGAGGAAAAGAAGGATCAGTCTCCTCAAGGATGACGCACAACCACAAGCCAAAGTGGTCAAAAAAGTCACGCCTCCGCCCTCTCCACTACAACAGGCATCGCCGGCACAAACACCGCCACAAATGCAGTCACCAGCGCAAACTACCATAAGTCAAGATGATCAGGATCAAGACGCTTGGGACCTATACGACACCCCAGTGCCGGACAATGATCCAGATTCATACCCCACAAAGCCGTCACCGCCAGAGGACAGTACCTCATACTCACAACTGGTGGCTAGGGCTGCAGAATTCCACAATGTCCAACTGCATTCAGACCCTATAGAGGATGATTTTTTATTTAACACCCTCTCGGCTACACATAGCCAATATCAATGTCTCCCAATGCTACCGGGGATGTTACGGCACGCAAAACAAATTTTTGAAGAGCCCGTAAAATCAAGAGCCATCACCCCAAGGGTGGATAAAAAATACAAACCACCACCCACAGATCCAGTGTTTATTACTTCGCAGTTACCACCTGACTCCGTAGTAGTAGGGGCAGCTCGCAAAAGAGCAAATTCCCATACATCTGGTGACGCCCCACCTCCGGACAAAGAAAGCAGAAAATTTGATGCGGCAGGGAAAAGAATAGCATCACAGGCAGCCAACCAGTGGCGCATCGCAAATTCTCAAGCGCTGCTGGCCAGATATGACCGCGCTCACTGGGATGAGATGCAACTTCTCGTAGACCATCTTCCCCAAGAATACCAAAAAAGGGCGCAGCAAATAGTTGAAGAGGGACAAACGATCTCAAACAATAAAATCCGCTCTTCACTGGACGCAGCCGATACTGCAGCGAGAACAGTCAACACTGCTGTCACCATAAGGAGACACGCTTGGCTCCGCACTTCAGGCTTCAAACCTGAAATCCAGCAGGCTGTCCTTAATATGCCCTTCAACGAAAAACAACTTTTTGGCCCTGAAGTGGATACAGCCATTGAAAAACTTAAAAAGGACACTGACACGGTCAAGGCCATGGGCGCACTCTACTCCCCGCAGAGCAGAGGCTCTTTCAGAAAAACTCCATTTAGAGGGGGGTTTCGTGGCCAACCCACAGACACCACCAGCTAACAAACAAGAACCACACCATATCAGGGTTCCTTCCAAAGGGGAGGTTTCAGGGGATATAGGGGGGTCAATTCCCAAGGAGTAGGGGAAGATTCCAGACTCCAAAAACACCTCCACCTAAACAGTGACTTTCAAGTCACGCAACCCCTTCACTCAACACCAGTGGGGGGAAGACTAAGCCAATTCTACCAATCTTGGCAACAGATTACAACAGACAATTGGGTATTAGCAATAATCCAACATGGCTATTGCATAGAATTCCACAACTTCCCACCAAACATCCCCCCCAAAACACGCAAAATGTCACCACAACATTTAGAACTTTTAGGACTAGAAGTTCAAGCACTACTGCAAAAGGATGCAATAGAGTTAGTACCAGTACAACAAAAAAACACAGGAGTCTACTCCCTGTACTTTCTCATTCCAAAAAAAGACAAAACATTAAGACCAATATTAGATCTCAGGACACTAAATACCTACATCATATCGGACCATTTTCACATGGTCACACTACAAGACATCATTCCACTGCTCAAACAGCAAGATTACATGACCACATTAGACCTAAAGGATGCGTACTTTCATATACCAATACACCCTTCTCACAGAAAGTACCTACGGTTCGTATTCAAAGGAATACATTACCAATTCAAGGTGTTGCCATTCGGAATAACAACTGCACCAAGAGTGTTCACAAAATGTCTAGCAGTAGTAGCAGCACACATCAGGAGACAACAGATACATGTGTTCCCTTACCTAGACGATTGGCTAATCAAGACCAACACAGTAAAAAAATGCGCAAACGACACCACATTTGTCATACAAACCCTTCACAAACTGGGGTTTTCCATCAACTATACAAAATCACACCTAGAACCGTGTCAAACACAACAATATCTAGGAGCAACCATCAACACATCAAAAGGAATTGCCACTCCAAGTCCACAAAGAGTGCAGGCATTCCACAAGGTAATAAGTGCTATGTTTCCAAACCAAAAGATACAAGCAAAATTTGTGCTAAAACTTCTAGGCATGATGTCATCATGCATAGCCATTGTCCCAAACGCAAGACTACACATGCGACCCTTACAACAGTGTCTAGCATCACAATGGTCACAGGCACAGGGTCAACTTCAAGATCTGGTGTTGGTAGACCGCCAAACATACCTCTCGCTTCTATGGTGGAACAGCAAAAATTTAAACAAAGGGCGGACATTTCAGGACCCAGTGCCTCAATACGTTATAACAGATGCTTCCATGACAGGGTGGGGAGCACACCTCAATCACCACAGCATTCAAGGACAATGGGATATACATGAAACAAAATTTCATATCAATTACCTAGAACTGTTAGCAGTATTTCTAGCGTTAAAAGCCTTCCAACCCATAATAACACACAAATACATTCTTGTCAAAACAGACAACATGACAACAATGTATTATTTAAACAAACAAGGAGGAACACACAACACAATTGTGCCTCCTAACACAAAAAATTTGGCAGTGGGCGATTCACAACAACATTCGCCTAATAGCACAATTTATTCCAGGAATACAAAACCAACTAGCAGACAACCTTTCGCGAGACCACCAACAAGTCCACGAATGGGAAATTCACCCCCAAGTTCTGAACAAGTACTTTCAAATTTGGGGAACACCCCAGATAGATTTGTTCGCAACAAAACAAAACTCAAAATGCCAAAACTTCGCATCCAGGTACCCACACCGCGAATCACAAGGCAATGCTCTATGGATGAGTTGGTCAGGGATATTTGCGTACGCTTTTCCCCCTCTCCCTCTCCTTCCATATCTAGTAAACAAGTTGAGTCAAAACCAACTCAAACTCATACTGATAGCACCCACATGGGCAAGACAACCTTGGTATACAACTCTACTAGACCTTTCACTAGTACCGCATGTCAAACTACCCAACAGGCCAGATCTGTTAAAACAACACAAACAACAGATCAGGCATCCAAACCCAGCATCATTGAATCTGGCAATTTGGCTCCTGAAATCCTAGAATTCGGACACTTAGACCTCACACAAGAATGCATGGAGGTCATAAAACAAGCTAGAAAACCTTCCACTAGACACTGCTATGCATCTAAGTGGAAAAGATTTGTTTACTACTGCCATGCCAATCAAATACAACCATTACATGCCTCTACTAAAGACATAGTAGGATACTTACTACATTTGCAAAAAGCAAATCTCGCTTTTTCATCTATAAAAATACACCTCGCAGCAATATCTGCTTACCTACAAACTACTCATTCATCGTCTCTATTTAGAATACCAGTTATTAAAGCATTCATGGAAGGGCTAAAAAGAATTATACCACCAAGAACACCACCAGTTCCTTCATGGAATCTTAACATCGTCTTAACAAGACTCATGGGTCCACCTTTCGAACCCATGCATTCCTGTGAAATGCAATATCTAACCTGGAAGGTCGCATTTCTCATTGCAATCACATCCCTCAGAAGAGTAAGTGAAATACAGGCATTTACCATACAAGAACCATTTATTCAAATACACAACAATAAAATAGTTCTAAGAACAAATCCAAAATTTCTGCCAAAGGTAATCTCACCATTCCATTTAAATCAAACAGTAGAATTGCCAGTGTTCTTCCCACAACCAAATTCTGTGGCTGAAAGGGCACTACATACATTAGACATCAAAAGAGCACTAATGTATTACATTGACAGAACAAAGCTAATCGGGAAAACAAAACAACTGTTCATAGCTTTTCAAAAACCACACATAGGAAATCCAATCTCTAAACAAGGCATTGCTAGATGGATAGTCAGATGTATTCAAACATGCTATCTTAAAGCCAAAAGAGAATTGCCTATTACACCAAAGGCACACTCAACCAGAAAGAAAGGTGCTACAATGGCCTTTCTAGGAAACATTCCTATGAGCGAAATATGTAAGGCTGCAACCTGGTCTACGCCTCATACGTTTACTAAACACTACTGTGTAGACGTACTAAATGCACAACAAGCTACAGTGGGCCAAGCTGTACTAAGAACATTATTCCAAACTACTTCAACTCCTACAGGCTAAACCACCGCTTTTAGGGGAGGTAACTGCTTTATAGTCTATGCCAAACATGTGTATCTGCAGCAACATATGCCATCGAACTGAAAATGTCACTTACCCAGTGTACATCTGTTCGTGGCATTAGTCGCTGCAGATTCACATGTACCCTCCCACCTCCCCGGGAAGCCTGTAGCCGTTTAGAAGTAGATCATAAATCTTAAACATCTGAACATTTGTAAATAATTATTATAAACTCTTAACGTACATACATATTCACTCCATTGCATGGGCACTATTTATACCAAACAACTCCATCCTCACCCTCTGCGGGGAAAACAATCTAAGATGGAGTCGACGCCCATGCGCAATGGAGCCGAGGAGGGAGGAGTCCTTCGGTCCCGTGACCAAAAAGACTTCTTCGAAGAAAAACAACTTGTAATACTCCGAGCCCAACACCAGGCAGCGGACTGTGCCAAACATGTGAATCTGCAGCGACTAATGCCACGAACAGATGTACACTGGGTAAGTGACATTTTCATTTTGTTGCAGTACACCCACACACTTTTTGCTCGGTTCTTTGATGCAATTTTGACTGAAGGGCACTGGGTCCCTGCCATACAGGTCATCAGTGCCAGTGTTCTTTTCCCCCAAACTGTACAATTGTTTCCCCAATTAAACCTTTAGCACCCGCCGTAGGTCCATTCTAAATGTTATCCCTGATACCTAGGGCCTCTGGTACTAAAGAGGGTCCCTAAGGGCGGCAGCACGAATTGTAACACAATAATGGACCCCCCACGCACTGCAGGCTGCGTGTCTCGGTGCAGACAAAAGTGAAAACATGACATGGCACACAGCTGGTTTGCCGTGACCCCAGAACACTGCATGCAGTCTATGCAAGCCACCCTTCTAGCAAGTCTTACAGCCCTATGGCAGGTTGCATTATATTGCATGTGAGCATATCTGCATGAGCATACACGCCCCTGCTATGTCTTTGTCAATTCTCAGACATAGTAAGTTGACAGGGAAGTCATTTTAAATACATGTGCTGGACACTGGTCAATAGGAGTTTCCAGCTACTTGTGATGGCGTCACTGAAGATGGGGCTGTTTGGTATCAAACATCTCTTATTGATTCACTCACACTGATGCCAGTGATGGATTTATTAGTACATGCACCCAGAGTGCACCTTAGAGGTGCCCCCTGAAAACCTACCAGTCTCTGGTGTACTTGCTGACCAATTTGAGCCGGCCTGCCACCACCAGACAAGAGTCTGACCTCCCAGGGTGAGAGCCTTTGCCCTCAGGAGACCGAGAACCAAGGCCTGTCCTGGAAGAGGGTGTAACACCCCCCTCCCACAGGATGGCCCGCTGATTAGCCTCCCTGGGCCAGCGAGCTTCACAAAAGCTGCCACCTTTGGAATGGGAATCTGGCTCTCTCACAGGAGAGGAAGCCACCTCCATGGTCCAGAGCCCATTTGGCACCTGGACAAGTGGGAAAATTAGGTAGTTGGGTAGGCATGCCACCCCCCAGGCTAGTACCACCCATAAGATGGGCTACTGCGAGGTGAACACTATTTTTCCGAAGTAGCCATCTTTGTGATGGCATGCTTCCGAATTCTGTGACAGGGTTATGCCCACTTCCCACGGTAAGTGATCATATAGGGGATGTAGTGACCTCAAGGGCCAGTAGCCCATTAGCTACTAACCTACACACCCCTAAATTCAGTATTTAGGGTAGCCCCTGGCACCAGAGAAGCAAGTCCTGACTACCTAAGAAGCAAGACACACCCTTTGCAAAACAAACTCAGATTTTTTTTTTTTGTATTTTTTTTTACATTTATTTATTTTTGCCTTTGCCCCTCAAGGTCTTGCGGTGGACACTATCAAAGGTTAATTGTTGCCTCTTACGGGGTTAGCTGGACCAATCATTGTTGTTTAAATCACCTGTTGTGATAGTCTTAAAGGTTTGAAACACATATTCCCTTACAAATCATTTGTTTGTTATCGCCGTGAGACCTTAACTTGGTATTGACGTTCCTCCTCTTTTTCTTTTGAGCTGCTGCTCATTGCATCTTCTGACTTTAAAGACTTTCTTCCTAATTGCGATCACTTTATATAGGGCACTCTATCGGTACAGGCACCCTTGCGTCACCTTTTTTTTTCCTCACTAAATGGAGCGGAGTACGTATGGTCTTTATGCTGTAAACTGAGAACTGCAAACGTGTAAAGGAGTCATGCTTTCCCAGCATTCTTTGTCCAGAGTCACCCCTCAAAAGAGGAGGAGGAAAGGCTCTATCGGCTGGACCTCCAATGAGCTTTAAGCTTTTACATTGGTTCCATCAAGGACCATGGGATTGAGGGTTACCACATGATGGAGAACTAGAAGAATGTGTGCACACGTCTACCAATGCAGCTTTTCCTAGGGCTGCTGCTCCCACCGTTTCCAGCACTGGAAGCCGCATGAACCTCTTGCTGTGAGACTCATCCTGACTGTTGCTGCTCATTTTGGGGGTTGCACGCAGCTTGGCCAAGGCATCTTGCTTGTGAACTGTAGCACTCCCAATGCAAACATTTGCTTTTGCACCACAAACCTGGCCTAAAACGTCAACCGCTGTACCAAACGTGGAGACATCAGAAGAAATGTCTAGCATGCTGCAGCTCTTGTGATTTTGCACTAATGCACTACACAAAGGTCTGCATGTACAGCTCCGGTTTCCTCACTGGGCTACACCTTCGGCTAAGACAGACTTCCTCAGTGCTTCTGGTTCTTTAACAGTTGTGCATATTCTTCTCAAAGCACTTTTTGGGTTGCTGGAAGTTCCTACTATTTTTGGGCATATATTGAGTAGAGTATCTGTTTCATTGTATGAATGGAATATTTTATATAAACCTCTTTGTTACATTACAGGACGAGCGGAAAGATCCTGAAAGAGCGTCCCATCACAGAGAACAGCACAGTGCAGGTATGTAGGGGACCATGATGATCTTTCTGAACCCTCCATCGGTCCCTTGTGATATTGGAGCGCAACTTATCACCAAAGTTGCATTATAGTTGGGGGGGGGGGGGGGGAACACTAATCAGGCTTGGCAGGTATACCTGTGAGATGGGAACCAGGTGATAGCAAGAGTAGGGACATAGTGGCCCACTGAGAATAAAGTCAAACATTTATTGTAATAAGTCACACCTTGAATTATCCTTTGAAGCGTATTGTGTGTACTTTTTAATTTGTAAATGTTTGATTTGGAACTTGCCAGCAATTCACTGCCTGGCTAGGGCATAGTGTAACTGCAGCTGATGGGTGAGCCCCACTTCCACTTCTGTAAGTGATGGGGGCATCACTGATTCTCAAACTATAGCATCATCCATGGCAGGACATAATCCGCATGGTCTGACTCCGTAAGGAAAGGGTAATAGATGCTTAATATTTTCCACAGAGTTGTTAAATTGCTCACCAGCATCTACATTCTCTACTGTTTAAACCCCCTCACCCCATCACACACACCTTTGTTGTACATCTGTTACATAGTATAAAAATTTAATTTTTTTAAATATTCATTCAGAGGAATCTGGTGGAACCCAAAAAACAGTGACTCTAAGCGAACTTCCCCGAGTGATTGAAGGCCTGGTGTCGTCGCAGGACAGTATCGAGAAAGACCACGAGGAGGGTGAGTGTTGTATGGGCTCGTCTGTGCACCCTTCTCTGAAAGGGGAAGCCTAAAAACATTGCTGACTGGCCCCATCCTTCAGTTGCTACATTTGTTACAGATTTAAATTTGCTCTTAAAGGAGGGAGGACTGAAAAGCCTTTTTCTGCATTAAACAATGCACAGAATGTTTGGTCTCCAACTGGTATGGTTTGTCTTCAGTCTTTTTGTGTATTCAGTGATGTGTGTTTATGCAGCGACCCAAACAGCACAGTGGAGTACGCAGAAGACTGCAGGGTTGTTCCTGCATCCGCTGGTGATTGTTTGCATTAACCAATGTGGGTGAAGTCTTGTTAACCAGAATCTAGTACGGGTTTGTTTTTGGAAACGTAGAATCTGTGTAGCGTAGAATGCATGTCTCTGTGAGCAGAAGTGATAATGGGAGAACAGCCTATTGAGTTTGTCATAAAAAGTTGTGAACTTCCTCAGAGGGCAGCAGGGTGCTAAGCATTTGGATTACTGCAGCAAAGTTTTTATTTAGTTATTTTTGTGTGGAGCTAGTGGTAGTGCCGTAATTGGCTCCTATGGAGATGTGGTACTGGGTAGATTTAGAGGCTGATGTGATGGTGAACTGGTCTTGTGTTAATGGCAAGTGATGGAATCTGTTTTGAAAGTCTTTTAATTGCAGCAATGGGTATCCTTGTAATGATGTGGCAGTGATAGACTTTGAGTTGAAAGAGGGATATTGCAGGCTGAAGAGTTGTCCGCTAAAAGTTGGCCTTTGCAACCAGATGGAGAGATCTTACTGGAGAAAGACATGTATAGGGAAGGGGCTCGACTGCAGGGCAGAGCTGTGGTGAATGTCCACCGGCAAAGATAGAGTAGTACTAGGGTACTATGGAGTTCAAGAGGTAGTGGAAAAATGCCAGATAGCATATGCACCCTACAGTACCTTCATCTGTTACAGGAGGGAATGGCCGATGATGGCGTGCTGCTCCATTAATGTGATTTTCTGGTTGCCACTTTATTCTCACAGCGTTCACCTTTTTTCAGTAGGAATGAGCGCAGGCTTTGGGGCTCACAGGGTCGGAATAAGCAGGTGGGTTGTGATGGGCATTCTTCTTTTAAGCTGATGAACAGATTTGCTTTTCCAGTTATGTTGGAATACTATAAGACCTTTAAGGGGCAAGGTAGCTGAAAAAAAAGGCCTAGTCAATAAAACATAAAACTTTCAATACCTTTAATGGCTCATGACCCTCACAAAATACTCTAACAGCAACATTAGTGTAAGGAAATGCCTCCTTGGCATGGTTATCCCCTGACTTTTTGCCTTTGCTGATGCTAAGTTATGATTTGAAAGTGTGCTGAGGCCTGCTAACCAGGCCCCAGCACCAGTGTTCTTTCCATAAAACTGTACCTTTGTCTCCACAATTGGCACATCCTGGCATCCAGGTAAGTCCCTTGTAACTGGTACCCCTGGTACCAAGGGCCCTGATGCCAGGGAAGGTCTCTAAGGGCTGCAGCATGTCTTATGCCACCCTGGGGACCCCTCACTCAGCACAGACACACTGCTTGCCAGCTTGTGTGTGCTGGTGGGGAGAAAATGACTAAGTCGACATGGCACTCCCCTCAGAGTGCTATGCCAACCTCACACTGCCTATGGCATAGATAAGTCACCCCTCTAGCAGGCCTTACAGCCCTAAGGCAGGAAGCACTATACCCCAGGTGAGGGCATAGGTGCATGAGCACTATGCCCCTACAGTGTCTAAGCAAAACCTTAGACATTGTAAGTACAGGGTAGCCATAAGAGTATATGGTCTGGGAGTCTGTCATACACAAACTCCACAGCACCATAATGGCTGCACTGAAAACTGGGAAGTTTGGTATCAAACTTCTCAGCGCAATAAATGCACACTGATGCCAGTGTACATTTTATTGTGAAATACACCCAGAGGGCATCTTAGAGATGCCCCCTGAAAACATACCTGACTTCCAGTGTGGGCTGACTAGTTTTACCAGCCTGCCGCACACCAGACATGTTGCTGGCCACATGGGGAGAGTGGCTTTGTCACTCTGTGGCTAGTAACAAAGCCTGTACTGGGTGGAGGTGCTTCTCACCTCCCCCTGCAGGGATTGTAACACCTGGCGGTGAGCCTCAAAGACTCACCCCCTTTGTTACAGCGCCACAGGGCATCCCAGCTAGTGGAGATGCCCACCCCCTCCGGCCACGGCCCCACTTTTGGCGGCAAGGCCGGAGGAGATAATGAGAAAAACAAGGAGTCGTCACTGGCCAGTCAGGACAATCCATAAGGTGTCCTGAGCTGAGGTGACTCTGACTTTTAGAAATCCTCCATCTTGCAGATGGAGGATTATCCCAATAGGATTAGGGATGTGCCCCCCTCCCCTCAGGGAGGAGGCACAAAGAGGGTGTAGCCACCCTCAGGGCTAGCAGCCATTGGGTACTGACCCCCCCCCAGATCTAAACACACCCCTAAATTGAGTATTTAGGGGCCCCCAGAACCTAGGAAGATAGATTCCTGGAACCTGAAGACGAAGAAGGACTTCTGACCTGAAGCCCTGCAGAGAAGACAGACACCAACTGCTTTGGCCCCAGCCCTACCGGCCGGCCTCCCCACTTCGAGAAAAACTGCAACAGCGACGCGTCCCCCAGGGTCCAGCGACCTCTGAAGCCTCAGAGGACTACCCTGCATCTAAAAGGACCAAGAACTCCAGAGGACAGCGGCCCTGTTCCAAAGAAACTGCAACTTTGCAACAAAGAAGCAACTTTTAAAGACCCCACGTTTCCCGCCGGAAGCGTGAGACTTTTCACTCTGCACCAGACGCCCCCGGCTCGACCTGCAGAAAACTACCCCTACAGGGAGGACTCCCCGGCGACTACGAGCCCGTGAGTAGCCACAGTTGACCCCCCCCCCCCCCGAGCCACCACAGAGACGTCTGCAGAGGGAATCCAGAGGCTCCCCCCTGACCGCGACTGCCTACTTCAAGGAACCCGACACCTGGTAAAGACACTGCACCCGCAGCCCCAGGACCTGAAGGAACTGAACTCTGTGCATACTATTTCTTACTTTGAAATAGTACATACAGAGCCAACTTCCTACAATTGGAAAACTCTAAACGCGTCTTGGCTTGTGAACACACCATTGTCCAACAACATGTTTGAATTTGTTGATCTCTTATTTGCTTCCTTTCTAATCCTAATCCTGATGAAAAATAGCATTAACATATTCCTCCCCTTTGTTCATGTAAGCAGTATTGTACATGCATGCACACATGATCCAGTGTTCAATTAAATAAATAGTTAAGTATTATATATATATATTCCAAAAGTGAAGTAAGTATCTGACAGAGCATGCCCTTAAGTCTCTCGCTTTTTGGTCCAAAGGCCGTGGCTGATCCATAATTAAGCGTGTTAAGGATTTAGGAAATCTGTTGTTCTGAACGGTGACATTGAGCATTTGGCTGTAGAGGACTTAAGGAGTACTCCTGTTTTCAATGGACATTGTCCAGACTCTGTTCAAATACTGATTAAGGTCTTTGGTTGGAGTACTGAGATTCAAACAAGTGTCCTGTCTTGTTTCTTGTGGTTGCATCCAAAACAATAGTCCTCGGGCCTCGTTTATCAGAGGCATGAGAGTGCCATAGATTTTTCTGAGAAAAGGATCGATACGGCTTCTGGTTTGTACAAGATTTTGTGTCTGTATGTGAAAGTGGTTTGGTATTGTCCCTAAGATTGCGACCAACAGTGCCCCATCCTAAAGGGCTGAGTCGTCCCCCCCCCCCCACACACACACACACACACCCCTACACACACACACACACACCCCTACACACACACCCCTACACACACACACACACACACCCCTACACACACACACACACACACACACACACACACACCTTTTTTTCCAAAATGAAGAGTGTCCGGCTGAGCAAAGGTCAGCCAACACAGGTCAGGCAGCCAGGCGCTATACATGTGCAGGTCCCTGGATGACTGGGCTGAACTCTGTCAGGCTGAAGATGTCAGTCTGCTGGGCATGACCGTCTCAGCCTTTCAAAGCAGGCACCTCAAATCTTCCCCTCATGATGAGGGTGAGAGTCACTGATAGCCTCGGACATGGGTCCTCCAATTTTAAGCCCTGGAGTGCCCAAGGCAGAGAGTGGTTTGGGGGTCAGCAGTCTAACGAGCCTGGGACTGCCGTCTCATCTCATTGGCTAACCTGAGGTCCTCCAATGAGGAGCGGCAGTCCCAACCCTTCTGGAACCACTGAGGTTCCCCCTCCCGAAGACGCTACAACGGGTAAGCCTTGATTATTATTTTTTATTTTATTTTTTTAAATAGTTGGTGCATGTGTATAGGTGGGGGGTGTGTGTTTGTGTGTGCGCGCATGTCAGTGCATAGGTGTGAGTGCATCTGTTGGTCTCAACCGCCCCACCTCCGCTCTAATTAGCGGCACCACTGATTGTGGTGTCTTGACTCGTAAGTATCCTTCCCCATGGCCCCATCCTCTGTAACCAACATACACCTAAGGCATAGGGCTATATTTTACTTGCTATCCAACTTTTAGATGAGCTGATCTTTGTACACCCTCTTCTTGTAGTCGCAGTGTGGGATTGCCACCCTGCAGATGGCTGGTGATAGTTCTAGCAACCAAAGTCTCCCTTCTCCAAAGGCCAGGTGTCCTGTTTCTTCCATTTTGAAGATGATCTGTTAAGGAATAGTGACAAAATGCAGTTCCACCTAGGCAGGCAACAATGCTTGTATCCGCTCCGCAGGGTTCATTAAATTGCTTCTCTTCCAGGGGATCCTCATCAATAGTCATAAACACTGAATATTCCCACCCACGTGCGGGGACCCCGGAGCATATTCAAAAACACATGTATATGTATGAAATAACTATGAAAAATAACATTTTTGTAGATACTTTCAATAGCAATATAATATATACATGTGTAAATAGCAATGCAGTCTATGTTGAGAAACAGGCTAAAAATGCTTTATTTTGGGAGTTTTTGTTTTCTTAAAACACAAAGTAAAACCTTCAATTAAAGTTAAAACATTCTGTATTCAAGGTAGAAGGCATAGAAAGTATAAGCAATCCATTCCAAAAGAGAAAATCTACATTAAAAATAAAGGAGCATTATTAGCCAATAGGCTGCATGCAGGTTAATACAACAGAACCAACAACTTGGCACCGTGCCTTTAAGACCCTGAGCACCTCCAGTATCCCACCATGCCTCAGGGTTGATAATGAGGTGACAGTTGGTTCACAGTTAGGTCAGTTCTCTTTTTTTTTTTTTTTTTTTTTTTTTTCCTCCTTCTTCTCTGAGGATCCTGGAGCATTGATCTCTCACTTTTCTGGTTATTTGACCAGAAAAATTACCCAGACTGTGTTTTTTTTTGTTTTTGTTTTATTCGATTCTACATTTTTCCTGAGTGAGACAAGTTTTTTTTTCTCTCACAAAAATGCCTTCATTATTTGTGAAATGTCCCTCCTGTGGGAAGAAGGCCCAGTCAGACCCATACTCTGTGTGCATCCTCTGTTTGCCTCAGATTCCCTCTCCTGACACCTGCAGACATTGCAAAAATCTGTCCAAAAGGACTCTCAAGGACGGGGAGAGGATTCATCTTCATGGTCTGCATGAAAGAGAGAAACTTTCCAAAGACTCTTCACAACGGCGAGCCAGATCGACGGCAGCAGGTAGGAAGTTTCCTGTTGGTTCACCGTCATCCCTGCCTTCGTTGCATCACCGGGTGTCAAAAAGCACACTGCCGTCGATGGCAACGCAAGTGACGTCGAAAGATAAGATGTCAAAGCCTTTATCTCCTCATTGGGGTAGTTCTCCGTCGACTGTTGCATACCGATCGACATCAAGCAGGTACATCAGTGCCCATACGCTGTCACTCTGCACATTATCCAACGGCGTCAGGGCATCCGGCGTCTAAGACGACCTCAAGAACTAGGTCAAGGTCTTCGCATCGTATGACGTCGAGGCACTCATCTCAGAGTGCACACCTTTCGACGTCAAGACCTATCCCTGCTGCGGATCACTGCTTGTCGTCGAAGCATGCAGCGTCTACGTCGAGGCCTGAGAAACCAGCGGGAAGGCCTCGCTTGATTGCAGAAACCCATGGATCCCTGTCGAAGGCGACACATCAGTGATCGATGTCGAGACAACCTTCTCCTGTAACATCTGTTTCGCAAAGGGTTTCTCTGCATACCAGCCCCCATCAAAAGTCCTGAGACTATCCTTCTCCATCAAAGACCCAGTAGCCATGGTTCAGAGTGACTCGTCAGTGCCATGCAGAGCTTGATCGCATGTATCGCCTATAAGTCGGTCTCCAAGGTGGCTAGAAAGCCTGAATAAAACACCGCTTCTCCAGATTCTCAATACTCAAGACTCTCCTCACCAATGGCTTCTTTACCTCGTACGCCCTCCCCTACAACACTATCTGAATGACCAAGATCTGCTGCTGATCAGCCCGTTCCTAGACGTCCGCGCAGCCAGACAAGGGCATCCTAAGGAAGTAGGTCACGTTCCAGGAGATCTAGATCCTCTAGATCATGGTGGTGAAGATCTCCCTCATGGTCTACCGCATCTGAGTCCTCTATGAGGGACTATTCACCTACCTTAACTAACTCCTCTCCAGCAAGGGTATCGCCAATTGACGACATTACTACCTTCAATGAGGTTTTGCTCAGAGTGGCTCAAAAACTGACCCTAGATATTCCAGAACCGACTATGTCGTCTTCAGTGATCTTTGAGACCCTGCATCAACGTGCCTCTTCCAGACAATCACTGCCTCTGGTTCCTGGTCTTTTACAACCGGCTATGGACACCTTTCTTACTCCGGCTAGCCTTCGTTCTGCTCCGGCTCGTATTTTCAAGAAATATAAAGCCCCAGACCAGGATCCTTTGTTTCTTAGAGCCGATCCTCCTCCAGACTGATTCTGGCTGCTGCCCGGAAAACTCATTCCGTGGCGTCCTCTACGGTCCCTCCAGATAAGGAAAGTAAACATTTGGACTCAGTGGGCAGGAAGATGTGTGGCACTGCAGCAGCGTGCATGAAGGTCTCCAGTGCTTCTACGCTTCTCGGAAGGTATGACCGTTCCTTGTGAGACTCCCTCAACAGATTTGTTGACAAATTGCCTAGAGAAGATGGGAAAGATTTTCAGGAGATCTTGCAAGAGGGGTGTTTGGTTTCCTACCAGGTCATTAGTGCTGCGGCAGACGGCGCAGATTGTGCAAGGAGATCCTCATGGCTGCGTCTTAAAGGATTGAAGTAGGAGGCACAGCACCGAATCTTGAATCTTCCGTTCAATGGAACCTGGTTATTTGGATCTCACACTGACGATGAGATGGCGAGGATGAAATCGGAGGTAGACACTATTAAGGCAGTGGGCCTCGAAAGACGAAGAGAATATAGAAAGAGGTACATGCCCTATGACAAGCGCCCTTTTCAGCAGAGGGTTCAAGACCCTCACTGGTCTCAGAGGCCTCAACAGAAGCAGGAAAGACCTTTCTTTCAGCAACGCAGAACTGCGAGAGACCGCGCTCCAAGTAGAGCGCATCAGTCTACTCCCAAGGCAGCTGGAAAGCAATGAGGACTCGCTTCCCCTAACCCCGTCCACCACTCCAGTGGGGGAAGTATTACCAGTCACGCTCTTGAGTGGCACTCCGTTACAAAAGACAAATGGGTGCTAAACATTGTAAAGAATGGTTACTCTCTTTGGTTCAAATCTCCTCCACCTTCTCTACTGCCAACGAAGTCAGCGCCTGCTCATTACTTGATACTACGAAAAGAAGTTTGCATCCTGTTGCAGAAAGGAGCATTAGAAAAGGTTCTGTTCGCTCAGTGAGGAAAAGGAGTGTATTCTCGCTATTTTCTGGTTGAGGACGAAAGGCCAAGAAGGGTCCTACAGACCCATTCTGAATCTGAGACATCTGAACACATACATCCAAAGACAAAAATTCAGAATTCTGGCTCTTCATCAGATTTTCACTCAGCTACATCGAGGAGACTGGATGTGCTCCGTAGATCTACAGGATGTGTACTTTCATATTCCAATCGTTCCCAAACATCAGAAATCTCTTCGATTCGTAGTCGCGTGTCATCACCACCAGTTCAAAGTGCTGCCCTTCAGCCTAAAATCAGCCCCTCGGATATTCTCCAAATGCGTGGCAGTGGCAGCGGCGCACCTCAAATCTTTATTTACCCATACCTAGACGACCGGCTGCTCAAAGTTACCACCGCAGAACAGGCTGTAAAACATCTTGACCTGGTTCTGAACACGTTCAGCTCTCTAGGTTTGCAGGTCAATTTCCAGAACTCCACTCTCATACCAACTCGGACCCGCCATTATCTGGGGGAAATACTAGACACCAAACTAGAAAGAGTGAATCCTTCGGAGGAACGACCATCCTCGATAACGAAGAAGTGTCACATTCTTCTCCGCAATCTCAGACCTACGGTCCATCAGGTAGCATCTCTGTTGGGCTCCATGGCCTCCTGCATTTTCATTGTTCCGAATGCCAGGCTACATATGAGGCCGCTTCAAGAGGCTCTAGAGGATCAGTGGAATCAACACACAACCCAATGGGAGGACAGAGTAGCTCTTTCAACCGGGGCTCTACAATCATTGCGATGGTGGATGCGCAGACATCACCTGTTGGTAGGGGCTCTTTTTCACCAGTCCACTCCTTCAGACAACCTGGTGACGGATGCATCACTACAGGGCTGGGGAGTTCACCTGGGCCGCCTCCAAGCTCAGGGCTTATGGTCCAGCAAGGAACAAAGTTACCACATCAACCTACTGGAACTGAGCGGTTCACCTTGCTCTCATGCCGTTTGCCCCATCGATCAAAGGGAAGTCACTTGTAGTCCAGATGGACAATACTACTTCGATGTATTATCTAAACAAGCAGGGGGGCACGAGGCCTCTTTCCCTGTCTCGGGAATCCCAACCCATCTGGCCCTGGCTGATAGAGAGGAGAAATGTCCCTCACAGCGGTCCACCTCGCGGGACAGCAAAACTCAGAAGCAGACTTCCTAAGCTGAAGTCTCGTAGACTTCCAAGATTGGGTTCTTCACGACGAGGTCGTAGCAGACATCTTCCAGCGGTGGGGTCAGTCTCAATTGGATCTATTTGCAGACGATGTCAACAAAAAATGCCCAGACTTCCTGTCCCGGTTCTACCGTCCAGGGACGCAAGGGAATCCCCTGTTGATAGACTGGTCAGGGATATTTCTCTACGCTTTTCCACAGAGGTTTTTTTCCGTTTTTGTATTTTTTTCCCTAAATTGCCCTCTCAGAAATCCTTCTTTGCTATGCCAGTAGTTAAGGATTTCTTAGACGGCTTGAGCAAGGTTTTTCCACCAATTCGGAAACCCTGATCCCCATGGGAATTGAATGTGGTCTTATCTAGACTCATGGCCTTCCCGTTCGAACCCATCCACAAAGCTTCTCTACAACACCTTACTTGGAAGAACGCTTTTCAGGTAGCCATTACCTCTGCTAGAAGGGTCAGCGAAATTCAGGCTCTATGTTCAACGGAACCATTCACGGTTTTCCATAAGAGTGTTTCTGAGAAAACATCCATCGTTCTTGCCTAAGGTGGTGTCTGACTTCCACATTAATCAGACAATATCGCTTCCAACGTTTTTCCCTATTCCAGTTACTCCAGCGGAGAAAACTTTGCATTCCCTGGACCTTAAGAGGGTGCTCAAATTTTGACCTTGATAAGACTAGGTTAATTAGACAATCGGATTGTTTGTTTGTTAACTATGGAAATATGAGAACAGGGGAAGCTGCTTCAAAACAGACTATTTCTCGATGGATAGTTTCATGTATTTTGACTGCTTATCAATTGGCTAACAAACACTTAACAGCTAGGGCTCACTCAACAAGAGGGAAGGCGGCGACTGCAGCCCTTCTTAGGAATGTACCCATCTCTGAGATTTGCAAAGCTGCCACATGGAGATCTGTACATACTTTTACCAGGCACTACTGTATAGATTCAGATGCCAAAGCAGACACAAGTGGGTCAAGCTTCTCTGAGAAATTTATTTGCATAGAGTGGTGTTTTTTTTTTTCCTGCACTTCTATCATTCGGTCCGCAGAGATTGGGGATGGGCTTGCTATTCTATTTAGTGTTTATGACTATTGATGAAGATCCCCTGGAAGAGAAGGAGAAGTTACTTACCTGTAAATCCTAGTTCTCTTCCAGGGGTATCCTCATCAAAGTCATAAACAACCCACCCTGCTCCCCAGACATGAGTTTTAGAAGTGCAACGATACTCATGTGTCTAGGTGATTTGCTCATTATCGCTGGAAAAACAGTACTGACCTAACTGTGAACCAACGGTCACCTCACTCACTCCTGAGGCATGGTGGGATACTGGAGGTGCTCAGGGTCTTAAAGGCACGGTGCCATGTTTTTGGTTCTGATGTATTAACCTGCATGTAGCATATTGGCAAATAATGCTCCTTTATTTTCAATGCAGTTCTTCTCATTTGAAATGGATTACTTATACTTTCTATGCCTTCTACCTTGAATACAGAAAGTTTTAACATTAATTGAAGGTTTTAGTTTGTTTTAAAAAAAAAACTCCCAAAAATAAAGCATTTTTAGCCTGTTTCTCAACATAGACTGCATTGCTGTTTACACATGTATATATTATATTGCTATTGAAAGTATCTACTAAAATGTTGTTTTTCATAGTTATTTCATACATATACATGTGTTTTTGGATATGCTCCGGGGTCCCCGCACGTGGGTGGGAATATTCCCATATTTGTGACTTTGAGGATACCCCTGGAAGAGAGCTAGGATTTACAGGTAAGTAACTTATCCATCCCCTGCTCCCATTTCGTTATTTGTGCAAACTGAAATATGTTTTTATATTTCATTTTGAACCAGCCGATTAGGTATCTCCTAACATTGAAAGCTTTTGGTAGATTTCTTTCAGCATTGCTGACAACTCCGTCGACCTGTAACTTGCCTTTTTTTTATTATTATTATTTTTTTTTTATTTTTTTATTTTTTTTTTAAAGCAACAAGAGTAGGCCAGGCAGGTACATTTCATGGAGAAAGCAGCAGATATTTGTACCAGTAAATGTATTTGTACCTGGATTCTTAACTTAACAGATGTGGTATAATGCCAGTTCCCAAGACTCCCAATCTAGCCAGTCGAAGAAGAAACTATGTTAACACTGTGGTCTTAAACAGCTGCTGATCTCGGTGAGGAGGCAGACTCCCTGGTCCAAGCTTTGGTTAGAGCCATGTGCCTGATTTTTTCCATTTCAGATCCAAAGAAAGTTACACCTATTGTAAGCCAGTGTGTTCAGCAGCCTGGCCCAGTTCTTCTTCCAGGTAACTCCCAGTCCTCCTTCTCCACACTTGAACCCTCACACGCTTCTGGTATTTGGTCTAGCACACACAAGTGGTGACGCGCACATAGCTTTGACATGTTAGGAGTGTGGGGATTTTTTTGTGTTAAATTTCTCTTTACTTACACTGTTTTCTTTTTACAATCCATTTGACTCAGCTGCCATATTCCAGGAGTTGTCTGAGATCACAACCGCTGACCGGGATCCTCTGGTGCGCCCTGGAGGCTTTGATTCTCCCTTTTACCGTTCCAGCGAAAGCCTTTTAGGATCTCAGAAGAAGCCCTTGTCCTCCTCCACCAGTGGACAAGGAGCCCACCAGGGATTCTGTCACTCTGCGTCTGCAACAGATAAAGTGGGGCAAGACGGGTGGTGCGAGGGAACGAAGCAGGCATTCACACCCATTGAAAGGCCCAGTGGAGGCCCAAGGCGGCCTGAACCCGAGGAGAGCCATGATGCTCAGGAAACCTCCAGCAGCATTGTCACACCCAGCCCTTGCAAAGGTCAGGCGCAGAGGAGAGCGGGCTTTCCCAGCAGCAAACACTTCTCTTATGAGCACCTCTTCGAGCTGGCCTTACCCAAGGCAGCTAACCTCTTCATCTGCAAGAAGTCCGAGGAGCTGTTCAAGAAGGTGAAGGGAAATGTGGACGAGAAGGAAGAAGGTAGCTCCTCTCTCTCCCCTGCAGAGGTGCTGGATCGGCTCATTCAATTTGGAGCAGATGCTCATACGAAGGAGCTCAACAAGTAAGCTGGGACAGGATTGGTCCTTCTCTTCTGGGCTGGGTTGGGAATTAGACAGGGGCTGGTTTGCAGTGTGGTATTGCATTCGTGGTTTGGTATTTGTACTAATGAAAAGGTGAAGTAAGGGCCCTTACATCTCTAACTAAAAAGGATACAGATTTTGCTTGCGGGCCCCTCATTTGGGCTGTTTTTTTCACTGTCACTTCCTAAAAAATAGTTACTGGGCTCTTGGGAGTGAAGGGCGAGAATATTGCTAACAAGACATACCCCTTGAGGTCATGTGGAATGTATTTAAAACTTCAATAGAAAGTATAGTTTGCTGCTTTGGAGATGAAGCATGTAGTGCTCTGCTAGATCTAAGTTGGGTTTTAGGCTGTCCACACACCAAGGCTACACTTAACAGATTGCACCAGATCATCTTTGAGAGATGAGTGATGCATATTAGTCTGGTGATGTTGGAACCCTTGGGTTCTCAAGAGTCACCATTCAGGTCATGTTCTGATGTACCCTTTACAGAGGAAACAGTCAGGAAGGACCTGTGTGCAAATGGGACAGAGCTGAACAAGATTTACCCCTTCCTAAGTCTTATTGGGTAGTGCCATGATTGTCCCATCCTTCGTTGTAAACTTCTGCACTGGGATTTACAGGTTTCTTGGGGAGAGGGGTGAAGCCCTAAAGGAGGCGGGTTGATGGTGTCTGTAGTAGTGACTTGTACATTAAGGGTTTTTTCTTTTACTTTGTTATTTGAACCATAGCCTGCAACAGGCTGGTTTACTGTCCTCCTTGTTTGCAGGCTCTCTCTTCCAAGCAAAGCAGCAGACTGGACTCATTTTGGCGGTAAGTTGCTCAAAGTAACCTTTGGCAGGGGAGACTCTTCTCTACATATGCCATATCTGCAACATTTCGGGTCACCGGGTGTTTGGTAATCTGTAGTATTCTAAATGAGTGCAGTACAATGCTCCTTTCGCTAACCTACCACCTAGTCTTAAACTTTTACCATACCATCGTCTTGGCTGCAGGATCTCCACCATCTGACGAGATCCACACCCTGCAAAACCAGGTGACATTGTTGCACAACCAGCTGCTGTATGAGCGCTTCAAGAGGCAGCAGCACGCCTTGCGCAACCGCCGGCTACTGCGAAAAGTCATCAAGGTGACTGCGCTGGAAGAGCAGAGTGCCGCCATGGTGAGTGGAAAGCGTGTTATGACTCTCCTGCTTGGCCTCTGCGTTCTAGGATTGAATGGATGAATACTGTGGGGCATTTGTAGGTTACACATAGAACATTAGAAGTGCCATTTGTGTAGCTTAGAGTGTGAAGCAAGTGGCAGCAGTCAGGCCCTTTGAAGTTAGGCAACACACAGCACATTGGTGTTCACTTGTTTTGAGAACCGGAAAGCAATTCTATTAAGTTGCACTTTTTACGCTTCTACTTTGCAGAAGGATCAGCTGAGGCTCCAGGATGCTGACATTCAGTGTCTGAAAGGAAGTCTGCACATGGAGCAGACTCGGTACCAGCACCTTGAGGAGGATCGTATGTCTGCGGTGAAACAGCTCCAGGGGCAAGTGCGGCAGCTTCAGCAGGACCGGGACCAGCTCTTCAACCTTACACAGGAGCTGCAGGTAAGCCTGATCGGTGCTGCAGTCGTGTCCGTGATTCACACAGACCCATGTGTAATGCACAGGTAGGCCTCTCTTTGAAGGGATTTACACACCTGCCATATCTAATGTGGTAGTTTATACTCGTCAGTCTTTTATAAGTACTTTCAAATACTTGCATGCCTGAAAAACCACAAGCTTAAGAATGAAAAAAAACATGCAGGACTACACATTGCTGAGTGGGGAATGCCCTTGAGGCACTGAGCAGGTGCCGGATGTCTAGGCAACACCCCGGAACCCTCAGCAACTGGTAGAGAGGTAGAGGTAACCTGTAGAAGACCGTAAGACTGGGTGAAGTAGGATTGGTAAGGATACTGTTCATACCATAGGTTGACTTCTCTCATCTCAAACCCTCCCTCACTACTTCTAGTATAGGAAAGCAAGTGATGGCACCACTGGCCTGGACACAGAAAGGAGGCAATGCAAACCAGTATGAACTCTGCTTCACCAAGAACATACAACAAGGATGAAAAACATTGACCAGTTGTAGTTGGTATCTTCATGTTCAGTTCCACACCAATGACATATGGAATGTAATAAGATGTAGTACTTCATGTAGGCTGTGTAATGGCTATATATATATATATATATATATATATATATATATGTGTGTGTATATATGTATATATATGTTCAATGGCATGTGTAGCTGCTGATACACATGCTGTGCACATCCCGCCATCTAGTGTTGGGCTCGGAGTGTTACAAGTTGTTTTTCTTCGAAGAAGTCTTTTTCGAGTCACGAGATCGAGGGACTCCTCCCCTTTCGGCTCCATTGCGCATGTGTGTGTATATATGTGTGTATATATATAATATATATATGTATATATATATATGTGTGTATATGTTCGGTGGCATGTGTAGCTGCAGATACACATGCTGTGCATTATCCTGCCATCTAGTGTTGGGCTCGGAGTGTTACAAGTTGTTTTTCTTCGAAGAAGTCTTTTCGAGTCACGAGACCGAGGGACTCCTCCCTTTCGGCTCCATTGCGCATGGACGTCGACTCCATCTTAGATTGTTTTCTTTCCGCCATCGGGTTCGGACGTGTTCCTCTTCGATCCGGATTTCGAATCGGGAAAGTTAGCTAAATATCGAAAATTCGACGGTATTGTTTGCGCTCGGTACCGGTTTAGTGTTAGCGTATCGACACCGATAGTAGAAGCGTTCCGGCGGCCCTTTGGGGCTTCCGCTCTTCAGCAGGGCCTGGTCGGCCCGGCTGCGTCCATCGACGAAACTAATGGACCGGACCCCCTTCCGCTTCTGTCCGACGTGCCACTCGAAGTATCCTTATACAGACCAACACTTGGTCTGTAATCTGTGTCTATCACCAGAACACAGGGAGGATACTTGTGAGGCCTGTCGGGCATTTCGATTGAAAAAGACCCTACGCGATCGAAGAGCCAGAAAGACTACAAATGGCGTTGACACTGAGGGAACAACTTGACGTCGAAGAGGAGGAAAGAATTTCCATCCTGGGAACGGATTCCGAAAGTGAGCGACCCGCGACGATGCAGAAAACAGTGAGTAAAACTGCCCCGTCCAAGACTCACACAAAGATCGTAAAGTCCCAAGGGGATGCCACCGCCAGCAGGCCATGGCTTAACCCATCGAAAAGACGGTGACCAAACATAGGCACCGAAAAAGGCCCAAGAACTGCTGAAGACATCCGACTCCGGTTGAGAGCAGGCTCCGAACGATCTCAGCACCGAGAGTTCGACTCACCCAAGGTGAGAAAAGTTACGTCTGAACCGAAAAAGACTTTCTCGGAAGCTTCGGTACTGAAAAAAGCGGCCTTGGAGCCGAAAAGAAGCTCTTACACGGAAGAGCAAGGACTTTCCGGCCAAATGCAAAAACACAGATTTGAGCAGGAGATAGGTATTGTGGAACCAGACCATACCCAAAGGAGGTTGCATATCCAGAAAGAGACTGGGAAAATACAAACTCTTCCTCCAATTAAAACTAAAAGAAAGCTGGCATTTCATCAGTCAGAAATGCAGGCAAAGGTGGCAAGTGATAAAACACCAGCACCAAGGTTTTCGCCACAACCTTCTCCACTGCATTCACCAAAGCTTTCCCCGGTAACAACACCCCCAATGCAGTCACCGACCCATACAGGGATGACACAGGATGATCCGGATGCATGGGACTTATATGATGCTCCAGTATCAGACAACAGCCCAGATTGTTACCCAACAAGGCCATCACCTCCAAAGGACAGTACTGCATATACGCAGGTACTATCAAGGGCAGCTACATTCCACAATGTAGCAATTCATTCAGAGCCAATAGAGGATGATTTCCTATTCAACACCTTGGCGTCCACCCACACTTCCTACCAGAGTCTGCCAATGCTCCCAGGCATGCTCAAGCACGCAAAACAGGTCTACCAGGAGCCAGTGAAAGGAAGGGCTATCACACCTACGGTGGAGAAGAAATACAAACCTCCCCCAACGGACCCTGTGTTTATAACACAACAATTTACGCCAGACTCAGTAGTTGTAGGGGCATCAAGAAAGAGGGCAAACTCTCAATCATCAGGAGACGCTCCACCGCCTGATAAGGAGAGTAGGAAGTTTGATGCAGCGGGCAAACGGGTGGCAGCACAGGCAGCCAATCAATGGCAAATCGCAAACTCGCAAGCCCTACTGGCTCGCTACGACAGGGCACACTGGGACGAGAGGCAACACATTATACAGCACTTGCCAAAAGAACATCAGAAACGTGCCCAACAGGTTGTTGAGGAAGGACAAGCAATAGCCAACAACCAAATAAGGTCCGCATTAGACTCGGCAGACACAGCAGCATGAACAGTCAACACTGCGGTAACCATTCGCAGGCATGCATGGTTACGAAGCTCAGGATTCAAGCCAGGAATCCAACAAGCTGTGTTAAACGTGCCTTTCAACCAGGAACAATTGTTTGGGCCGGAAGTGGACACAGCAATTGAAAAATTTAAAAAAGGACACAGACCAGGCCAAAGCCATGGGCGCGCTCTACTCCCCACAAAGCAGAGGCACATTTAGAAAGCCACAATTTAGAAGGGGGTTTCGTATACAAACACCAGAACCTTCCACCTCGCAAACCAGACCCACCTATCAGGGACAATACCAGAGAGGAGGGTTTCGAGGCTCATATAGGGGTGGACAATTCCCAAGAGCAAGGGGAAAATTCCAAACCCCTAAAACAAGTCAAACAAGTCAAACCAAACCGTGACTTCAATGTCACAAAACTCCAACACTTAACACCAGTGGGGGGGGGGGGAGACTTACTGCATACTACAAAAACTGGACACACAACTAAGGACGCATGGGTCCTAGCCATTATCCAACATGGTTATTGCATAGAATTCATAAATTTACCGCCAGATGTGCCCCCAAGAGCACACAATATGTCCAAACACTTACACCTGTTACAACCAGAAGTCCAAGCATTGTTACAAAAACAAGCAATAGAGTTAGTACCCAACCATCAAAAAGGGACAGGCGTCTACTCACTATGTTTCCTAATTCCAAAGAAAGACAAAACGTTAAGACCCGTATTAGACCTCAGAACACTGAATCTCTTCATCAAATCGGATCACTTCCACATGGTAACACTTCAAGACGTGGTTCCCTTACTCAAAAAAGAGGACTACATGTCAACATTAGATCTCAAGGGTGCCTACTTTCACATGCCCATACATCCTTCCCACCGAAAATACTTAAGGTTTGTAATACACGGCGTACACTACCAATTCAAAGTGTTACCGTTCGGGATAACAGCCCCAAGGTTATTCACAAAATGTCTTGCAGTAGTAGCCGCTCACATAAGGAGACAGCACATGCACGTATTCCCGTACTTAGACGACTGGCTAATAAAAACCAGCACTCAACAACAGTGTCTTCTTCACACGCAATACGTTATAGAAACTCTACACAAACTAGGGTTTTCTATAAATTACCAAAAATCACATCTACAGCCATCCCAAATACAATACTTGGGAGCAACACTCAACACACAAAAAGCGGTTGCAACTCCAAGTCCACAAAGGGTACAAGCGTTCCAAAATATAACATTGAACATACAGCCAAACCAACACTACCAAGTGAGGTTTGTAATGAAACTTCTAGGCATGATGTCTTCATGCATAGCCATTGTCCCAAACGGAAGATTACACATGCAGCCCTTACAACAGTGCCTAGAAAAACAATGGACACAAGCACAGGGTCAACTCCAAGATCTAGTGTTGGTAGACCGCCAGACACACTTCTCGCTTCAATGGTGGAACCCTATAAATTTAAACCAAGGGCGGCCATTCCAAGACCCAGTGCCTCAATACGTGATCACAACAGATGCTTCCATGATGGGGTGGGGAGCACACCTCAACCAGCACAGCATACAGGGACAATGGGACAATCAACAAAAACAACTGCACATAAATCATTTAGAACTGTTGGCAATGTTTCTAACATTAAAAGCATTTCAACCACTGATAGCCCACAAACACATTCTTGTCAAAACCGACGACATGACGACAATGTATTACCTCAACAAACAAGGAGAGACACATTTGTCACAACTGTGTCTCTTAGCACAGAAAATTTGGCATTGGGCAATTCACAATAACATTCGCCTAATAGCACAATACATCCCAGGCATTCAGAACCAGTTGGCCGACAATCTCAGTCGAGATCACCAACAAACACACGAATGGGAGATTCATCCCCAGATCCTACAAGATTACTTTCTACGCTGGGGAACGCCAAAAATAGACCTATTCGCAACAAAAGAAAACGCAAAATGTCAAAACTTCGCGTCTAGGTACCCACACCCTCAGTCCAAGGGCAATGCGTTATGGATCAGTTGGTCAAGGATATTTGCTTACGCTTTTCCCCCACTCCCACTCATTCCTTATCTGGTAAACAAACTAAGTCAAAACAAACTCAAACTAATACTTATAGCACCAACCTGGGCTCGCCAACCGTGGTACACAACACTGCTAGATTTATCAGTAGTACCTCACATCAAATTACCGAACAGGCCAGATCTGTTAACGCAACACAAACAACAGATCAGACACCCGAATCCAGCATCACTTAATCTAGCAATCTGGCTCCTGAGATCTTAGAATTTGGACATTTAGACCTTACACAAGAATGTATGGAGGTAATTAAACAAGCTAGAAAACCCACTACAAGACATTGCTACGCAAACAAATGGAAAAGATTTGTTTACTACTGCTACACTAATCAAATTCAACTACTGCATGCTTCCGCAAAAGACATTGTAGGCTACTTATTACACTTACAAAAGTCTAAGCTAGCATTCTCTTCAATTAAAATACATCTCACTGCAATATCTGCCTATCTGCAGATTACACATTCAACATCGCTTTTTAGAATTCCCGTCATCAAAGCATTTATGGAGGGACTAAAAAGAATCATAACCCCAAGAACACCTTCGTGGAACCTTAATATTGTATTAACACGACTCATGGGACCACCATTTGAACCCATGCACTCTTGTGAGATGCAATACTTAACTTGGAAGGTAGCCTCTCTAATAGCTGTCACATCACTTAGAAGAGTAAGTGAGATACAAGCATTTACTATACAAGAACCCTTTATACAAATACATAAAGTGGTTCTACGTACAAATCTCAAATTCTTACCAAAAGTCATATCGCCGTTCCACCTAAACCAAACAGTGGAACTCCCAGTCTTCTTTCCAAAACCAGACTCAGTAGCCGAAAGAGCCTTACATACATTAGACATAAAGAGAGCACTAATGTATTACATTGACAGCACAAAACAATTTCGTAAAACAAAACAATTGTTCGTAGCCTTCCAAAAACCTCATGCCGGTAATCATATATCCAAACAAGGCATTGCCAAATGGATAGTAAAATGTATTCAAACTTGTTATATCAAAGCAAAAGGAGATCTACCTATTACACCAAAAGCGCATTCAACTAGGAAAAAAGGCGCCACAATGGCCTTTCTGGGCAATATACCCATGACTGAAATTTGTAAGGCAGCCACCTGGTCTACGCCTCATACATTCACAAAACATTACTGTGTAGATGTGTTAACACAACAAGCCACAGTAGGACAGGCTGTATTAAGAACATTATTTCAAACAACTTCAACTCCTACAGGCTAAGCCACCGCTTTTTAGGGGAGGTTACTGCTTAGTAGTCTATGCACAGCATGTGTATCTGCAGCTACACATGCCACCGAACGGAAAATGTCACTTACCCAGTGTATATCTGTTTGTGGCATGAGACGCTGCAGATTCACATGCGCCCTCCCACCTCCCCGGGAGCCTGTAGCCGTTGTTAGTTTAAGATTTGTAAATAAATATTATTTTAACCATTATGTACATACACACCTACTCCATTGCATGGGCACATCTAGTATACTCAACTCCTACCTCACCCTCAGCGGGGAAAACAATCTAAGATGGAGTCGACGCCCATGCGCAATGGAGCTGAAAGGGATGAGTCCCTCGGTCTCGTGACTCGAAGACTTCTTCGAAGAAAAACAACTTGTAACACTCCGAGCCCAACACTAGATGGCAGCATACAAGTTGTTTTTCTTCGAAGAAGTCTTTTCGAGTCACAGGATCGAGTAACTCCTCCTTTTCGGATCCATTGCGCATGGGCATCGACTCCATCGTAGATTGTTTTCTTTCCGCCCTCGGGTTCGGACGTGTTTCTCTTCAATCCGGTTGTTTGAGTCTGAAAAATCTTACAAACCCTCTAAATTCGTCGGTATTGTTTTCGATCGCGTATCATCCATCATCGACACCTCGGTACCGGCGGATACATATCCCTACTTGCCCTTCGGGGCACCCGCGCCCAACTTGGGACTGGTCGGCCCAACCAAAAGTATCGTCGAAGCCTCATGGGCTGGACCTCGTTTAGATTCTGCCCTCGATGCCACGCCAAGTATCCCTACACGGATCAACATCTGGTTTGTAACCTGTGTTTATCTCCAGATCGAGAGGATACCTGCGAAGCCTCTAGATCCTTCCGCTCGAAAAAGACTCTGAGAGACCGAAGAGTGCGAAGATTAGAGATGGCGTCCAGAAGCACCGAACGCCTCGACCCAGAAGAGGAGGAGATGATCTACACCGCCGTCTCAGTTTGGGGGTCCGATTCTGAACAAGAGTCGGACACCGACCAATAACAGCGGGCCAGCACATGAGTACGCTTGCCCCGACCCAATCCAAGCCCAAATACAAGGCCTCGGGGATGCCACTGCCAGAAGGCCATGGCTCGACCCGTAAGAAAGCTACCGGTGACCAAGCCACATCTTCGCCACCGAAAAAGGCCACACCAACAACAAAGCCTTCGGACTCGAGCCGAGGCACAGGCTCCGAAATTATAAGGCACCGACCCATCGAGTCGAAACCCCGAAAGTCACTTTCGGAGCTGAGGCCAACAAGTACTCCAGGCCCTTTGGTGCCGAAAAACCCGGCTTCGGAGCCGAAAAAGCATACCTACACAGAGGAGCATGGACTTTCAAAACAATTGAAAGAAAGCCATAGATTTGATGAGGAATTGACACAAATGGAGGATTTCGATGAGACAAGCCAGGATACAAATCCACAAAGACACTGGCAAAATCCTCACAGCACCTCCTCTGAGAACAAAGAGGAAACTGGCCTTCCATGGACGTTTGGACACTGACCAGCCAATGGCTAAAGTGCCAAAAACAAGAGAAAAATCTCCGCCTCCACAGTTTTCGCCTCAACAGTCTCCTCCCCATTCTCCTCAACTAACTGTCTCCCCGCCTGCTACACCCACTTCAGTCTCCATCACACACTATGCAGTCACGACATGACACGGATCCATCGGATCTCTATGATGATCCAGTCTCAGACAGTAGTCCAGAGTGCTATCCATCAAAGCCATCACCACCTGAGGATAGCACCTCATATACACAAGTTCTAGCCAGGGCAGCGGCATTTCACAACGTGGCCATGCACACCGAACCTCTGGAGGACATCTTCTTATTTAATACATTGTCCTCAACTCACGCCACATACCAAAGTCTACCCGTGCTTCCTGGCATGCTAAAACATGCACAGCAAATCTTCCAGGAACCAGTTAAGGGAAGCGCTATAACTCCAAGGGTAGGGAAGAAATATAAGCCACCACCCTCAGACCCCATTTTTATCACACAACAGCTACCCCCAGATTCCGTAGTGGTCAGCGCAGCAAGGAAAAGGGCTAATTCTCAGTCCTCTGGAGACGCACCCCCTCCAAATAAAGAAAGCAAGAAATTCGATGCTGCAGGTAAAAGGGTGGCGTCACAGGTAGCCAATCAGTGGCATATAGCCAATTCGCAGGCCCTACTAGCCAGATATGACCGGGCTCACTGGGATGAGATGAAGGACGTTATTCAGTATCTCCCCAAGGACCAACAGAAGAGAGCCCAGGGACAAGCAATCACAAATAACCAAATAAGATCGCGCTAGACTCCGCCGATACAGCCGCAAGAACTATTAATACGGCTGTCGCATTAGGCGCCATGCATGGCTTAGGTCATCAGGATTTAAACCTGAAATACAGCAGGCTGTCCTCAACATGCCTTTTAATCAACAACAATTATTCGGCACACAAGTTGACACAGCCATCGACAAAATGAAAAAAAGACGCAGACACGGCCCAAGCTATGGGTGCGCTTTAGTCATCCCAGTACAGAGGCTCATTTCGAAAGCCTCAATATAGGGCAGGCTTCAGACCCCAACCATCCGAGCCATCTACCTCACAAGCCAAACCCTCTTACCAGACGCAATACCAGAGGGGGGTTTTGGGGATCCTACAGAGGACAATTCCTCAGATCTAGGGGAAAATACCAATCCTTAAAACAACCCACTAATACCAAACAGTGACTTTACTCACCACACTTCCCCTGTGGGAGGAAGACTGCAAAAGTTCCACACCCACTGGTTACCCATCACAACAGACAAGTGGGTATTATCCATTATCCAACATGGTTACTGCATAGAGTTCACACAAACTCCTCCAGACATTCCCCCAAAACCGCACAAACTTCCATCTCAACACATTTCAATGTTGCAAACAGAGGTACAGGCACTATTACTCAAATAAGCCATAGAACTTGTGCCACATCAGAAAGGAACAGGGGTTTACTCCCTGTACTTCCTCATTCCCCAAAAAGGACAAAACATTAAGACCAATATTAGATCTCAGGACTCTCAACCTCTACACTTTCACGTGGTAACGCTACAAGATGTAGTCCCACTGCTACAACAAGAAGAATTTATGACAACACTGGATCTAAAAGATGTGTATTTTCACATACCCATCCATCCAGCTCACAGAAAATATCTCTGGTTTGTAATACAGAGAAAACATTACCAATTCAGTGTTACCTTTCGGGATAACAGCAGCTCCCAGAGTATTTACAAAGTGCCTTGCCGTAGTCGCAGCATACATAAGGAGACAAAATATACATGTCTTCCCATATCTCGACGACTGGCTAATAAAAGCCAACACTCAAAAACAGTGCCAACATCACACACGTTATGTAATAAACACCCTACACACACACACACTAGGGTTCTCAATAAATTGCCAAAAATCGCACATACAACCAGCACAAATTCAGCAGTACTTAGGAGCCACATTAAACGCCCAAAAAGCACTTGCAAGCCCAAGTCCTCAGAGTGCAATCGTTCCACACCATATTGCCAAAAATCCAGCCAAACCAACACTACACTGTCCAATTTGTCATGAAACTGTTGGGTATGATGGCATCATGCAACGCCATTGTCCCAAACGCAAGATTACACATGCGGCCCTTACAACAGTGCCTCGCAAAACAATGGTCGCAGGCACATGGTCATCTCCAAGATCTAGTGTTGATAGACCGCCAAACACAATTCGCTTCAGTGGTGGAATACCACAAATTTAAACAAAGGCGGCCATTTCAAAAACTGTTCCTCACGCCATTATTACAACAGATGCATTGATGATTGGATGGGGGGGGCACACCTCAACAATCGCAATACTCGGGGACAATGGGACAAAAAACAAAAACAATTTCACATAACTCACTTAGAACTGCTAGCAATCTCCCTAGCACTAAGAGCCTTTCAACCTCTTCTTGCTCACAAACACATTCTTGTCAGAACAGACAATATGACAACAATGTACTACCTAAACAAACAGGGAGGAACCCACTCATCACCATTTCGAAGTGCTCTGATCCCAACCTTTGTCATAGTCCTATCTCAAGAGCACGAGTTTACCATTTCAGTACGAAATGGAGTGTCTTGTGACATCAACAGTATTTGCATATCCACGATGTCTGCATTTTCAATAGAGTGAAATGTAATGTTGTTCCTACGGCTTTGTTAGTCTAAACAATTCACTAGTGACCGAACATTACACACGACACAGTAGCTATTGGTGAAGTCACAGTTAAAACTCCACTTTAAATAAGCACCCTCATTTTAAAATGATAAGTAATGAAGACTTTATATACCAGCCCGTTCACAGCTGTAGTTGTGTTTGCTTTATAAGCACATATAATAAAATTGGAACAAAATTTGTGGTGGTCTATGTAGAAATTCCAAAGCCAGAAGGAGCAGCTGTGCAAATAATAACGGCAGGAGGAGCAGCTGTAAAAATAAAACCGGACAATTAGCCAAGACAGAAAGCAATTAAAAAATGAGTTCCTGAAAAGTACAGATAAACAATTGAAAGCGTGAGGACACCTTACTTGGCCAGTGCTCGTCTGCCAAGAACTGAAGTGAGGTATTGGCTTTGCAAACCTGTTAAGAGGCAGCAAAGAAGTGACACTTCAGTTAACCTATTGTAAGTAGCAGGCGGGAGCAAAGCCCTTTATCCAGAGCAACAGGTCTTCCAGATAGCGCATGCACGCTGCCTAGGCTCGACCTAAAAAGGATTCCGAGACAGCAAAGGCCATGGGAGCCCTTTATACAACACCTTTTTGGGGCTCATTTTGCAAACCTCAATTTAGAGGAGGTTTTAAGCCACAAACTTCAGAGGCCTCTACGTCCCAACAAAATCAGGGACAACAATATTATCCCAGGGGATCTTTCAGGAGCTCTTATAGAGGACACAATTTCAGATCCAGAGGTAAATCCCTTGCCCCAAGAGGTGCCTCCACCTAATCAAAGAAGTGACTTTCCCTGCATCCCCACACAGCGCACATCTCCTGTGGGAGGAAGACGGCAATATTTCCATCCTCACTGACAACAAATTACAACAGATCAGTGGGTTCTGTCAAGTTCTAGGCAATAACCATTGCGGATAATTATCTCCACCCCACCAAACATTCCACCCCGTTCACACAGGCTTTCTCTCGAAGACATTGCTATGTTAAAACAAGAGGTAGAATCTCTTCTACTCAAAGGTGCAGCAGTATATTCTCTATACTTCCTCATACCAAAAAAGGAAGGCACTCTCAGACCAATTGTCAATCTCAAACCTCTAAATCAATATGTCCTGTCAGAGTATTTCCACAGTGTTGCTCTACAGGATGTCATTCCCTTGTTACAAAAACAAGATTACGTGACAGCGTTAGACCTAAAGGATGCTTACTTCCACATTCCTATACATCGAACACACCACACGTATTTACGATTTGTGATGGCAGGCAAGCACTATCAATTAAACGTAGTACCCTTTGGAGAGACAACAGCGCCAAGGGTATTCACAAAATGTCTAGCAGTAGTTGTGGCATACCTCAGAAGACCACGCATACATGGCTTCCCTTATCTGAACGACTGGTTAATAAAAGCCAGCACCAATCAGAACTGAACAGCACACACAATAGATACCCTACACAAAATAGGGTTCACAATCCATTACCAGAAATCTCACCTTCAGCCAGCACAAATTCAACCTTTATCTAGGGGAACTTTCGAACACTCAGTCAGCTTTGGCCTACCCAAATCCACAACGAATCCAAGTGTTTCACACACTCATATCCCAATTGCAGGTGAATCGAACTTACACAGTAAGATTGGTCATGAAGCTATTGTGAATGATGGCATCATGCATAGCAATAGTGCCCAATGCACGTCTAAACATGAGACCACTGCAACAGTGTCTCTCGCAACAGTGGTCTCAGGCACAGGGTCAACTACAGGATCTAGTGTTGTTGGACCGACAAACTTACAAATCTCTGCAATGTTGGAATCACACCAACTTATCGAAAGGACGACCACTTCAGGACCCCGCGCCACAGACCATAATCACCACAGATGCATCAATGACCGGTTGGAGAGCCCATCTCCACAATCTTATAACACAGGGGGAATGGCACTCAATCCAGCAAACTTACCACATAAACCACTTGGAATGGCTGGCAGTGTTCTTAGCCATCAAAGCATTCCAACCACAGATTATACACAAAACAGTCTTAATAAGGACAGACAACATGACAACAATGTCTTATCTGCAAAAACAGGGGGGGCACACTCATCCCAATTGTCACTTCTAGCCCAAACAATTTGGAAATGGGCAATTCACAATCACATTCACCTGCTAGCGAAATACATCCCACGGATACACAACCAGCTAGCGGACCTCCTAAGCAGGACTCGGCAACAAATACATGAAAGGGAGATTCACCCACAAGTAATTCAATATTACTTTCAGATGTGGGGAACACTAAACATAGAGCTTTTCGCAACAAGCGAAAACGCAAAATGCCAAAACTTTGTGCCCAGATACCCACACCCTCAATCCAAGGGCAATGCTCTATAGATCAGTTGGTCAGGGATATTTACTTACGCTTTTCCCCCTCTTCCATTAATTCAAGTTCGATGGCATCTGTCGCTGTAGATACGCATGTTTTGCATAGCTCGCCATCTGGTGTTGGGCCGGAGTGTTACAAGTTGTTTTTCTTTGAAGAAGTCTCTCGAGTCACGGGACCGAGTGACTCCTCCTTTTGTCTCCATTGCGCATGGGCGTCGACTCCATCTTCGATTGTTTGTTTTTTTTTTCCGCCATCGGGTTCGGACGTGTTCCTGTCGCTCCGAGTTTCGGAACGGAAAGATAGCTAATTTCGGAAGATTTTCGTCGGTATTGTTGCGTTCGGGATCGGCGTAGTTAGATTCAACACTGCGTCGAAAGATCGAAGCGCTCCGGTGCCCTTCGGGGTAGTTTTTCGATCCCCCGTCGGGGCCTGGTCGGCCTGACCGCGTGCAGAAGAACGCCGATGGAACGGACCCCGTTCCGCTTCTGTCCCAAATGCCACAATAAATACCCCTATACAGACCAACACTTGGTCTGTAACCTGTGCCTGTCACCTGAGCACAGTGAAGACACCTGCGAGGCCTGTCGTGCGTTCCGGTCCCGAAAAACACTCCGAGACCTTCGAGCCAGAAGACTTCAGATGGCGTCCGCGCCGACAGCCCACCGAGAATTCGAGGAACAAGAAGAGGAAGGAACCTTTTCGATCCACGAATCGGACTCCGAAGGATTCGACGATACACAAACCGTAAGACGTCGAAAACCACTCAGAAGAAGATTTACAAGGCCCAGGGGATGCCACTGCCACCAGGCCATGGCTCGACCCATAAATTCGGTGACCGACCGTCGGCACCGAAAAAGGCCCAAACAGTGCCAAGATCGTCCGACTCCGGTCGAGACACTGGCACGCAGCCTTCTCGGGATCGAGAAAGTGATGGAGACAAGCATCGACACCGAGATACCGGTGTAGACACGGCTCGACGCCGAGACAGCGGCACCGACTAAGATCGACGCCGAGAGGTTTCGGCACCGAAAAAGAAAAAAGTCACCTCGGAGCCGAAAAAAGATGCAGACAGGGTTTCGGTGCCAAAACAAACTGCAACCGACCCAGTTTCAGGCTCTTATACAGAAGAGCAATCGCTAACCTCCCAAATGCGAAAGCATAGGTTTGAGGAAGAGCTACAATCAACTGATGTAGACCATACGCAAAAGCGTATTTTCATACAGGAGGGGACAGGAAAAATAAGCACCCTTCCCCCTATTAGAAGAAAGAGAAGATTGGAGTTCCAAACTGAACAAACACCACAAACAAAGGTGGCGAAAAAGGTTACTCCACCACCCTCTCCTCCACCTGTAATTAATGTCTCACCAGCACAAACTCCATCACATTCCCCAGCTCACACCACCATGAGCCAGGGTGACCAAGATCAGGACGCATGGGACTTATACGACGCCCCAGTGTCAGATAACAGCCCGGAGGCATACCCTACGAAGCCATCTCCACCAGAGGACAGCACTGCGTATTCTCAAGTGGTGGCTAGAGCAGCACAATTTCACAATGTAAGCCTCCACTCAGAACAGGTCGAGGATGACTTTTTATTCAACACCCTCTCCTCCACCCACAGCTCCTACCAAAGCCTGCCTATGCTCCCTGGTATGCTCCGGCACGCAAAAGAAATCTTTAAGGAGCCGGTCAAAAGTAGGGCAATCACACCAAGAGTGGAAAAAAAGTATAAGGCGCCTCCTACAGACCCGGTTTTCATCACTACACAGCTGCCACCAGACTCTGTCGTTGTAGGAGCAGCTAGGAAAAGGGCCAACTCCCACACATCTGGAGATGCACCACCCCCAGATAAAGAAAGCCGCAAGTTCGATGCAGCTGGTAAGAGTCGCAGCACAAGCTGCAAACCAGTGGCGCATCGCTAACTCTCAGGCACTACTTGCGCGCTATGACAGAGCCCATTGGGATGAGATGCAACATCTCATTGAACATCTGCCCAAGGACCTACAAAAGAGGGCAAAACAAGTGGTTGAGGAGGGACAGAACATTTCAAACAACCAAATACGCTCCTCCATGGACGCTGCAGATACAGCTGCACGGACAATTAATACATCTGTAACTATCAGAAGGCATGCATGGCTGCGAACGTCTGGATTTAAACCAGAGATTCAGCAAGCAGTTCTCAATATGCCTTTTAACGAAAAAGAACTGTTCGGTCCAGAAGTGGACACAGCGATTGAGAAACTCAAAAAGGACACGGACACTGCTAAAGCCATGGGCGCACTCTACTCCCCGCAGAGCAGAGGGAATTACAGCACATTCCGTAAAACACCCTTTAGAGGGGGGTTTCGGGGTCAGGGCACACGCCAGCACCTCACAGGCAACACCGTCCAGTTACCAGGGACAGTACAGAGGAGGTTTTCGGGGACAATATAGAGGAGGGCAATTCCCTAGGAATAGGGGAAAATTTCAAAGCCCCAAAACCCCTACTACTAAGCAGTGACTCACATGTCACTCACCCCCCCCACACAACACCAGTGGGGGGAAGAATAGGTCATTATTACAAAGCATGGGAGGAAATCACTACAGACACTTGGGTTCTAGCAATTATCCAACATGGTTATTGCATAGAATTTCTACAATTCCCTCCAAACATACCACCAAAAGCACAAAATTTGACAAAACATCATTCCAATCTCCTGGAGATAGAAGTGCAGGCACTATTGCAAAAGAATGCAATCGAATTAGTACCAAACACACAAATAAACACAGGAGTTTACTCACTGTACTTTCTGATACCAAAGAAGGACAAAACGCTGAGACCCATCCTAGACCTCAGAATAGTAAACACATTCATCAAATCCGACCACTTTCACATGGTCACACTACAAGAAGTGTTACCATTGCTAAAACTACACGACTACATGACAACTTTAGACCTCAAAGACGCGTATTTCCATATACCAATACACCCATCGCACAGGAAATACCTAAGGTTTGTATTCAAAGGAATACATTACCAATTCAAGGTATTGCCTTTCGGATTAACAACCGCACCAAGAGTCTTTACCAAATGTCTAGCAGTAGTCGCTGCACACATCAGAAGGCAGCAAATACATGTGTTCCCATATCTAGACGACTGGCTAATCAAGGCCCATTCGTTAATAGAGTGCTCAAACCACACAAATCAGATCATACAAACCCTCTTCAAACTAGGGTTCACCGTCAACTTCACGAAATCCAACATTCTGCCGTGCAAGGTACAACAATACCTAGGAGCCATAATAGACTCAACAAAAGGAGTAGCCACTCCAAGTCCACAAAGAATTCAAAATTTCAACAACATCATACAACGCATGTATCCAACACAAAAGATACAAGCAAAGATGATATTACAACTCCTAGGCATGATGTCTTCATGCATAGCCATTGTCCCAAACGCAAGACTGCACATGAGGCCCTTACAACAGTGCCTAGCATCACAGTGGTCACAAGCACAGGGTCATCTTCTAGATCTGGTGTTAATAGACCGCCAAACTTACCTCTCGCTTCTATGGTGGAACAACATAAATTTAAACAAAGGGCGGCCTTTCCAAGACCCAGTGCCACAATACGTAATAACAACAGATGCTTCCATGACAGGGTGGGGAGCACACCTCGATCAACACAGCATACAAGGACAATGGAACGTACATCAAACAAAACTGCATATAAATCACCTAGAACTGCTAGCAGTTTTTCAAGCACTAAAAGCTTTCCAACCAATAATAGTTCACAAATACATTCTCGTCAAAACAGACAACATGACAACAATGTATTATCTAAACAAACAAGGGGGGACACACTCCACGCAGTTAAGCCTGCTAGCACAAAAAAATTGGCGTTGGGCAATTCACAACCAAATTCGCCTAATAGCACAATTTATACCAGGGATTCAGAATCAACTCGCAGACAATCTCTCTCGAGATCACCAACAGGTCCACGAATGGGAAATTCACCCCCAAATTCTGAACACCTATTTCAAACTCTGGGGAACACCTCAAATAGACTTGTTTGCGACGAAGGAGAACGCAAAATGCCAAAACTTCGCATCCAGATACCCACACAAGCAGTCCCAAGGCAATGCCCTATGGATGAACTGGTCAGGGATATTTGCTTACGCTTTTCCTCCTCTCCCTCTCCTTCCTTATCTGGTAAACAAACTCAGTCAAAACAAACTCAAACTCATATTAATAGCACCAACTTGGGCAAGGCAACCCTGGTACACAACGCTGCTAGACCTATCAGTAGTACCCCACATCAAATTGCCCAACAGGCCAGATCTATTGACACAACACAACCAAAAGATCAGACACCCAGATCCAGCATCGCTGAATCTAGCAATTTGGCTCCTGAAATCCTAGAATTCAGGCACTTACAACTTACCCAAGAATGTATGGAAGTCATAAAGCAAGCCAGAAGGCCATCCACCAGGCACTGCTATGCAAGTAAATGGAAGAGGTTTGTTTGCTACTGCCATATTAATCAAATCCAACCATTACACACGACTCCAAAACATGTAGTGGGTTACTTGCTTCACTTACAAAAATCTAACCTGGCTTTCTCTTCCATTAAAATACACCTTGCAGCAATATCTGCATACCTGCAGACTACCTATTCAACTTCCCTATATAGGATACCAGTCATTAAAGCATTCATGGAGGGCCTTAAGAGAATTATACCACCAAGAACACCACCTGTTCCTTCATGGAACCTAAATGTTGTCCAACTAGACTTATGGGTCCACCTTTTGAACCCATGCACTCCTGCGAAATACAGTTCCTAACCTGGAAGGTTGCATTTCTCATCGCCATTACTTCCCTAAGAAGAGTAAGCGAGATTCAGGCGTTTACAATACAAGAACCTTTTATACAACTACACAAGAATAAGGTCGTCCTAAGGACTAATCCTAAATTTTTACCAAAGGTTATTTCACCGTTCCATCTAAATCAAACAGTGGAACTTCCAGTGTTCTTTCCACAGCCAGATACCGTAGCTGAGAGGGCACTACATACATTAGATGTCAAAAGAGCATTAATGTATTACATTGACAGAACAAAGAACATCAGAAAGACTAAACAACTATTTATTGCATTTCAAAAACCTCATGCAGGAAACCCAATTTCAAAACAAGGTATAGCCAGATGGATAGTTAAATGCATCCAAATCTGCTACCTTAAAGCTAAACGACAGCTGCCCATTACACCCAGGGCACACTCAACCAGAAAGAAAGGTGCTACCATGGCCTTTCTAGGAAACATCCCAATGCAAGAAATATGTAAGGCAGCCACTTGGTCTACGCCTCACACATTCACCAAGCACTACTGTGTAGACGTGTTATCCGCACAACAAGCCACAGTAGGTCAAGCCGTATTAAGAACATTGTTTCAAACTACTTCCACTCCTACAGGCTGATCCACCGCTTTTGGGGAGATAACTGCTTACTAGTCTATGCAAAACATGCGTATCTACAGCGACAGATGCCATCGAACTGAAAATGTCACTTACCCAGTGTACATCTGTTCGTGGCATCAGTCGCTGTAGATTTGCATGTGCCCACCCGCCTCCCCGGGAGCCTGTAGCAGTTCGGAAGTTACCTTCAACTATTTGTATATATATCATTTCAACCTTAAATAAGTACATACTTAGTCACTCCATTGCATGGGCACTATTACTACAATTCAACTCCTACCTCACCCTCTGCGGGGGAAAAACAATCGAAGATGGAGTCGACGCCCATGCGCAATGGAGACAAAAGGAGGAGTCACTCGGTCCCGTGACTCGAGAGACTTCTTCGAAGAAAAACAACTTGTAACACTCCGGCCCAACACCAGATGGCGAGCTATGCAAAACATGCAAATCTACAGCGACTGATGCCACGAACAGATGTACACTGGGTAAGTGACATTTTCATTTCTGGTCAACAAGATCAGTCACACCTCCCTCACTATGATACTCATAGCTCGCAAGTGGGCACGTCAACACTGGTACACAACACTATTGGATCTATCTGTAGTACCACATGACAAGCTCCCAAACAGACCAGACCTATTGACTTAAAAAAAAGGTCAAATCAGGCATTCCTTTCCTTTGTCTCTCTCAGCATTTCAGCTGCCCACTAGACACCAGGGATATATATTTTTTATTTATCTATAAGGGGAGCAGTCCCTTGGGCAAGAGCTGCTCCTCGGGGGGACAAATTATTTCAAGGCTATTTCTGCCCCCGGGGGGGAGGGTAGAAACCACTAGATGCCAGGGATAATTTTGTTCTTTTTTTTTCTGTTTTTAGACTTGGGGAGTGACTCCTTAGGCATGGGTCACTCCCCGAGGGTGGGGTGCGGGTGGGGGTTGGAAATTATCCTTGGGGTCAGAAACCACTTAGGCACCAGGGATTGGTGTGTGTGTTTTGTTTGGGGGGGGGGGGGTAGCCCCTTGGGCAAGGGTCACTCCCCATGGGGGCACATTACTGTTGGCCATATCTGCCTGGCCTATTTTTAGAAGGCCCATCAGCCCCCAAGAGGGGCAAAAAGCCCACCAGGGAAAACAGGGTTGGGGTATGGCCATACCCCACCCCAAATAAACGGGGCCAAAGTTGTTCTGCCCACCACCAAGTTTGTAGAAAAATCCACAAGACCTAGACACATCTGAAAACGAAACATCTGGGTTAGTCCAGGGTGGTGTGCTTCACATTCACCCTGCACCATTTTCTTACCCACAATGCCCTGCAAACCTCCAACTTTAATGCTAATCGCACATTTTTGTGATGGAATGTGCAGGAATCCACAAAATTCCTACTACCCAGCATTGTCGCATCTATACCAATTTAAAAAAAAAAAAAATTATTGCCCCACTTGTCAGCCTAAAAATGTGTGTGTTTTTTTTTTCAAACTGCCCTTTTGGACCTGCTTTGGTTTTCCCGAATTTTTGACATGTTTTTGGCGCTTCCCTGTCACAGGCACTTGGCCCGCCTACACAAGTGAGGTATCATTTTTACCAGGAGACTGAGGGGAACGTTTGTTGGTAGGAAATTTATGCTGGTGTGGTGATCCCACACACAAATGTTGGGGAAATTAATCTTATTATTATTATTTTTTAAGCTAAATTTGAGCTTTGCAGAGGATTCTGGGTAAGAAAACACTAGGGTATCCACGCAAGTCACACCTCCCTAGATTCCCTCAGGTGTCAAGTTTACAGAAATGTTTGAGTTTGGTAGGTTTCCTTGGATGGCTGCTGAGCCCAGGACCAAAAACGCAGGACCCCTCCACACCTCTTCCCCCCCCCCCCCCCCCCATCCCCCTTCTACAAAAACAGGTAGTTTCGTATTTGATCATTTTGATGTGTCCACATAGTGTTTTGGGGCACTTTCTGTTGCGGGCACAAGGCCTACCCACACAAGTGAGGCACCATTTTTATCGGGAGACCTGGGGGAACACTACTGGGTAGAAGGAAGTTTGTGGCTCCCCTCAGATTTCAGAACTTTGCAACACCTGAAATCTGAGGAAAAAGTGTTTAATTTTTGTATTTTTATTTTTTTGCCATATTTTGAGGTTTGCTAAGGATTCTGGGTAACAGAACCTGGTAGGAGCACAACAAGTTACCCCATCCTGGGTTCCCCTAGGTGTCTAGTTTTCAGAAATGTCCAGGTTTGCTAGGTTTTCTTAGGTGCCAGATGAGGTAGAGGCCAAAATCCACAGCTAGGCACTTTGCAAAAAAACAGCTCTGTTTTCTTTGGGAAAATGTCATGTGTCCACGTTGTGTTTTGGGGCATTTCCCGCTACAGGCACTAGGCCTACTCACACAAGTGAAGTACCATTGTTATCTGGAAACGTGGGGGAACGCTGGGTGGAAGGAAATTTGTGGCTCCTCTCAGATTCCAGATCTGTCACTGAAATGTGAGGAAAAAGTGTTTTTCTGGCCAAATTTTGAGGTTTTGTTAATAAAATTCTGGGTAACAGAACCTGGTGAGAGTCCCACAAGTCACCCCATCCTAGATTCTCCTAGGTGTGTAGTTTTAAAAAATGCACAGGTTTGCTAGGTTGCCCTAGGTGCCGGCTGAGTTAGAGGCCAAAATCCACAGCTAGGCACTATGCAAAAAACACATCAGATTTCAATGTAAAAATGTAAGGTGTTCATGTTGCGTTTCCTGTCGCAGGCACTAGGCCTACCTATGCAAGTGAGGTACCATTTTTATCGGGAGACTTGGCAGAAAACAGAATAGAAGAACAAGTGTTATTGCCTCTTGTCTTTCAACATTTTTCTTTCCAAATGTAAGACAGTGTGTAAAAAAGACGTATATTTCAGAAAAGCACTGTAATACACATGCTAATATGGGGACCCCGGAATTCAGAGATGGGCAAATAACCACTGCTTCTCAACACCTTATCTTGTGCCCACTTTGGAAATACAAAGGTTTTCTTGATACCTATTTTTCACTCGTTGTATTTCAGCAAATGAATTGCTGTATACCCGGTATAGAATGAAAAACAACTTGTAACAGTCCGAGTCCAACACTACATGGTGGACTAGAGATAGATATATCATCCCCTTTATCTGCCTGCAAAGAACAGCTTCGAGATCAGTGCCCGAGGCATAGGTTTAGAGAACCATGTGCTTCTGTGGATCCCGTGCTCTGCACTCCTGTCACATAGTGTTGGGCACAGATGCTGCATGTGTTGTCCTTGAAGATGTTTATTTATACTTCCTCCAAAACTCACAATGCACCAGGACTTACATTACATGTTTTTTTTTTTTTTTTTTTTCTCCTCTTGCTATGAGATTTGGATGTGTTTAGCGCCTGGGGACCCTCATGCTACAGAAGCTGAGAACTTTGACATTGAGACACCAGAACAATATCTCCCACATGTGAGATGTCCGTGTGACTGTCAACTGCTTCAGCAGAGCCTTGTGCATCTAGCAAATACTTCAGAGCTGGATTGGATCAAAAAGCCAGAGTCCTATATGGAAATTGTAGGAAAGTGCCCTCTTTCTGATATAGTTGCCCGCACTGTTTGCCTGATGTCGGTGTGTTTGGACTTTAGTTCACAGGGATCCTGCTAACCAGGACCCCAGTGACTGTGCTCTCTCCCCTAAATTTAGTTGTTGGTAACTTTTCACACCCACAATTGGCATACAGGTGCAGCCATGTAAGTCCCTGGTATATGGCACCCAGGGCATTGATACACCACGGGTCCCCCAGGGGCTGCAGCATGTATTATGTCACCCATGGGAACCCATGCAAACTGTGACTGCAAGACTGCCATTTCAGCCTGTGTGAAAGGGTGCAAGCACCCTTTCACTGCCAAACCTCACCACTGCACTTAGACATTATAAGTTACCCCTCTGGTAGGCCTTTTAGCCCAAGGGCAGGGTGCATGCCTCTAAGTGTGAAGACACCTCTGTATGAGAAGGGTGCCCTACAGACCCCAGGCCAATTCCTGGACTCTGCAAGTGCGGGGAAGCCACCTTAAGGTATGTAGTGGACACTGGTCAACACAGGTGGTCAAACTACAGAATGTCTTCCTCGAACCTATGCAGGTTTGGTATCAAACATGCTGGAATCAAGCACCCTACACAGATTCCAGTATTAGTTGCATACCACCATGTACTCTAGGGGTTCCCTATGGGATCCCCAAGTTCTGCCTGTGCAGCCTTAAGGGTTCCAGTTGCCAGCCCACGCTGCTGCTGACCCCAGGCACTGTTCTGCCCTCCTGCTAGTGAGCCAGGCTCAGGCCGGAGGAGCAGAACAAAGGATTTCCTGCAAGGGAGGGGTGTGACTACCTCTCCCTGTGTGTTAGGTGTCTAGGGGCTGGGGTGGCCTCTGAGCGCCACCAGACTGCTTTGAAGGGCACATTTGGTGCCCCCTTGCATAATTCATTTTGCACCAGTTCAGGAATCCCCAGTTCCCACTCTGGTGCAAAACTGCATAAAGGACAGGGAAGTGACACGCCCCTCTCCCCCCAAGCCCCCACCGCCCCTGTCCAGCTCCTCCCCTAGGGAGGTGCAAAGAGTCTGCCAGGTTTCCACTTGATTCTGCCATCTTGTAAATAAGATGTGTAGAGGCCCCTGGGGTCATCAGACTGGTTGGGCCAGGTAGTTGAAGTCCCTGCCCCCCTCCGATAGGTAGGTCGCTGCATAGTGACCAACCCCCTTTTAGGGTTACTTAAGGGCTTTCTTGCAAGTGAGTCCTCAGATTCGTCAAGAAAAAGACTCTACCAGGAACTCCCTGCAAGACATCTTCTGCTCCTGACCTCTGCAGCCGCTGCTAGTCTTCGTTGGAACCCTCTCCCCACTTCCTGTTTAGTGTCTTCTGGACCTCGCTGGTCCCCCAAAACTTTGCAAAATCTTCTGGAACTCCTGTTTGCAATTTCTAGTGCTTGTTGGTGACCTGGGTGGTCAGACTGACCCTCCTGCAATCCAGTCGAGGGACAGCTCATAGGAGACTCCTGGAATCTTCTGCAGCTCCTTGGCCTTGCAGCTTCTACTTCCACAGACTTGCAGGAGCTTTACCTACAGAAGGGTGGGCATTGCCACCTGCACCTTTAAGGGTGCTGGACTCTGTCCCCTTCCTTTGCAGGTCCTCCACATGCAGAATCAGTCTCTGGGTTCCACCGGCCTGGTCCACGGGTCGTGACAGCAGCTAGACAATCTGAGGCATCCACAGTCTTCCAACAGAGTCCTTTCTCCCCTCTGCATCCAGGTCCCTGGTGTAGGTACTCCTGCCTTCTGGGTCTCATGGGGTAGGGGTGCTCTCCATCCATCCACTTGTCTGATGGTTTCCTCAGGGTCCACTGGAAAGGGTCCTGAATTCAGCAAACTCCAACCATCTCTCTCTGTTAACCTATGAGACAACTGGGTGGGTAACTACCTTACTCCTGGTTGCTAGGGGTCACTTACTGTACTTACCTCTGGTGTTCCTAACTGCCCGTAGCTAACCACCACACTTATCTTGGCTGGGAGTCACTGTTTCACATTCAACTTTTGTTTTGTACATAGTTTGGGCCTCCCCTACTGCCCTGTATATTACTATGCTATTACTGATGGTTATTTTGTGTACATATTGTGTGTAATATCTCCAACGGGAGATATACCAATGTCAATTTAATAGTAGTGCTGTAATAAAGTATCCTTTATTTTTGCAACACTTGTGTGGTTCTTTCTTGTGAGTAAGTTATGACTGACTACTGTGGTTTTGCAAGTGCCCTTCATTCCTCCTGAATTGGCTTCAGCTACCCCTAGAGATCGTCTGCTATCTGGACACCTATTCACTATCACGAAGGGTTGCCTGGACTCCGTATAGGGTGCCACACCATAGGTGTAAACCATAAACCGAGCCAACCTCCTACAGGCATAACCTGTGCTGGGGAAGGGGAATGAGGAAGACCTCATTTAAATTGTGGCCCAGCTGTAATGTGTGTTCCTGTGGGCAGACCGGGATTGGGTCTGTAACCATGTCCTCCAAGAAACTGACAGGTCTGTTTTTTTCTGCCTGTTGAGCCTATTTGATGCAAAGCAACTATCCAGAACCAATGATGTAGATGATTGGCACAAAGCAGGATAAAGTGCTCTCTCCAAGCAGCAACATGGACAGGGTGTTGAAGGAGTTACTCTGGTGAGAAGGTGGAACTTCAGGTACTTTGAAGCACACCCCCACCCCTCACGTGTGAAGTAAAGAATAGGTGTCCTCCAGCAACTGGGTCAGAAAAAACTCATTTCCAAGGACCAGGTTGAAACCCAGATCCAAGACAAAGACCACACGCAGCGTTTAGCAAACACCACACACCTGGGGCTCAAGTGGAGATCCTGGCCTCAGAATGAGGAGCAACCTTGAGAGATCAATGCCTTAAGCGCAGAACCTTCTCCAAAAAGTCCTAAACTGGTGACTAGGACCAGTGTCCCTCAACAGGCACATTTGGCACAGGAGACTCCTCGAGCGACTGAGCATAAACCTCACTGGAGACTCTGCAGTCTGTCTTGAAAGAAAAGACCTATCCGAAGACATCTCGAAGCTGGAATCCAACTCTACCATGATGATCCACTTCATGACAAAGGACAAGGTGATAAGCCTGTCATACGGCAATGGCAGATCTATATTGATCCAATGTCTGGTCATATCCTAGCATGACCTCCACCAGCTGCATAGCCTCCCTCCGAAAAGCATTGTCTTACCTTCAAAGTGGCAATTTTTGCAGTAACGTGAGGCCTTTTCTCATTCCAAAGTAAAAGCCTAGAGAACTCACACAACAGCACCTCTATCATCCCCAGCTCGGTCTGTCCTTACAGATTCAATATGAAGATCCTGTGCATACCAGTGATGGGAAAACCAGTTCCCAAAGCGTGTCTTGCCAGGTGAATTATCAAGTGCGTTCAAGTCTGGGATGCCAAAACCAAGGATGTCTTACATTCAGTGCCTAGAGCACATTCAACATGCTTAAACAGGGGCACTTTGGCTATCCTAGCCAACTTTCCTCTTGTAGACGTGGCTTACGATACACATTTTCACTAAGCATTACTGTGTGGACATTCATGCCGAGCAAGTAGGTCAAACTGTGCTTAAATTTTTGTTCCAAATGTCTTTGGTTGCTGCTCAGAAGCCACCTGTAGGAAAATGGCTCCCTGTTGCTGTTACCCCCCACTTTTTGCCTTATACTGATGCTGACTTGACTGAGAAGTGTGCTGGGACCCTGCTAACCAGGCCCCAGCACCAGTGTTCTTTCACTTAAAATGTACCATTGTTTCCACAATTGGCACACCCCTGGCACACCGGTAAGTCTCTTGTAAAGGGTACCAGTGGTACCAAGGGCTCTGTGACCAGGGAAGATCCCTAAGGGCTGCAGCATATGTTGTGCCACCCTAAGGGACCCCTCACCTAACACATGCACACTGCCATTGCAGATTGTGTGTGTTGGTGGGGAGAAAAAGGCAAAGTCGACATGGCATCCCCCTCAGGATGCCATGCACACAAAATACTGCCTGTGGCATAGGTAAGTCACCCCTCTAGCAGGCTGTACAGCCCTAAGGCAGGGTGCACTATACCACAGGTGAGGGCATAGCTGCACGAGCAATATGCCCCTACAGTGTCTAAGTCCATTCTTAGACATTGTAAGTACAGTGTGGCCATATTAAGTATATGGTCTGGGAGTTTGTCATTACGAACTCCACAGCTCCATAATGGCTACACTGAATACTGGGAAGTTTGGTATCAAACTTCTCAGAATAATAAACCCACACTGATGCCAGTGTTGGATTTATTAAAAAATACACACAGAGGGCATCTTAGAGATGCCCTCTGTATTTTACCCAATCCTTCAGTGCAGGGCTGACTGGTCTGTGCCAGCCTGCTGCTGAGAGACGAGTTTCTGACCCCCTGGGGTGAGAGCCTTTGTGCTCTCTGAGGACAGAAACAAAGCCTGCACTGGGTGGAGGTGCTTAACACCTTCCCCCTGCAAGAACTGTAATGCCTAGCAGTGAGCCTCAAAGGCTCAGGCTTCGTGTTACAAATCCCCAGGGCTCTCCAACTAGCAGAAAACCAACACCTCAGGAAGGACTCCCCGGCAACTGCGAGCCCGTGAGTAACCAGAGACTCCCCCCCCCCGAGCCACCACAGCGACACCTGCAGAGAGAATCCAGAGGCTCCCCCTGACTGCGACTGCCTGTAACAAGGGACCCGATGCCTGGAACCAACACTGCACCCGCAGCCTCCAAGACCTGAAGGAACCGAACTTCGACGCAGGAGTGACCCCCAGGTGACCCCTCTGCCTTGCCAAGGTGGTGGCTGTCCCGAGAAGCCCCCCCATGTTCCTGCCTGCACAGCTAGAGTGACCCCCGGGTGGGTCCCTCCCTTGAAACCTATACAAAACCCTATGTCTGCTTTGCACACTGCACCCGGCCGCCCCTGTGCCGCTGAGGGTGTGTTTTGTGTGCCTACTTGTGTTCCCCCCCAGTGCTCTACAAAACCCCCCTGGTCTGCCCCCCGAGGACGCAGGTACTTACCTGCTGGCAGACTGGAACCGGAGCACCCCTGTTCACCATAGGCGCCTATGTGTTTTGGGCACCTCTTTGACCACTGCACCTGCACCGGACCGGCCCCGAGCTGCTGGTGTGGTAACTTTGGGGTTGCCTTGATTTCCCCCCCCCCCCCCCCAACTGTGAGCTGCCTATGCCCCAGGACTGAGACTTGTAAGTGTTTTACTTACCTCCTAATCTAACCTTTACTTACCTCCCCCAGGAACTGTTGATTTTTTATTGTGTTCACTTTATTGCCATTTTTACAAAGACATAATTGATATTTCTTTGCCATTTCTTTCATACACAGCTCTGACTGTTCCACAACTTTGGCACCATCTATGGCATCTTTCAAAAATGGCTTCTCCGCGGCCCGTGAAAACGTCCTTTGGATCTTTTTACTTTTGCAATGGACGTGAACTAATTCATCAGTCTTTGCTCCAGACTTACATTTTGTTGATTATTCTCTTAACTTGGAAACAAACTCCTCCATAGTCTCTCTCATTTTGAGGATTTGTAGAATTTATACCTATTCATGACCAAATATATTTCTTTATCAAATCTTCATTCAAGACGTTTTTTGGCCTCCTCACAGACATCCTCAGTAGGATCACCATTGAGTTGTGTAACTAGTGGTAAATACTTAAACACACGCTGGCCCCCTTTGCCAAGAGTATTCAAGAGTAATGCTTTCTTCCTAGCGGGACTAGATTTCTGACCATCCAGTGCTTCCAGGTATATTTCAAGTATCCCTATCCAATCCTCCCATTCCATGCTTAATGGACTACGCTCAGTTGAGAATAAAAGCAGAGTAGCCATGGCATTTCGATCCTGTATAATAAATTCTAGAATACGAAAGCAATCATGCTATTAAAATGAGTACTAACACGTTTAACAAAATTATTCAAATAACTCTGCATTCAAAATTAATAAATATGCATGTCCTAAAGCAATACGCCATTAGCATTAATGTAAATTATCACATTGAAAAATTGAAGTCGACAAACAGTAGGTGTGCACATCACGGGCGAAAACTTAAAGTTGGGTGACACGCAGAGTATAAATTATTGCTCTGGTGTGCGCTCCACCTTAATTTACTTTGAGTAGATAGTGATACACAATGGTGTGTGTATCACCATACACTAACTTCAGCAGTATGTGAAAAGAATAGGTAAATCTTTTGGGTGTGCGAGTCTGCGGCGCTATAATTAGATCAACACCCAATGGCGTGTGGATTTCCAAGTATATATTATTTCTTCCTAAATAACGATATCGCAGAGTTCATGTGTTTTCCCACATAACAATGTTTGGGAATTTCTTCCCAAGTAAAGATGGTGCCCACGAGGATGATGTCAGCACGCATGGATACACAAACGCTCAGTCGATCACCTCTTGCTTGACTTTCAAGAGCTTGTGCTTCACTCCTTTCCTCAGCTCACGCTTCACCCCTTTCCTCAGATCACCCTGTTCATTAACCCACACACAGCTGAATCTGGCACCCCAAATATGATGAAAACAACAGTACCGGGACAATTCTCCATGCGATTCTCTAGGAATGGAATTAAATACAACTGATTCCTGGATGCTCCTCCATAACAGGACACTGCAAAGTTGCTGGGATACGAGCTACCGCACGTCGTAGATGTGTTGACTGGCCTCCTCGTTGCCAATCCTTGCACCCCTGTAGTGAAGACACACCCCACAGAGATAGGTCTAAGGGATTTATTTTGATATGGTCTCCCTACGACAAGAGCACAGCCATCCCTCAGCCAGTCTTCATCCAGCTGACATCCTTGGAACGCTACCTTGACATAAAGAACATAGAGTGCAGGCTAATCCCACACTCCTTGTTTCAAATGATAGATTCTGCACATTTACACATTGCCAATGTATAACATAATGATAGTTCCATATCCTTTCAGCAACTACTGCTTGTACTTTTAAGCCAGAGGATAGAACAAGCTGTATTGCCCCTTTAAGCATATGGTTCGCTCTTTCAACCATGTCATTCCCATGAGGACTGTACAACGCTGTGGTTAAATGCTTAATCCCTTACACTTTTAACAATCTGATGAGATACAAATCGCACCATGTTAACAGTAGCCAAGAATGTTGGGACCCCCATCACTGTGAAACTGCACCTTCAAAAATGCTATTAAATTAGCAGTATTTGCTTCTCTCTTTAACTTCTGAGCTCCACTTAGTGATAATCAACTACTGCCATAGGAAAATCTAATATGTTCACTCATCCCAAGCATCTGGCAATAAATTCCAAACCAAACTTTTTCTGTGCAAAATTTGGGAATTCAGCTGGTTACAAAGGTACATTACGCATGTGTGATCCTTCTTCAGGCCGTCCCTAACTGGTAAAATATTTACGTATTCCATGAGAAACCTCCTTGTCTGCACAGTTTATAGCCAAACCTGTTTGTGTAATGAGATTCTCAGAAGCTGCCACCAACTCTATCACCTCAAGCACTATGCCGTCCCATTCAGATTCTGACTGACATCTAGACAGAGTCTGCCCTGCAATCCTCGCCCCTCCCCCACAATAGGCCAGACGACTTTAAAGTTCTGCTCATACATTTTAGAACGTACTCTGGATAACCTTGGACTGGAATTTCCCAAGCCCTTTTCGTTCAAGAGGAACACAAGTGGTGTGTGATCCATGATTAAGGAAAATTCCCTACTCACCAAAAAACTTTACAAAATGACATATTACCTGAACACAGGCCAGTGCCTCACTTTCAGTGGCTCTATAGCTTTTGTTAGCAGCTGTTAAACGTCTCAGTGCAAATGTAAGTGTTACGTCATTGATTTTACCTCATTGAAGGCAAAAGCTTGATCTTGTTCCCACACAAACTTCTCTCCACCCCTCAACAACCTCCCCAATCGCGTCGTTTTTTAAGCAAAATTCTGCACAATGCTTGAGAAATACTTGCATAGGCCCAAAAATTACCTTCATTGGTCTTTATCTGTGGGTCGACTCTGGTCTATGGCTTGAAATAAGTCTTCCTTGCGATTTATACCTCTAGCGTAAAATATAACCCACGTACTGAACTTCATCCACCATAGACTTGCATTTTTCTTTCTTTACCATGATCCACGATCTTTCAAGGTTCCCAACGCTGCTGTGTTTCTGAATCTGGGAAGATGAGGATATCATCTTTATAAATGAACACGCCATCCTTTTTTCCTAACAGTCGATGGATCAACTTTTGGAAAACTGACCCAGCCGAAGCTAGGCTAAACAGTAACCGTATGCTTAAGAATCTGACGCACCAAAAGGCGTGTTCTTGAATCCCTACTGAGTTCAACCTGATGGTAAGCTGCCCTTAAATCCATCTTAGAAAAAAATGTTGGCTCCTCTGACTGTCCTTGCAACCTCCTGCATCCTGAGGGTGGGGAGGAGTAAGAAGATCCACCACAATCTGCTTCTAAGGTTGACACAGAGCCAAAGCTTGTTGGATTCCTTCAAAGCAACACAGTAGGGGAAATTCATTGGCTGAGTGCTTTTCCAGATGTTCTTTCAATCTGCCTCTGATACATTTCACACCTTGCGCACCACCGGAAGAGCATCCAGCTTTAAAATAATTCTGTGCTCACATCCCTCTGACTTGGTCTGTCTTCATAAATGGAACAGTGCTTGTTTGAGACTTTGAGAGAGAAGTTACATGCACTTCTGATATTTCGACTAAGGAGATCAGATTTTCGGTTCTAGGCCCATTCCAAAAGTTTCCTGATCACTCCTCCTAAGATTTTGTATCCTCCCTTGGCTACATATACTTTGGTCTGAACGGATCTGTCTTTATACATTAAGCTTATATGGAAATAACCCATGTCAATCCCTTGCTCCAAAAGACTGCCGTGCGAATGTCTGGAGGCAGCAAACCAATATGCGCCCATTCTTGTGCATACAGTTTCTCTGATAGTTGTAATAGGAGGACCCTAAATCCACCATAACATCCATGACCACATAAGCTATTTTTATTTCACAAAGGGGGGGGTGGAGTCTTGGGGTGGTCACCCTTTTTGCCTAGATCATGATCAGGTGATACCTTTTGATTAAAGCACCACTCTGTTACCATCCTCAAGATCTTCTTGACTCTTTTACACGATTGAATCTATTTATTCACCAGCGTGCATCACCTTTTGTGCATTCTTGCAAAGTGACCAGTTTTCCAACACGTCATACATGTTTTACCTATAGCAGGACAACTATTAGAATAAGCGTGATGACCTTTACGGCCCCACATCTGAATTAAGTTCCCAAGGGGCTGTTAACAGTTTCAGATTTTATTTACTTTGCCTGAAGTGCTAGGGAGAGATTTAGGCTTAGTAGAGATGATCACTCTTTCAGGTGTTGACTGTTTGAATTTTCCTTACTCTTTAGATGCCATGACCTATCTTTTGATTCCTCTGGTGGTTTTAAGTGTCTCTTCCAGTGTGGGATTACTGCAACCCAGTATTCTCTTGTATTTTATTGTCTAAACAATTAACAGTTGATCACTTGACTACTTCTATAGTGGGCCATCAAACTTGCACATGGATGCTAATATTCTCAATTCTGCTAAAATGCTGTCAGTACATTCATGCTGAAATTGCTTACAAATGAAGAATCTTGGCCTTTCCACAATTATGCTGCGATTTTCCTTAGTGATTCTCTTCTGTGAAAAGCCAAAATAATTAAATAAATTCCACCCTGTAGAAAGAGGTGGTATCAGTTGGGATTGATCAAAATCCTTTGACCCTCTGTGCCCAAACAGTTACAAAGCATGGTTTCCTGGGGCTGCAACATTAATTCCATCAGCAGCTAGCTCTCGTGTTCTGTAACGCTGTTCTTAGTGTTTCTTGTTCCAGTAAAAATGAAACCGGTAAATGAGAATTCTGCATATTGTAATTCATATGTTCTATTTCTTATGAAAATAGACAGAAAAGACAAAAAAAAAACATCCCCAGTTGAAATGAAGCACCGCTCAGTAAAATGCTTTTCCACCTTGCACTTCAGTGTACAGTGCTGCGTTTTTGCTGCACATAACCAAAGCGCACAGGGACAGCAGGCAGTTGCTAAAGGTATCTGTTACAACCTGCTGGCTGCCACTGAGAGTGGGGCAAGAGGCCATGTGCATGAATTCAAGTGACAAAAACAGCTGTTGGAAGCTCAGAACTGAGACCGTGCACAGTGGAAGTTCCACGCATAGTGGAGTCTCTAGAAGGACATGCAGAGTGTTACCAGTGCTCGGATGCAAGGCTCCAGTAAGGTCGTAAAAAGTCAAAAGAAGATAGAAAAATAGGTGGCAGAGCCTCTTAGAAGCGGCAACGGGGAACTTCGAAAAACGTAAAGAAGTTTAGCCCAAAAAAATATCTTTTCTGCGGGGGTGAGTGGTCAAGGCTCACCTTCGTGGGGTATATTAATGTGTTTTGTTCTTCAACTCTCTTGCTGCCAAATTGTCATGTGGATCACAGAAGTAAATCTGTTAACAAGTTGAGATAGTTGAAGAAGATTACAGGATGAAGATAACCGCACATGACGTCTCTTTGTGATCGTCCTTGGCTACGAGCTAACTGAAGAGCTTGTAACTCTCACAAGGGAACATCAGCAAGTGAGAGTAAACCTAACTTTAAAGCTACCGAGCCGCAAGAGTCCTTGAATGCTAGAGTGGGTAAACTGAACAAATGTCACCTGGCAGATCCGAGTGGTGGCTACATCCAGTGTACAGAAAGGGACTCTGGTACTCCTTCCCGGCACTCACTCTCTCTCCCGCCTGGAGTTCTGAAGATCAAGAACTACCGGGCCCAAGTCATTTGTCATACCCGTAACTCCTGAACGTGAACTCCTGTCCTCTAAGGCTACCGCTTTAGGAGAACCTCCAGTCCCTGCAATAGGTCAGGGTTCTTCATCCCATGCACGGAGATTGAGCAGCAGCATTTGGCTGCGTTTGAGTTGCTGTCTGAGGTGGTAGATGTCTTGCTTGCTGCTGGAGTTATGTCATCTTGCTAAAGCTAACCTAGAATTTGAGTTATCAGTAAATAATTTAGTTTAGTTAAGCATTATGCTTAGACATAGTAGTTCTGTCACAGAAAAAGTATTTAATTACATTTCATTAAACATTAGTGTTGGAATACCACTATGAAACTGTGTAATTTAACTCCAATCAATCATTTACAGTATGGGCGAGTCTTGGTTTTAAGTGCTTTGAAATCAATAAAAATTTATTTAATAAAATTATAATAGTTTTAAGAGCGTTAGGCTGAGAATTTAACATAACATTATTTAAATTTGATTTGTTTAAGATCATGTTAGCATAGCATCAAATTGAGTCTTAGGGATACGGGACATAGTGATGGGGGGGATGAAATAAAGTCCTTTTCACTGTTATTTAAGGAATGTCAAAGTGAAGGTGGGGCCATGATGGTACGGGAAGTAAATAGAGCAACTAAAAGACACGCACCACATGAAGAGCACTCCTCGTCCGTCATTGTGCTTCCTTTGCAGCTCTCCTGATCATTGGTCTCTCCTTCTGGTGCCCTCAGGGACCTGTGCAGCTCCCCTATTGTGTCCCTGCCATCTGGTTCCCTTGCCCTGCCCTCTTGTGTTCCTGCCCTCCCTTTATCCTTTGTATCCCTTTCCTGATCTCCTTCTGTTCCTTTAATCCTTTTCCTGATCTCTCTGCACCCCTTGTATCCCTTTCCTGCCCTCCCTTGTATCCCTTTCCTGCCCTCCCTTGGTCCCTTGTATCTCTTTCCTGCGTCCCTTGTATCCCTTTCCTGCCCTCCCTTGGTCCCTTGTATCTCTTTCCTGCGTCCCTTGTATCCCTTTCCTGCGCTCCCCGCATCATCTGTAAAACTACGCTGATTGATTTTTCCATCATCAGTATTGGCTCTTGGCATTCAGTGTATGCAACAAGCCATCCTGCCCCCACCCTGGGTTATGCTTCATCTAGCCCTTTATGTGCCTTGGTCTTTCCCTGTCATGTTTGTTACTATGGAGGGTCGGGGGGGGTTTCCCTACTCTTGGCGCGAGAGGGGGTACATCCTGGGTACAGACACAACATCTGCACCCAAGGAAATGGGTGAGTGGAGAAAGTGGGAGCTCGAAGTCCCGAGTGAGGAATCTCCCATGTGCTTTGGGCAGCCGTGGTGAGTACAGAGGGCTGGCGAGCCTCCAAGCATCGAGTTTTGGCTGGTGAGATCCTCAGCTTAGTTTTTTTTTCCTTTACTGGACTGTTCTTCGTCCCCTGTTCCTGCAATTTTTTTAGTGTCTTTGCATGTGTTATAGTAATCCTAGTAACAAGTTTTACCTGCATGAGGGTATGGCCAACGATGTGACAACTGACCTCAGTCTACACGTTTATTTTGTGCAGACCAAGCTGGAGGATTGTCGCAACATGATTGCAGCGCTACGACTGGAGCTGAAGCAGGCAAACAACAAGGTGTGCCACACAGAGCTCAGACTGAAACAGGTCTCCCAGAAGGTAAGGTCTGTGCTTTAGCTTTAGGTTCTGCTCTGACCTTCTTTTCATGCTGTGCATGCCAATTTGAAGGTGATTGACGAAACGCTAGGACCAGAATGTTCTCTATAACAAATTGATTTTAGTTGAGGCGGGCAGGGTGGCATGAGAGGGTAAGTACCCACCCCAAGTAATAATCTCAGTCCTTTCTTAAGGTAAGGAAATTAACTCAAGCTCCTCCTGGTAGCTACGGCACAGAGGAGACTGGCTTAACTTATTAGCAATCAATAAAGTATGTATGCAGTACTCAAACAGTAATACAGTTTAAATACAAGACATTTAAAAAAATAATCCCAAAACACATAAACAGTACAATGTAATGAACAAAATGACACAAAAATGGTTTGTCCTGGTCGAGGATTCTACCTTCTTACTTTAGTATTTTAAGTCTCAAACCATCATTGGAGTACCATTCTAAAGTCCCTCAGCGGAGTCACTTAGACTCGCTGGGTGAGTCCAGCACAGATCCGGTTGCCAATGGTCACATGGGCAGTTGCAGGAAAGGCCTCTTGGAGCTTTTTGTATCCCTGTAGGTTGAACAGAAGGTCAGCCTTATGACCCTTGGAGTCCCTAGTGGAGAACCCCTAGGAACACCCTAACCAATGGGGTAAAGCTTCCTGGGTCTGACCCTACCCACTTTGGGCATTCTCAAGATACCCGAAGTCCTTGGCCACACTAAACGTGGGCTCTGGGGGTGTGCGTGAGTGTACTATGGTAGTCTTAAGGTCCTACCATATCTAACACTAAAATCCAGTTTTAGGGAGTCTTTGTACCCCCCAACAATCTCAGAGACAGAAGTCTGGTAAAATCAAAGCTTAGCTTTCTGACTTCTAACTGCAGATTAGTTGCATCTTAAAATATTCCCCAGGCGTCAAACTGGATCAGTGAAATCTTGAGCAGTACCTGTGCATGCCAGTAAGTGACGTTTATCAGCTCCTTATTGGTGTCGGAAGTGATATGTGCGGTGCCTCTGTAGGCACTCCCCCAGCATACTGGGCCAACCGTGCAGAATCAGAGAGGTACATCAGTCTTTTTTTTTTTTTTTTTTTTTTTTTTTTAACACTTTTGTCCATTTATTTATTTATTTATTTTGAGGGATTTTTCCCCTGACAAATACAGGATTTAGACTGTGAAAGATGTGCCTCTGACCCACACTTGAATTGCCTAGGATGTCTGGGGTCAAGCCGTGAATGCAGGGCCTGCACTGACTGCAAGTTGCTGCACGCCACAGCAATTTGTGAGCAGGCGATGAAGCTCCAGGCAGTGCGATTGAAGGGGGCTCTGCGCCAATCTTGGTCCCATTCCCATGGGAGATCTCTGGCCTGGTCTCAGAGCTGACCCTGCGGACAATTGTAATTTCATTCCATGTCTTCGTCGGGTAATTCAAAGAACCACAAGAAGTCGTCAAAGTGCTCTTTGGCCTTTCCTAGTCAGCGCCGTGCTTCTGAAACCTGCTCCTGGTCACTGCCCACAGCACTGGTGTCTGGGTCTACTCCGTGCGTCCCTGGTTCTCTGGTGCTACCCCGCCCAACTCTGTTGTATGATGCCATGCACTCCATCCTTGGGCCACTGACTCACTCTGGCATGCTTTGGGTCCCACTGAGGCAAGCAGTGCCCCTGCTGGGTAACCGCTGGTCGGTTTGTCCCCTGTGCCAGCAAGGCCCTCTGGATCTGACACCAGCACTTACACCTACGCTGGTCCCAGTCCCCTTGATGTCATTTCCAGTGCCACCGATGGCACTTGAGGACCTTATCGTACACTCTGACTCCAGAGTGCATCACTTTGTCTCCACTCGACATCCACAAAGGTGTGACCCAGACCGCGTCAACCCACCTTTCACTTGTCACCCTTGGTCAGGACCACCTTTCCAGAGGGGTGATGATGAAGAGGACTATGTCCCCCTGGAGTATCCTCCCTACCAGGAGGAAAATTGGTATGAGGAGCTGAACAATGCTATTGGTCTGGACACCCCACCAGACTCTAGCCTGGTTTCTTCTTCAACCGGACCATGCCACAGAGGAAGGAGCATGTTTTGGCATGGTAATGCACAGAGCAGCAGAGCTCCTTGACCTACAGCTGCCCTCCGTCAAAGTCAAGATCAGTGTCTTGATGGCGTTGCTTCAGCTGGGGTCCGGTCTGCGTAGGCCCTTCTCACTTTTAATGAGGTCCTTACTGACGTTCTCAGGGGACCTGGGCTAAATCCTGCACAGGGGCTTCCGTGCACAGGATGACTCTAGTCACCACCACCCTGCCCCTGTAGACCTGGCCTTCCTTGCCCAATATGCCTCTCCCAAGAGCCTGGTGGAGCAGTCTTCGACAGCCAAACGTAACCCCCTGTGCATTCCCTACTTCTCCGAATAGGGAATCAAAGAGGGAAGAGGATATTCTGTTTCACCAACCTGGCAGTACGGTCAGTGAACACCGTATGTCTCCTGCACCCCCTGAAGATAAGCAGTGACCATCATCACCTTCATGAAGACACAAGGTGCACTGGTGAGGACGCAGGGAAGTAAGGCAAACTGAAAATGCTCCTGACCTATCTTCAAACACAGGCGATGTCTGTGGAACTGCAGGGCAGGTTTGTAAAAGTACTAATCCTGCAAAGGCCTCCATCATTATTTGGCATGCAGAAATAGGAGTAACAACTGTCCCTCTCTTCAAAACTCGCGAACCAACACTACCCCAGTTGGTCCTCACCAGTGCTGCTCGTGTTTTCATAAAGGTGATGGTGGTTGCTGCCTATCTTCAGAGATTCAGCATACCAGTCAGTCTCCTGCCCCACCCCCCCCATACACACCTCACTGTCTGAAGCTGTACACCACCTATGGATGAAGGCAAACAAACTTATACTGTTGGGGTTCTCAATCAACATGAAACTGTCCCATCTGACGTCTTTGCAGCGGCTTCCTTTCACAGAAGCTGTCCTGGAAGTGGTGCAGTTTAGGGGCGTCCGTCCAACATGTTTGGGTTATGATCCCTGTGTTTCAGCCTCAGTCATGGGTCTCGTGAGTGTTTCTTGGCCTCTTGGTGTCTTCCATCCTGCTTGCCGACTATGCCAGGTGGCAAATACAGGGTCCAGAGTGGAATCTGAAGTCTGTGAGTCAAGCACCAAGGAATCCTATTGGATCCTGTCCAGTTTTCAGACTAGACCGAGATCTGCAATGGTGGATGCTGGATCACAATTGGACCAGCAGCCAACCCCTCTCTCTGCCCCTCCCAGAGATGATGGTGGTGATAACGGATGCTTCAGTGCAGAGTAGGGGGGTCATCTGGGAGAGCTGGAGAAGAGGTTACTCTGATATGAAGCTGGGTTTTTGATGGAGACCATTGTTTGATTTGCAGGCCGTTCACCTGGCACTGAAGATCTTGGCTCCTAGCAACTTATCCACACGGGCATTTTACCACCTTCAACTGTAGCACTGTTTAATTAGGCACTGCAGTGCACGCAGCAAAATGTCTGTCGGCAAAAAGAACAGCGGAACAAAGCCTGCATACAAAAACTCCTGGCTCGGGCAGGGCGAAAAAGCTCAGCCAGCGGTGCCTGACGGATCACAAATGGCAGTATCACTCTGAGGTGGCACAGGGCATCTTCTGGCAGGAGAACCCTGGCTGGATCTTTTTGTCATCGTCCAACGTGCAGTATCAAAACTTGTGTGAGTTGGAGTTCCCAAGAAAGTTGTTTCCTAGAGACTCAGTCCCGATAAAGTGGAGCCTGGTGCTCCTGTATGCTTTTCTGCCACTTTCACCTTGAATTCGGAAGAAGGTCTAGACGAAACATGCTCGAGCCATAAAAGTGACTCCGGGTCGGGCCAGGTGTGTGATCCCTGGAATTAATGGGCAGGAGCGTTTGTCGTTTGATAGGCTAATGCTTTAGGAGGGTCTTCTGTTACAACAGCAGCGGTGCAGGGCTGTACACCAGAACCTGTGCTGTCTACACTTCCATGCGTGGAGATTGAGTGAAGGCAGTTAGCTGGGCATTGGGACAAATTTGTTGCCTCGTGTGGTGGCTGCAACACAGATCTCTTACAAGCCAAACTGCTGATTGTTTTGTTGTCTTTAGCCCATGCAAGGTCTTGCAGTGGGCACTATTAACGGTCATTTGTCGGCCTTTTCAGCCTTAATGCACTTGACGGATCAACTGTCCTTGTTTAAATCACCTTTTGTGATGCTGTTGTTTAAAGGTTTGACACGCCGCACCTCAAACGGTTTGAGATGCCACAGCAGATATTCCTTATGTGCACCCCGTTGAGCTGATGCATAACTGTGTGTTGCATCTTCTGACTCAAAATCTTCATTGCGATCAGTTCAACTGATGTTCGAGTGAGCTCCAGGCCCCGTCAGTGCACCCTCCATACACCATCTATTTTCGGTAGAAACTGGAGCTATGGGCGGCCGCCTTCCTGAAAGTCTGGGGCCCCTTCTCACATTGGCCAGTTTATCCCCTCTCCCAGCGTTTTTTGGCCCACTTAACCCTCAAAACAGCAGAGACTGGACGCCAAAAGAGCTTTAAGCTTTTTCAGTCAATTGCACAAAAAACAAATTGGTTGGACGATCAGCTTTTTTGTGGGGTTCTCAGGGACGAAGAATGGCAAGGTGGTGCAGAGAAGTATCCTGTCGCTGTAGGTAGTCCCTGCTGCGCGCCGGCCACAAAGCAGCCGACTACCTCGGCAGCCAGGTCCAACTGGAAGGGTATTTTGCCCGTGCAGTCCTACAAGACTTTCTGTTCCAAGTCCACTACACAGACCCTCCATCTGGGATGTACTGCTTTGGTACCTATTCTGATTACGCGGAACCTGTGATAAAAGTAACTTCAGAAGAACAAGTTAACTACTTTTGGTAGCACGGTTCGTACCATGTGCAGCTGTAGATAAACACATTCTGCGTACTCTCGGACATTCGCAATTTGTTTTTTTGCAGCTGTTGTTGGTTTTGACACCGAATGGGGAGGAAGCATTGAAAGGGCCTTCAGCTTTGATGTGCACTTGGGTGTCTTGACAATGAGATCCGTCTTCTGACTTAAGGACCATTGCGGGCGGAGGCTCTTGGCTGGAACCTGTCCTTGCTCAGGACTGGATAAGAAAACCGTTGGAGGATTGCCTGGCTGCACTAAGAGTCCAACAAAGAGAGGCTGCACCAAAGTTGGACTGCGACTGCATCGCTTTGGGCTGACCAAGGAAAGGCGGTGCCTGTTGTGTGCTGCTTGTGGATACATTGTTCCCAAACCCCAGCCAGAAGAGACACAAAGGTTCAATTGGCTGACCACCTGTTCCCAGCATGATCACAGCAGCTGAAATAGCCTGCCTAGCGAGTTGGTAGCTGAAATCTCCAGATTCTCTTCTCCCCTCTGCAGCCTAAGGAACCAAGACCCTGATGCTCCAAAGTTGCCCCAGAGTCTACTGGACCTGGGAGAGTTGTCATAGTGCGGGTAGGTCACCCAGAAAGCAAGTTACTTCCGAAAGAAAACAACCCCCGATAGTCCTGTACAGGGCAACTAGTAGCCAAGTGACGACTGGACTTCATACTCAAGAGGACTTCGAGGGACGTCAACCCTTGTGGCCAAGATCATCTTACCACGGCCTTCAACAAAGAAGTGGCCCCAGGAAGATTCCCATCCGCTACACAGCATCTTCAGTATCCTTGAGGATCCTGTATCCCTTGCATCAGGACCACTCCAATAGAAGTCCGTGTCAAGGTACCAATAGTATTTGACTGGAGACTGCTTTTCGTGATGGCTGACCTTGCTGGATCCTCCGACTGGCTCCCTACCGGAGTTGGCAACCTAAAGTAACACCAACACCAAGTAACCACATTGATACTCACCAAGGTCTCTCTTGAAAATGTTTTTAAGTGTCGCATTTATTGAATTTTCCAATGCTTCTTCGCAGTCAAGTGAAAAGGTTTAATTTACTATATCATGAAAAATCTATCTCTGGAACCCTCCATTGGCTTTTTCATTTGTGTGTCTAAAAATTCATAAAAATCTAACTGGTGTCGAATTCCTTGTGTATTGTTCTTTTCTCCAAATGTTTAGTTGCAGTTTAAATGCTTTACACTTGTTCCTTAGTGTAAGCTTGACTGCTCGAGCCACAGCTACCCAGGGTTGAGCTAAAGTTTAACAAACGAAAGCTGACTGGCCTTAAAGGGGTTGGTATTGTATTGCACAGTGAATTCACAAAACCACTCCATATAGTACACCCTATTCCCTCACAGCAGGTTTCCTCCTTGCACCTTCACTTCTTTAAAAAAAATAAAAATAAAAAAAAATAAAAAAAAGTTTAAAACTATGGAAGTAATTGATACACTATCATACTATAAAACTGCAAATGTTATACATGAGCAAACACCAGATGCAGTATAAGTCTGTAAAAGAAAAATGCAGAGTTAACATCAAAGTTTGTGTATATACACACACACCATAAGAAGTCCTACATTAAAGAAGTACTTTTTTCTTCTGTATTTTGTTTCATTAAGTTGCACTTTATAGCTTTTCTATCCTGAGGTACTGCAGTCTTTTCCAGCCTTTATCAGTCTTGAGGCTGCCAGCTCTGTCCTCTGCAGGGAGTTAGAGGAGTTCTGTTCTGTAACAATGAGTACAGTTTGTGTTGTGTGCTGTTAATGACACTGTGCATTGTAAATTAAAACAAAATTCCAATCTGACCCTTATTTCTCACTTTTTTGTATCCTTAACTAGTTATCGAACAGCGAGTCTGTGCAGCAGCAGATGGAGTTCCTGAACCGCCAGCTCTTGGTCCTGGGAGAAGTGAATGAGCTGTACCTGGAACAGTTGCAGAACAAGCGTATGCACACCACACAGGTAGATGCGCACTCCACACTAGTGCATAAAGCGCATGCACACCACACAGGTAGACGCGCACTCCACACTAGTGCATAAAGCGCATGCACACCACACAGGTAGACGCGCACTCCACACTAGTGCATAAAGCGCATGCACACCACACAGGTAGACGCGCACTCCACACTAGTGCATAAAGCGCATGCACACCACACAGGTAGACGCGCACTCCACACTAGTGCATAAAGCGCATGCACACCACACAGGTAGACGCGCACTCCACACTAGTGCATAAAGCGCATGCACACCACACAGGTAGACGCGCACTCCACACTAGTGCATAAAGCGCATGCACACCACACAGGTAGACGCGCACTCCACACTAGTGCATAAAGCGCATGCACACCACACAGGTAGACGCGCACTCCACACTAGTGCACACGCCGCTCTTGTATGTACCGCGAAATGGATATATGCACACAACGCATGGAAGGTCGGCCAATCTGCATGGCCTGGTGAGAGGGAGGGACTGGCACTGCTTATACGGATTTCCAAGTTTGGCAAACATTTTACATGCACCTACATTTCTCTGCCTGCTCCCTGCATGGCCAAAGTAAGGGCAATACTGGACTTTGAGTGCAGTTCTAGAGGGTTTGGTTTACTTAGCACCCTGTTAACTCCAGTGAATGGCAATCACCAAGGTGCCATTTTGTGAGTTGCCGGTTTACTTGGTACTTTGTAGCTGTGCACTTGCTAGAGTTACCCCTGGAAGCACAGGCAGCACCCAGCTAACCCTTCCCACTCCCTCCTGAACTATTGTAGTCATTGGTTCTAGGCACATGGTTTGTTGTTTCCTTGCTGGTCTATGCAAAACCACTGTCTGCTCGATAACACACAATTGCACAATTTAAAGCATCAGCCTCCAATTGCATATAATCTGGTGTTCTGTGGCTAATCTACACCACCCATGATGCCTTTTTTTTCTAGGTCATGCTTAAATCTCACTTCCCTCCTCACTGTCCGGTCCCACATCTTTATTTGTTCCTCTGTAGTACTTTTAAAGGGACAGATGTAAGCACGAAGCCATGAAATGTGGCATTCCTGGTTTGCTTTGTGTGCCTTTGTACTTAACCACTTGCCTCCTGCACTGTTCATCACTGCCACAGCAACCTGTTGTGCATCTGTTAAAATGGAACACCACATAGACTGTGGTGGCCCTTTTCCTGCATAAAACTCTTCTGCGTCTCCAGAACGAAATCTGGAAGTGGACCTTGGTGTGTTGTGCTCTCAACCCCACCTTGGTTCATGTGTTTGAGCCACTTGTCTCCTGTCAGTACCTGCACTTAAATGGGTTGCACCAGCCTGGTGAAGCATATTTGTGCTTGAACATGTAGCTTCATTCACGACTGTTGTGCATTTGTTCATTTTTTTTTTCTTTTTTTTTTTTCCTTCACATAGGAAATGGAAATGCTGAAACTTGCCTTCCAGAACGAGAAGGACCAGGCAGAGTTTTGTCTTGCAAAGCAAAGTCAGAGCCTGGAAAGCGCCCAGAGGGGAATAGCTGAGATGGAGGCCTATGTGGCAAAGAAGGAGCTCTTGCTGCTGGAGCAGAAAAAGTACTTGGAGGATGTTAAGACCATGGCCAGGTTAGAGCACACACGGCTCTCTTAAAGTTGGGCCCATTCCAGTTGGCAGTACATTCTTTTAGCAGATGTCTGAGAAGTTGCACTTGATCCAGTTTTAAGAGGGATTGGGTGTGAGTGGCAGTGCATCTTGAGGGCTTGTGCTTATCTTACATTTTTGTATCGAGCAGGGGTCAGCTGGAGGCTGTAGAGAACAAGTACAAGGCTCAGCGACGGATCACACAGGCACTTGAGGCTGAGATCCTGGGACTTTACAGCCGTCTGGAGAAAGAGGGCCCAAAGCGAAACCCCAGCGAGGACAAAGCAGACGCAGCAGAGGTGGCTGAGGAACGGTGAGGCTGGGGGGAGAGGACTAGGAAGCACACAGACTTTGAGGCAGGGAGCGAAGGCTAGCACATGAGCCTTTTTTCATTGATTTATTGGGGCTGTAGTTAAAGGCTGAAAAAAATAAAATCACTGCTCATTAGGTTGCACCCATCAATTACACAAGCATTGGCATTTCATACGTGTTGTCCATTTCAAAACTAGACTGCCTCTTTTCTGTCTCTGCAGGTGCCTGAGTGCCTTCACCTACAAATCTGGTGGCGTCAATTAAAAACCCATTCTCCACATGCATGCCCCAATCCTGCCCTTTCCAGAAACCGTGCTCCTGGAGCAGGGCTCATGCATCCTAGTGCTCCTGCCATTCTTCACAGATGATAGGCATTTGTTCATAATTTGATGCACCGGTGTTCACCCCTCGAGAGCTCCGATGTATCTGTCTGGGATTTTCTGATAGATAATTCTACCTGCAGATGCCTTGCCTTTTGATTCCCTCACCTCTTGAGTTTTCTCCACGCACCAGACTGGATCCAGGATAGATCCCATACTCTGACAGTTGGCGCAGCGGCTCCAATTCAACCCAGAGATCCTTCCCGGACACGACATAATGGAGTCGTAATCATTGAAAGTGCAATATATTTGCACTGTCTTCCTGAATAATTAATGTTTAAGAAGTTTAAAAAGGGTCATCCTTATCACAAAGTTTCTCTCCGGCCCTTCAATGCCGGTCTATCTGGTTATTGGGGCCCAAACACGGCTGCAGGTTGTGATACGCAAGACCACTCGTACACCAAGGCCATCCAAAATCAGCTGGCAAGTTTTTATTTAGGGCATGGGCCCGCAATAAATACCTACACTGCCAGCACCCCAGGCCCCCTCCAGATCCCACTCCAGCTTCTCTTTGCTAAAGTCTCTGAAGTGGGCCTCTTACAAAGACCAGCCATATTGTACAAAAGACCCCAAGAGATTCTTCTGCTTCTTGACATCGCTTCGACTTGAGGGGGAAATATTTGATATAATGGCATCAGTCTTCGGCTCCAGCGTCCCTTTTCGTCCTTGAAGTCTTAAGTGGCGATGAAGTAGGCTGCTGGCTGAGGCTCCTTTTTCAGATTTCTTAGCTCTGCTGGCATTCTCCTGCTCAGGCCCTGCTCACTTGGTTTATCTTGGAGGTTTATGGAGCTTTCCAGGCCTCTAGCCAGCAGGTCAATCCCTGGAACTAGTCATCCTAGTTTTACCCCTTCTGATACTATTCTGGCAGTACCTCTTCCAGTACCAAAAATCCTGCCAGTTGCTCTGCCATCTGAGCCAGTGCAAAATAAAATCCAAACTCAGTACCTCTGGTGGCAACTTTTTTTTTTTTTTTTCTCCTGTGGAACGAGAAACTTTCTGAAAACAAAGGTCATTGCATTTAGACCTAGGTAACATTGTTTGTGGCACGTGTAGCTGTAGACACACGTTGTGCATAATCCTGCCTTCTAGTATTGGGCTCGGACTCTTCTAAGAAGTCTTCGAGCCACAAGGACTAGTGACTCCAACTGTTACTGGTAACGCGCATGGGCATCGGCTCCATTATAGATTGTTTTTTCTTTTGTCTGTCTTTGGGTTCAGATGTGTTCTCACCAAGCTGCAGGTTGACGCCTCATGGTGTCGCTGGCACCGTTCAGATCATTTAGACTTGATGGTCTAACAAACATTGCGTTTTCACCTTGCAGCGTTGCGCACCCTTGTACAGTTCTACAGCTTAGATTGCTTCACGCCCTGTATGTGGCTTTGGCACTCTTGGGCCTTCTCTGCAGTTAGACCCCTGAGAATGTTACATTGTGATGGAAAGGACTTCATTCCGAAACTGACCTAAGTGATGCGCCAAGTATCCATGGACAGACCTCCATCATGTGGGTAACCAGTCTGTCCCCAGAGCACGACGAGGACCCCTGTAATGCGTTCCTCGTACTCCATAATAATCAAACCTTTTGCTACCAACAAGCTCAATGCTGCACAAAAATAAAAATAAAAAAGTGGACTGATCCTTGTTTAGCCTCCTTCAAAAGCCAAAGAACCCCACTCCTCTCAGGAGTTATCTGAACTTTGAGGAGGCCCTCAACCCACCAGCGGGGAAAGCACCTAAAATTCCATAGGGCCGAGACACGGGCACCAGTCCACTTCCTCTGCCTCGTCTACCTCCGCCTTGCCTGTCCCCTACTCCACCTTCTTGACCTCCGCCTCCTACCCCTTTTATCACAACTATTTCCTGCCCCCCCCCCCCTCATCTCACTCTCCACCGGAGTCATCTCCGAGTTCGGAAGAGGCAGTCCAGGATCTTCTCATGATCCTTATGACATCTTATACCCACACCCTCAAGACAACCAGTGAGCCGATTATGACATCGAGCTACCTGGGATAATGATCCTCACCTGTGTCCTGCAGAGCCTTCCCCGCCTGACACCACTTCCACGAGGTATTCCATAGGGAGTCTGCATACCTTAAGATCAAGATGCATAAGCTACTGGATGATTCCTTGCTACAGACGCTCTTCCACCCACCACTCAATACAGTACCTCACCATGCTTAATGGAATGCTTAGGCCTGCTCCCGACACCTTTAAGGAGTTTAAACTGCCAGTTTTTTCACTCCCCAGGTGAATAAGAAATACAAGGTGAGCCCCTCTGACCCAGTATACATTGGGGCACCACCAGACTCCTTTGTCATCCATGCCGCCCTCAAGCTTGCCAATGCTCGGTACAGGCGATGCACCACCACCCGACAAGGAAAGGAAAAAATGGATGCGGCAGGCAAACTCCTTGTTGCCCAGCCTGCAACACGTTGGCACATCACTAATTCTCTCGGTTTACTGTCCCGGTACGACAATGGGCACTGGGATGAATAGTGGAGCTTCTTCAGCAGCTCCCAGACCCGCACAAAAAAGGGAACAGGATCTGGTGGCAGAGGGCAAGCTAGTCTCCCCTACCTGTATTCTGTGTGCCGTCGATGGTGCCAACACCGAAGCCATCAGGAAAAATTCAAGTGTCCTTCTTCGCCGACCGCTCTGGCTGCATGCTTCTGGTTTCAAGCCGAAGTCCGGCAGCATCTGCTCAACCTGCCTCTCGAAGGGAAGCACTTCCTTGGGCCACAGGTTGACCGGACGCGCAAAGAGTAAAAAACAAAAAAAAGACGCTGATACAGTGAATGACATGGTTGCACTACTAACCCCTTCTACCTGTGGTACCTGTCAGTTCCAGTACCAGGGAACTTCCAAGACGCCTTCTCCTGAGACATCCACTTCTTTCCAGAGATGTGCAGGTGTAGCAGATCTTCACCTGGGGATACCGTAGCGGGGGGGTAAAAGGGCAATAACACCAGGTGCAGAGGTGGAGCCCTTGGGGGGGGGGGGGGGGGGGGGAGTGGGTCTGCCCCTGCAAAGCAGTGACTCACTCCCAATACCACCCCCTCTCCCCACCACCATACCTACTAAAGGAAGACCACAGGGATTTCTGTACCAGTGGGCAGAAATCATGTCAGATCATTGGTTTCTCGACAACATAAGCAACAGTTACAGCTTGAAGCTCACAAGCACACCACCGAACATCCCTCCTACAAACCCACCCTCGCCTCTGGACATCGGCGCTTCCTTCAAGAGGAAGAGGAGGCACTTATTCAGAAAGGGGCCGCAGAACTCGTGCTACTCCAGTAATGCGGCCGGGGAGTGTACTCCCTGTGGTTTCTCATTCCCACGAAAAGGGCTCTTTCAGGCCCATTATTGTACCTCTGGCCTCTCAAGTAATGCGTCTTGTCAGAGAACTTCCACATGATGACACTCCAGGATGCCATCACTCTACTACAGCAAGGTAACTTCATGAGCACCCTCGACCTGAAGAACACCTACTTCCACATCCCCATCTATCATGGACATAATTGGTTCCTCTTCTGTGCGTTCAGTTTCTTGCCATGGACCGCACCCTCCAGGCAGCAGTGGGTGTGGTGGACACTGGAAGGTCAAAATTACAGTTCTAACTCCAGTCCTAGAAGATTTGGGGAAGAGCAACTTCCCCAAATATTCCAGGAAGCTTATTTAGTATTCAAACGCCACTCCAGTCCTTGAATATTTTGGGGAAGTTACACATCTCCCTGGTATTTTTTAGGTTAGATTGAAAAGTAGTCATTTTGAATGGCAGAAAGGGCTCCCCTGAGGGCGCAGCTCAGTGCGAAAAGACTAGAAGCACAAACTCCACTTCTTGGTAAATGGCCAGCATTATCAGTTCAAAGTTCTGCCACTCTGGGTCACCACAGCCCACAAGATTTTCAGTGGGCCTTGCCATGGTAGCTGCTCATCTCAGGAGGAATGGCGTCCGTGTCGTCCCTTAGGCGACAGACTGATCTGTTGTACCCTTGGTGTGCTTGGCTTACACATAGGCCACCATAGACCTCCTCTACGGCCTGTGGTTTACCATCAGTACCACGAAGACCCACCCTCCAGCCCTTTCAAATCCATCCCTTCTTAGGGGTGTACTCAACTCCGCCACCAGGAACGCCTACTGCAGCACTGCGAGCATGTAAGCTCCCACATAGCTGCTGCCTTTTTTTTTTTTTTTTTTTTTTTTGCTAAGTCGACAAGGAACAGTCATGACAGTGGTGTGCTGTCTCTGCATGATGGCTTTTTGTATTGCCAAAGTTCCACCCCATGCCAGGTTACACATGCATCTGTTGCAGGAGTGCCAAGCTGCACAGTGGTCCCAATCCGTGTCACTTTGAGGCTCTAGTGTTGATTTGGGCTTCACTCATTGCTGTCTGCTGTGGTGGAATAGCAACAGCCTGTTGCAAGGCTGGCCCTTTCTTGACCCAGTGGCCCAGGTGACATCACGAAAAACACCTCCCTCACAAGGGAGGTTCACACTTACAGGATTTGACCGTTCTGGGAATGTGGACACCCCATCAGCAGGATCTCCACAGCAACTTCCTGGAGCTGCTGATCATCCAGCAAGTTCTCAAGGAGTTCCTCCGTCGCATACAGCACAAAACAGTCCTCATTCGCAGACGTGCCTGCCATGTTTTACCCACAGAAGCTGGTGGCACTCACTCTCCACATCGGTCTGTGCTAGCCCAGAGCATTTGAAGATGGACACGCCACCACCCTTTTTTTTTTTTTTTTTTTTTTTTTTTGCACAGCAGGTTGCAGCAACAAGTCCACAAGTGAGAACTCCACGCACAAGCCCTACTCTGGTCGTTGTGGGGTTCCTCAGTGTAGAACTTTGCCAGAGTTGAAAACAAAATACCAAAATATAACATCCAGGTACCCACTGTCTTTGGGTAGTGCAATATGGACGATTTGGTCAGTGATATTTGCCTATGCTTCTCTACCTCTCCCCATTTCTTCCATTTGTGGTTTGGAAGCCCCAACAAACATCCCTCACTATCATCCTGGTAGCCCCATTGGGACCAAACAGCCCTGATTCACCACCCTCCTCGACATCTCTCCAGTAATTCACGAAAATCTGCTCAAGAGGCCAGACTTTCTCATGCAGAGCCATGGCTCGCTGAGGCACCTGACCCCAAGCAGCTAACGTTTGCAGTTTGGCTCCCTCAACCTGACTCCAGAGTGTATGACCACCCCCCCCCCCGCCAGAATATCAACACAGTCCTCAGCAGGCTTATGCTCCATCATTTGCACCACTTTACTCGTGCCCTCTACAATTCCTTTCCTTGAGTGTAGCGTTCCTATTTGCAATCATATCCCTTATACTTGAGTGAGCTTCAGCCTCTCACACTGGAAGAATCCTTCTTTCAAATTCACCCTGATAAAGTAGTCTTTAGGATAAATCCAAATTTCTCCCCAAGTGGTCTCTTCTTTCCACCTCAATCATACTGTTGAACTCCTGATGCTCTTTGTCTGTGACAGAAAAAGCTCTTCACACACTAGATCTTAGACAAGCCCTCATGTATTTCACTGACAGAATAAAACCCTTCCGTAAGACACAGCAGGTTTTTTCTTTCTCCTTTGCTAAACCACACAAAGGGTGTGCTCTCTAAGACAAGAATAGCATGTTGGCTAATCAAACGTATCCAGACCTGTTACTCTAAAAGATGTTTGCCTATCCCTCCCAGACCTAACTCTACCCGGAAAAAGGGGGCCTCAGTGGCCTTCTTGGGTAACATTCCAATAGTCGAATCTGCAAAGCAGCTTACCTGGTCTCCACCACACACTTTCACTAAGCATTACTGTGTGGAGCTCTTAGCTCACCAAAAAGCTAAAAGTGGGCTGGGCTGTCCTTCGTGTAGACTCTTTTTCAGTCCTCTGCAATGTCTTCTGGCCCCTCACCTCCTGGGTGAGGATTGCTTTGCAGTCTATACACAGCATGTGTATCTACAGTTGAACATGCCACGAACAGAAAATGTTACCCTGTAAGTGTGTGTTTACGGCATGTAGTGCCCACTCCTACCTGGAAGCCTCTGGATGTCGCCTTCTTTCTTTGCACGGTCATCTTCTGCATCACTTCGCTCCATTTTCATTATTGCCTTCCGGCAGGAAAAATAATCTAACAATGGGCCTGATGCCCATGCACATTACCCTCAAGTTTCCTGCCTCCCCAGAGAGATTTGCGTATTCAGGATATGTTATTTTGGGAAGGTGTTTTTTCTCCATCTCGGACAGTCCTGTCCCTTTTGGATATGCTCGCCTTTTGCATCTTGCTTGTTCCCCACACTCTGGTTTCAGCCAAGCTGAGTATTTCTACTGCCTGCTTGTGGTGCTGAACCATTCTAGAGACCTACCACTGCCGAAACTGGTTCTGGCCGTGCTACACAGAATGTGTCCCAGACACCTTGGCTATTTTGAACAGGGGACACAGCCCAGTACAGAAGACTGGCGTGATTCTAGGCCGGGTTTAATGTTTAGATGTTCTGTGGCTTAATTTGCAACATTGCCTCCACTGTCTGTTGCATTGTACTGGCAAAGGAGATTGCTTTTAAGCACTTTGCTGGTTACATGTAAAGCAAGGAGTGTTCTTGATTTGAGCAGAGTTTGAAACACTGTAGTGGTGACACTTGCTGTGCAGAAACGAAGCACTGGCCTGAGTAACTTTCTAGTCCCAGGTAGTAATAGTGCTGCCAGAGGCCCATAAAATAAATCAATAGTTATTGATGTTGAAACATGGCATTAAAAGCCCTGTTGGACAGTCGCTCCATGGTAGAATCTACAGCGCCTGTTTGATTATGGCCTTTAGAAAGGACATTGCAAGAAAACATCCCCCTTTGTAAGATGGCTTGAAGTGTACTGCTTTTCATTAGTTTTCTTTCATTGAGGAAATTCATGTCTTAGTACAACAAGATTATGCTTCACACTTTTGTGCCTACCTAAAAATATGCATTTTGCTGTGCATAGTGCTTATAATGCGCTTTGCTGTAAGCATGGCGAACAGACCCTGTTTGATGCAAATCCATACTGAACAAGAATAGCTGAGCGGCGTTGGTCCATTTTTGTAGCCTGAATAATCTTTCATGGAAGTGACCACTTTAAGGGCTACTGTCATCCACAAACAAGAGAAAGCTACACTTCGAGTGCAAACTTAGAAAAACTACACACACAGCAGAAGTGTGGATTCGAGTAAATGTGGCTGTTAAGGATTAGTAGGAGACCCTTCACAGACCTGAACTTGCTTGCACAGTCACACTTACTATTTGAGTTTCAGTTGATACTGCATGTGCAGCTTTGCATTAGGGAGTTGTCCTAGTCTGCAAGAGACTTTCCATGCTCTCTGCTATGTGAGGGGAACATTGTACTGTTGCTGTTAATTGTGTTTGTGTAAGGAAGGCATCCACTGTAATTCTTTTGTCTTGTAGTCTACTGATGAGTTAATGGTATGCTTTCATTTCAAACAGACCAGACTCTGCAAGCGAGGATATTTCATCTTCTACAGTGCTACTCCCTTCTCAGAAACCCCAAAGTTTTACCCCTACGGCAAGTGCTCCTTCGACTTCTCCTGCAAAGAATACTTCTCTAGTGAAGAATATCACAAGAGCGAACAGTTCTCCAGTGGTAAAGAATACTTCCCCAACTGCGAACAATTCGACAGTAAAGCGCTTCTCTCCGACTGCCAACAGGGAGGCGAATGGAACCAACGGGGAGGCGCAGTCGCCCAAGCGGCCTAGTTCAGAGAGCAGCAGAGGAAGTAGCAGAAGCAGCAGCTCAAGCAGCAGCAGTGGGGGGGTGTCTCCGGAGAAGCCCCCACACCTGCCGCTAGGCCACCACAGTGACTATATGAATGCTAAAGTGCTGCTGGAACCCAGCTCCCGGGTGCCCTTGACCATCGGCTCGTACCCAAGCTCCAAGAGCTTCTTGGGCATGAGGGCGCGTGAGCTGTTTCGCAACAAGAGTGAGAGTCACTGTGATGGGGAGAGCATGGTTAACCGCAGCCTTGCTGAGGTGCCCAAGTCTGAACTCTGCAGCGCAACCAGGCCACCTCCGAGCCCGGACACCCCTAGTCCGCCAGTCACCACTCGGGAACCCCCAAGCAGGTCGTTTCATATCATGGACTACAATGAGTAGCGGGACCACAGCTAGAACTCCAAGGTCAGTGTTGGTGGGCTTCAGTCCTAACCCATTGGAGCGCTGGGCGGATGCAGATGCTCAGCTCAAAATTCTCTGCTGGTTTTGAGTGCTAGCTTAATCTGTGCATCTAAGGAAAATGCTTCAAGTCAACTGGAATCTTGTGACATTTATCACCAGTTCTCTCCGTGTTTTTCGACCAATTTAACCCGACCATCATGTTGAATCACTCGGTCGAGTTAAGGGAGAGAAGATTGGCACCATCGGGCATATGGGCATGGGTTTGAGCCTACATAACGTCTCAGCTGTCAACCTCCTGACTACCCTGCTGCTCAGGGCATCCTTTTTTGCTCTTTTTGTTGTCCCCCCTCTTACTTGCGTTTCACCCGCACATCCTCCTTCCACGTCCTGTCTTATCTGAATGTGACTGAACACCTTACCTTGCGATCAGCAAGCAGGGGGGGGCGAGGTAATGTCTTCTCCAGAGGTGCGAACTATATCCTTTGTATTTGTTTAATTGATTTGAAGGATGTGGCTTTGACCTAGTGCTTTTTTTTTTTTGTTCCTTGGCACCTGTTCTCCCGCTTGGCGGACACGGTAACAAAGTTGAAAAAAAGGAAAAAGATGGTTCTGCTGAAAGTCTTGTAATTTCTTTATGAACTAGTTCACACATTGCACCAGTTTTACATTTCTGAGCAAGACTGGTGTTCTAAAATGAAGATATTCTTATGAACATCCCCCAGCACTGGTCTTGGTTTCACCACTCATTGACATATACTCAACATTGAACGGAAGCCAATACTTTCTGGACGTGAATGCCCCACTCCCTGTCCTGTGTTTTGCAAGTCAGGTGTCCTAATATCATTCATCACTTGGGAGGTAGATGGGGTTCTCCGTTTAGTAACTTGTGAGGGGGGTAATTGTATGAAGGAGCACATGTAGCTTGCCCTGGAAGAAAATGTGGGGGGGTTAACTACTTCTGCCCTTGGGTGACCTGAAATGTCTGGTGCTGTCAAGCTGCAGTCTTTGCCTTGCTGGGGTAATTTATGGAAAATTAGCCTTGAGGATCGTTAGAGAAGGGTCATTCTGGATCAAAATAAACCCACCCACCAACTCACTTCTCTTATCGTCATAGCCTATCATCAGCACACATACTTGCAGAATTCTGCGTTATTAGGGAAGCTTTGGATATGTAGACACACACATCTTAAGTTCAGATTAAGCTGTGAAAACGTGCACAATCTTAAACCAGTATTCTACCTACTGCAGGGTTTGTTACCCTTTGGCCAAACAAGGACTTATTTTGTCTGTGTATTATTACATTTGCTACCTCTTAAGTTCATGCTTGCCAGGTTGCAAGTAGTACTCTTATCCAGTTGGTAGTGACTGGGCTGGAGCAATGCAGAATGCATAGAGAAGGCTTTTTTTTTTTTTTTTTTTTTCTTTTTCGGTAAGAGGTTTGCAGCAGAAGACCATGGTGGAAATATTGCAGCTTGTCCAGATATTGCTGTTTGGGTGCACTATGTCCGCTGGACCTGGGGGTAAAAGCTTCTTTCATTCCCCAGCTCCCCTTCTAGTAATTGGTGTAGTCAGCCCCCTGGGCTGGTGTCCAGCTCCACTGCATCTTTATCTGTTACAGCTGGTACAGTGAGAGGTTTATCCTTCTGCTATACTGGACATGAGAACTAGTGATGAGGCAGCCTCAACATTCTAGAGGGAGGGATGGGGTGGGAGACGTGACCATGCACCTTGCCGAGAAGACGTCACTAGCATAGAAAATCTCCCTCTGCTACAAGTTTGCATCTTCTCATAAGACCCCTTTCCATCATTGGCTCACGACTGCTGCTGATGTAGGTGGTTTCACCACAGCTCCTTCCCCTAAGCGCCTAACATCTTGTCAAGGACCAGGCTATGAGAACTGAGTTTTTTTTTTTTTTGGGAGAGGGGCGTCTTCTGCTGTAGTGGCAGTAGCCTTTGTCATTAAAATGGCAGCCATTCAGTTGGACTAGGCGGTCTGTTGCAGGTATGAGGCTGCTGTAGTCAGTGACTTGGTAATAGTGCTAATTAATTGGAGGACAAAGGCATCTCCTGCAGGGTCACCCAGCGCGCAGGATGCAGAACTTCTGGTGTCTCCGCAGTTACAGGTAAATGACTAGGATTGTGGAGCGGGGTAACAGACAAATACACAATGTGATGCCAAGAGATTTTTCTTATAAAATAAATGATTTTTGTTCTTCCTCTTTTCATGGGTGAGGCAGTGCGGATCTACATCCTCCCCAATGCCCCCCCCCCGCCACCACCTCTTTCTTGGTCTCCTCACCACTGTTCTCTGACACAGTATTTAAAGCACGCAGGACCATCCACAAAAGCCACCCACCACATACTGACAAAGCCATTCGGTTCCCCCCAAATTAACGGTACAATGGGAAGACTCTGAAGCCAGAATAGTCGGTGTGGTGTCCCGACATGAGTAGTCTTGCGCTGTAGAGGCGGCTGGTTTGTATTCAACTGTGAAGAAATAAATACAATGTATTGTTTTGCAGTGGTTCTGTAGTGCTTCTTTCATGGGGGTCAGGTTGGGATGGTGTTGTGAAACTTCAGATGCTGGTGGGGTCCATGGTGCTGCTGAACCCGTTCATTAGTTCCAGCTGTGTGTCAAGGAAGCCTGCTGCTCAGCTGGTTCACAACTTCTACCTGCAGGCTCCTCTCCTTTTGACTATTCCCCTAGTGCCAGACTGGATCTGGAAACTTTGCAGTAACTCTCCGACACAGGTGGTGTTGGCTTTGTCTCTACACCAGTAACAGTGCAGGTGTGAAGTCATTGGAGTCAGATCATGTCACCACAGTTCTCTGATGTCACTTCCCATTTTTCTACACGGATCCTACTCTGCTGGCTGTGATTTTTCACTTCTTCTTAATAATTTTCTTCAAATTCTCTTCTATGCAGTGCCTTTGGGTTAAGCCTTGCCACTCCTGGGGTCCATCTCTGACCCCACAAGCCCTGCCTGGGACCAAAGCATGACTCCAAGTGAGAAATGTGGCCTCTTGCTTACCAAGGCAATCAAGGAGGGGGCACCAAGCTCTTTATGGGGTGTGCACGTCAAGCTTTGGGTCAGATGCTGTTCTTGTTCCAAGAGTGCTCTTCTCCTTCCTACAAGTTTTCTAAAGAAGCGAGGAGGCAGCACACAAAGAGAAACGAGAATTCCTCAGCTTCACTCCCACTTACGAGGTAGCTCACCTCGATGTGCTCCACCTCCAGCGGAGGTTTCTTTGGAGCCTGGAGCTGGTGGATATCAGGTCACCCGAAGAACCTCCCTGTACAGTGGCACTGCCTCTTTCGGTGTGCATCCTGGCTCCTGCACTAGTCTGATGGCGCTCCTTGCTCTGGTGCTTCTTGTGAGTGATGCAGAATATCCGATGGAGGGTAACAACCCGCCTCTGGTCCTACATGCCATGATGGCATTCTCCAGGAATGCGGCAGTCCCCCTCTGTTGTGCATGTGGGCCCCAGGGTGCCATTTGGGACTCAGTTTTGTATACTTCTGGCAGGTACGCCATTTGTGCTGTTGTACCCCAGATACTTCGAGGCACGTGTCTTATGCTAACTGGAGCCACCGCGGCATGAAGCCACCTATTGGTGACTCCTCCACCAGCGCAGATTCTGGTGCTGTCCAGTTCAGGGCCATCCCTGGTACCCACTCCTCCCCAGGAACAGACACCAAAAAAAAACAAGGCTGTTCTGATGAGATCCAGAGTGGAGGCACAAGGATTGGTAGGGGAGTCCAGGTACAGGGACGAATCCCAGCCTGATCCAAAACCAAATCAATGCCACATTAATGGTCCTGGCAGACAACACTGATCGCTCAGTGTCAGGTTTCGACTATATTAAGAATCTTTAAGTAACATTCCATGGAGATAAATCAGTGAGGTGCAGACTTTTTGCACCTTCTGGTAATTGGCGGGGGTCTACTTGGCACTTCAAAACACCCTATGTTTGATACCTCCCCGGAAACCGATGGTTTGTCATTCAGGACTGGTACCTTCTTAGGTTAGCCTCCTTCCATGCAGTCCTGAAGAAGGCAGCAGATGTTTTAGACCTGCCCCTAACCGCAGTAGAGGCTTGATCCAACACTGTACTACAGCTTGCTTTGGTTAGGTTCAGTAATGCCTTATAATGAAGCCATGTTCGACCCCCATGAATGTAGCTTGAACTGTCCCGTAGGCCCTCATTCTGAGACTACTGGATGTGAGTGGCAGAATCGCCTGCGGTGTGGGAGACTGAATCTTAACCCACTACAGGTGACACCTGTCGCCCCAATCCGGGTTTTGCTCCGGCTAACTAGCAGTCCCTCATCTCTACCCAAGAGCAGGGATGATTGGGCAGCCGAGCGCATGACACAATTGACTCCTTAAGGAAATTGTGGTCACTCAGATCTCATCTGTTTCTCTCAGTTATATTAGTCTCGCATATACAAGGACAAGCAGAGGCAGTATATGTTTCAATAAGGTTTTAATGAAGCAACTGCATCTTAGACAATAAAGCATGTACTGCAATAACCCAGACGATAAAGCTTGACCAGATTAAAATTGTGATATGGAGAGTAAAGCATAGAAATAACGCTACCATATTGTCACTACAGTCAATAGACTAATTCCTACCTTGGCTATAATAGAGCACAGCATATTAAGCTCTAGTTCTGCCCTTCAGGTTCCTCTGTGAAGACATCATTCCCCCATACCTGAGCAAAGGCCTGAAGTCTGCATAAGCAGCTGTAGCAAAGCGTTCAGCAATCCGCATACAGTCGTGGTCCTCTGGAGGGAATCTCCCATTAATGTGTATGGGACAGGGAAGTGTTTTTATGATAAAACAGCTGATGTTCTGAATAAATGTCCCTACGTAAGCGTGTGTGTGTGTGTTTCTATGAATACCAGAGACAAAGCTTTACCACGTTTACCGGCAACCTATCTTACTGCAACCTTGAGAGAAGCAGAGTGAACGAAATCTCGTTTAAGAACACAGTGCTGGCCTAGGCAAGGAACAGGTAGATAGAGAGAAATAAAACACGACCGCAAATGCGGCTATTCTTAAAATAATAAAGCTGAATAAAATATATCTAGGTTAAAGTGCACAGCAGCAGGCCTAGTGTGCTAAAATAACGTGCATGGAGCTATAACTAAAATGGCTACACAACAGAACAAACAGATTAGAACAGTCTAATTGCCTACTGGCATAGACCAGCTCCACAGAACCCAGCCTATTGGTCAGCACAACCCTCACCAGAAAGCTTGGAGGCGTAGGGTTCCTCCTGCACCACAAAGATGGCGGAGGCTTTCCCAACTCTTTCGCAGAGCCCAATAAATTAGATGCGATTAGAAACTAGGTGCATTCTATATGACCTTCAGCCCTGTGCTCTATGAATGCACACAACTGCTAGCTTGGTAAATGCACACTTTATTGGAAGTGGCAAACCTTGGTGGTACCAAGTCTACCAGATCATCTGAAGGAGTGCTTCTCAGAAGTGGTCAGACATGGCCAGGATGCCTCCAGGTAAATCATTAGAGCAGGCCTGGACACAGACTCCCATTGCGAGAGGCACACATGGTTGAGGCTCTTTAGCTTCCCTGGAGTCATGCAGATCAGTCTCATGGATAGGACAACGTTTGGTGACCAAGCCAACTCCACCCTGGAGAGGTTCAAGGCTGTGTGAGCATCTGGCTGATCCTTGGGAATGGCATACCCAGCCTGATACTACATATAATCACAGAAGTATAGGGGCAACCAAGAAGGCTCCCTTTTTTTTGCCAACACAACCCCTCCCAGCCTATCACACAGCCAAACCAATTTCTTACGCGATGCAGAGGCAGGGTAGAAGATAGACAGGCCCAACAACCCTTCTTGTCCTCTGCCTCTCCCGTGCCACCTGGAAAGCTGCTTTAATAACCCACTTACGGCAACATACACTGCGGGTTGGAGGGAGAGTATCATCCTTTCTTCAGATCTGGAGGGCCACTGCAATGGACCAGTGGGTTTTGCAGAGTTTAGAAAGGGAATCTGCCATTCCCTGGTGGCAGACTCCTCCCTAAACCCCTCACCTGCCTCACTTCATTCAGTTGTTCACTCTGATTCTGCAGTAGGAGATGGCGCTCCTGTTGCAAATAGGAGCAGTGATGTTGGTCCCAGTGCAATGCCGGGACTTCTGGTTTCCAAGATGGATGGTGTTCTGTGTTGGATTCCAAGACCTCAGGAGCTTGATCTCCAGTGGTGCCTCGTTTTGCAGTGGTTCCAAAATGGGGATGCATTTCCTATGGTGGTCAGTAGAGGAGAACCTGGAACAAGGGAGGCTCTTCTGCCTACTGCCAACAGAGGCCACGGTAGTGCTGCATGCATCAGCCTTGGGGTGAAGTGTGCATCCGGAGGAACTGAAGATCAAGGGACTAATCTCTGTAGGAGCAGGTATTACACACCAGCTTGCCTTAGCTGTAGCTGATTTGTTTGACCCTGAACACTTTCCTGCCCTATCTTGCAGTCTGTCCATAGAGCTATTGACCCACAATGACTGGTGTGGTAGGTCAACGAACAGGAAAGCATGGGGGTCTCAATCTCTGAGTCTGAGCCAGGGTGTAAGCACAGGGGATGTGGCTGGTGGGCATCTATTGGCAGGATCTGTGAACACCAGAGTAGACATCCTGAGTTGTTATCACTTTACTGACCACGTGACTAAATTCATCCAGAAGTGGTCCAGAACATCTTCTACCTAAGGGGCACTACAAAGGTGGACCTGTTTGCCGCTCATGAGAATGTGCACTGCGTGCAGTTGTTTGGTGTCCTCCATTTTCCATTGCGGGGGAGCCTTGATAAATGTAATTTGGTTGATGTGGAATTTACTGCTTTAATAAACATACTACCCCCCCCCCCCCCCTCGAATTATTTGTGTGTTGAGGAAATTGTGCTGGACTGGGCCCAAGTCATGCTACTTACCCCACAATCTCCAAGCAGGGTGTGGATTTCAGACATCCTGTTACTCTCCCTCTGTCCTCCACTCCAGATGCTTTTTAAAATGGACCTTCTCTCCCAGACAGAGGGACAAGGTCTGCACCCCAACCACAAGGCCCACTCTCTTCATGCTGGAAAATTTAGCTTGAACATGCTCCCTGTGGCTGTCTTTGGAGAGGAGGGACTTTTTCCTTTCAGTTCACAGTCCCCACATGAATTTTGTATATGCCTGACATTGCCTGGTGTGCAAAGGAAAATTTAGATCTCCTAAAAGCACACCTCTCCGATGTGCTGCTGTTCTTCTGCCAGCATGGTTTTATGGTGGATGGTGTTGTAGTTTTGCAGCATGAATCTTTTTCTGGATTCACATGCTGTATATCATTCTGCCATCTAGTGGTTGGATCTAGAATTGACGTTTTTTTTTTTTTTTGGTGTCTCGTTAACTACCATTTGGTGCTTGGTCCGTTCCCTGCATGACGTCAGATGGCGCCCTGGAAGTTCCTGTGTGTGGTAGCCATCTTCAGTTTCTTTTTTTTCCGCTGTTGGGTGTGGAAGCAAAGGAGGAGCTCTGAAGTTTTGAGACAAAACCGAAAACAGCAGAGAAAATTCAAAGGTTTTTCAAGCAGATAACACTGAAATCAACAACAATCTGGACAAGGAGAGAACCGGAGATATCCCCTGCGGGAGGATACCAAAGGTATTTGCACGGGCCAGGAGAATGAAGCAAGGTAGGTTCATGGAAAACACCCCATTTAAATTCTCCTGAACCTGCCACCATAAATCTGCCCAGTGCGACCTGCACAAAGTCTGCTACCCCTGCCTTCCAAAGGATCACAGACATGAGGACTGCGAAGCCTTCGCCGCCTTTGTACCCAAAACCCTCAGGTCGTGCTGAAAACAGGAAAGAACACCACGCAGCAATGCAGAGCCAAAGACTACGAGCCGTTGAAAGAACTAGGCCTATCCAGCAACAAAAAAGATCAGGTGGGAGGCAGAAACCACAAGGCCTCCCCATTGTCCAAGAAAATGACAATAGAGGGCCAGCCACAAACAAAAGAGCCCCACAGATCCCATGCCAGGGATTCTGAAGAAGGCTGGGTGCCGAAACAGGCGAAACCCTCCACAGGGAAAGAAACCCAGAAACTATTGGAGGAACAAACTCTGAAAAAATGACCATCAACAGCACAAGTTGTCAGTCATTGGAGGTGGAGAGAAAGAGGTGGCGTCTAGAGGCTGAAGTGGCAGCGTTCCTGCAAAGAAAGAGAGCTCAATGACTCATTTAAAGCAATTCTGAATCCCACCAAAACCCTCAACGACCACAGACGTTGGAGAGGACAAGACCGCGCTCGAGGCACTGGCAACCCCCGAGCCTCATGAAGAAGAGGTGGAGGAGGAATTCTACAACCCTGAAGACGAGGAAGCGACGGAGAGTTCCCTTCAAATGTAGAGTCCAGGAGAGGAGGTTGACGGCTACCCCGCAAAGCCTTCGCCCTCAATGACATACATCAACTTAGTGAAGAGGGCAGCAGAGTCATATGGAGTTCCCCTGAAAGAAGAGAAGGGAGACTCAAGTTTCCTACTCGAAACCCTCATGCCATCAAGCAAGGGAAACCTCTATCTCTCAATGCTACCCAGGATTCTGGACATGGGTAAGGAGGCAGGCAGAGGATTTGCGGCAGCAAAAGGGGTGACACAGGGAAGAGAAGAAACACAAGCCCTCTCCAAAGGGCAGTTCAAAGATTCCAAGGCAGTGTGTGTGTGTGTGTGTGTGTGTGTGTGTGTATATGTGTGTGTGTATATATATATATATATATATATATATATATATATATATATATGTAAGGAAATGCCTCCTTGGCATGGTTGCCCCCTGACTTTTTGCCTTTGCTGATGCTATGTTTACAATTGAAAGTGTGCTGAGGCCTGCTAACCAGGCCCCAGCACCAGTGTTCTTTCCCTAACCTGTACTTTTGTATCCACAATTGGCAGACCCTGGCATCCAGATAAGTCCTTTGTAACTGGTACTTCTAGTACCAAGGGCCCTGATGCCAAGGAAGGTCTCTAAGGGCTGCAGCATGTCTTATGCCACCCTGGAGACCTCTCACTCAGCACAGACACACTGCTTACCAGCTTGTGTGTGCTAGTGAGGACAAAACGAGTAAGTCGACATGGCACTCCCCTCAGGGTGCCATGCCAGCCTCTCACTGCCTATGCAGTATAGGTAAGACACCCCTCTAGCAGGCCTTACAGCCCTAAGGCAGGGTGCACTATACCATAGGTGAGGGTACCAGTGCATGAGCATGGTACCCCTACAGTGTCTAAACAAAACCTTAGACATTGTAAGTACAAGGTAGCCATAAGAGTATATGGTCTGGGAGTTTGTCAAACACGAACTCCACAGCACCATAATGGCTACACTGAAAACTGGGAAGTTTGGTATCAAACTTCTCAGCACAATAAATGCACACTGATGCCAGTGTACATTTTATTGTAAAATACACCCCAGAGGGCACCTTAGAGGTGCCCCCTGAAACTTAACCGACTATCTGTGTAGGCTGACTAGTTTTAGCAGCCTGCCACAAACCGAGACATGTTGCTGGCCCCATGGGGAGAGTGCCTTTGTCACTCTGAGGCCAGTAACAAAGCCTGCACTGGGTGGAGATGCTAACACCTCTCCCAGGCAGGAATTGTCACACCTGGCGGTGAGCCTCAAAGGCTCACCTCCTTTGTGCCAACCCAGCAGGACACTCCAGCTAGTGGAGTTGCCCGCCCCCTCCGGCCAGGCCCCACTTTTGGCGGCAAGGCCGGAGAAAATAATGAGAAAAACAAGGAGGAGTCACTGGCCAGTCAGGACAGCCCCTAAGGTGTCCTGAGCTGAGGTGACTCTAACTTTTAGAAATCCTCCATCTTGCAGATGGAGGATTCCCCCAATAGGGTTAGGATTGTGACCCCCTCCCCTTGGGAGGAGGCACAAAGAGGGTGTACCCACCCTCAGGGCTAGTAGCCATTGGCTACTAACCCCCCAGACCTAAACACGCCCTTAAATTTAGTATTTAAGGGCTACCCTGAACCCTAGAAAATTAGATTCCTGCAACTACAAGAAGAAGGACTGCCTAGCTGAAAACCCCTGCAGCGGAAGACCAGAAGACGACAACTGCCTTGGCTCCAGAAACTCACCGGCCTGTCTCCTGCCTTCCAAAGATCCTGCTCCAGCGACGCCTTCCAAAGGGACCAGCGACCTCGACATCCTCTGAGGACTGCCCCTGCTTCGAAAAGACAAGAAACTCCCGAGGACAGCGGACCTGCTCCAAGAAAAGCTGCAACTTCGTTTCCAGCAGCTTTAAAGAACCCTGCAAGCTCCCCGCAAGAAGCGTGAGACTTGCAACACTGCACCCGGCGACCCCGACTCGGCTGGTGGCGATCCAACACCTCAGGAGGGACCCCAGGACTACTCTGATACTGTGAGTACCAAAACCTGTCCCCCCTGAGCCCCCACAGCGCCGCCTGCAGAGGGAATCCCGAGGCTTCCCCTGACCGCGACTCTTTGAACCTAAAGTCCCGACGCCTGGGAGAGACCCTGCACCCGCAGCCCCCAGGACCTGAAGGACCGGACTTTCACTGGAGAAGTGACCCCCAGGAGTCCCTCTCCCTTGCCCAAGTGGAGGTTTCCCCGAGGAATCCCCCCCTTGCCTGCCTGCAGCGCGGAAGAGATCCCGAGATCTCTCATAGACTAACATTGAAAACCCGACGCTTGTTTCTACACTGCACCCGGCCGCCCCCGCGCTGCTGAGGGTGAAATTTCTGTGTGGACTTGTGTCCCCCCCGGTGCCCTACAAAACCCCTCTGGTCTGCCCTCCGAAGACGCGGGTACTTACCTGCAAGCAGATCGGAACCGGGGCACCCCCTTCTCTCCATTCTAGCCTATGTGTTTTGGGCACCACTTTGAACTCTGCACCTGACCGGCCCTGAGCTGCTGGTGTGGTGACTTTGGGGTTGCTCTGAACCCCCAACGGTGGGCTACCTTGGACCAAGAACTGAACCCTGTAAGTGTCCTACTTACCTGGTAAAACTAACAAAAACTTACCTCCCCCAGGAACTGTGAAAATTGCACTAAGTGTCCACTTTTGAAACAGCTATTTGACAATAACTTGAAAAGTATACATGCAATTTTGATGATTTGAAGTTCCTAAAGTACTTACCTGCAATACCTTTCGAACAAGATATTACATGTTAAATTTGAACCTGTGGTTCTTAAAATAAACTAAGAAAAGATATTTTTCTATAACAAAACCTATTGGCTGGATTTGTCTCTGAGTGTGTGTACCTCATTTATTGTCTATGTGTATGTACAACAAATGCTTAACACTACTCCTTGGATAAGCCTACTGCTCGACCACACTACCACAAAATAGAGCATTAGTATTATCTCTTTTTACCACTATTTTACCTCTAAGGGGAACCCTTGGACTCTGTGCATGCTATTCCTTACTTTGAAATAGCACATACAGAGCCAACTTCCTACATTGGTGGATCAGCGGTGGGGTACAAGACTTTGCATTTGCTGGACTACTCAGCCAATACCTGATCACACGACAAATTCCAAAATTGACATTAGAAATTGATTTTTGCAATTTGAAAAGTTTTCTAAATTCTTAAAAGACCTGCTAGGGCCTTGTGTTAGATCCTGTTTAGCATTTCTTTTAGAGTTTAAAAGTTTGTTAAAAGTTTGAATTAGATTCTAGAACCAGTTTTAGTTTCTTAAAAAGTATTCCAACTTTTAGAAGCATAATGTCTAGCACAGATGTGAATGTGGTGGAACTCGACACCACACCTTACCTCCATCTACAGATGAGAGAGCTAAGGTCACTCTGTAAACTAAAGAAAATAGCAATGGGCCCCAAACCTACCAAAGTACAGCTCCAGGAGCTTTTGGCAGAGTTTGAAAAGGCCAACCCCTCTGAGGATGGCAACTCAGAGGATGAAGATAGTGACTTGGAGGGAAATTCCCCCCCTCCAGTCCTACTTGGAGAGAGCAGGGCTTCTCAAGCCCTGACTCCACAAATAATAGTCAGAGATGCTGGTTCCCTCACAGGAGGGACCAACAACTCTGAAATCACTGAGGATAACTCCAGTGAAGAGGACATCCAGTTAGCCAGGATGGCCAAAAGATTGGCTTTGGAAAGACAGATCCTAGCCATAGAGAGGGAAAGACAAGAGATGGGCCTAGGACCCATCAATGGTGGCAGCAACATAAATAGGGTCAGAGATTCTCCTGACATGTTGAAAATCCCCAAAGGGATTGTAACTAAATATGAAGATGGTGATGACATCACCAAATGGTTCACAGCTTTTGAGAGGGCTTGTGTAACCAGAAAAGTGAACAGATCTCACTGGGGTGCTCTCCTTTGGGAAATGTTCACAGGAAAGTGTAGGGATAGACTCCTCACACTCTCTGGACAAGATGCAGAATCTTATGACCTCATGAAGGGTACCCTGATTGAGGGCTTTGGATTCTCCACTGAGGAGTACAGGATTAGGTTCAGGGGGGCTCAAAAATCCTCGAGCCAGACCTGGGTTGACTTTGTTGACTACTCAGTGAAAACACTAGATGGTTGGATTCAAGGCAGTGGTGTAAGTAATTATGATGGGCTGTACAATTTATTTGTGAAAGAACACCTGTTAAGTAATTGTTTCAATGATAAACTGCATCAGCATCTGGTAGACCTAGGACCAATTTCTCCCCAAGAATTGGGAAAGAAGGCGGACCATTGGGTCAAGACAAGGGTGTCCAAGACTTCGACAGGGGGTGACCAAAAGAAAGGGGTCACAAAAACTCCCCAGCAGAAGGGTGATGAGACAACCAAAACTAAAAATAGTAAAGAGTCTTCTACAGGCCCCCAAAAACCTGCACAGGAGGGTGGGCCCAGAGCCTCTTCACAAAACAATGGGTACAAGGGTAAAAACTTTGATCCCAAAAAGGCCTGGTGTCATAGCTGTAAACAGCATGGACACCAAACTGGAGACAAGGCCTGTCCCAAGAAGGGTTCCACTCCAAACTCCCATCCAGGTAACACTGGTATGGCTAGTCTCCAAGTGGGATCAACAGTGTGCCCAGAGCAAATCAGGGTTCACACTGAAGCTACTCTAGTTTCTGAGGGTGGGGTGGATTTAGCCACACTAGCTGTCTGGCCGCCTAACATGCAAAAATACAGACAGCAACTCTTAATTAATGGGACTAGAATAGAGGGCCTGAGGGATACAGGTGCCAGTGTCACCATGGTGACAGAGAAACTGGTTTCCCCTGGCCAATACCTGACTGGAAAAACTTACACAGTCACCAACGCTGACAATCAGAGAAAAGTACATCCCATGGCAATGGTTACTTTAGAATGGGGAGGGGTCAATGGCCTGAAACAGGTGGTGGTCTCCTCAAATATCCCAGTGGACTGTCTGCTTGGAAATGACCTGGAGTCCTCAGCATGGGCTGAGGTAGAGCTAAAAACCCATGCAGCAATGCTGGGTATCCCTGAACTGGTGTGTGTGAAAACAAGAGCACAATGCAAGGCACAGGGTGAAAAAGTAGAGCTGGAGTCTGGAAAAATGGCCCAGCCTACCAAGAGAACAGGAAAGTCAGTTGGGAAGCCAACTGCAACACAGCAAAAGAAAGGGAACCTCTCTTCTCAGGAAGAAGTTCTGCCCTCTGAGGGAACTGAGCCTTTGGAGCTTGAACCTTATCAGGTTGAGCTCTTAGGCCCAGGGGGACCCTCCAGGGAAGAGCTGTGTAAGGGACAAGAAACCTGTCCCTCTCTTGAAGGCCTTAGGCAGCAAGCTGCTGAAGAGTCCAAAGGCAAGAAAAATGGAACACATAGGGTCTATTGGGAAGATGGGCTCCTGTACACTGAGGCCAGAGACCCCAAACCTGGTGCCACTAGGAGAGTGGTAGTGCCTCAGCTGTTCAGAGAGTTCATCCTAACATTGGCCCATGACATTCCCCTTGCTGGACATTTGGGACAAACCAAGACGTGGGAGAGGTTAGTCAACCACTTCTACTGGCCCAATATGTCCAACATGGTTAAGGAGTTTTGCCTCTCCTGCCCCACCTGTCAAGCCAGTGGTAAGACAGGTGGGCATCCAAAGGCCCCCCTCATTCCACTTCCAGTGGTGGGGGTGCCCTTTGAAAGAGTGGGTGTGGACATAGTTGGTCCACTGGAACCTCCCACAGCCTCAGGGAATATGTATATCCTGGTAGTAGTGGATCATGCTACCAGATATCCTGAAGCTATTCCCCTTAGGTCGACTACTGCCCCTGCAGTAGCCAAGGCCCTCATTGGTATCTTTACCAGAGTGGGTTTCCCTAAGGAGGTGGTGTCTGACAGAGGTACCAACTTCATGTCAGCATACCTAAAGCACATGTGGAATGAGTGTGGAGTGACTTATAAATTCACTACACCTTACCATCCACAAACTAATGGCTTAGTTGAGAGATTCAACAAGACATTAAAGGGCATGATCATGGGGCTCCCTGAAAAACTCAAAAGGAGATGGGATGTCCTCCTGCCATGTCTGCTTTTCGCTTACAGGGAGGTACCACAGAAGGGAGTAGGGTTCTCACCCTTTGAACTTCTGTTTGGCCATCCTGTAAGGGGACCACTTGCTCTTGTTAAAGAAGGCTGGGAGAGACCTCTCCATGAGCCAAAACAAGACATAGTGGACTATGTACTTGGCCTTCGCTCTAGAATGGCAGAGTACATGGAAAAGGCAACCAAAAACCTTGAGGCCAGCCAACAGCTCCAGAAGTTTTGGTATGACCAAAAGGCTGCACTGGTTGAGTTCCAACCCGGGCAGAAAGTCTGGGTTCTGGAGCCTGTGGCTCCCAGGGCACTCCAGGACAAATGGAGTGGCCCTTACCCAGTGCTAGAGAGGAAGAGTCAGGTCACCTACCTGGTGGACCTGGGCACAAGCAGGAGCCCCAAGAGGGTGATCCATGTGAACCGCCTTAAGCTCTTCCATGACAGGGCTGATGTGAATCTGTTAATGGTAACAGATGAGGATCAGGAGGCAGAGAGTGAACCTCTCCCTGATCTTCTGTCATCAGACCCAAAAGATGGCACAGTAGATGGAGTGATCTACTCAGACACCCTCTCTGGCCAACAGCAAGCTGATTGTAGGAGAGTCCTACAACAGTTTCCTGAGCTGTTCTCCCTAACCCCTGGTCAGACACACCTGTGTACCCATGATGTGGACACAGGAGACAGCATGCCTGTCAAGAACAAAATCTTCAGACAGTCTGACCATGTTAAGGAAAGCATCAAGGTGGAAGTCCACAAGATGCTGGAATTGGGAGTGATTGAGCGCTCTGACAGCCCCTGGGCTAGCCCAGTGGTCTTAGTCCCCAAACCCCACACCAAAGATGGAAAGAAAGAGATGAGGTTTTGTGTGGACTACAGAGGGCTCAACTCTGTCACCAAGACAGATGCCCACCCAATTCCAAGAGCTGATGAGCTCATTGATAAGTTAGGTGCTGCCAAATTTCTAAGTACCTTTGACTTGACAGCAGGGTACTGGCAAATAAAAATGGCACCTGGAGCAAAAGAAAAGACAGCATTCTCCACACCTGATGGGCATTATCAGTTTACTGTTATGCCCTTTGGTTTAAAGAATGCCCCTGCCACCTTCCAAAGGTTGGTGAATCAAGTCCTTGCTGGCTCGGAGTCCTTTAGCACAGCTTATCTTGATGATATTGCTGTCTTTAGCTCCACCTGGCAGGATCACCTGGTCCACCTGAAGAAGGTTTTGAAGGCTCTGCAATCTGCAGGCCTCTCTATCAAGGCATCCAAATGCCAGATAGGGCAGGGAACTGTGGTTTACTTGGGACACCTTGTAGGTGGAGGCCAAGTTCAGCCACTCCAACCCAAGATCCAGACTATTCTGGACTGGGTAGCTCCAAAAACCCAGACTCAAGTCAGGGCATTCCTTGGCTTGACTGGGTATTACAGGAGGTTTGTGAAGGGATATGGATCCATTGTGACAGCCCTCACTGAACTCACCTCCAAGAAAATGCCCAAGAAAGTGAACTGGACTGTGGAATGCCAACAGGCCTTTGACACCCTGAAACAAGCAATGTGCTCAGCACCAGTTCTAAAAGCTCCAGATTATTCTAAGCAGTTCATTGTGCAGACTGATGCCTCTGAACATGGGATAGGGGCAGTTTTGTCCCAAACAAATGATGATGGCCTTGACCAGCCTGTTGCTTTCATTAGCAGGAGGTTACTCCCCAGGGAGCAGCGTTGGAGTGCCATTGAGAGGGAGGCCTTTGCTGTGGTTTGGTCCCTGAAGAAGCTGAGACCATACCTCTTTGGGACTCACTTCCTAGTTCAAACTGACCACAGACCTCTCAAATGGCTGATGCAAATGAAAGGTGAAAATCCTAAACTGTTGAGGTGGTCCATCTCCCTACAGGGAATGGACTTTATAGTGGAACACAGACCTGGGACTGCCCATGCCAATGCAGATGGCCTTTCCAGGTTCTTCCACTTAGAAAATGAAGACTCTCTTGGGAAAGGTTAGTCTCATCCTCTTTCGTTTGGGGGGGGGTTGTGTAAGGAAATGCCTCCTTGGCATGGTTGCCCCCTGACTTTTTGCCTTTGCTGATGCTATGTTTACAATTGAAAGTGTGCTGAGGCCTGCTAACCAGGCCCCAGCACCAGTGTTCTTTCCCTAACCTGTACTTTTGTATCCACAATTGGCAGACCCTGGCATCCAGATAAGTCCTTTGTAACTGGTACTTCTAGTACCAAGGGCCCTGATGCCAAGGAAGGTCTCTAAGGGCTGCAGCATGTCTTATGCCACCCTGGAGACCTCTCACTCAGCACAGACACACTGCTTACCAGCTTGTGTGTGCTAGTGAGGACAAAACGAGTAAGTCGACATGGCACTCCCCTCAGGGTGCCATGCCAGCCTCTCACTGCCTATGCAGTATAGGTAAGACACCCCTCTAGCAGGCCTTACAGCCCTAAGGCAGGGTGCACTATACCATAGGTGAGGGTACCAGTGCATGAGCATGGTACCCCTACAGTGTCTAAACAAAACCTTAGACATTGTAAGTACAAGGTAGCCATAAGAGTATATGGTCTGGGAGTTTGTCAAACACGAACTCCACAGCACCATAATGGCTACACTGAAAACTGGGAAGTTTGGTATCAAACTTCTCAGCACAATAAATGCACACTGATGCCAGTGTACATTTTATTGTAAAATACACCCCAGAGGGCACCTTAGAGGTGCCCCCTGAAACTTAACCGACTATCTGTGTAGGCTGACTAGTTTTAGCAGCCTGCCACAAACCGAGACATGTTGCTGGCCCCATGGGGAGAGTGCCTTTGTCACTCTGAGGCCAGTAACAAAGCCTGCACTGGGTGGAGATGCTAACACCTCTCCCAGGCAGGAATTGTCACACCTGGCGGTGAGCCTCAAAGGCTCACCTCCTTTGTGCCAACCCAGCAGGACACTCCAGCTAGTGGAGTTGCCCGCCCCCTCCGGCCAGGCCCCACTTTTGGCGGCAAGGCCGGAGAAAATAATGAGAAAAACAAGGAGGAGTCACTGGCCAGTCAGGACAGCCCCTAAGGTGTCCTGAGCTGAGGTGACTCTAACTTTTAGAAATCCTCCATCTTGCAGATGGAGGATTCCCCCAATAGGGTTAGGATTGTGACCCCCTCCCCTTGGGAGGAGGCACAAAGAGGGTGTACCCACCCTCAGGGCTAGTAGCCATTGGCTACTAACCCCCCAGACCTAAACACGCCCTTAAATTTAGTATTTAAGGGCTACCCTGAACCCTAGAAAATTAGATTCCTGCAACTACAAGAAGAAGGACTGCCTAGCTGAAAACCCCTGCAGCGGAAGACCAGAAGACGACAACTGCCTTGGCTCCAGAAACTCACCGGCCTGTCTCCTGCCTTCCAAAGATCCTGCTCCAGCGACGCCTTCCAAAGGGACCAGCGACCTCGACATCCTCTGAGGACTGCCCCTGCTTCGAAAAGACAAGAAACTCCCGAGGACAGCGGACCTGCTCCAAGAAAAGCTGCAACTTCGTTTCCAGCAGCTTTAAAGAACCCTGCAAGCTCCCCGCAAGAAGCGTGAGACTTGCAACACTGCACCCGGCGACCCCGACTCGGCTGGTGGCGATCCAACACCTCAGGAGGGACCCCAGGACTACTCTGATACTGTGAGTACCAAAACCTGTCCCCCCTGAGCCCCCACAGCGCCGCCTGCAGAGGGAATCCCGAGGCTTCCCCTGACCGCGACTCTTTGAACCTAAAGTCCCGACGCCTGGGAGAGACCCTGCACCCGCAGCCCCCAGGACCTGAAGGACCGGACTTTCACTGGAGAAGTGACCCCCAGGAGTCCCTCTCCCTTGCCCAAGTGGAGGTTTCCCCGAGGAATCCCCCCCTTGCCTGCCTGCAGCGCGGAAGAGATCCCGAGATCTCTCATAGACTAACATTGAAAACCCGACGCTTGTTTCTACACTGCACCCGGCCGCCCCCGCGCTGCTGAGGGTGAAATTTCTGTGTGGACTTGTGTCCCCCCCGGTGCCCTACAAAACCCCTCTGGTCTGCCCTCCGAAGACGCGGGTACTTACCTGCAAGCAGATCGGAACCGGGGCACCCCCTTCTCTCCATTCTAGCCTATGTGTTTTGGGCACCACTTTGAACTCTGCACCTGACCGGCCCTGAGCTGCTGGTGTGGTGACTTTGGGGTTGCTCTGAACCCCCAACGGTGGGCTACCTTGGACCAAGAACTGAACCCTGTAAGTGTCCTACTTACCTGGTAAAACTAACAAAAACTTACCTCCCCCAGGAACTGTGAAAATTGCACTAAGTGTCCACTTTTGAAACAGCTATTTGACAATAACTTGAAAAGTATACATGCAATTTTGATGATTTGAAGTTCCTAAAGTACTTACCTGCAATACCTTTCGAACAAGATATTACATGTTAAATTTGAACCTGTGGTTCTTAAAATAAACTAAGAAAAGATATTTTTCTATAACAAAACCTATTGGCTGGATTTGTCTCTGAGTGTGTGTACCTCATTTATTGTCTATGTGTATGTACAACAAATGCTTAACACTACTCCTTGGATAAGCCTACTGCTCGACCACACTACCACAAAATAGAGCATTAGTATTATCTCTTTTTACCACTATTTTACCTCTAAGGGGAACCCTTGGACTCTGTGCATGCTATTCCTTACTTTGAAATAGCACATACAGAGCCAACTTCCTACAATATATATATAGTTCGATGGCATGTGTAGCTGCAGATACACATGCTGTGCACATCCCGCTATCTGGTGTTGGGCTCGGAGTGTTACCAGTTGTTTTTCTTCGAAGAAGTCTTTTTTTCGAGTCACAAGACTGAGGGACTCCTCCCATTTCGACTCCATTGCGCATGAGCGTCGACTCCATCTTAGATTGTTTTTTTTCCGCCATCGGGTTCGGACGTGTTCCTTTTCGCTCCGTGTTTCGGGTCGGAAAGTTAGCTAGAATCTCGGAAAAATCGTCGGTATTGTTTGCGTTCGGTATCGGGTTAGTTACAACAGATCGACACCGAATTAAGAAGAGCTCCAGTGGCCCTTCGGGGTTTTTTTCCATCCCCGTCTGGGCCTGGTCGGCCCGGCCACGTGTCTCTTCAAGGCTGATGGAACGGACCCCATTCCGCTTCTGTCCAAAATGCCATAACAAGTATCCATATACAGATCAACATCTGGTCTGTAACTTGTGTTTGTCACCAGAACACAAGGAGGATACTTGTGAGGCCTGTCGAGCGTTTCGGTCCAGGAAGACACTCGGGGACCGAAGAGCAAGGAGACTGCAAATGGCGTCGGCGCTGACAAGACAAGAGCGTTTCGAGGTCGAGGAAGAAACATTCTCCACCCAGGATTCGGACTCTGAGGAGATCGATCCCGAGGAAACGCCGAAAACCGTGAGTAAGACGTCGAAACCAAGAACTCACGAGAAAAGCGCTAAAACCCAGGGGACGCCACCACCAACAGGCCATGGCTTAACCCGAAAAATAGGTGACCGTTCGTCGGCACCGAAAAAGGGCGAGCTGGTGTTGAAGTCATCCGACTCCGGTCGAGATACCGGCACACAGCAATCTCGGGCCCGAGATAGTGGCTCAGAGAAGATTTGGCATCGAGACAGCGGCACCGAAACGGGTCGGCACCGAGAGAGCACGACGCAGAAAGTAAAGAAGGTTTCGTCGGAGCCGAAAAAAGCAGCGGAAAAGGTTTCGGTACCGAAATATCCGACCTCGGAACCGAAAACAAGTTCCTACACTGAGGAACAAGGACTGTCCACACAAATGAAGACACATAGATTTGGACAGGAATTACAGACAATAGAGCCAGATCACACACAAAGATGGCTCTTTATTCAAAAAGATACAGGGAAGATCAGCACTCTTCCTCCAGTCAAAATGAAACGCAAGCTTGCCTTCCAAGACAAGGACAAACAGCCACACGCAAAGGTGGCTAAACAAGTAACACCGCCACCATCCCCACATCACTCTCCGCAACCATCACCGGTAGCCACTCCACCCATGATGCAATCCCCAACTCATACAGGAATGAGTCAAGATGACCCTGACGCATGGGACCTTTATGACGCACCATTGTCAGATAATAGTCCAGAATGCTATCCAGCTAAACCATCGCCACCAGAGGATAGTACAGGCTACGCACAGGTGGTGTCAAGAGCAGCGGCATTTCATAATGTCAGCCTTCATTCAGAGCCCATTGAAGACGACTTTCTTTTTAATACACTGTCGTCCACAAACGGCCAATATCGGAGTCTTCCTATGCTACCCGGAATGCTAAAACACTCCAAACAAGTGTTTGAGGAGCCTGTTAAAGGGAGAGCCATTACTCCAAGAGTAGATAAAAAATATAAACCGCCACCAACAGACCCAGTGTACATTACACAACAGCTAACACCAGACTCTGTTGTAGTCGGAGCAGTGCCCAAAAGAGCCAACTCTCATACTTCAGGAGATGCACCACCTCCAGATAAAGAAAGTCGAAAATTCGATGCTGCAGGCAAAAGGGTGGCGGCACAGGCAGCAAATCAGTGGCGTATTGCAAATTCGCAAGCTTTGCTAGCCAGATATGATAGGGCCCATTGGGATGAGATGCACCACCTTATTGAACATTTACCCAAGGAGTTCCAAAAAAAGAGTGCAGCAAGTAGTAGAAGGACAGAGTATCTCCAATAATCAGATACGGTCAGCAATGGATGCTGCAGACACAGCTGCTAGAACTGTCAACACAGCAGTAACAATAAGAAGACATGCATGGCTGCGTACATCAGGATTTAAACCAGAGATACAGCAAGCTGTGCTGAATATGCCATTCAACGGACAGCAGTTGTTTGGGCCGGAGGTGGACACTGCGATCGAAAAACTTAAGAAAGACACTGACACGGCCAAAGCCATGGGTGCACTCTACTCCCCACAGAGCAGAGGCACATTTCGAAAGACACAATTTCGAGGGGGGTTTTGAGGGCACCCCACAGAAGCCACAACCTCACAAACAAAGCCCACTTACCAGAGCCAGTATCAGCGGGGAGGTTTTCGGGGACAATATAGTGGGGGACAATTTCAAAGGAATAGAGGAAAGTTCCAAAGTCCCAAAACTCCTCCAAACAAGCAGTGACTTCAAGGTCACAAATCCCCAACACAACACCTGTGGGGGGGAGACTAACCAAGTTTTACAAACATTGGGAGGAAATAACAACAGACACTTGGGTCTTAGCAATTATCCAGCATGGTTATTGCATAGAATTTTTCAAATTCCCTCCAAACATCCCACCGAAAACACACAATATGTCAAAACAACATATAGATCTTCTAGGACTAGAAGTTCAAGCATTGCTACAGAAAGAAGCAATAGAGTTAGTACCAAAAAAACAAATAAACACAGGAGTTTACTCCCTGTACTTTCTGATACCCAAAAAAGACAAGAGTCTAAGACCTATACTAGATCTCGGAACATTAAATACCTACATCAAATCAGATCACTTTCACATGGTTACATTACAAGACGTAATCCCACTGCTCAAACAACAAGACTACATGACAATACTCGACCTAAAGGATGCATATTTCCATATGCCAATACATCCTTCACACAGAAAGTACCTAAGGTTTGTATTCCACGGGATACATTACCAATTCAAAGTGTTGCCATTCGGAATAACAACTGCACCAAGAGTTTTTACAAAATGCCTAGCAGTAGTAGCTGCACATATCAGAAGGCAGCAAATACATGTGTTCCCGTACCTAGACGATTGGTTAATCAAAACCAACACGCTAAGACGGTGTTCACAAAACACAAAATATGTCATAGAAATCCTACACAAACTGGGTTTATCAATCAACTACACAAAGTCACACCTTCTGCCGTGTCAAACACAGCAATACTTAGGAGCAACAATCAACACAGCAAAAGGGATTGCCACTCCAAGTCCACAAAGAGTTCACACATTTCACAATGTAATACAGACCATGTATCCAAAACAAAAGATACAAGTCAAACTGGTGATGAAACTACTAGGCATGATGTCTTCATGCATAGCCATTGTCCCAAACGCAAGGTTGCACATGCGGCCCTTGCAACAGTGCCTAGCATCACAATGGTCACAAGCACAGGGTCAGCTTCTAGATCTGGTGTTGATAGACCGCCAAACATACATCTCGCTTCAATGGTGGAACAGTATAAATTTAAACCAAGGGCGGCCTTTCCAAGACCCAGTGCCACAATACGTAATAACAACAGATGCTTCCATGATAGGGTGGGGAGCACACCTCAATCAATACAGCATCCAAGGACAATGGGACATGCAGCAAAAACAGTTTCACATAAATCACTTAGAACTGTTAGCGGTATTTCTAGCGCTCAAAGCATTTCAACCCATAATAAGCCACAAACACATTCTTGTCAAAACAGACAACATGACAACAATGTATTACCTAAACAAACAGGGAGGCACACACTCGACACAGTTGTGTCTCCTAACACAGAAAATATGGCATTGGGCGATTCACAACCACATTCGCCTAATAGCACAATTTATTCCAGGAATTCAGAACCAGTTAGCAGACAATCTCTCTCGGGATCACCAACAGATCCACGAATGGGAGATTCACCCCCAAATACTAAACACTTACTTCCAAATGTGGGTAACACCACAAATAGATCTATTTGCAACAAAGGAAAACTCAAAACTTCGCATCCAGGTACCCACAAGATCAGTCTCAGGGCAATGCGTTATGGATGAGCTGGTCAGGGATATTTGCTTACGCTTTTCCCCCTCTCCCACTCCTTCCATATCTAGTAAACAAATTGAGTCAAAACAAACTCAAACTCATACTAATAGCACCGACATGGGCAAGACAACCTTGGTACACAACACTACTAGACCTCTCAGTAGTACCTCATGTCAAACTACCAAACAGACCAGATCTGTTAACACAACACAAACAACAGATCAGACATCCAAATCCAGCATCGCTGAATCTAGCAATTTGGCTCCTGAAATCCTAGAATTCGGACACTTAGACCTCACACAAGAATGTATGGAGGTCATAAGACAAGCTAGAAAACCTACCACTAGACACTGCTATGCAAATAAATGGAAAAGATTTGTTTATTACTGCCATAATAATCAAATTCAACCCTTACACGCATCTGCCAAAGATATAGTAGGATACTTACTACAATTGCAAAAGTCAAAGCTAGCTTTCTCTTCAATAAAGATACATCTTACCGCAATTTCAGCCTACCTGCAAATTACGCACTCAACTTCATTATTTAGGATACCAGTCATAAAAGCATTTATGGAAGGCCTAAAGAGAATTATACCACCACGAACACCACCAGTTCCTTCATGGAACCTCAACATTGTCTTAACACGACTCTTGGGTCCACCTTTTGAGCCCATGCACTCTTGTGAAATGCAATACTTAACATGGAAAGTTGCATTTTTGATTGCTATCACATCTCTAAGAAGAGTGAGTGAAATTCAAGCATTTACCATACAAGAACCATTTATTCAAATACACAAGCATAAAGTAGTTCTACGGACAAATCCAAAATTTTTACCAAAAGTGATCTCACCGTTCCACTTGAATCAAACGGTAGAATTACCAGTGTTCTTCCCACAGCCAGATTCTGTAGCTGAAAGAGCACTGCATACATTAGACATCAAAAGAGCACTAACGTACTACATTGACAGAACAAAACTAATTCGAAAAACAAAACTATTTATTGCTTTCCAAAAACCTCATACAGCGAATCCAATTTCTAAACAAGGCATTGCTAGATGGATAGTTAAGTGTATTCAAACCTGCTATCTTAAAGCAAAGAGAGAGCTGCCTATTACACCAAAGGCACACTCAACCAGAAAGAAAGGTGCTACCATGGCCTTTCTAGGAAATATTCCAATGAACGAAATATGTAAGGCAGCAACATAGTCTACGCTTCATACATTTACCAAACACTACTGTGTAGATGTGTTAACTGCACAACAAGCAACAGTAGGTCAAGCTGTATTAAGAACATTATTTCAAACTACTTCAACTCCTACAGGCTGAACCACCGCTTTTGGGGAGATAACTGCTTACTAGTCTATGCACAGCATGTGTATCTGCAGCTACACATGCCATCGAACGGAAAATGTCACTTACCCAGTGTACATCTGTTCGTGGCATTAGTCGCTGCAGATTCACATGCGCCCACCCGCCTCCCCGGGAGCCTGTAGCCGTTTAGAAGTTGATCTTGAACATTTGTAAATTTGTAAATATATTACTTTAAACTTAATTATGTACATACGTATTCACTCCATTGCATGGGCACTATTACTAGCATACACAACTCCTACCTCACCCTCTGTGGGGAAAACAATCTAAGATGGAGTCGACGCCCATGCGCAATGGAGTCGAAATGGGAGGAGTCCCTCGGTCTCGAGACTCGAAAAAAGACTTCTTCGAAGAAAAACAACTTGTAACGCTCCGAGCCCAACACCAGATGGCGGGATGTGCCTAGCATGTGAATCTGCAGCGACTAATGCCACGAACAGATGTACACTGGGTAAGTGACATTTTCCATATATATATGTAAGTGTCCATATATTAAATGTCCATATATCTCCTTTTTGAAAAGCCAAATACACAAAAATCAGCTATTTGAGTCCAAATTCAGATTTATTCACGTTGTCCAAAGTACCAGCTTTCAAAACGCCAATTGTTTTCATGATCAGAGACCAAATTAACAGCCTTCAAAACAATGCCAACACGTGTTTCGTCAAGCGAAGAATATTCGCATAGACTTTCTCAGGGCATAGCACTTGATTCGTTGTAAGCTCTATTAATAAAGAAAAAATTGAAACTTTAAGTAACAAACTCCAAGAAAGAACAATATCACTGGAAACACCACCCAAAGTGCTAACATGTGGTGGGGACAGGCATTAAATACAGCTAAACACCAATTTTCATGCCCCAATTGTAAAGAATAACAATATACTCATTAATTACTTCTTAACAACTATGAGGTGAGCAGGGAAACCCCAATTACACCAAATTAATAGTGTTTTGAATTTTATACAATTAGAGTTGTTGAGATGGAGAGAGTAAATCCATGAGCGACACCCATAACACCCCATCCTATATTGAAAGATCCATCAAAACCCATAAACCAGCATCAAAGAGAAAACCAAATTTCAATTAACCAACAAAACACACAAACACTCGTGTGGTGAGTTATCATCCCATACATGCCCAATTTCTAATGCAACCTACCTTATTGTCTGATACGTAATGTATCTAGACGGACATCTAAAACCCAACTTCAAGCTTCCTTGTACTAGTAACAGAAGTGCCAAATTCGTCTAAATAAAACATATAAAGCGTTACCCTGCTGCTATTTAGTTGTAGTGCATACCGAATATATTAATTCAAAAACGAACAGTACACCTACCCGAAATCTTACATCCGGATACCCTCTGAACGTTCGGGAGTCAAACTCCCCGCTCCGTTCTGCGCATGTACGTCCCAGTTAGTAAGCCCGATCGCCTGTAAATCAATGCATTTTAAACCTAATTGGTAAAAATAAAGAGAGGACTAAGGTCAAACACAGTAAGCGCCATATTGCTAGAAACAAAATCCTACAGGAATCCATCGCCACCTATTTATCAAAAAAGTATGTTAACCCCAATCGTTCTAACAAATGAGGACTAACCATTGTACTACTAAGACTATCTAAAACATTAGTAATGCTAATAATCTCCCCAAAAGATCATCAAATCAACGCAACATCCTTCAAACTTAGATACTAAAAAGGGAGCAAGAAAAATGCACCAAATATACGTAAATATGACCACTATCTTAGTAGTAATCCACTATCATAAGAAACCCATTTTACTGAGTCAGTGCAAATCCACTGTGATCAACAACAGTATAACTACTAATAGGGCATCACAATATGTCCTTCGACAGGACCAAAGTTTCAAATGCGTCCAGAAATAAGTGTTGATGTTTCTAACCTGTATAAATGGGCAACTAATCATGTAGAAATTTGCGCCGTACCCATTATTACTCTCCCCTATTAGTATCCTCCAAACATATTGTGGGAATGTAACAGCTGTCGCTCAAGGAAATCTCTCCCACTCAAGTTAAACATACACATATAGCACTCAACAGTCAAAAATATAAAAGACTCGACATTTAACACTAAAAATAAAAATAACTTATTAGAAGAAAAGCAAATATAACATTGCATTACATAGTTAGGATCAAAACACAATACTGCCTCGGTCCTATGTTACATGTATTACAATTGATCAATGAAACTATCCTTCCAAAAGTAACGATAAGATTACAAACCATGTGATGCCCTAATCAAGGCATCGGCCCGACACATTTGCCATACAATAATTTTGTCATCACAAGAACATACTTTTTTTTTTTAAATATATTTTTATTGTTTTATCGGCCAAGTGGCCACATTGGAATTAAATGCAAACTGTTACATTATGTTTCATCGTGCATTACACAAATAACTGTTACGTATGAGCAAAACGCTACTCACGTATACATGCAACAACGCCCGAGGGGGCTACACAAATGGCACGTTCACGTAGGGGTTGTATTAAACATGCAAGATTATTCCAAGAGAACAGATAACCTAGAGAAAAAAGAATAAGATAGACGCTGAGTAGGCTTTAGCCGACACGCAATGGCTGGAGAGAGGAAGGGGACTGACAACGGAGGACAGGAGGGGCCCAGGAGGACGAGAAACCAGTTTTCGGAAGGGTCAGGGAGCAATCTACATGAGGCTTGCTTGACATTCGCACGAATCTCCACGCATCACACCACATCAGCCCGTGGCCATGCCACACCACAGCCCCAGGGGACTGGTCCACCATTGGCCGTGGAGCGCCATGCATGAGGGACGGGGCACAGCAGGAGGGAGCCACAGGGTACCAATGTCTCACAGCCCCAGTACCCCCGAGCGTAACACAAGGCACCCGTTACGCGCCCAGGGGAGAACGCACAAGGCAACACAATTCTATAGTGGTTCATTTACTTTATTATTATTATTATTATTATTATTATTTTTTTTTTTTTTATTAAGTATTTCCTTTATACTATTCCCCCCCCCCCAACCTCACACCGCATATCCCGAACGCACCATATGATGATGTCACCCTGTGGCCACTGTGATGATGTAAAATCACTCCTATTCGTTAGTTCAAGGAGGACGCATATCGTCTTTTTTTTTCCACCGCTGTCAAAAACGAGTTCCAAACCTCCAGGCCTTTAATTAGTATACCCCTATCCAGTAGATTCTGCAATGCCTGTGTTTCTGCTTTGGTCCATCGTATTACCTCTTCGCGCCATTGGGCCACCCTGGGGGCATCGGGGGCTTTCCACTTCATGGCGATCAGGCGTCTATACAGCACCAGTGCCAAAGCAATGCATTTATATGTGCATTTGCGTTTCTTGGGATGAGATGTTAAGCCCAATAGGCACACCTCAGGAGTAGGAGATAGTGTAGTGTCCGTCCATTCCGCTAGCAACGTTATTATCTCTATCCATGTGTTCCGGATCGGGAGGCATTCCCATGTCATGTGGTAGAATGTGGCCTCATCTGTGTCGCATCTGGGGCATGTCTGGGGCGAACGGGGAAACATACGTGTTATGCGGTGAGGTGATAGGTAGGTCTGATGCACATAGTTAAACTGTGTGTATCGGAAGCGCGGGTTGCGTGAAACCTCGCGAGTCAGCCTCAACGCTTGTTCCCATGAATCAGGGGATAGTGGCTCCGGTAGCACGCAGTCCCATTTGTTTTTTGCCTGATCCTGTTTATGTTCAGCCTGGGCGGCTATGATATTATATATATTTGAAATGCTTGATGGGGTGCTTATGCTTCCCAGAAGTGCGTGTAGCAAAGGGGAGGTATCAGGTTCCGAGTTGCCTTTACTCCAACTCTCTCTCATTACCTGCCTAATTGCACCGTAAGCTATGAAGCCTCCCCGGCCGAGCGCGTACCTATCGGCTAACGCTTCATAGGTTTGAAGTTGCCCGTCCTGGTAGATGTCACCTAGTGTAAGTATGCCCCTGCTACCCCATGTATTTAGGCCTACTTTGGCTGCTATTTTTGCTAATGACGGTAGGGCCAGCAGTGGAATCTTAGGTGAGTACTGCAGGACTTTTGCGTTTTGCAGCGCATATCGGCCCCAGGCCCAATGTGCAGTGTGCAGCAGCACACTGCTAGTGTTCACTGGATCGGTGCGGTTCATGAGGAATTGCATTATCTCCTTGCCTTCAAGATCCTGCAACACCCTCTGAGTTTCGAGCCCGGCCGGATAACCAACCCATGTGGATATCCATTGTAGTTGGGCAGCTGCATAGTACGCTTTGAATCTGGGGGCGCCCAGTCCCCCCAGTCTAAGCGGTAGGAGGACCTTTGTTAATGCGACGCGTCTGCGGCCATTGCCCCATATTAAGTCCGTTAGTAAGGTATTCAGTAGTTTAAAGAAAGAGCTCAGGAGTATTAAGGGTAGCGCCATAAAATAATAGAGTAGTCGGGGTAGTACTATCATCTTTGCGATGGCTACTCTGCCCATAGGAGACAGTGGCAGTGAGCACCAGAAGGGCAGGGAGCCCCTCGTTGATCTGACCACTTGGCCGAGGTTACCATCCCTGAGATCTAAGCTGTCATGGTATATATTTACCCCTAAGTATTTAAATGTTGTATAGCACCATTTCAAGCCTCCTGGGCCCAACGGTGTTCTCAGTGCCTCAGGAACCGGGCGCAAAGGGAATATGCAGGATTTTGTCCAGTTCACTTTTAATCCGGCAACCGAGCTAAAGTTTTCTAGGAGTTCCAGTAGGCCCGGCAGGGCGCCCACATGATCACGTAGGAAGATCAACGCATCATCTGCATATAAGGAAACTATCTGGTGCTTCTGGCCATCCAAGATCCCCCACGTGGGGGCCATTATGCGAAGGCGGGCGGCCAGCGGCTCAATGGCTAATGCGAATAATAGTGGTGAGAGCGGACATCCCTGTCTGGTGCCCCTACCGATATTGAATTTTTCGGAGACCGTATCGCCCGTCTTAACCCTAGCCGTAGGGTCAGTGTATAATGTTTTCACCCAACCAATGTACACTTGCCCGAACCCCATCCGCTTGAGTGTTTCTGTTAAGAAAGGCCAGCCCAGAGTATCAAACGCTTTTTCTATATCCAATGATACTGCCACCCGGTGTCCGCCTTCTACCGGGGAGTTTCTCATTAGACGCAGTAAATTCCTGATATTGCTGAAGGTATTGCGGCCGGGGATGAAGCCTGCCTGATCCTGGTGTACCAACTCTGACACACAAGGGAGCAGGCGATTAGCTAGTATTTTTCCGAGTAATTTGCAATCGGTGTTTAGTAGTGATAATGGCCTGTATGAGCGAACATCCAAGGGGTCACGACCTGCCTTTGGTAAAACTGCTATCAAAGCCTCGCGGCAGGATTCAGGGAGTTGGCCCCGTTCCAACGCTTCCTTTAGCATTGCTAGATATGGGGCTAGAGTCTGAGATTGGAACATGCTGTAGTATTCTATGGGAATGCCATCGCTGCCGGGTGCTTTGCCATGTGTCAACTGTAGCAGCGCACGTTGGATTTCTGCTATCTCAATCGGGCTGTCCAATTCTATAGTTTGAGAGGCAGTTAGACTGCCTAGAGTTATATAGTTGGAGAATTCGTCTAACTGGATTTTAGTGGGTGGGGGCCGTGCCCGGTACAACAAGCTATAGTACTCTTTGAAAGCGTTATTTATCTCAACCTGGGTATTAACTATACGGCCTGACTGCAGGTGGATAGCGCCTATAGGGGTGTTCCGGTGTTCACTCTTTATGAGCCACGCTAATAATTTACCGGATCTGTCGCCCTCTGCATGCGTGTGAGCCATATGATGCCGATAATCGAACAGTCCGATGCGTCTGTCTGTCTCGGACCATTTAGTGCGCAAGCTGGTGAGCTTAGTCGCTGTTGTGGTATCTTTAGTGAACTCAACCTCAGCGATTTGAATTTCTTGTTCTAATGCACGGAGTTCGCGCATTAGCGTTTGCCGGACTCCCACTGTGGTTGATATACATACCCCTCTTATGACTGTCTTATGTGCATCCCATTCGATGGCTCTGGAGGTGGCTGACCCCTTGTTCAATGTGAAGTATGTTGAGATATGTGTAGCAATGTCCTTCCTAAAAGTGGGGTCTTGTAGTAATTGCGTTTGCAGTCGCCAGGTGGGAATGCATGAGCGGGGCCTTCCCCAACTTATTTGTACAATGAGTGGGCAGTGGTCTGAGATTACCCTAGCGGAATACTCCGCACTTGTTATTTTATGCGTTATATTCTGTGAGGTGAGGATGAGGTCTATACGGGTATGTAATAAGTGTACTGGGGAATAATAGGAGTACACATTTTCATGTGGATGCATGTGTCTCCATATGTCGATCAGTTGACGTTCTTCCATCCATGCGCCCAGCATTTGGGAGTTTTTCGTTATTGGGGCGGCCACCAGCGGGGGATGTGATCTGTCCTTGTCTATGTGTGGGACACAGTTCATGTCCCCCCCCCCCCCCCCCCCCCCCCCCATATGCATGATGAAGTTAGATCATTGGTTAATTGGGAGGTCTTGGTTTGTAAAAATTCACCTTGCTTGATGTTCGGTACATATAGTCCATTTATTACAAGATCCTCCCCATCCAGTGAGCCCCTTAGCTGTATAAACCTGCCCTCCTTATCTTTTGTGCAGTGATGTACTGTATAGGGGACACCCGGCGCAATCCAAACCAGCACTCCTCTGGCGAAGGAGGAATCGCCAGCGCAATATATTGAGCCCAACCAGCACTTTTCTATCCGCGCAGCCTCTGTGGGTGTGATGTGTGTTTCCTGCAGTACTGCTATGTGTATGCGGTGGCGCTTTAGGTACGCATGTATTCTATGATGTTTGCTAGTCCCTGCCATGCCCTTCACATTCCATGTTATGAGGTTATAACTAGGTATCTTATTCATTGTGTTATGGTTAGGCGCAGGGGGTTATCAGATCTGTACCCAACACGGCCACCCCCTCCCACCCCCCCGGCCCCACCCCAGACGCCCCCCACCGGCCCCCAGCCCCTCCACCCCAGCCCCCCAGCATCCGTGATAAAGGAATGAGCCCATAGTGGGCTAAAGATAGAAAAGAAAGAGATAGATATGACAACCAAAAGGATATTACGGGCTGTGTACGTCCGTTAAATAAAGTGGCACAACCGGTGCCTAAGGTGACTTCCAAAGAGGACAGTTCCATTCGGATACCGTTCCGGTGTGGGGGGTCGTGGATCACCTGACGACTAGCCCTTGAGTGGCCCACCTGCAGGATATTTTCCTCTTCCGCAGACCCATTCGCCTTTGTACAATATACAAGGATTCAGACGTAGTTCATCATATTAATAGCTGTTATTCACTGTGGAGCTTAGGGCGAGTGCCCCGAAGATAGTGTCATACAGCACCTTAGTTACTGTTGACGACAGAGAGGGGCCACGAGCGGCAACTCCATCCCTTCAAAGTTCGTCTGCCAAACGTGGCGTGAGGTCAGGGCCCACCCGTATCGGAGAGGGGGACGGGCTCGTATCTTCCCCATGAGAGGCAGTGTCGTTAGTGTCCGTTTCACTCCTTGAGTCCAGTAACCCACGAGCGAATGAATTGGTGTCTTTTAATATTTGCGCCCGGTCCAATGCCATTTGCGCTTTTGTGGGGCGGGCAGATGCTTTGGTGCTTTTTTTCCTCCTTCTGGGTTTAGCTGTGGACCACTCACCAGGAACCGTGTCATCCCCGGGTGGGTCGGCCAAACCCTTAGCGTATATCCAGGTCCATGCATCTTCAGGGGTGGGGAACATTAAGGTTTTCTCGTCCATAACGATGCGCAGACGTGCAGGGAACATGAGGGAGTAAGTGATACCTTTCTCTCTTAGTAGTTGCTTGATCTTGCTATACGCAATTCTCCTGCTTTGAACCTCCATTGTATAATCAGGATAGGCTGCTACCCTGCTGTTCTCCATCACGATGTTGTCAGCCTCTCTAAAGTGTTGGAGGACCAAGTCTCTATCCCTATAATTCAAGAAGCGAGCTATTAGTGGTCGGGGCGGTGCTCCTGGACGAGGGGGCCTGCCCGGAATTCTGTGCGCTCTTTCAATCACCGGTGTAGTGGTGGGGTACTGCTCTTTAAGTGTGTTTCTCAGCCATGCCTCCAGGAACTCCTCTGCCTTAGGAAGTTCGATTCTCTCAGGGATTCCGAGGAATCTGATATTATTCCGCCTGGAACGACCCTCAGCCTTACGTTGTAGCTGAGTTATGTCTAGTTCCATTTTTTGCATTCTAGTTCTCATTTCTTCCACTTCGGGCTGGATAGTTTTCAATGACGTTTCAGTGTCGTGTACCCTACCAGTTAATTTGCGGTGGTCCGCTCGCAGCAATGAGACTTCATGTACTGCAGCGTCTATTTTCCCCTCTAACGAGGATTTGGTGTCCATTATTGCCTGCATAATTTTGTCAAATTGTAGGGAGTGCGTGCGTAATGTTTCAATCAACTGTAGCTGTGTAGACGGTTGCGAGTCTCCTTGGCAGGATGGTTGGAGAGGATCAGCTTCTCCAGTGGACCCCGTCTTGGGGTGTTTTGGTTTGACCATGATTTCTGCGCTATTGTATATTAGTGTGTTACGCCAGCTTTATCGGACAGTTGTTTGCCGGGAGTAATCACCCGCGACTTCTAGCTTCCTTCAGCACGACCCCTGGTACACTAGGCTGTAATACAGGAGGGGGTTGAGTGTCCTTTTCTGATATTGGTGCCGGTTTAGATTCACCGATTACCCACTCCGTCTTGTTGTTTTGGCCCAAGTTAGTGACTAACTGATCCACGCCGGGTGGCACCCACCACTCTCGATAGCCCGCAGACTCAGGGTGGATCCGATACCATACGTGGTATTCCGCGCCAGAGGGGGCAGCACAATAACCAGTGCTCCCGTGGGTTCCAGGACTATGGCTGTGTCAGTACCAATGTTGTCAACCAATGACCGGGTATGGTCCGCTACTGGCCGCTCAATGTAGTCCAGATGGGGTACTCACCACCGTCCCGACCCCAGACTCTCCGCCAGTAGAGCTCAGATGCCCAATTCAATGCCGAATTGCAGATGTGTACAGGGTGTGAGACTTACAGCGTGCTGTTAGGGCAGTTGGCGCGCCCGATAAGGCACTCATTGAGAACGGGCCCCCCGCACGCCGCGACCCGAGCCGTGTCGCCGAGTGAGGTGCAGGGGGGGTGGGGGGGGGGAGAGCGATCCGTCCCCTCTCCGCGACTCGGTCTGTGTCGCCGATAGGTATGCTGCTCTTTATTGTTCCCACTGCATGTGGGCGCCTGGGGCTCAGCAGGGGATCCCACGAGCAGCCGCTCCAGGCGGCGCGGGCACGACGGCGGTACAGCCACCGCAGCTCCCCGAGCACTCGTCGAGCCGGAGGCCTCAGCGCGCCCGGGCCGCGCTCGGGTCAGTCGCCATATTCCAGTGCCAAGGGGAGGCCGCAGTTGATGGCTCAGGATTCATCCGGGTAGCGCCGAGGGAAACGACGATCAGCCGGTAAGAGAGCCCCGCGGGCCGGAGAGCCCAAGCCCGGCCGCCGCCCAAAGTGTCTCGCGGCGCCGTGCGCCCCACAAGGCCCAGTCCCGCAAAGGCTGCACAGCTTCAGGCGGTGGGGCGCGAGCAATCACTCCACCGCCGAGCGATCCCCGGGATGCGGGAGCTCCCGAACTCAGATGCCTCACGGTTCCCCGAGGCGTCTCTCCATTACAGCGTCGAGCGCTAGAGGTCCGGGGGCGGGGCCGGCCCACGGCCCCGGGCAGCGAACTCACCCGCCGCGGCTGCGAGCGTCGGCTTAGCAGGCCGTCAGCTCCTCTACGTCGCCCGAGGTGACCCCGGAGTCCCGAGGAGGGTCACCGCTTCTGTCGGAGGTCTCGAACAGCTGGGCAGATGGCACCCGCCTCAAAGAAGGCTCTAGGTGCCGATTTCAGGATGTTTTCTGTGGGCCAGGCACGGAGCTGCAGTTTTACTCTGCCGCTCCGGTCGCCATGTTGGCCACGCCCCCCATCACAAGAACATACTTAATCTAAAGATAAGAAAAGAATATATACCAAAACTTCGTAGTCATCAAAGTAACATATCGTGTTTACTCCCCCAAGAAATATTACATTTCATAATTTGTGTTTAAACTTTCCTCCACTGCTCTTAATTTTAAAATCCAAACACATTCTTTCCTCCTAAGGGACATTCTCGATTCCACCCCCCGGGTATCTTGTTGTACTTGGTCAAAACCAAAGAATTTAAAGTTCTTCACTACCCCTTGCTCAGGACATTGTATCATATGTACTACTATAGGATAACGCATATCCTCCAGTCTCAAAGCACAAAAATGTTCACTATTTCTAATTTTTAGTGGTCTAATGGTACTACCTACATAGAATAATCCACATTTGCAAACAATCATATACACTACTGTTACAGGAGATATTCGAGCCAGTTTGAAATACCTCTCCAATTTGATTTTTAAATGTGGATATACCAGTTTTTGCCCACTTGCACATACCACAGTGACCACATTTATAAAAGCCCTTATTATGAATGGCCAACCAATTATCACTATTCTTAGCACTAAGATAACTGGGGCATAAGATGTTCTTCAAAGTTCTACCCCTACGATAAGTAAAAAGTGTAGTATCAGCATGTAGTCCTTGAGACTAGCATTTGCTTTCAAAACATGCCAATGTTTATTCATACTTCTACGAAGTAGAGCCGAAGTTTGTGTAAAGTTCACTATACACCGAATATTATCACTACTTCGACTGGTTAGTTGTTTTAAGGTATCGTCTTCAGGAATCTTCATAATTCTATTATGGGTGCGTCTCAGCGTATGTAGTTGATAACCACGTTGTCTGAACCTATTCTCCTTGTCATCAATACATTGCAAAAAGTAAATTTCCGTACTGCAGTTACGTCTGGCCCGCGTCATCTCCCCAAAGAGGGATAGACTCTATTTGAGAGTCGGCTTTATAGGAAGAGCATAGCTTGTAATTCTATACTCCATGCCACGAGTGCACATCCACGTTGTCAATCTTGCCATTTTCCACAGTTCCACATCCAAAAACGCAATCCTCGTGGTGCTATATTCCCATGTGAAATTGATATATCAAGACTATTTGAATTAAGATATTCACAGAAACTCTTTAGTTTAGGTATATCACCTGTCCATAATCATTATACAATCATCGCTATACCTGCCCCAATATAATATATTGGAGTTCCACGTTTTTCCTTCTGCGCTCCATATTATTTCATGTTCAAAATAACCCATAAATAGATTTGCATATGCTGGAGAAAAACGGGATCCCATGGCAACCCCATGTTTTTGTCGATACCTATCTGTCTTAAAGAGAAAGTAGTTATTATGCAAAATAATTTCAGTCATATCCAATAGCATCTTTGTATGTTCATATAAACTTGCTGATCTATTGTGAAGATAGTGTCTCAATGCTAATAATCCGAGTCCATGGCCGATACTGGTATATAACTGTGTTACATCCAAAGTAACTAGAACCATACCTGGTTCCCAATTAATGTCGGCCAAAATGCTCAAGATATGTTTAGTGTCCTTAATAAACGAAGGAAGATTTAGGACATGTGGTTGCAAAAAAATATCAACAAATTCTGAAAGTCTCTCTGTTGGGCCTCCTATACCTGACACTATAGGTCTACCTGGTGGAAATGGTAGGTTCTTGTGGATCTTTGGTAAAGTGTACAAACAAGGATACCTAGGCCTGAAAACACGAAGATCTAAATATTCATCCTCATTAATTAACTGCCCTCTCTAAAGGGCCCCTAATATATTCAGGGGACACAGTCATGGACTCCATCGTCACAACAGCACAGAGGAGGAGCAATGCACAATCTCCACAAGCCCCCTCTAGAAAGGGAAAGCAAAAGCCTGGACATGGTGGGGAGAAAGATGGAGAAAGAAGCCGCAACACAATGGCGTATAGCAAACTCAAATGCCCTTCTTAACAGATGTGGCCACCAGCAGTGGGAAAAGATTGAAGAAGCTCCCAGAAGGAGATAAGAAAAGAGCAAAGACGATCATACAGGAGGGGAAAAACCATTGCCAATGCCTGCCTAAAATCAGCGCTGGATGCTGCAGACACAGCCAAGAGGCAAATGTGCACAGGCACAACATTAAAGAGGCATGCATGGCTCAGGATATCCAGCTTCAAACCTGAGGTTCAGGCCTCCATAATAAACAAGCCCTTCACAGGAGAGGTGTTATTTGGCCAAGAGGTGGAGGAATCCTGCAGCAGATCAAAAAGGACAACGAAACAACCAAGGCGATGGGGGTACTCCAATACAGAGGCAATTTCAGAAGAGGAAGCACCATCAGAAGGCCCACAGTAAGGTTAGCCTTTACATCAGGACAGCAGCAACCGCCCTAGAAGAGTACCCAACAAGGTGGCCAACAGACTGGGTACCAGCAGTGGCAAAATCCCACGAGACAGCCCTTTCGAGAGAGAGGGAGAGCAAGGGGCCAACCCCAGGGGAGGAGGAACGGCCAAGTGACTCACAAATACCCCCAGGCCCTCACACAACACTAGTAGGGGGCAGGATAGCGCAGTACCCCAAGCAATGGGGAAACAATACTACAGACAACTGGGTTTTAAATGTGGTACGCCACGGCTACAGTATAGAACTCTCAAGCCTAACACCACCAAACCCACCAAAGAGGAAAACGTATCAAAGAACAGATACAACTAAGGAAGGAAGTGAAAACTCCTCCAAAAACAGGCAATAGAAAGAGTACCAAAAAAGGAATTAAACAAGGGAAACGACTCAACTTACTTCCTAGTACCAAAACAAGACCTTACATTAAGGCCAATCCCGGACCTCCGGTTCATAAAAAAAATTCACCCACACCCAGCATTTCAAAATGACAACCCTACAGGAGGTGATCCCACTCCTGCAAATAGGAGACTACATGGCAACCATAGACCTTCAGGATGTCTATCTGCACATACCGATGAACCAGGCACCCAAAAGATACCTCTGATTCGTACTCGAAGGAGTTTAGTACCAATTCAAGGTCTTACCCTTCGGAATAAAGTCAGCACCAAGGGTTTTCACAAAATGCCTTGCGACAGTCTCAGCATTTCTAAGAAGGAAGGGAATTCACATATACCCCTACCTGAACGGCTGGCTTATGAAGGAGGAATGTCAAAGGGATACCAAAGCAGTGATCACAACCCTGCAAGAGCTAGGGTTGAGTGTAGATCACAAACATCCATGCCCAGAACCACAGCAAGAAAAGATCTTCCTAGGTGCTGGACTCGCTGCAAGGAAAGCACAGGCTTACCCTTCCCAGAGGAGAATACAAGCGATCACAGAGTAAACTTGCCTTTACCAGAAGGGACAATCTGACTGTGAGGACAACCATGAAGATGATGGGCGTAATGGCATCATGCATTCCCATCAAACCCCATGCGAGACACCACATGCGACCAGTCCAGGAATGGCTGACCAACAGCTGGTCACAAACCACCAGGAGTTGGGAGGATCTAGTGGTTGTAACAGAGAAAAAAACAGAAGGTGGGCATCCAAACACATAACCAAGGGAAGACCTTTCAAGATAGCAACTCCCTCAGTGACCATCACAATAGACTCTTAATTTGCCCGTGTATGCTCCTCATCCCTTGCAAGACGTAACCGGGGCCAGTGGAACAAGACTGATGTGATAATACACATCAACTTCCTAGACCTGGAAACCGTGTTGTGGACCCTGAAAGCATTTCAAACGCAAGTATCAGGAAAGGCAGTACTAATCCAAACTGACAATACAACAACAATGTTCTGTTTGAACAAACAAGTAGGGTACAAAGTCGTTCACCCTAAGCAAGCTAGCCCAGGAAATATGGAATTGGGCGATACCACAGGGGATTAATCTACGAACAGTCCACCTACCAGGGAAAGACAACATAGAAACAGACTGAGCAGACAGGAAAACAGCACACACAAATGTGAGATCAGACAAAGGAGCCTAGAAAAAATCTCCAGGATTTGAGGTACACCAACAATTGACTTGTTTGCATCAACAGCAAACAGAAAATATCAACACTTTGCCTCCAGGTTTCCATGCCACCATTCAGAAGGGAGTGCCCGGTCACTAAACTGGTCAGGGAGATTTGCCTACGCCTTTCCGCCGATTCCCCTAATAACAAAGGTACTGGAGAAGGGCAGAAAAACAGAGACAAACTTCGTCCTCATAGCCCCTCAGTAGGACAGACAGGCATGGTATTCAAACCTACTCGAGCTGTGCCAGGGACAGATAATAATGATCAAAGTGGAACGGGACCTGCTCATAATGCACAAGGAGCAAGTACTTCACCTGGAACAAGCAACACTCAACCTAGCAGCATTGCGCCTGAATACATAGAATTCAGGCACTTAAATCTACCACCCAGAACCATGGAGATAATAAGGAAAGCTAGAAAACCAACAAGAAGATGCTATGCATCAAAATGGAAGAGATAACTCCTATAGTGCACAGAAAATAATACCCTAGAAGCAACGTCCAGGCAGGAAACAGTAATAACCTATCTCACACACTTGCTGGACAGCAGGATCAACTATTTTTCTCAAGGTACACTTGGCAGCAATCATGGCCTGCACCGGAGGAGCGTTATTTTAAAGTTTCTTCACAACACCTGTTATAAAAAGATTTCTGGAAGGATCCAAATGAATCTCCCCTCCAAGAAGGGCACTTGCCCTGATGTGTAGCTTAAACATGGTTAACGCAACTTATGACAAAACCATTTGAACCCGTGCACAAAGCTGAACTCCGGTTTACCACACTAAAGACCGCCTTCCTCTTAGCTATCACCTCGCCTCGAAGGGTAAGCGAAATTCAAGCGCTAACAATACAGGAACTGTACATGCAAATCCACAAGGACAAGGTAGTTCTCAGGACGAACCCCCAATTCCTACCTAAAGTGGTGAGCAAAGTCCATGTCAACCAAACAATACAGTTGCCAGTTTTCAATAACCTTCAAGCACACTGGAAAGAAGACTACACACACTGGCGTAAGAAGGGCACTAATATACTACTTGGAGGAGACCAAGCGGCTCTGCAAAGGAAATCTACTGTTTCTCATATGCCAAATCCAGTAAAGCTTCCCCGTCACAAAGGGGACTATCGCACGATGGATTGTGGAAACAATCCAAACATGCTATGCAGCAGCTGGCAAACAACTGCTTCACCGCCCAAAAGCACACTCAACAAGGAAAAAGGGTGCAAAACTAGCTTTCATGGCAAATGTACCCATATACACTATCTGCACAATGGCATCATGGACATCCCCGCCACACATTCACAACACATTGTGTGGACATTTAACTGCATAAAGAAGCCCAAGTGGGACAGAAAGTACTGCAACACTTGTTTGCAAGCTCATCATTTCAGTCCAAATAAAGGAGAAAACCGCTACACAATCTGATGCACAGCATGTGAATCCAGAAAAACACTCATGCTGCAAAACAAAATGGTTACTTACTAGTAGGAGTAGTTTTGCAGGCTGAAGAGTTTTCTGGATTCACATGCGGCCCACCCATCTCCCCGCAAATGAGAACAGGACAAACAGGTGGGGAAGAGGTCTAATTTACATATAAGCGGGGGAAAAAAAACGAAGATGGCCACCACGCACAGGAACTTCCGGGGTGCCATCTGACGTCATACAGGGGCCAGACCAAGCACCAAATGGTGGTCGACGACACCAAAAAAGGGGGGGGGGGGGGAGAAAAGAGACAATTCCGGACTAAACCACTGGATGGCAGAATGATGCACAGCATTTGAATCCAGAAAACTCTTCAGGCTGTAAAACTACTCCTACTGGTAAGTAACCATTTCATTACTTCTGATGGAGACATCTAGCTGCAGATTCCTCACCTTTTGACTGTTGGCCAGGTGTCCGACTAGATTTGGAAGATTTTTAGCTGTACCTCAAGGTGCTGTCAGGTGGCACGGAGTGGCTCCTATATAGGTGCCAACACTGTTCCCTCCTCTCTTTCTGCACACCCGATGTGGATCCAAAGTGCCCCTAATGTGTGTCTGACATTTACCTCAAAATACCTTTTCTTCAAGATGCAAGGTACAGCACCCCCAAAAATAACATGTTTTAAGCCCTGGAGAGACTCAAATGTCTGTGACAGATCCCCACCAAGTATGTCTGTAGTGTCTATGGTCAGGCAACCACTTCAAGGCCTTCAGCGGTTGTGCATCGATGAACCCAAAGGCCATAAGGGACGCAAGATGATACTTTAAATTGCCAAAAATAAGACGACTCCACATCAGTCCCATTTCACGTCCCAGTCTGTGTCCACAGTTCAATCCCTGACCCGTTCCAAGCATCGATGAAGGCACTTCAGAAGTCTGTCTTTCTCACCAAGAAAAACCCGTCAAGCAAGTCAAAAAAGAAACACAAGAAATCACTGCAGGATTCCACTCATTTGCACATGGCACTCTTAAAGGTTTTAAGGAGAGCAGATTTACTGCTCTGTCATGCCTCTCTGCCCCACCTCGCCAGCTGCAATACTGCCACCATTTATTTTGCAGATTGGCCGAAGCCAATCAGCCAATCCAGCCTCTTCAAGGAAACCAGCAGTTTTTCGGCCAGTGTACCCGCAGCCAGGGTCAACAGGCCGCCCATGCTATTGCTTCAGCTGCACCTGCCAAAACTTCTTTGTGAGCACCTACAGGAGTACAGCCACCAATGGAAGGCAGAATCCACGGATTCTACCCGGGCTGGCAGGCATGGGTTCGGAGAGGTGGGTTCTACAGATCATTCGCAGGGGCTATGCTTTTCCCTTTTCCTCTTAGCCGCACCTTCGACTCTCCACATCCCTGCACTCAGCAGAGGACCTTCTATTCATTTTTGCAGCAAGAACAGCAAACCCTCTTGGCCACAGGGGCTATTGAAAGGGTGCCTGTGCCAGAAGTAGTTTGTTGTTGCTACTCTCTGGTCCTGAAGAAGGATTGAGGCCTGCGGCCTATTGTAGACCTGCACCCTCTCCACACCTTCCTCTGGAAGAGGACCTTCCAAATGCACCATCCTAGCCCAGGTCTTGTATGGCCTTGACCCTGAAGAATTGAGGGTGGTGTATTTCCTATACCCATCCTGCGGTCCCACTAGCACTACCTGCAGTTGGTGGTGGGACAGGAGCATTTTCAGCTTGCAGTGCTCTACTTTGGTCTCACCAGTGCCCCTTAGGTGTTCACGGAAGTAATGGTGTTGGTGGCAGCTTACCTTCAGGGGTGCCTATCTTCACCTACCTCAACAACTGGATTTTGAAGGCAGACTCACCCTGAGCAGTCGTCCCCCACATTCAGACTACAGCAGACCTGCCATCTTTGAGGTTCTGATTAACATGTCAAAGTCGCACCTATTTTCTTCTCAGATGCTCCCCTTTATTGAAGCCATTCTGGACACTGTTTGGTTTTGTGCCTTTCCCTTGGGAAAGAGAGTCGAGGACATTCAGACTATGACCCTGATCTTTCAACCTCATTCCTGGATTTTGGTGAAGTCAAAACTGAGGCTGCTGAAACTGATGGCCTCCTGTTGGTTGAGCACGCTCTTCTGAGTGACCTGAAGTCTTTGGGCCCAACATCAAGGGTACCTCTTGGGCCATGTTCAAATTTTAGAGGAGACTGAAAAGACCTGCGTTGATGGTTACTGCACCACAATTGGTTCAGTGGCAGACCCCTATTCCTTATCAGCCTTCAGACATTGAGGGTAATCAGCCTTCCTCCCATCTGTCAAGGAGCGGCTGGTACAGGTGCTCAGACACAATCATCATGTGGTACTGCAACAAAAAGGGGTGGGGAAGGGGGGTCACAAACCGTGTGCCAGGAGGCCCTGCGCCTCTGGACATGGCTGGGACCACCTATGGATCTTTCTTTTGGTCAGAGTGGCAGAACTCTTGATGCCTAGCGGATCACAAGTGGCATTTGCATCTGGAGGTGGGCAGGTCTGTTTCCCGAACGGAGAGAACCATGGCACAATCTTTTCATCTCCAAGAGCTCGCAATGTCAGCACTTCTGCCTGTTGGAGTTTCCAAGGCGTCTCTCACTCAGAGATGCGTTCCATCTCAAATGTAACTCTGGACTCCTATATGCCATTCTTCCAATACCACTCCTGCCCAGATTCTCAAGAAGATCAGGACCCACTGCGTCCAAGTCACCCTTGTGGCTCTGGATTGGGCACGGAGAGTATGGTATCCAGAACTTCTGAGCTTGAGCATATATCCTCCGATCAGGCTGCCCCTCTGGGTGGATTTGCTGTCACTGTGAAGGCCCGGTGGCAGAACACTGCCTTTTTGCAATTTTCATACAGCTGAACACCTTCAACCTTCCTCTGGAAGAAGTTGCTGTAATTTTGGCAGCCAGAAGTCCTTCCATAAAACCTGTATGTTCTATGGCAGTGGTTCCCAACCTTTTGACTTCTGTGGACCCCACTTAATCATTAATGGAACCTGGGGAACCCCATCCCCCCTCCCCTACTACTGAATCATTATTGGTATCTGGGCACCCATTCCCCCCGACTGAGTCATTACTTAAAAATGGAAACCTAATCTGCTAAGATTATTTAATTTTCTAAGCTGTTGCGGACCCCTGAGCAGGTTTAGAGACCCCCAGGGGTCCCCAGACCGCAGGTTGGGAACCACTGTTCTATGGCATGTGTGGCTGTATATTCAAATTCTGTGCATACTCCTGCCATCTAGTGTTGGGTCGGTATTGGTGCAAGTTGTTTTTCTTCTGAGTGAGTCATGAGATCAAGTGACTCCTTCTCCACCTCCTCTTCCTTCATTGCACTCCCCACCCGCCTCTCATTCTCCTCAGGGTTCTCCTCTGTTTGCCCCTGGGGACCTAGCTGGGCCACAACACATGATCCCAACCCCTGTAATGACCCTGACCTTTACCCCGCACTTCCCTCACCACATGATATCATATCAGCAAGTAGTGGCTCGAGCCGCTGCATTCCACAATGTGGAACTACACAGCGATCCCATTGAGCAGCACTTCCTCTTTGATGACCTTATTTCCACCCATAGGGATATTCCATATCTTCCCATTGCTGCCTGGTAGGCTTCATTATGCAGACAAGATCTTAAAGAGCCGGTATGCTTTAGGAGTATTACTCCTGGAGTTGATTTAAAAAGTATAAATCAGCTTCTGATCCTCTATACATTAGGCCCGACTTCATTGTAGCTGCCACAGCTAGGAAACACGCTAATAACCAGGCCACCAGGTACGCCCCCTGAGAAGGAGAGTAAGAAAATCAATGCTGCCAGCAAATGCGTTGCTGCACAGGCTGCAAATCATTGGCTTATTGCTAGTTCACTGACTTTGTTGGCCTGATACGTCTGGGCTCACTGGTATGAAATGTAGGAGCTCCTTCAGTTCTTACCAAATGAGCACCTTAAAAGAGGGCTGCAAATAGTTGCTGAGGGGCAGGTGATTTCTAGTAATGCTATTCGCTGTGCTCTTGAAGCCACTGACACAGCAGCATGTGGTATCAACACCAGTGTCCTCTGAAGGCACGCTTGGCTGCCTTGCACAGGTTTGAAACCAGAAGTCCAGCAGGCGTTTACTCAATATGCCCTTTGACATGGAGCATATTTTTGGGCCTCAAGTGACCACCACCCTTGAGAAGCTCAAAAAGGACGCGGATACAGCAAAAGCTATGGGGTGCCCTTCCCTCCACACAGAGGAACTTCTTGTCACCCTGGGTTCAGAGGCTCTTTCAAGCCCTTCACATATTGAGGCATCCACATCCCACCCTAGGCAGCCTCAATCAGGACGTGTTAGAGCTGCCACTAATAAAGGCCGAGGAAAGAGCACCGCCTCATGCGGCTCATCCTCAATCTGACACCTGTCGAGGGAAGACTACAACTCTTTATCAGACTGGGACAACATTACCACAGACCAATGGGTCCTTTCCATTATCCAACACGGTTGGAGCTTACCACCACTCCTCCCAATATTCCCCCTTGCAATCACAGGTTGTTTCAGGAACACCTAATCCTTCTGAAACAAGAGGTCCAATCCCTTCTTCTCGAGGGTGGCCATAGAGCCAGTTCCACTACAACACCACAGGGACAGGAGTATACTTCCCATACTTCCTCATCCCCCAAAAGGACTGTTCTCTGGCCAATTCTTGACCTCAGACCACTAAACAAATACATCTCGTCAGAACATTTTCACATGGATACCCTTCAGGACGTTATTCTATTCCTACAGCAAGGTGATTTTATGACGGCCCTAGAGCTAAAGGAGGGCTAATTTCATATACCCATTCACCCCGCACATTGAGAATACCCAAGGTTGGTTATTGCAGACAAACATTAGCAGTTCAAGGGCCTTCCTTGCGGGGTCACTACTGCTCCCACAGTCTTCAGTGTTTAGTAGTAGTTGCTGCACCCCTCAGAAGGCAAAACATTCATGTTTCCCTACCTCGATGACTGACTCATCAAAGCCAGCACCTTGCAGCAGTGCCAACAAAACACACTGTTGACAGTGGACTGCCTTCACACACTGGGTTCCACTCTGAACTTCTCCAAGTCCCATCTTCAACCTCTTCAGATACAGCCTTTCTAGGTGCCGTCCTGAATGTGGAAGTAGGATTTGCATAACCAACCTTTCTTGTGTCCAAAGTTTTCAGAGACTAGTCCCTCAATTTCAAGAGCATCATACTTATATAGTGAGGACGATTATGCGACTGTTGGGGATGATGGCTTCTTGCATAGCCATTGTTCCCCATGCCAGATTTCATATGCATCCCCTACAGCAGTCTGTGTCTCGTCAGTGGTCCCAGCCATTGGGTCTCCTGGAACATCTAGTGTTGTGAGATCACCACACTCACCTCTCTCTGCAATGATGGAACACCATCAACCTGTTCAAGCCTTTTCTAGACCTTGTGCCTCAGGTCATACTGACCACAGATGCATCACTGACAGCCGGAGGTGCTCACCTTCAAGACCTCGCAGTACAGGGTCTGTGGGATCAGTCACCAGTCCCCACACATCACTAGCTTCAAGCAGTGTCTCTAGTCCTGAAAGCATTTCTCCATCACCTTTCTCACAAGGTTGTCTTATTCCGCACGAACAGCATGACAGCCATGTACTATTTGCAGAAATGAGGGGGGGGAAGCTTGTTCGTCCCAACTGTCACAACTCTCTCAAACAATAGGGAAATAGGCTTGCCACCACCACATTCACCTGGTGGCAGAGTATCTCCCAGGCACGGACAACGACTTTGCAGACTTTCTCAGTAGGATACAGCAACAGGTCCACGAGTGGAAACTCCACCCACCCAAACTCCACCCACAAGTCCTTCAACCATGCTTTGCCCAGTGGGGAACTCCTCAGATAGATCTTTTTGCCACACCCTCTATCCAAGGACAACGGTATATGGATGAACTGGTCAGTGATATTTTATTTCCTCTTTTCCACCTCTCCCTTCGAACCAGAAATGGAATGAGAGGATCAGGCAAATCTCTCACCATGATCCTTGTAGCTCTCACCTGGATGCATCAACCATGGTTCACCACACTTCTAGACCTCTCAGTAGTCCCCCCCACCTCCACCCCCATGAGAAGCTCTCCAACAGGCTGGACCTTCTCAGTCAAACTCAAGGACAGATCACGCACCCAGTCCCCTAAGTAACTCAACCTTGCTATATGGCTCCTGAGGTCACAGAATTTGGTTACTTAGGATTGCCTGTGGCATGTATGAATATTCTCAGAAAAGCACGCAGGCCCACAACTAGAGCCTGCTATGCTGCAAAATGGAAACGTTTTGTTTACAACTGTCAACTTCAACGTATTGACCCCATGAAAGCTGCTGTTCAAGAGATCGTTTAATGGCTCCATTTACAAAAAGAAAATCTAGCTTACACTTCCATTTCCTGCAGACCACACATTTCTTTGTTCAAAATGTCAATCATTATGGCTTTCATGGAAGGCCTTAAATGAGTCAGTCCACCTAGGGTTCCCCCCTGCACTATCCTGGAGCCTCAGCATTGTGCTCACTAGGCTCATGGGTCCTCCTTTTGAGACACTTTATTCATGTCCCCTTCAATACCTTTCTTGGAAGGTAGCTTTCTTACTTTCCGTTACATCACTCAGGCGTGTCGGTGAGCTGCAGACACTTAACTTTGAATAAACTTTCTTCTACATTCATAGGGATAAGGTAGTTCTTTGTACTAACTTTAAGTTCCTCCCTAAAGTGACTCACAGTTTCATTTTAATCAGTCCATTGAACTACCTGTCTTCTTTCCGCACCCGGACTCTGTTTCAGAAAGAGCTCTCCACACTCTAGATGTTAAAAGGGCATTCATGTTTTATACTGATAGAACCAAAGACTTCAGGAAAACCAAGCAGCTTTTTGTAGCATTCTCACCAGCTCACAAAAGCAGTCCAACATCCAAATCTGGCATTGCTAGATAGTTAAATGTATTCAAACTCGTTATGCTAATAGTAAAAGACCATTACCTGTTACTCCTAGAGCACATTCCACTAGGAAAAAAGGTGCTACTATGGCTTTTTTTTAATTTAAATATCCCTATAGCGGACATCTGTAAGGCAGCTACATGGTCAACACCACATACATTCATATAACACTACTGTGTGGATGTTCTAGCATGCCAACAAACCAATGTAGGTCAGGCTGTGCTACAAACACTTTTTCACCCAACTGCAACTCCTAAAGGCTATCTGCTACTTTTTTTGGAGGGACTGTTTTACCGTCTATGCAGAACATGTGTATCTACAGCCACTCATGCCTTCAAATAGATTATGTTGCTTACCCTGTAAGCATCTGTTGGTGGCATGTAGTGCTGTAGATTTACATGCACCCTCCTGGACTCAGTTACTATACCTTTGTACATATGTATTTATACATTGCATGGGCATCTCTCGCAGCACTTCCCATCCTTCCACTCCTTTCTCATCCACCTGCTGAAAAACACTCTAACAAAGGAGTTGATGCCCATGGGCAATATCACAGAGGAGTCATTCAATACCGTGACTCTGAGCACTTCTTTGAAGAAAAGCAACTTGCACCACTCTGGACCCAAATCTACAGCACTACATGCCAAAAACAGATGCTTACAAGGTAAGTGGCATAATCCATGCCTGTCATTGGGACAAATTTATGGTTTGGTGGTGCACACACCAGATTTCCCCCCTCCCCCTGACCACCCCTCCACCTCCAGACCAAGGTGCTTGACGATCTGTTGTTTGTACTGTCCCATCCCTGGAAAGGCATTGCTTTGGGCACAGTTAAAGGCTATCTTTTGGCCTTCTTACGGTTGCCAGATCAGCCCTCATTGTTAGTCATTTTTTAAAGGGTTACAACAGGTTTCCCCTTTGTAATGCCCAAGTGGTACCCTAATCGTCTCACTTTTTTGATGTGTTCTCTGTTCCAGCTGCATCAAAGTTGTCTCTTATGGCTCCTGACCCTCAAGACAGTGTTCCTCAGCATGGTGAGTGAGTTAGCTTAAGGTATTTTCTGTCCATCCACCAGACACTATGTACTTCCCAGAAAAAATGGTTATGTGGACAAGGGCATTGTTTCTACCAAAGTTGTGATGCTGTTCCATGTCTATCAAACTATCACCCTGACAGCGTTCTATGCTCCACCTCGACCATCTAAGGCAGAGACGCTCCAGTGCTTGGATCCCAAAAGTGCACTCAGGTTCTACACTGATCGTACCTAATAAATAAATACTCAGATTTGTATAACGTGGCTAATCACCCATGAGGGTATCCAGGCGCTAACTATAGGCACAGGGAGATTGAGTGATTTGCTCAGAATCACAGGATGTTGAGTTGATGTCTAGACTCTAACCTGGATCCCCGATCTGGAGTCGGCAGCTCTGGTCGCTGCACCGCATCCTTCCCAAGGAACACCAGGTGGACAATCCGCTCCTTGTGGGGTTCTCTGGAGCGAAAAAAGACCAAGCACTGCAGAGGAGAACAATCTCCTGCTGGATCGTGCTCTGCATTAAGATCTGCTACCCAGTGCCCATGAAGCAGCTTCCAGAAGAACTACATGCTCATTCTACAAATCAATACTTATAAGATGCAGCTATTCACCCGTAAGGGTCTCCAGGCACTGAGGGGGTTTGTCCTCAGAGCTTCAGTTGAAGAGCCAGGTTTAAAGGTCCTTCCTGAACTGATGCAGCGATGGTGCCTGCCTGAGGTGCAGAGGCAGGGTTTTCCAGCTCTTTGCCGCGAGGAAGGCAAGGTCTTCCTTATGTGGGCTATGGTGGCTAGTGCTTGTTGAGTGGAGAAGTCTGGTGGGGGAGTAGAAGGTGATGCAGTGGTTGAGGTAGGTGGGTCCTAGGTTGTGGAGGGCCTTGTATGCGTGTACGAGGAGTTTAAAGTTAATCCTTTTCTCAATAGGAAGCCACTGAAGGACTCTTAGGCAATTGGAGTTGTGTTTGTGGCAGGGAATGTCCAGGATGAGTCTGGTGGAGGTGTTTTGGATGTGATGGTTCTTCTGGGTGGTGCCGGAGTTGAGGACATTGCCATAGTCGAGTCTGCTGGTAACCAGGGCGTGAGTCACTGTTCTGCAGCAGTCCTTTGGGATCCATTTGTAGATTTTTCAGAGCAGTCAGAGAGTGTGAAAACAGGAGGATGCGACTGAGTTGACTTGGCGGGTCATGGTGAGCAATGAGTCCAGGATGAAGCTGAGGTTGCGTGCGTGGTCTGTAGGGGGGGGGGGGGTGCCGAGAGTGATGGCCACCAGGGGTCATTCCAGGCTGATGTGGAGGGTCAGGGGGAAAGCTACCACAACTATGTTGGCGTACAAAGTCCCTGTCCTAGACATGTGCCAGGCAGCTACATGGGCGTCCCTCCTTTTGTTCATGAAGCACCATTGTCTGGATAGTCGGGTTCGCTGACGGGCATTTTGCCCACTGTCCTGCAGGAATGGTTTGAGTCCATTCACAGACCTCCTCCCCATCCCACTAAAGAAGACGGGAGGTTATGTTGGCTAGACCCTTGTAGTGTGTTCAGTTGTGACGCTGAGGGGAGCTCCTGTGGTAGAGATTTGACGCACCGACATGGAATTCCCTTGACAATGGAGAAGTACGGTTGCTTGGACTCAGAAGTTTGAAGGACTACCTTTTTTTTTTATTTTTTTTTTTTTTATTTATTTATTTTTTTTTATCTTTCCATGCTGCAGGATTTGGTGGTCTGAGTTTTCCTTCAGGCCCTCCACCTGAGCGAGGATACAGCTCAGCTGCTGAGTAGCCATCAGACGAAAAAGTTACTTCCTTCTGTAACAGTCTTTCTGACGGATACTCTGCCTGCAGATTTCCTCTCCAATCCCACGAGCACCTTCTTCTGATGATGGTCTTCGGTATCTGAAAATTTAACAGGGTATCAACTAATTTCTGTTGCATGGAACATTTGCGTTTGCTCTGATGGTGACCTCTTCCTTGATAATAAGTGCTTGGATACAGTGGGCGCAGGACTGACACTAGGGCTCCGTGGTGGAGCTACATGGTCCCAGTGATGTCCCTTCTGTGCTGCTTCCAGCACTGAGATGGAGCCAGCGCCATCTGCCGGTGCAGGTGAGTTATTGCAAAGCTTCTGGGTCCACTATGGCGCTTTGGGATGCTCAAAAGGTGAGGAATCTGCGAGTAACAAATCTACCAGAAAGACAGCTACCAAAGGTAAACTTTTTCTTTGAATCTGTTTTCAACTCAAAGCCACGAAGGTTCTTGCACTTCGGAGGGCGAGAGCCTCCAGTACATTTGGCAAGAAACTCACTTTGAAATGTGAAATGGGCTTTAGGAAAAGTAGACCGTGATGGTGAACACAGTAGAAAGTGCAAATGACGAAGTCAAACTTGCAAGTCTAAAAGGAACACTTCACTTTACACCAGTTATCTCCTTAAAGGGACACTTCACCCATTCGCCTTCTGCCACATTCCGTTTCCTAAAGTGCTGAGGAAACCAACGACGCGTTACCGAGAGGTGCATTCTGAATGGCACTAGTATTTTAGGAAAAAAAATTAGACGACGTAGAGAATATCTTTCTAGCAATGGAAATTGCTCACAAGGAAATCTGTTTTTTGCAATTGAAGATGTAAAAGTCCCGGTTTTCTCTGTATATCTTAGTCGATATTGCTGGAATCCGACTGTAGAGGGTCAAATACAGTTCAAACCTTTCCTTTACACATCAAGAAAGATCTGGCCCAGAGATGTCCATTCAATAAGCCAGGCTCTCTAGGACCGACTTTGCAGAACCCTGAGCTAGCAAGCACGTTTCTCTGATGTATATGTTTCAATGTGTCCTCTAGTTATGCCTTTTTAAATAAAGAGGCACTGCAGCTGTTGATTTAAACAGGTTATATTCCCAATATGTGAATTCCAACCTATAGGAGGCTGGCCTGGTTTGTATGGTACCAAGGGGTACTTACACTCTGCACCAGGTCCAGTTATCCCTTATTAGTGTAGAAGAGGTGTCTAGCAGCTTAGGCTGATAGAAAATGGTAGCTTAGCAGAGCAGCTTAGGCTGAACTAGGAGACATGCAAAGCTCCCACTATACCACTGGTGTCATATGCACAATATCATAAGAAAACACAATACACAGATATACTAAAAATAAAGGTACTTTATTTTTATGACAATATGCCAAAAGTATCTCAGTGAGTATCCTCAGTATGAGGATAGCAAATATACACAAGATATATGTACACAATACCAAAATTATGCAGTAATAGCAATAGAAAACAGTGCAAGCAATGTATAGTCACAATAGATTGCAATGGGAGCACATAGGTATAGGGGCAACACAAACCATATACTCTAGAAGTGGGATGCGAACCACGAATGGACCCCAAACCTATGAGAGCTTGTAGAGGGTCGCTGGGACTGTAAGAAAACAGTGAGGGTTAGAAAAATAGCCCACCCCAAGACCCTGAAAAGTGGGTGCAAAGTGCACCTAAGTTCCCCAGAGAGCACAGAAGTCGTGATAGGGGAATTCTGCAAGAAAGACCAACACCAGCAATGCAACAACGATGGATTTCCAGACGAGAGTGCCTGTGGAACAAGGGGACCAAGTCGACCAAGTCCAAAAGTCACAATCAAGTCGGGAGTGGGCAGATGCCCAGGAAATGCCAGCTGTGGGTGCAAAGAAGCTGCCACTGGATGGTAGAAGCTGTGGATTCTGCAAGAATGAAGAGGGCTAGAAACTTCCCCTTTGGAGGATGGATGTCCCACGTCGTGAAGAAGCTTGCAGAGGTGTTCCCACGCAGAAAGACCGCAAACAAGCCTTGCTAGCTGCAAGGGTCGCGGTTAGGGTTTTTGGATGCTGCTGTGGCCCAGGAAGGACCAGGATGTCACCAATTGCGTGAGGAGACAGAGGGGGCGTCCAGCAAGACAAAGAGCCCACTCAGAAGCAAGCAGCACCCGCAGAAGTGCCGGAACAGGCATTACGAAGTGGAGTGAACCGGAGCTCACCCGAAATCGCAAAAGAAGGTCCCACGACGCCGGTGGACAACTCAGGAGGTCGTGCACTGCAGGTTAGAGTGCCGGGGACCCAGGCTTGGCTGTGCACAAAGGAAATCCTGGAAGAGTGCACAGGAGCCGGAGCAGCTGCAAATCACGCGGTACCCAGCAATGCAGTCTAGCGGGGGAGGCAAGGACTTACCTCCACCAAACTTGGACTGAAGAGTCACTGGACTGTGGGAGTCACTTGGACAGAGCTGCTGAGTTCAAGGGACCTCGCTCGTCGTGCTGAGAGGAGACCCAGAGGACCGGTGATGCAGTTCTTTGGTGCCTGCGGTTGCAGGGGGAAGATTCCGTCGACCCACGGGAGATTTCTTCGGAGCTTCTAGTGCAGAGAGGAGGCAGACTACCCCCACAGCATGCACCACCAGGAAAACAGTTGAGAAGGCGGCAGGATCAGCGTTACAAGGTCGCAGTAGTCGTCTTTGCTACTTTGTTGCAGTTTTGCAGGCTTCCAGCGCGGTCAGCAGTCGATTCCTTGGCAGAAGGTGAAGAGAGAGATGCAGAGGAACTCTGATGAGCTCTTGCATTCGTTATCTAAAGAATTCCCCAAAGCAGAGACCCTAAATAGCCAGAAAAGGAGGTTTGGCTACTTAGGAAGGAGGATAGGCTAGCAACACAGGTAAGAGCCTATCACGAGGAGTCTCTGACGTCACCTGCTGGCACTGGCCACTCAGAGCAGTCCAGTGTGCCAGCAGCACCTCTGTTTCCAAGATGGCAGAGGTCTGGAGCACACTGGAGGAGCTCTGGGCACCTCCCAGGGGAGGTGCAGGTCAGGGGAGTGGTCACTCCCCTTTCCTTTGTCCAGTTTCGTGCCAGAGCAGGGCTGGGGATCCCTGAACCGGTGTAGACTGGCTTATGCAGAGATGGGCACCATCTGTGCCCATCAAAGCATTTCCAGAGGCTGGGGCAGGCTACTCCTCCCCAGCCCTGACACCTTTTTCCAGGGGAGGTGCAGGTCAGGGGAGTGGTCACTCCCCTTTCCTTTGTCCAGTTTCACGCCAGAGCAGGGCTGGGGGATCCCTGAACCGGTGTAGACTGGCTTATGCAGAGATGGACACCATCTGTGCCCATCAAAGCATTTCCAGAGGCTGGGGGAGGCTACCCCTCCCCAGCCCTGACACCTTTTTCCAAAGGGAAAGGGTATAACACCCTCTCTCTGAGGAAGTCCTTTGTTCTGCCTTCCTGGGCCAAGCCTGGCTGGACCCCAGGAGGGCAGAATCCTGTCTGAGGGGTTGGCAGCAGCAGCAGCAGCTGCAGTGGAACCCCGGGAAAGGCAGTTTGGCAGTACCCGGGTCTGAGCTAGAGACTCAGGGGATCATGGAATTGTCTCCCCAATGCCAGAATGGCATTGGGGTGACAATTCCATGATCTTAGACATGTTACATGGCCATGTTCGGAGTTACCATTGTGACGCTATACATAGGTAGTGACCTATGTATAGTGCATGCGTGAAATGGTGTCCCCGCACTCACAAAGTCCGGGGAATTTGCCATGAACAATGTGGGGGCACCTTGGCTAGTGCCAGGGTGCCCACACACTAAGTGACTTAGCACCCAACGTTTACCAGGTAAAGGTTAGACATATAGGTGACTTATAAGTTACTTAAGTGCAGTGGTAAATGGCTGTGAAATAACGTGGACGTTATTTCACTCAGGCTGCAGTGGCAGGCCTGTGTAAGAATTTTCAGAGCTCCCTATGGGTGGCAAAAGAAATGCTACAGCCCATAGGGATCTCCTGGAACCCCATTACCCTGGGTACCTCAGTACCATATACTAGGGAATTATAAGGGTGTTCCAGCATGCCAATCTGAATTGGTGAAATTGGTCACTAGCCTGTTAGTGACAATTTGTAAAGAGAGAGCATAACCACTAAGGTTCTGGTTAGCAGGTGACGTCACAGACTCCTTCTGATAGGCTCTTACCTGTGTTACTAGCCTATCCTCCTTCCTAGGTAGCCAAACCTCCTTTTCTGGCTATTTAGGGTCTCTGCTTTGGGAAATTCTTCAGATACTGAATGCAAGAGCTCATCAGAGTTCCTCTGCATCTCCCTCTTCACCTTCTGCCAAAGGATCGAACGCTGACTGCTCAGTACGCCTGCAAAACCGCAACAAAGTAGCAAAGACGTCTACTGCAACCTTGTATCGCTTCATCCTGCCGGCTTTCTCTCCTGTTTCCTGGTGGTGCATGCTCTGGGGGTAGCCTGCCTCCTTCTTGCACCAGGAGCTCTGAAGAAATCTCCCGTGGGTCGACGGAATCTTCCCCCTGCAACCGCAGGCAACAAAAGACTGCATCAGCGGTCCTCTGGGTCCCCTCTCAGCACGACGAGCGTGGTCCCTGGAACTCAGCAACTCTTTCCAAGTGACTCCCACAGTCCTGTGACTCTTCAGTCCAAGTTTGGTAGAAGTAAGTCCTTGCCTCCCCACGCTAGACTGCATTGCTGGGTACCGTGTGATTTGCAGCTGCTCCGGCTCCTGTGCACTCTTCCAGGATTTCCTTCGTGCACAGCCAAGCCTGGGTCTCCGACACTCTAACCTACAGTGCACAACCTTTTGAGGTGTCCTCCGGCGTCGTGGGACTCCCTTTTCTGACTTCGGGTGGACTCCGGTTCACTCCTCTTCTAAGTGTCTGTTCCGGTACTTCTGCGGGTGCTGCCTGCTTCTGTGAGGGCTCCCTGACTTGCTGGGCACCCCCTCTGTCTCCTTATCCAAGTGGCGACATCCTGGTCCCTCCTGGGTGACAGCAGCATCAAAAAACCCTTACCGCGACCCTTTCAGCTAGCAAAGCTTGTTTGCGGTCTTTCTGCACAAAAACACCTCTGCAAGCTTCTTCACGACTTCTGTGCTCTCTGGGGGTTGTAGGTGCACTTTACACCT